>NC_052239.1:2351167-3082105 GCF_013401445.1 Tripterygium wilfordii
CTTTACAACTCCCCAAATGGAATATGCATTTGTATAATGGCAACCAACATCGGCATATGCTGGTTGCCATTTATGTGTTTGTGCTGAAAATTTCAATACAGTATTGAAGCAAAGTCTCGCTCCCGTTGGACATCCCTCTACCTAACTCTCAAGTGTAGGGGAGTATCAAGACTAAAAATCTCTCACATCGGTTTGGCATAACCCAACCGAGTAATTTATAAGCAAAATCCAGCTTCTCTCACATAGAAGACACGTTTTCTAAGTCTAACTGTTCAAGTGCCAATGACGCAGGTTCATGAAGAATAATCCTTACGGACCGTAAAAACACCTCATTTTGGTTAAGCATTCTAAATTTGTAGGGTTTTGCTTTTATCCTAAGCAAACCAGAATGATTAGCTTAGCAATCTTTAAGACAATGAAGTGTAAGATAAAACGAGAAAGTTTCCAACGGATCGATTCCTTATTCCGTGGTTTACCACAACACCCTTTCCCATTTGAATTAGGATTTGCTATGGGAAAACTTTAGTCACACCCTATCTTTTACTAAAGACACCCCAATTTGAGTTGACCATCCCTTGTAAAACTCAGTTGACGGGGTGTCTTTAGTAAAAAGTGGGGTGTGACTAAAGTTTTCCTTTACTATGACGGTTTGTATTGGGCCCAGGCCTAAGCCCAAGCCCAAGCCCAAGCCCAAGCCCAGGCCCAGGGTCACAATAATTTGGATTCTCTGGGTTCCGAAAAGAGTCGGAGCATATTCCTTGCCGTATTCGGGCTCCAGTGGCATATGCGTAATAAAAGAGAAAACGAAGGGCTCTTTCACTATCGAGACAAAAACTTGTCATTCCCTTGGTCCTACCTCCCCTTTCACTCAAACCCAAGCCTCCCATTCGCTCCTTCTCCAGAAGTCTCTGCGTGTGAAATGCGGACTGCTCTCAGAAACTCCAGCCACGAATCCCTCCTCTCATGGGCTCTCTCACTATAAGCTCCACTGTTACCTCTCTCAATCTCATCCCCACAACCCACAATAATAACTACCTCGTCTTCAAATTCTCATATCGCAATAAGTTCAAAAGCTCTCCAGTTTGCTTCTCCTGTAACACCCCTTCGAATCCAATAAACCCAAGATCAAGATTCAGTAATGTTAGGTTTAATCTTAACCCATTAGTGTTTGTGATTCCAATATTGCAAAACATCAAAGGTATAGCTTATAGACAAACCAAGAGATGGGTCTCGCAGTTACATGCGTACTCTGCCGAAGCAGAGACTGCACTGAACGAGTACAGCGGCAGTTGCTTGCAAAACGGGACGTTTGGGGTTGCGTTGTTGAGTGTGACGACGAATGCTAAGGTCCGGATTAGCCCCTTCGTGGCGACGTTGGCTGCGAACCCGACGTTCGTATCGGGGCTAGTGGCATGGATGGCGGCGCAATCGATAAAGATTATATTGAATTTCTTTGTCGAGAGAAAATGGGATTTGAGATTACTCTTTGCCTCTGGAGGAATGCCTTCCTCGCATTCCGCTTTGTGTACGGCTTTGACGACGTCAGTGGCGCTTTGTCATGGAGTGGCCGATTCCTTGTTTCCAGTGTGTTTAGGGTTTAGCTTGATTGTTATGTACGATGCTATTGGAGTAAGGCGGCATGCTGGAATGCAAGCCGAGGTAAGAATTTTTTTGTTTCGCTTATAAAAAAAAAGAATTTTTTTTTAATTGTCCTTTTTGTTCTGGAAGTGGTGTATTTATGTCATTATGTGGATTCTAGTTTTGTCACCGTATATAAGGTAACAGAGTTGAGGGTTGCATTACTTTGTTTCTGGTATAGTAAATAATTTTGATACTATAACTTAGCTTGAACTGAATCAATGGTCTGGTTAGAACCAAGTCCCATTTAGAAAGATTATCTTCACCTGCTCTGTTGGTTCTTTGATTGGTGGCATTTACTGTGCTAGACTGATCTAAATATTGATTGTTTCTGATAGATTTAAGCATGTCAATAGTTATGACGAACTGTAGTGGTTGGTTGTGGAGGCAAAGATCTATTTTGTCATTTTGTGGTTGCTTTCAACTGTCTACCTTTATTCCTGTGGTGTTTGGACTGAGTTTCTTGGCTTTTATGAAATATTTTGGGAACTCTATGTGGTGGAAGTTTTGGAGACTTGCCTATTCAGATTATCTTTACCTTATCATGGTAGTTAAAGGATCAGATGAACTTTATGTTAGTCCCTCAAGGTGGAGCTAATTATGCATGGAAGTCAATGAGTTTCTTGATGTTCAACTTTTACATGGTGTACTTGTCTTCTAGGCTTTACAAAGTTTCACCGAACTGTAATGCTGATTTGGGGTTTAGTTGTGTGATACATACAAAGGATGTAGTGTTCTGGTTTAACAGTAGACGCAACATTTGTCCAGTCTTTCCGTCTTGGCATTTACATGTATTGAAATTCTGTTACTATAATGTGGCGAGTGAAAAGCAGTTATATTAGCTTCGAAGTTAATACAAATCAGAAAGGCCAAAATCATTCTATTACCATTTGAAAGCACGTTTTCTTTGGTAGTAAGTAGTTACCTCTTTGCTACTTCAGCACGACCAAACTCGTTTTGTTATTATCAGATTGCTGGTCTCAGATCTAATCCCCCCCCCCTCTCAAGTTTTTGTCTAGGAATGGTCAAATTTTGCTTATGACGCACTTGGAATCTGTACGTGATGCACAGATGTGCATGTCATTTGCAGTCGATTCGGCCATACAATTTTGCTCTTGATTATACTTCAGCCAGCTGATTTATCTATCAAGTCAGTGCTTTCTCTTCTTCCCCTGAAGAAGTCTTAGAAACCATAATGTGGTACTTCACTGGATTTAACATTGTTCAGAAACTTCATGATGTCGTTCTTCGGTTGCTTTTCTGTGCACTTTCTAATTCTATGCAGTAGGTTTGCACCCCCCTGTTTTTTCTTTCGGCACTTATTCTTCCTGGGAAATCAATTTGATTATCTTTCGCCATTGGTTCCCACGTGGAGTTGTACTCTTCACTACTCCTATTGAGCCCATATACTATTTAGTTAGGGAAAATGTGGGGAGGAAAAGGAATTAGTTTGATTCTTCTATTGAATCTAGTATTCCCTGTCTGAGGTTAAAAATGCTAAATATAATGGGTAGCTATTATAAGATTTCCTCAGTTGTTTCTTTTTGTTGGCCTTTTTCTCTTCCATTAAAGGCCCAAATTTATGCAAATCCTGTCTTTATTTGCCAAGAAAGGCAATTTATTTCATTTATCAATCAGTTGAAGCCAGAAGCTCTTCCAGGTAATTACTTGGTCTATTTGGCAAAGTCGCATAGAGGATTGTAATCATAATGCATTTGTACTTCCATACAAAAATTTCAACCTTTAGAGGCTTAGAATATGCAGTCAGAAGTTCAATCTCCCATCTTAGACAACTTTTTGAATGTGCCTAAGAAGTGATTGAATTATATGTAGTAGCATTGACTTTTATTTCTCTGTCGACTACATTGCCTTTTTCCTTCGAACCACTATTGGTTGTAATTTGGTGCTGATTATTACTTCCCAGGAATGGTGTCTTGATATTTAATGTTTATTTGTGGCATTTTAAACACAAGGTATTATCTTCAATTAAAGGCCTAAGTTTACGCAAATTTACTATGAAATTTTATCAATACGTTCCAAGTTTGAAGCTTTTACAGGTAATTTGTTTGGTTCATCTGGCAACATCGTTAAGTTATGTTCCTAGCAAATGTTGAATACGCATCTATTTCCTTCAGGCCACTTTAGCTAGGCATCTGATGCTGAAATGCAGTTTTATGCTTTGTTTTCCTTTGAACTTGAGACTTTTTTCTATTTGAATAATGAATGACTGCTCCAACTTAGTTTTCTGTAAAAATAACTTGAAGTCTGGTGCTTTGACGACGCAGGTGCTCAACGTGATCATTGAGGACTTGTTTCAGGGGCACCCTATCAGTCAAAGAAAGCTCAAAGAGCTTCTCGGTCACACCCCATCACAAGTTCTCGCCGGAGCTTTGCTTGGCATGATAATCGCTTATATGTGCTGTCAAGGTTGCTTAGCTGCAACCTGAGGAGCTGCTTATCCAGCATTCTTGTATGTCACAATAAGTCTCATTTCTCAACTACCCTGCTTTGTTTCTATGGACTGCAGAGAGAGTTATTGCCATTCCATGATTTGACTCTCTTTCTTCTAAAAATCTTTCGCCACCATGTGTTAATTGGTCCGGCTGTATAGACTATTATTAAGAAAAAAACTAGCTGTCTCGCTTCCCTCTACACTTTCCAAACAAAAATTTCCAGAGGAAGGGGAAGGGGTGGAGGACATTGTCGAGCCTCTTGCCTTTCTTCTTCCTCCACAGATGTAGATCTACTCTCATATCTTTGTTTTGTGTTGAAGAAAGTTATGATCCAAGTTTTCTTTCACTCAAAATCTAGACCTCATCCATATGTTGAGACTTCTTTATCACCGGTTCTATATGGTGTGTTTCGATGATACTATTTGGTGCACAGTGATGCGGATCTTAGATCTAATGGAGATCGGTCTCTCTTGATGAAGGGGAAGTCAAGAGTCTTGATCCAAAACTTTTTTTGTTCCTAAGTTTTTTTGTTTAATCTATTCGGGAATAGTTCAGTGTAGTCTGATGTTATCGAAGGTCGTCCAGTGTTTGTAGTTTCTTAGGCTATTTTCGTGACGCTACGTTTAACGTTTGCTCTCATGAAATGCAATGTTGAGATTTCAACCCTTCCAAAAAAAATTGGTCTGGCTGTTCAATACTAACATATCTTAATTTCAAGTGAAAAGCCATTTTCTTTGTAAGGATTAGATGTCAATTAAATGTGTTTTATGGAGTAATTATGAGGACACAATTGTGTATATTATATTATTATGGTCAATTGTTTTACTACAGTGTTATATCCAAGTTGGTCAATTGCCCTATCACTGGTGACTATATGGTTTTTTTGATTATTTTTGACATTGACAAAGCCCACAAAAATTGAAGAAAAAAAAAAGGTGTTTATTTAAGATTTTCTTTTTCTTTTTCTTTGAGGCCACTTTTTTTTTTTTTTTTTTTTTAAAAAAACATTGGATGAGAACATAATTAGTAGCAGGAAAGGTGATTAAAGAGAGTATTATGCTTATGCGTTTGAGTATGCGAGTTTGATTCTTTTTTTATAAAAGAAAATATTGTTAAACAAGTAAAATCTTGGGCGAAAAACCCCTATAAAATCTTCCCAAAGAGAATGAATAATAACAACAGAAAGACCAGAGAAGAAATGCACTCCTTAAGACATGTCGAAACCAATGTTGAGTAAGCTATCCGAATAAAAGTTCACCCCGCGATATACATGACTGATATAAACCTCCCAATTTTGGCAGAGGAAACGTTTTATGCACTGGACTAAAGCCTGAGCATTATTTACATATTAAAAAGAAGAATATATTAAAAAAAATATGGGTGACAAAAAAAAGCAATATTTACATGTTTAGAGTTCCTTTTTTTTTTCCAGAGAATATAAAAAATATATAATAACTTGGAGTGGAATTCAGTACAAAAGTCTAATATGCTAAAAAAAAGGGTAGGGAATATACCTTGTACTTTTATTACCTTTGCAATGACACCACCAACCCAATCAAATTCGAAACCCTAAAAATTGAACAGTCAAAAGTCGTACAAACGCGTCATCTTAGGACCTCAGGTGGCTACACGTGTGTGTCTTGTTATCATGACCTCCGAAAAATAAAAAAACTTTCTTCGCTCCCAGAAACCCCAAATATGCGAATTAGCTATTCTTGGTGTCCAATTTAAGCTCCGGTTCCTGCTTTTCTCTTTGGTTCTTCCAGTTTGGTAAGAATCCTGTGTCCCTCTCCGTTTTTCTTTGTCTTGTTCTTAGCGATCTCTATGGATTCAATCAATTTCTTGTCAAGATTTCTATCTGGGTTATGATTTCCGGATTCGATTTCTGGGGTTTTTGTGGGTTTCTGTAGAAATTTCGAAATTAGGGTTGTTTCGACCATCTGGTTTAGTAATTGGATGGTCGTTAATTGTACAAGGTATGGATATATTCTTGTGATCGTTGCAGGTTTTTTTTTTTTTTTTTTCATTTTCTTTTAATTAGGGGTTTGAACATTGTTTCAATTTTAACCTGAAACCAAAAGGAAGGTTGAAATTGAAAATAAATAGGAAGAATGTCGTCTGCTGGTGTTGCAATTGCTCCTGTTGTTAGTGACACCCTTTTGTCCCCGGATTATTGGAATTCATATTCTGGGTCTTTCCCTGATGAATCTATTTTGCTGTATCTTTCCTTTTCGGGATCTATTATGCCAATGCGGGTTTTGGAGTCCGATTCTATTGAGTCTCTGAAACTGCAAATTCAGAACTTTAAAGGGTTTGTGGTGAGGAACCAAAAGCTTATTTGTGCGGGACGAGTATTAGCCAGAAGTGACTCCCTTGTTCGCGAGTATGGGGTCACCGATGGGAATGTCCTACATTTGGTTCTTAAGCTCTCCGATCTTTTGGTTATTAAAGTTAAGACTACATCTGGGAAAGAATTTACATTCCATGTGGAGCGTGGTAGGGATGTTGGTTATGTTAAGCAGCAGATCGCAGAGAAGGAAAAGGGAATGGTTGATCTTGATGAGCAGGAAGTTGTTTGTGACGGAGAGCAGCTTGAGGACCAGAAGCTTATCGATGATATTGTGAAAGAGAATGATGCAGTGATACATTTGTTGGTAAGAAAAACTGTGAAAGTTCGGGCTAGGCCTGTTGAGAAGAAAGTTGAACTGTCTATTGTGGCTCCCCAATCAAATAAAAGCAAAGACAACAGTGCTGATGGAGAGAAGAGTAGTAGACAGTATGATGTTGGTGAAGGAAATTGTAGGAGAGGATATGAATTTGATGGAGAGATTGTGCCGAGAAAGCCGCCTGATAGGGATTTTATGTTGGAGCCAATCATAATCAATCCCAAGATCGAATTGCCTTCATTCATTTGGGATATGATTGATGCTACCTCTGATGGATTATACTGTGCGAACTCTCCAATCAGGTCCATGGAAGGTACAGGAGGAGCTTACTTCATGCAGGATTCATTAGGTCAAAAGTTTGTTTCTGTTTTTAAGCCAATCGACGAGGAACCCAATGCCATGAACAATCCTCGTGGGTTGCCTTTATCTCAAAGTAGCGAAGGGTTAAAGAAGGGCACAAGAGTGGGGGAAGGAGCTTTGAGGGAAGTTGCAGCTTATGTTTTGGATCATCCAAGGAGTGGATGCCGCTCATTCTTTGGTGAGAAGGGTTTTGCTGGTGTCCCTCCCACTATTATGGTCGAGTGTTTGCATAAAGGATTCAACCATCCAGGAGATTTGAAAGTTAAGATTGGGTCGTTGCAGATGTTCATGGAGAATAGCGGGAGTTGTGAGGATATGGGTCCTGGTGCTTTCCCAGTGCAGGAAGTGCACAAGATTTCTGTATTGGATATAAGATTGGCTAATGCAGATAGGCATGCTGGGAATATTTTATTGGGAAAAGACGAAGATGGCAATATGAAGCTGATTCCAATTGATCATGGTTACTGCTTGCCTGAAAGTGTAAGTATACCTCTTTGAGATTTTTAGTATTCTAAATTCTAATGCTTCTGTTTTTTAACTGGTGTTTAGTGTGTGTTTGTCAGCATGATATGCATGTGTTATGCCATTGGCTAAGAATGTTATTTCTATTTGGACTGTATTCAATCTCAAGCCATAGCTTTTGTATGATGCCGTCTTTCTTATGTCAAATCGGTACCAATACTTGCGATTTGCACATTATTCTTTATTTTGTTGTCAGTGTTTTAGTGTCTCGGAAAATGCTTTCCAATTCTGGCTGGTATTGTTGTTTGTTTTGTGTTTCCATACTCCAGAGTCCAGAATGAAATAGATTTCAATCAGAATGTTCCTTTCTGATTTCTACTTTAGAGAAAGAGGAAGTTTATCATGAGAGAAATGCTTATTGGCATTTCGACAGCACTTAATTCTAACCTTTTTTCCTTTTGTTTCTTTGGTCTGTTAAATGTTTCTTTGATTGTTATTAACTCATCTTTGTTGCTTCTGCAGTTTGAAGACTGCACATTTGATTGGCTATATTGGCCTCAAGCTCGGCAACCTTACTCCGATGAGATCGTTGACTACATTAAATCATTGGACGCCGAGGAAGATATTGCTCTGCTGAAGTTCCATGGATGGAACATTCCCCTTGAAAGTGCCCGTACACTTCGAATCTCCACCATGCTGCTGAAGAAGGGGGCAAAAAGAGGGCTCACTCCATTTGCCATTGGAAGCATAATGTGCAGACAGAACGTGAACAAGGAATCTGTGATCGAGGAGATTGTTCACGAAGCGCTAGAATCAATGCTTCCCGGCACAAGTGAAGCTTGTTTCCTGGAAACTGTATCTCAAATCATGGATCATCACCTTGATGAGATTGGTGGAGGGTTATCTTAACAGAAGTATTGCATAAAAGTTTGGTATATAGTTGTGCATATGTACATGCACCATCTTTATTCCTCAGACTGTTTATATAAGGTTGGTTTGAAGACGAAAATTTCCTTCAATTCTTTCAAAATCTCGTGTGTTTTTTTTATGACAATGGTTCCATTGTTTTCTTAGTTGACAATTGTGTCTGTTCTGGTTAGGACAAAATGAATAAATATGTGACTTGTGAATCCCAGTTGCTGGGCCTGTTGTTTGTTGTTCTTGAGGGAGAGGATGATGGACTATGGAATTCTAGGGACAAGATGGCTGGAATTTAGTACAAGCCCGTAAAAAGCCCATGGACCTCGAGCTTTGATTGATTAATGCAGTAACAGGCCACGGGAAAGAGGGTTATGTGAAAACATGACCATGTAATGGGCCTCAGTGGTGGGCTCAAAAGTAAACAATATCCGTGCACGAAGCTTCTGCAATTGTTATTGCCAGGCTTCCTTCCTACAACTCTACCACCGAATCACATACCTCTGTTCAGATGCAAGCAATCTATTGGCCATGGCTAGAGGATGCACAAAACTTCGGCAGTTTTGACCAGTCACCCCTAAGTCACATGTTCGTCTGTCTAGAGGCAAACAATATATATATTGGCCATGGCCAGAGGCAGCATAACAGTGAATAGATGGTCCAGAGACGCAAACAAAAATCAAATTACAGTTTGAAATATTCCCACCATTTACAATAGGCTGTATATCTGAAACTTCATTAAAATGGCAGGAATCCAAGTCTGGCAAATGAGAAAGGAAGCTTATTGACAACTTATAAAAGGTCAAGCGTCCAGTTCAACAAGAGTACAAGGATTCTCAAATATATGTATGTATTATTACCACAAGAAGAAATTCAGCACACACAAGAGAGAGAGATAAGACTGCTAACTACAAAGGTTGGGTATGCACGCCCCGCCTTCTGGATTTTGCTGTTCTTTCCATATCCGACCCGTAACTCGTAGTTTCAACTCTTTCCTATCCCCGCCAGAGAAGAAGAGGGCCATGTTACGCTGTATGATGAGGCCGTCATGGCTGTCCCTAACCTTTCGGTGGCTATCTCTTATGCTTCTTGGAGTGCCTTCCCAAATCAGTTTCCTGCCATTACCTCCCACCTCCAGGCTGTAGCTGTAGTTCCGGGCTTCTATCTCATCACCCATGAAACGGAGGAATGCCATATAAACAGGAGCCATCCCGACATGGAAAGCCTCAAAATGGAGACAGAAGTATTGACCAAAGCAGTGAAATACCTGACAATAATAAATTAAAAAAAAAAACATGCAAGCAGGTATCAATTGCTTACCATTCACAGCACTACGGTTAATACATTCTATATGTTTTCGGAAGGATCTTGACCCCAATAAATGCACACAATCGCAGTTATCAATTCAATTCTATATGCTTCTGTAGCTAAACAGACAAAATCCCGCATGTATATGTCCTTCCTATATTGGATCCCGGGCATTCCATAACATGAGAAATTGAAAAGGATGATCACACACTTACAGTTAACATCCATGTAGCATTTTCCACTTCACGAGGATTCGACTTGACGTAACGATGGTTAAAAGTGCATCCCGAATGCATATCCACCTTATGATCGTCCCTCAAATGAGCAACGAGAAAGGGGATATCCCCAACAACAGAACACTCTGATCCAGCATATGGGCAGTTGTATGGTCTGAAGTTACACAAGGACTCGTGTTTGAGTTTGCTATAGTATGGAAATATCTCAGGGCATCCAAGTGACATGTACTTGCAAGGCAGTTCGAGTGATTCAGCCACCTTCTCCAATGCTAGACATCTTATATCTCCAAGCTCCTGCCTACAGGTGGGGCACCTATTATGCACCCTTGTTTTACAGGTTGAACAGAGCGTATGTCCATTATGGCACTGCACAGAAAACAACAATTTAGTATTGTGACATCAGCCAATATCTTTGAGCAATTCTTTTAAGAAAACCTTAAAGCTAGATCTTGGGGCTACTCTCAGTAAGTGATAGTAACTTGAGTTTGGCGTTGCCCTATTTTACAGAATTCAGAATTATTTCATAAGAAAAAAAGAAGTGTGAAATATGAACAAAAATGAGCTGACTCGCATGAAAAAGAAGAAAAAACAAACTAGACCAGTATCAAAATAAGCAACACTAAACTTGACCGATATCAATACTCAATCAATTAAGCGCATTGACATCTTCCACTAATATGTTGGTTTTCCATCCCCCTATTTTCTAAAGTGAATAATATCACTGGAGACAGAGTTCACGTAAGAATATGGCATGTGGTTAACCGACCGAGTATATTTACCCATAGTCATAAGTTTAGACCTGAACGAGTAAAGACCTCATGTAAGAAACTACCCAGTGCAAGCCCTTCACTTTATTTCTTGTACTGAAACCATTTTCAACAACCTTTAACAGGCACCTCTTGATAAACTGAATCCTTAAAGCCCTTCCCAAGACAAGAAATAAAACTTCCTACACTTTCTTTTAAAAGCTTTCATATCAAAAGATATTCACGATGTTTTTAATTACCAATTTGCTCATTTACAAACATAGCCAAGTAGAGATAGCTATGTTTGTAAGGAAATTGAGAGAATTTGTGTTGGAGAGAGTATAAAGCGAAGAGGAAGACCCAAAAAAGACATAACTTGAAGTAGTAAGAAATGATATAAATTCAATAGGAGTCTATGAAAGTATGATCCTAGATAGGAATGAATGGCGGAAACAAATCAACTACGTGTATCCAATTGATTTTCTCATAAATTCATGTAGCCGACCCCAAACTTTTGGGATAAAGGCTTGGATGATGATGACAAACATAGCCCTGTTTACAGCCTCTTCAATATGACTGACCACGTAGAACTAAGATCCAAAAATCAAAGACCTAATGCTGGTTCTCTTCCACAAATCACTTTATCAGTGAAAGCTTTAAGCAAATAACAATTCACGTTTCCCAACTCATAATACAGCCAAACAGGCTTCAATTAGCTTTAATTCAATTGTGATGTGCCAATGATTAGCCATTACAATCCAAAGTCAGTAAAATGTACAAACTAGACAATAACATTATCATTCTGCAGCGACCTCTTTGATTCTCCATGGTGCAATAAAGCATATCATATAATTAAAATCATGAACAATGCTTTACAGAAGTCGAAATTTTCTAGCAAGCTCACATGCTGTGTCAGCCATCCTCTATAAAACAACTAAAGAGACTGACCCTCACCAACACAAAGATAGAAGAATATTTAAGTCAGATATGCAATTGGAGAAAAACGACATAGACAGTTCTAGGAGAAATGGCCTTTACAAAATGAAATAGGATACTGGAGCAGTTGAGTATTAGGGAATGATGTTCTTGTTCTATTTTCAACATTTTCTGTTGGATATGCCAAGAAGGTTGTGCAACCTTGGTAATCAGGTCGCAACAAGAACGCAAGAAGGCAGCAGGCATACTAAGATTTCTTGTTTTATATTGGATGACTAGGACTAGACTTATTCTAAGTACTAGGAAATTTGATTAACGATTTCATGATTCTAGAGGCTGTTATGATAGATTGTTGCAGACATTATAAAATTTAAACCAAAACTCAAAAATATAAGAAGCAAAGTGTTAAAGTGATTACAATGGTGAAAGGAGGCCAACTTTGGAAGGTCTGAGTAAAAAAGATCGAGAGCCTGAGGAGTGCCATTTATAGAATTTCCACTTGAAATGTAGATTCTTTTATTATGAAAATTGGTAGAATAATGTGATATAGACAACAAAAAAAGCCTGAGGAGAAAAATTGTCAAACAGAAAAAGAAGTTGCAAATACTGACTAGATTCTATACAGGACTATTTGGGATGGCATGGTGCTCTATAAGTCTATATCTTCCAGTTACTAGGCTAAAGTTCTGTTTACTTGGCACTCTAAGTGTTAAGCACTGTTAAGCACAAGGTACCTTGCTAAGAGTTTGATGATGAAGGTACATGGTAAAGCTCAATAATGTTGGCAATAAATTTGTTCGAGGATTGTACTCAGGGTATAGGATATGGCTGTAACATCGATCTACGACTCATATCTTGGGTCTACTCATTTTATTGAACTGTATTTCAAATATGCTTTGCGTCACTTGCAAGTTAAAACTTTTAGATTCGCAGAAGTTAAGGTTCTCAAAGGACAAGAGTAAGACAAATAAGAGTGAACAGTCTGTTGTTTAGAATATAAACTATTATAGTAAAGGAAACGTCAGAAAGTGTCCGTCACAGAATACGTACACAAATACCATCAATTCACAGTAATTATTATTTAACTTCTTGACCATTACCTTTTAGGAATAAGAATGTAAATGGAATTATTCTTATCGAGTTCAATATAAAAGGAATACCTTACTCCCTATTTTCTCAGTATGCGGTTTTGGAAGTTGTCCTATCACCAAATAGTTGGAACACACACAACAAGGAGCACATGCTAAATATGTTTCTGTAACATCTTTCGGAACAAATTAAAATTGACTAAGAAGCACTCTCTAGGATTATAAGATGCCTATGGGACCTTAAATAGGGCAGCTAAAAGAATCCATGATGATGCCCAGAAGCTATTGTTTGTTCTCCTTCATATTTAATTTTGCAACAATAAAATCATGACGAGTGTTAAATCCCCGCCCATTAAATCATAAATATTCTGTATTAGACACCTTAAACAAAGGGCCAAAATTCATGTCATTGTCGGCACTTCTGGAAAATCCCCGTAACTTATCTTTGATTACCATATTCTAATCTAAAGTGTTTCCCCATCTATCATAATGAGTCATTCAACAAATGCTAATCCACCATTTGGCCACGTCCTCGGTACCAGCTGCCCTGAAATTCCAGTTGACACCCTTTTGTCAGCCACCTTATAGACATATTAAAATTCCTACTCAAAACTTAAACCACCAAATACTTCCATCCACCAAAATGCCTACAATTAAACTTAAACCACTGGCCACATATTCGCCTGTACTCACCACTAAAGCAAATTTCAAAATAATCATCTTAAGCCCTATCCTGATTAGCAAGTGCTTTACTTTTAAACTCACCCACTAAAGAAATAATTCCTAGTGGCGAAGGAGCAAAGAAGAAGGGACAAAGAATCAGTGTGATTCCTTTCACGAATTTGCAGATTGAACACAAGAAGAGAATTTGACTTGGGAAACAATTAGCTTGACAAAGTAACACCAAGCATGAACATAACCACATCCTCAAGTAGAAACTATCACACTTGACAACTGTTGCACTTACTGCAATTATTCTAAATTCAAAAGGTACTCCTAAAAATGAGGTGGTGTAGAATTATTCTAACTGGTGACACAAGGGACTCAACCATATTGTATATAGGGTGGCAGGGAAACTAGCAAATGATCACTTGATCTCACCCCTATATGGGCCAAATATGAAATAGATTTGATTACACGCTCAATATAAATCCAAAACCGCGACCCCCAACCCACCTCATAGGGTTTATCAATCTAATCTTCAAGATCAAACTCAAATCAACAACATATAGACATCATGCCATCAGGTAGTTTAATACAAAGATAAATAGACAGATCTAACACAAAATCCAGAACAGGATTCTGACAAAAAAATAATAATCTGAATGCCAACCCTAAAGGAAACCAATACACATCAATCTCTGGCATCTAACAACACATTTGAGATACAAATAAAAGAGCAAAAGAATTAACCCAATTGTGAAGGGCAGACCTGATGAATCGGCGGGTACATAGAATTGGTACAAACTGGGCATTCGAGAAGCTCGTGGACACTGGTGGTGCCGGAAAGAATTCCCGGGGACAGAATATTGCCGAGAGGCTTTGAAACCGATATTGAAGGGAACTGGGTATGGTGGTGATGGATCTCATCCTCATCCATCACATCCGTGGATGGCACACATTCAATATTCTGCATCTCCATTAATACGACAATCCCAAGAAGAGACAGACCAAATTATCCGAAATCTCAAGGCTATTCCTTGATGGGTTTGATCCCTTTCTGCATGTCCTGGACCCAGGAGAGAGATAGACCGACTAGAGACCAGAAATCAAATAATCAAATACTTGGGTTTTCATGGTTGTTGGGTATGATCCTTATTTTTCCAAGGATGGACGGAAAACAAAAATGGAATCTGTAAATCTTCTATATCTGAAAAAAGGGTTCTTTTCTTCAGAGGTCACCGCCGAATCTGCGAGTGTCCGTTGATCAACATCGAACGGTTACACTTGCAGGACCATGAGAGGGTGAAAAAACAATAGAAATGTTTGATAAGCGAATAATGAAAGGAAACAGTGATTATCTTTATCATTACTGACTTGCTTTATTGCTTCATTGGTGGTTAATTTTTTTTGACGAAACAGTTGAACTGGGTCTCCCAGCCGGATTTCAGATTTACTTTCAATCAATTTGGCCACTGCTGGTCAGCTGCTACCGACCTGGTTATTGCTCGAGTACTATTGACCAAGACCGCGTTTGGATAGAGTGGCACCACTGCAACCCCGATCATCAGTCACTACCCGACAGGATTAGTTGTTTTGGGTTGGTGTCTGAGGGCCCCAATTCCCTGCTGATAGTGCTGATAATAGTTTATTGCTGTAGTGTGTTAATGAAATTCTACCTAAAAAAACTGTCAAAATCGAAATTGACCGTAATCAAACCGATTGATCGGTTTTTAAAAAAAATATATACGCATTTCTCCATTAAAAATCGAATAAAAAAATTGATCGCTTAATCGGTTGAATTTATGAAAAAGATCGGAAAAACCCAATCCTAGACATCCTTACCTTTAAATTTTCGAGTTTCATGAAGTAAAAGCAACACCAATATCAACATCCAGAGGACATTTTGTGTATGCCTTAATCTATGGTTTTAATGTTGAAAGCAACAATCTTTTGGGTTCAGTATAACTGTATAAGGTCATGGGCTCATGTGTGTCCCGACCGGGCCACAGGTGGCCCACATCTGGCCCGACATGCTTAGGGCCCAGGGCCAATGGGCCCAGCTTTTTATTAGGCTCAGCCTTTTTTTAATAAAAATCAGAAGGCATTGTGTTGTTGCAACTTGCAAGGTTCAATTTCAAAACTGAAACCTATAAAAATATAATGGATAAAACCTATGTGATAAATCACTGCACCATTAATTTTTGACAGGCCGGCCAGCGTGGGCCGGGAACCCAATCCAGCCCATTACCTTTGATTGGGCTGGGCCTAGCACGGATCGTTGACATCAATTATTCTTACTTGCGCATATGTTACTCGAGTATTTTATTGTTACGTATGGTTAGAAAGAACATTTGGGACAATAATGGCATAAAAAGGTTACCTGCTTCTCACTCAAAGGAATGGAGCTATTAGTTGACTAACAGCCCAGTGACCAACTCCAAGGCCGTTTCCTTCGATGTTGTGTTATAAGCTCACCCAATTTTCTTTAAATTAATCACGCCATCCCTACTCATATTTTGACAAAGAACACTTTTTGTTTTCCGTAACCCATAATTCTCCAGTTTAACATATTCCTCAAACAGTTAGGCCAACTATAAATTCAGACAGCAAACTCAATCCGCTCCACATTGATGGCACATAAGACCAGGCTGAAACCCATACCAATAATAACGCCGAAATTATTGGACGGGTATGGGGTTTTAACAAAGAAAACATTTGTATATAATACCTAAGCCTAGTACTTGTGACAGCAATTACTTTCTTTTCTTTTCTTGTTTCTCCATCCTACTAATCCCATTCTTTTATGAGGAGAAACCATGTGTCTTAGATTTATCTAAATCCCGAATACTTAAATCCCCTGATTTTCCCCGGCTCGGATATTTCTTGTATTGAAGCAGTATTATCTTCTCTTTCACTGCCAAAGCCAAACTTGAAATTCCTGAATTAGAGAGAATAACAAACAAACATCTTAATGGCTTTTCTAGTCTTCTGGATGGTCAAATTGTAGAAATGTCTTTCTCAAAAAGACTTCTAACAACAAAAAAGAAAAAAAGAAAAAAAAAGGCAACGCATGCATTGACTAGAGTGAGGTCTAGACTTCAAATTGAAGCAGGAGAACCCTAAATTTCCTTATGTTGGGTCCACCCTTGGCCCTCCATTAATTTAAGTTTAAGCTGAAATAAATGTTTATCATGAAAATCTTGAGGCCAATAATAAAACCCATCACATGCCACTACTAGTGCCCTTCAATTACCCAACCACACCGCCCCGTTGAAGCCTTGAAGGAATTGACAAGCCACACAAATAATATAAATATGGCGAACCAAATGTAGGGGACCAAAACAAGTAGTGATTGAAACATTAAAGGAATTGCTCGCAATACACATCATCGCATTCTAAGATGAAATACTCCTACTCCCGCGAGCCAGAATCAAAAGATCTCTTATCCAGCACAGAAATCGACCAATAATATCACAGCAACCCCAACCACTCAATGAAAATAGCATTCTAGGATCAAATACTCCTACTCTAGCAAGCTAGAATCAAAAGATCTCATGTCCAGTACAGAAGCGGACCAATAATATCGCAGCAGCCCCAACCACTCAATGAAAATGGACATGGTTTTTTAATTTTGTGAAATTTGTGTTGACAAATTTGGAGAAGCGAATGAAGGACGGTGCAGACTTGTTCAAACCACATGTGCAAACCATGCAAGACGGGTCTTCTCATGCAATATGCTCTTCATTTTTATTTTTTTTTCTACACCTAACAACCGACTTTTCTTTTTGTGTTGCAACTTCTTGTAAGCATGAATTCCATGACTTCCACCGCCACCGCAGCTTCATTTGGTCGTACCAAGTCCACTGACATTATTTTCTTTTACTTTTGATTCTGGGTTACAGAGACATTCTTGCTTCTCTCTCTTCAATTTTTCACTCTCTCCCCCCACAAAATTCTCTCTGCCAAGGTTGAGACTTGAGAGATACCCTTGGCAGAGACTTGAGAGATACCTCAGTCTGCTTTATATGAAGCAGAATATAAAAGGAATGTGGCCTGAAATTGCAAGAAAATTCAATCTGGTAGCAGCGACAACAGAGAAGCAAAAGAAAAAAGAAACTGAGAATCTAATAAGAATGTATGAAATTCCAAAAGCCAAGCAGACTAATAATGGAATGGAGTCTTTAACCAGTTTCGGTCAAACACAAGTTAGAAAGGAAAGATGCAAGCTCGAACAGAAACTACGAAGACTCTGTCACAATATTCCTTCCTTCCTTCCTTCCTTCCTTTTCAATCAGGTAACAACAATGGCCATATTAGTCAAAAGCAGAAAATAGTAAACACTGCAAAAATGTGCAACATTCAACCATCTAATAAAAAAGTTAGCACTGGTGATTAACAAATGAAACTGGACTTTATTCTGAAGAGATTTTTGCAAGACTGGGAATATTAGGCAAAATACAAGAGAGTTTCCATGGCAATGGAAAAAAAGAGAGGTGCAGTGACACAGGGAACTCACTTATATTGATAAGATTAACTTGGCTGGTGATGCACAGAATTAGTGAGAAAGAAATGTATAGAAACAACGCTAATACGCCAAAGAAATTTATCAGTTGCCTAGTAACCAACGATCGTTGTTGGTTAGGACTGGTAAATTTAATTCACCTTGCAAAAATATAGTTGTAACAGAATATGTATACTATAAACAACAATAGAAAACTTGCTGTCCTATTTTGGTTAATAAGCAGTTATCTACTGATCTCTTTGATGTGTGTACCAAAAACCTCTGAAGAAGCATCCAAATAGGTTCTTCGAAGGATATTACCCTTTATGGACTATGGTGAATTGCGATCAGTGTGCTACCCAATTGATGTTGACAATGGCAATATGGCTTTGGATTCGCGGGAAATTGCTTCAATCAACTTCTCCTTTGTGAGCTGCTCGGATCCTTGAGACTTGACAACAAATGTATGAAACACAGTATCGTTAGCTGTGGCGAGTTTCGACTCAACCACACTGATCTGCACATCTTTCAATGCTTGGATGACTCTCGATGCAGGATGTGAATCCAACGGGCAGCTCACCCTTACAATAACCTCATCATGGGAAGCTTGAATATCAACATCAGCAGGCCGCAAATGATTTTCTGCATTAGGAGTTCCCTCAAAAGAAGAAGCATTTGATGTCCCTCTATCTGCTTCCATGGCCTTGAGCTTTGCCTGAAGCTCATTAATATAAGCAATGGCATCTCCCAACAAGGAAGCTTTGTCCATCTTTGATATATTCGGCACCACAGCTCGCAATGCATAAAACCGTTGATTAAGCTTCTCTCTCCGCTGCCTTTCAGCCTCGACGTGATTAAGTGGTTCGTCTCTTCCATTTGCAGGCTTCCTGCCTCGTTTCCGGGGTCTCCTATCATCAGTTGCGCCTGGCCCCTCATCCTTACACAAAGCCTCTACATCTGAATGTTCAGATTCTGCATTAACCTGCATAGAAATCACAGGTGGCCTTGAAGTAGCCCCTGAAAAATCAATTTGCATTGGACCCTGCTTCTGTGACTGGAAGTTATTACGCCGAAACCCTTCCCTGACCCCATTAACAAGGTCTTGTAGATTGTTTACAGAAGTTTCATTCTTATAGATATCCGCCGCAGTCCCTTGTTTGATGCCATAACTCTGCGCCCAATTTGAGCCATGATGACCATTTCGAGTAGTCGTAACTCCAAGCCTATTCCCATTTTGGTAAGCATCCCATGAAGGCCTCTCCTCCATCTTTCTCACTGCAAGTTTCTCCCTAAAATGGGGATGAACACGACCAGCATTAAAATGAGCTAAATTGTTCAAGTCCTGCCCGAAAATCTTCGAAACCCCATCCCTTCTCTCCACTATCCCCAAATGAGAAAATTGGGAATTGACATCCTTCTTTTCATTCACCCCTGGCACACCAGCAACTACTGGCCTATCAACACTAATCTGTGGCGATGGATTGGACGAGAACAATGACCTTATTGACTGCACCAACTGTGAGTTTTCCGGTAAAGATCTCGCTGACCCCAATTCAACCACCCCGGTATCCGTTGGCACCAATACAATTGTCTGGATACCAGCATACTTAGCAAGAAATGACCTTAGGCAATACTCTGTACCCGATCTCAATGCATCATAGATCCAAAAATGCTTCCCTGAAGCAAAACACTTCCCAGGACCACCTTGTCCGTGAGGGAAGCAGAAATACATGGATGCCAGAAAGAACATCTCAGTATCAGTAACCCTGTCCAGTACCAAAGCATAATTATCTTCATCAGAGCCCCCAAATAATGTATGGAGCTTATGAAGCACCCTCTTTCTCATCTTCTGCTCAGTTTCATAATCAAACCTGGGAGTCAGAGTTCTCATGGCAGGTGACTGTTCTCCTTCCTTGGGTTCCCTACAAGACCCATCTCCCCATCCCAATACCCAATCACCAGACTTGGACCGCGAAATCTGCCAGAAGATCGCGTAGTTCCAGCTGAAATTGGAAGAGTTGGGTTGCTCGACTAGATCGGAGAGCTTGGTCTGCATATTCTCATCGCTTCCCGATGTCAATATGAGGTTCTCATTAGAGACTGGGTTCGAAATCAAGTAATCATAAGCTCGTGTCCCCAAAACGGCAGCAACCATGTCCTTGTCATCGTCGCCCCACCCTAAAGCGACCGTACCCACTTCAATCTTCATCTCCAAACACCCAAACAAATTCTACCCACAAAACTAATTGCTTCAAATTTCAAAACCCAGATCAAACCTTCCCCTAAAATCTCCTCACACACCGTTATACAGATAAATCCAATGCATTAAACCGAATAACGAATCCGACAAGAATGGCCTTACACATCCGCATGCCCACAATATTTTCAGATCTTGGAGCTCTAAAACCGAGTAACATAAAAACCCAGAAACAATACACTAAAATTATCCAATAAACAAGAGAATTGGAAGAAAAAATACACACCAGTTACAGGAAGCAAATTCAGTTCATGTTGGGTGAGGAAGCCAAGTAAGAGACTCAAGACTTCTCAGGCACCGTAAATGTTCCGAGAAAAGAAAATTATCAGTCAAAGTTCGGAATTCAAAAACAACAATAAATGAGAGCTTTAAGAATCTGGTTTCTATTTGTAGCAAAAATGAAGACAAAAAAAGGAAAGGGAGAGAGGTCGGAGACGACGAGGGAGGCGGAGAGGGCTTTCTTTGTGCTCTCTAAATCCCAAATCCCAACTGCATATAAATGGAACCATGGTTAAGTGAAAAGGATTAGAATCAAAAAGTAACCATGGTTTAACTGTTGGGGATAAAAGAACAAAAAAATGGTTAGGTGTAATTAGTTTCTTGTTTTACATAATAATTAATTTTATTAATAAATTATATAAAAACCAACAAAGCACACACATGGGAATTCCCTTACACATAATTTATTTCTATGATTTTTAAGGTAAAAATTAAAAAGCTTGAGAGATAAAAAAGAGGAGACCAAGCACTATTGATGGCGTGATTTTCATGGACAAACTTTAGCACACAAGTTAAAGCACGTGCAGCGGCTGTGACTGACAATTTCTTTTTGTTTTTTATTGGAAGAATAATCGAAAGGCCCTTGAACTTTGATTATTAGATCGATTGAGCCCCTAATTTCATTTTAGATCAAACAAGTCCCTAAATTATTTTACCGAGTTACCGTTAGCTCTGTGTCACATTTTCCGAGTTAAAACCGTCTCTAGTAAACACATCAACGATCTTGGATGACAAATGTGACCCAGGGCTAATGACAACTCTTCATAATAGTTCAGGTGCTTGTTTAATCCGAAATGAAGTTCGAGGCTCAATCGATCAAGTTGTTAAAGTTCAGGGGTTTTTTCGATTCTTTTCCTTTTTTATTTGGGGAGATTGATGGACCAAAAAAATTATAAATGTGTAATATTTAACATAATGACTTGAATGATATTATTTTTCGTTCAAAAAAAATTCAAATTCATCGTGATTAAAATATCAAATATTTCGAGATTATATTGATGGTCTATGATTGTCATGCTCGATTATGATGAATTTAATTTTTGTTCTGAACACAAAAATGCATTGTTATATTCGTCATGTTAAATCTTACACATTTATAAATTTTTTTTAAAAAAAGACATAATGTAAAAGGCCTGTTTGTCTCAAAGCTATTAGTTTAATAACAATACATTTTTAAAATATCAGAGATTAAATACGATATCTAACTGGAGTCCCCCAACTTTGAATTTGTCAATGCATGCAGTCTCGAAGACTTTGAATGATAATCATCTTAAGATTTCCCAAATCTTTCTTTCTTTTTTTTTAAGGAAATTTCATTAAGATTAAACAGGATTACATTCAGAAAGCATAAAGATAGGTAATGGACTCTGGAACAATTTTCAGGCCAATACAAGTAGAAGCTGATAGTCGACCTAAAGATGCAAGGGCATCGGCAACTTTGTTTTGATCTCGGTAGGTATGAGTAATTCGGTGATCAATCAAGGAAATCGAGTTTTCTTACCTGACATCTCAATCCATCTACGTATTGTATGTTTTGTACCCTCATCAGGCTCACACGTATTTATTTTAGAAATAATCCTAACTCCCAAAAAAAACCCATAACCTATTTTGTTGGGGGAGAGAGTGTTTTATATGGCTATTTGAGCATTCACTCTGGAAGGTTATGTATTCGAATGAGTGAGATAAAATTATTTCTCGAATTAAAATACATGCGGGTATGAGTAGGGTCTACCTAGTTGAATCGAAATGTCAAGAGTAAGAAAGGTAAGCTTTTGCATCCACACAAACTATGTGGTGTTCATGTGTCACTCTACGCGTTTTTATTTGACTCATATAATACATGGGAAATTGGTATCTCTCCTATTATTTCCCTTTCAAAACAAACAAACCTTATCACATGCCTTCTTTTTGTTTAATAAATTGGGATCATGTAGCTTTCGAGAGCATTTGCAAAGGTCTAACAAGAAAAAGAAAACGAGGTTTAGTACGGTGGGTCCAAACCTAAAGCAACTTGCTTTATCTAAAGATAAGATTATAAGATCATGAACAAATAGGAACCGTCAATCCTTCTTGATATTCACTCATCATGATGTAGAAAGGTTAAAAAAAAAAAAACACCCTTGTCCTAGAATACCCCAAAATGTTTTGATGAATTTGAGGTTTCAACTTTTGTGGCCATTAATCAAACAACATTATTGGACCCTCAACTTGAGTAGCATCTAAGCCAAGTTGAAAGCTGAAAAATGAGTTGTGGGCCTATTTATACTGTTTAAATAGTTATGATAGGGATATCAACAATTAATATTCCAGTTATATTGATTTCTGAGTTATAAATAAAAGATTTAATGTGCATCATGCTTGAGATATAGAGCACACAAATTTACTTGAATTTTGTGCATCTAACTCAACATCTGAGATTACTACGATATTAATTGTTTACTGAGATTTTTATCATTTTCGTCGTTGAAGTACGCTAAAGATTATCAAAGACTTGTAACGCAATAAAAGTTACGGAGGACTCACCAATCATTCACTATGCCTTGGTGCAGAGTAACTCATTCAGAGGGCCCACCACAAGAAGCCACTCAATCACGATGCAAGAAACCATGGAAGTGTTCGTGCGACGACGCGATAATATTGAGTCATTAACTCTAAAATTGCAGACAGTTCCTGTTCCACTGCGATCCTTAGATATATTTTCAAGTGTGAGACCCGCAATGTTTTTAATGTCAAAAAGCATATCTAATGACCAATAGTTCCACTGCCTGCAGTAGACACAGCAGGCACCCCCATTCGTAATGAGTTACACGAGGCGTTATTTCTCGTCAAGAACATGGTGACTGTTAAATTTGACAAACAACTGAAACAAGGGTGGTAAATAGTGGAGTAAATAGAAGACAACAGTAGAAACGTCATCGTTTCATAAGAAAGAAAGAGAGAGAAAAAGTGAAGAGAGATAGGTCATGAAACTCGTAAAAAAACACGTGATGGTATTGTGAACCGCATGTTGTGTGCAAGAAGAACATGACGTGCATTGAATTATTTTAGGTTTTTTCTTTTTATATTTAACTAGTTGCATGCTCGCGATTCGCGCGACACATAATTAATTTAAAAAATAAATATTTTTGATAATTTTTCGATACTTTATTACCATAATGAATAACGAAGCTTGAATTATAGAAAATGAAAATAATTATGAGATGAACAAATAACTACAATACATTTTTCTCAATATGTTAATAAATAATTTTCTAAGAATGAGCGAAAAATTTGATACATAAAGAAAAAATATGCTCAGAGTTTAACAATTATTTTTTGCGTTGGTTTTTTGAACAAAGTTGTAAAATAACTAAAAAACATCTCATAAATTATAAATTCTATAGAAAATATAGCGCACCTTCTTTATCTCCTAGTTTTTACATCTCATTTATTATTGCTTCTTATGTCAGCAAGCCATAATTTTTCATACTATGTCAATAAGCATATATAATATATAATTTGTTATACTATGTATCTCACATTTGATTGAATTCTTCATTTGTATGATCATCCACTAAGGGATTATCTTATACGGGATCATTGGGATCATCCTCTATGAAATCTCCTAAGAATGCATCCTAAACTGGATCTTTTCCATCATCATTGGTTGTTGTTTGACAACTAATTCCATGATTTGTAGGGACATATCGTTAGGAATTTTGTTGAAATTGTTTATTTTTCCCATGAAGTTTTTGTAGTATGTCTTAGAATTTATTGTGATATTATATGTTTTTGTGTGTTATTTTATACTTATATTATGAATATGTTTCATTTAAGCTTTTATCTTTTTGTTTTTATATGTAATTAATAGGTGATAATTGATATGACTATTTGTTGTATTATTAAATATCATTTTAAAATTATTTGTATATTATTAATTGTATGTGCTTGTGGGTCTTAAAGTTATTTAATATATTTAATTTTTTCTTTTGTTTTTTGTGTAGGTTTTTTTAGAGGCATCCACGTGACACCAAGGAGAAGCCTTTTGGATCCTCCATTATATATATATAGATTGATGGTTCGTTTGGTTTGTGGATTTGAAGATGAGAATGAAAAGAGAATGCCAAGAAAATTATTTTTTGGCATCCTCATTCCTTGTCAATATTTCGATCAAACTGTTATAGTACTTTTCCTAACATCATTGATTTCCATGTTTGGTTATAATAAAAATTGCAATTATTTCACTTCATATGACATATTTAAATTAAAAATAATACTTCAATTGAAATATACAAATTAAAATTGTAAAAATAAAAAAGAAAATTTTATTTTTATGTGATCAAATTTAATCTATGAAAAATAAAATAATATAAAAATGGCATTTAAATTACATAGTTGTGGGATATTGTCAAAATTATGTGTTTTAAAATGACATAATATGTTTTTTAATTAAAAATAAATGAAAATTTCAAGGATTCATTTCTTTTTTTGGAGGAAGGTAGAATTTCTCATTTAGGAGGAAATGAGAATTTCTCATTTGGAAGGAATCTAACTTTTCTTTAAATTTTAGATTCCAAGAATTTCATTAACCAAACATAAAAATTATTGATAAAATAAAAATTCTTATTTATGGAAAGTTGAATTCCACGAACAAAGTGACACCTTTTGGCTTTGGCTTGTAAACGACATTTGATTGTACGATGTCATTAGTTAAACAAAATATTAATACGACATGTCGTTACCGTAAATTATTGGCCGTATCCTATTTTTTTCCCCCGTATATTCAGATGTTCCAACTTCCAAGTCAATAATTTTAGATTTAAATTTATTTCACTGATAACTCATGCATATTTTCTCTATTTCCGTATTTCGGTCAATCAACCCTCTTAAATAACACAAGCCAAGAACGGTATTGATGTATCGAAATCTGAACACACGCAGATACCACAAAGTTCACGTGATTCAAGTCACAGTGACGGGAGAGTTCAAGTTGGGCGCACCTCGACGTGGGCGGGCCCAAATTTAGGTAGCCATGACGAACACACACGGGTTCAGTTAACAAAACCACCGACTTTTGGTGCGGTTCCCCGCAGACCCAACACTATTAGCCACGGGTGGCGGGGGTCTGTTGCTCAATAGTGATGATGGTCCATGCCCAAGAATCTTAAACATTCATTCAAGGTTAGTTCATACATCAATTTTCTACTAATGTTGCACGTTTTTGACACTGGTCCCATTTCCTTGTCTCACATATATATAGAAGCAATAAGCAGCTGTTAGTTCCAAAGATAATTATGTATTTTTTATACTTAGCTAGTACAAGTGGGATTGGGGTAGGTCGAGTGTTGAAAAACACTGGACCTAACTGGTGCACTATTTTGGTATACTAAAAAAAATTTAAAATTTTTTAAAAAATTATAAATGTATAGTATTTGGTATGACAAATTTGATGGTATTATTCTGTCTATTTTTAGTACAAATCGTGCAAACTAGTAATATTCTAATATTTGTAAAGAATCGTGATTGACGATCACATATCAATTGTTGTCTTTTTCTTTTACCCGAACAATAAAAAATGGTCAATGTTTTTGTTAATCGACTTTGGGATTTCAGTAAGTAATTTGATGTTCTAAATGTGTGGTCTTTAAGAGAGAATATTTGGAAGTGTTATCACTTAAAAAGTCTCATATCGGCTTGGTATTTACTCAACCGATGGGTTAATAAATCCAAAGTCCATCTTTTATATATAACAAGACTTTTTTTCAAACATATGAGTTGGGTTTTAAGCCGTAGTAGCTGGGCTTATTCAGTGAGTTGAACTTCGGCCTGTAGTAACTTGACTTGGGTGGGAAAAAAAAAATATGGACTTGATGTATTAACGAGAATCGATAAATCCAAAATAGATAATATTATTGACATGTATAAGGATGTAGATTTATGATAGAAGTATGTTCAACAATGTGTGCATTTGATATTTATATATAATTTATGATCCTTTTGATGGTAGTAATCATTGTGGTTAATTAGGTCTTTTCCCAATTGTGCATACAAACAAATATCAAATTAAAATATATTTTCTAGCAAATAACAAATGGATTATACTTATTTTATGTGGAATCATATTTTAATTATCTACGTGCGCTCATGGTTTCAGACTTTTAGATGTTCTATGTGTGCGACTGTAGTATTCTGTTATATACGCATGGGTTTGATGACCTTAATTTAGGTTTATATTATATATTCAAAAGGATAAACTTATTTATTGTTTTTCTCGATAAATTAATATTTACGCTTGCCCTAATATTGTAACACTATTTGCCTATTTGGCACTGTATGGGCTTTGCCCTTGGTACATTATAATTGCTGGCAAAGGGCTCTCCCTTTACACGGCACCGTTTCAGTTAATAGATGATTATAATGGGATACGACAATGGGCCTTTAAGTGTTATGATGGGCTACTATTGGGCCGAGCTTGGAGTTTCGGATTTGATATAATCACACACTGGAGCAAAATCAAGCAAAGAACCCGCGTGAAGGAATCGTCGCTAGATCGGGGAATGTCTTGAAACCATTCGAAGTTGACATTCTGTTGAAATCGGTAGGTTTTCTTGTCTTTTGAATTTTCAAGATGCTAGCGTTAATTTCTGTGAGTGTTTCGATTGATGCAAACCTAAACGACGCTTTTCTGCTTAATTCCAGTAGTTTTGAATCCACATTTTATTCGATTTTCTATGCTGCGAAAGAGAAGGGAAATTGCAGTTCTATTTATTTATTTAACAAATGCATTATGAGAGGTGTTTGTTGCTTTATGTAAGCGAAGTGTTCACGGTACTTGATGATCGAAAATGCCTATTTATTTTGCCAACTTAACCTGAAAACTAAATCACATTTACAAAGTTATTGCTGATGTTCACTTTGTTCCTTGTCTTAAATCAAATGTTTTCTTTGTTCCAGATTGGAAGCGAGAGAATTTAGACATGGTAAATCCTTAGATTGCTGACTTATGTCGCCGTTGTTTAATTAGTGGTAAGACTATAACGTGGGATTTGTTGGGTTTTCAGTCAGCTCTCTTCAATTTCCATTCATTCTTAACAGTGGTGCTGTTGGGAATTTGTACATGCACTTATCTGAAGATGCATTTTCCAGCTATTCTTGAGCAGAGAACAGGGTATGTTTTTCAGCATGGTTTTTATTTTTGTTTCCAGGAGAGTTTGGTGGATGATGTGTGGAATATTCTTGTGCTTATTTTCAACATGCACGGTGACTTCAGTTCCCCCCTTCTCCCCTCCTCAATTGGAAGCTCGAAATAGATCACGGGAAAATAGAGCATGGTTACTGTAATGTTTTTGTGGTTGTAATAGATATTTCTGTACTTTTATAAGTGTGTAGAAACATCATGAAATATATGGTGACATATCTTCAATTGGTCAAAGCCGAAAACCCCAAAAACATCTTGTCCAAATCAAAGAATGCAATGTGGCAAATAATTTTAGTTTGGTTCTTTGCCTTGTGGGCTTTTAACCATTAACCATACATTCATGCATGTGAAAAGCACAACTCCCACAAGTATTCCTGCAACAAGGATACATAGATATGACGAGTCTTACCAATTTGCAAAAATATGCCCTTCCTCTATGGTATTAATTTTATTGAGGTATTACCTTTCTAAGTAAGCCTTGCCATTTCAAGGTTTCCAGGATATGTTGTCCTTTGGTCCTTACCACTTCAAGTTTGGTTCTTAGAACTTAATTTGGGCTGCCAGTAGAGATCTAATGTGTCATTATTAGATTGTCTGCAATATTGTTGAAAGTGGTAATTGTGGAACTTATGTTTTCAACATATTTTATTGACAGGTTTCGCGGTTTCTTTTGGAAGGCGGCAAGAATTGGTACACTCTCATATCTAGTTTCTTTACCATTGTTTATTAAAGCTTCAAGTGTTTTATTCATTTTACTTTTTACTTACTCCCCCCCCCCTTTGCCCTTCTCTTTTTATGCCTTTTTCGGTTTTTCCCCTTGATTCCTCTCAAATAACCCATTTTACTTCTCTTCTTTTCCATTATTTTCAACTTTACACTTGTAGTCATGCAAACTACAGAAAATAAAACGTGAAAAATATTACTTTGATTGAAACTATATTCTTTGTTTATGTCATGAGCTTTATTGGCTATGCTATAATGCTTTCCAATATGAATGACTGATATGTATTTCTGTGGTTGCTGGAGTAGGTGAACGGTTAAGCCCCTGGATGGCTGTAGGATGCTTCTCAGTGGGTGTTTCAATAATATTTTTCTGAAAACCATCTTGTCTGTGAGAAGTAAGCTTTGTTTTTCTTATGGGTTTATGTCACCCACCCCACAGTAGTTCATGAAATGGACTCCTTGATGATAATTGCACCAACACTTTTTAACGAATTGATTCAAGAGGCACCGTGGCATTCTTTGTACAATTTGGTGATATAATTTCCTGTAGGTAATTGACTTTTATTTTTACGGAGAGTATTGTGCTGGTATTCTTTTTTCTCCTAATGAATAGGTTACTTTCACTGTCCAAATTTGTGATGTTTGTTGCTTATTAATATATACCTCTTTAAAAAAAAAATTTAAGGAAAAAGCTTCTGTTTCTCCTGGAGATGCAAAAGAAGTTTATCTGTTTGTCAATGTTCAATGTACAATAGTGGGATAAAATGTTGAGAATTCATTGTAGAATGTTGCGCTCTGGCTTGAATTTGTATAAAAACTTGCATACCCCATTCCACATTGCTGGTACATCAGAAGTATCATAGGTCCTGTTCTGGGAACATGCTAAGTTTTCTGTTTTCCCTTTGTTTTACTTTGGACAATAAGCATTTATAACATTTACATTGCATATTCCAAATTTCTTGCCTCTAAAAATGGTTATGTTATTTGATGCAAAGAGTGAAGATTTAAAGATTGGGCAGGTCTGGGCTTGCCTATGAGGAAAAACATGTAACGAGATATATCAAGCTTATGCTTGGAGCATCCTTAATGTCTATATTAGTATATTGTTTATTCGGAAAACTTATATCTGTATCTACACATGTCATATAAACATGAAACATAGAGGCCTTGGAGAACATCTCAATGATATGAACTTGTCCCCTCCATGTAGAATTTTGAAAGTTCCATTGTCAAATTCATCCCCAGAGAAAATACTGGCCATGGGGTAATCCTGTTGAAATATGTGACATGTTCAGAAACACAAACCTGTTTATGCAGATGTTAATTATTGTTTTAGCAGTTTAATGACTATGTGAATTACTTGATAGCTTCTGTAGATGGTGGCCTTAAAATGAAAAGATTTTATGTCAAGGTACATACCTTTTCTCTAGAAATCAAGAAGTAACTACACTATTGGGACGTTTATGTCATTGTTGGTTTGATGGCTATGGCATTTTACATTCGATCTCTTTAATTATTGTTCTTTCCACTTACTGACTCTTGGTAATGATTATCTACTACAGCATGCCATGATTGTTTCTGTAATTTCTTTAGCTGCTCTGCTGTACACACATTGATGGGTATCTCATATACCATCATTTTCATTTTATGTTCTATAGTTTCCTTATCTGTTCTGTGGTACACCTATTGATGGGTATGTCATATATCATCATTTTCATTTTGTGTTCTCATGGATACTGCTGAGTAAGTCCTTGTTCTTGGCTATGGAGTTCTCTTATCTTAACATTATGATTTCATTTGCCACACACAAAAGCACTTCTCTAAGTTCTATGTAACACATAAATCCCAATCTTGTTTGTCTTTTTGGTATGAGGATAGCCATAAACTATATGATAAGAGTTCTATTCATTTGTGTAGCTTACGTGGTTTCTCAAACTTTTGTGCACTATTTCTTTTGATGATTATTTCATTACTTCATGCTTGCATGACCACGATTGTCGGTTAACCTTTTTGCACTATTTCTTTGACTCTTTCTTATATATTGAACTTTAGTCTGATAAACAACACAGGGGGGTCCAGAAGTTGATACATTGAGGATTAGATTAATGAGCACTTGCTTAAATAACATTGGTTATGTTCATTGTCGTTGTTTGCTTTATCATTACGGTGTAATGTGTGTTACACATTGTAGCATTGCTCATGCAAGCAGCCTCAAGTCAAATGGAAGATAAACAAGTTGTGCTTTTGCTGCAATCAGCTTTTTTAGTGCTTCACATATTTATGTAGAAAGTGACAGTTTTTCTTTTTTTCTTCTTTTGACCCTGTTGTATATGGACATATGTGGCCAATTGATGTGCAAGTCCACTCCTCTCCCTCTTTACCCTAACCAACTCTGTCCTGGCTGACAAGTTTACACCTAATGCTAAGCCCCAGAAAAGTTCCTGAGAGATACTCAGCTGGTTCAAACTCCGGACTTTAGTGGCATGTATTCGCCTTAAGTTTAGAGATATAACTAATTATGCTATTGTCCTGTGATTTACACCTAACTCTAATTAATGAAAATAGTTTGTCATCAAGCTTGATCATATTTTCATTGGATGATTGAAGTTTGATGTAGAGAAATCACTCTCTAGGGGGGTACAAGTATCATATCTCAAATCTTGAATTTGACTTTAGTTTAAGTTGTTGAGCTCCTAGGTAACATTTTCCAGCTGTAGTTGATGCTTTACATCTACACTAGTTCCTGCTTTGATGAGTGGATAGATCTCGAATCTCACATACGTAGTCTGATTTCAAAAGGACATGACTAAAGATGCACCAGTGTCACTGCCAAGATAAAATAGTTGGTAAATGCATTAACATTTGTTTTGTGGCAGTTAACAATTGGCTCTTTAGGCCAGGCATTTGGTGGAACAAGTAGGGGTTAAGCTCCTGCAGTTTCAATCACCTACGTCACGTCCGTTCACCAAATTTAAAAAATTATGTTCAACTCCATATTGGTAAACAGACTGGACGTCTGTCTATAGAAAAACTGTAGTGACTTTTATTGTAGGGACCCTCTTTCGAACAAGTAGAGGCCAAGAAGCACTGTTCATATCACACGTTGGCATCCAGTGTGTAACTTCCTGTCACAAGTTAAGATTGTATGTGCTCAGTACCGCCCACAAAAATTTAATATTTACAAGTTGAAATGTTTGAAATTGAATATTTATGCCTCCCTTGCAACTCTCTCTTTTTGTTTTTTTGTGCATAAAAGAGCAGCAAAACTTGGGTAAAGCTGAGGTCACTCAAGTCCCAAAGATGCCTGCTTTGGTGCTTTATTTTCCTTGTCTTTAGTTCAAATATTAATTGGCAGGTTAGGTTTTTTGGTATGGTAATGACCTTCGCTTTCCAAAGACTAATAATACCCATATGCCAAAAATTAGTTGGAAGACAAAATTATCACATCATTTTCAATTCCAGACAAAAAGAAAAAAAAACTATATTTATCTTAATTATTTAATAGTAAAATTTGAGTGCATTATATTAATGCTTATGATATCCTTCACTGCTCAACCGCTTCAACGACAAAGAGATGACCAAAAAGGATGGCCTTTTGTACTGAGGAGAATTTCCTTCCTCTCCGTCATTGAATCCCCTCTCTACACTACAAAACCCGTTCGACAAAAGTCCCAAGAGAAAGTACACAAACCCATAATTATAGTCATGGGATCTGAAGAGGCGGAAGTACTAGAATCAATTTCCACACCAAAGCTGCAACTATTCTTGCCTCCAAGTCCAAAAGCACATGAACCAGAGCGGCCATGGATGGTGGCCTCACCACTCCACACTGCAGCTTCAGTTCCATTTCGATGGGAAGAGGTGCCTGGCAAGCCCAGACCCTGCTCCACTCTCATCAATATCCCCACTCAAAAGTGCCTGGAGTTGCCACCAAGGCTGTTAATGGATGCTGAAACTGCCAAACTGTCCTCACCCTCCACAGTCTTGGAGGGTCCTTACATGGGCAGGTCGAGGTTTCAGTCAACTTCATTTTCGTTGAAGAGGGAGTCTTTCCGTAAGATATGGAGTCCTCAGGTAGGAAAGTTTGATCCTTTGGTTCTTAGCAATGGGGATGGTAAAACAGGGAAAGTGGGTTTTGGTTCTTGGAGATGGGGGAAGAGTCCTTTTAAGGGTAAATGTGAGGTTGTTGTGGGTAATCATGTCTTTCCATCTTCAGTGGATGGAGAGAGTGATATCAATACAGAAGATGATGATGAAAGTTGCAAGAAGAGAAATGTGAAGACGACAACAGAGATGAAAAGATCAGGAAGCTATACTATTTCACCTCCTGCGAGGCCTCACTTCTGGGTAAGTTCATTGAAACTCATGGGCTATTTTTTGTTATTTTCTGCATACCAACTTAACATCACTCAATTACTGTTGTAATAATATCATATGACCATAATTACAATCTCCATGGGGTAATAAGTTAATGAGTTCCAAGGTCTCTGGAGTTTAGGACAGAAAGCAGCTTGTTCTTGAATTGGCAATGGAGTAAATTCTGGGCTAGAACATCCCCAGTAGACCTTTTAACAGGCAGCTTCTTGAAAACAGTAATTAGATTTGCAGGGTTGGGAAAGTAGGGTCAGGGTAGGTTCAGTAGATGGAGTTGTGGGCTCTAACCCAACTTCCTGGATTGGGCTGCCACTCAGCAAATGGCGTTAAGTTTTACTTCCAGTTTGCAGTTTGACCACAGAGTCACTCCTGCATTTGTGTTTTGGATATTTGCAGGCGACTGTTTATGAAGGCCTGAAGAAGGTAGTTCCATGGAAGACCAGGAAACTGAAGAAGGATGGCATGCTGTATTGACTTTAGATTCTCGTCCCTTTGGGGACATCCAAGATTCGGCGCCGGGCCGGCGACTTCTCCTGTGTTGGTACTTCCTCACTGTAGCCTTCAGTAGCTAAACTGAGATGAGCATTGGATGCTCCTGCAATTTCTGTGTGTCAAAATTGCGAGTCCCTTAATCTGGAATGTAAATTTACTGGATGATCCCGTTCTTGGCTATGTTTGACGATTACTGGATAAAAATATAGCAGCTACAGTCTGCATTATTTTGTCATCTAAGAATGCAGGTGATAAAAACCAAATATTTTGTTTGCTTTTGCCCACTCAGAATCTCAAACAAATGATCCATGAAGTGGCTAGGTTGTCAACCACATTTAAAGCTGCAACAAGTACCACAAGACTGAATCATATTACTGCGATGCATTGCATCATTAAATTATTGGCATTAACTGGTAGTAAACCCAGAAGCAGTAATAGTGTAATACTTCTCATTTCGACTCTTCATGGGAGACCAACATGAGGCCCAGAAACAGTGTGTACAAGAGAAGCAGATGGAATAATCATAGGGATCCAAAAATGCAGTGGATGGTCTTATCTATTCCAGCTTAAACACGAGTCAGTCAGTTTACTCAGTTACAGATATTGTGCAATTAACTTCCAGATTGAGAACTTGCACAAAAAGTTTTGATGTTTCAAAGTGAAATGCTTCTGAAAGTTCCACAATCTAAAAAGTCCAGCTTTTATTCAAACGGTGGAACAATAGAAGCGAAATGGGTAAATGAAAAAAGAGAGAGAAAAAGAGAGACTGGCGGCGGTGCTTGAAATTCTTTTAATTGCATGAATGAAAGATATCACACCTATTTTTTACCCGTCACACCTGCAACCACCTGCAAAAAATAAAAGACATTGATAATAATATAAAGCGCCTGAAAAACATGGTTTAACTTTGAAATTCATCGCAGTAAAAGTTGAAGCTGTGACATTAACTAAAAGCATTATGAACTCGTCTGTTCATAGGCCAGATTTCAATCTAATAGGAGCTCCCTAGTTCATGACATTGACAGATATGAAGCACATTTTGAGTTCCCTATTCTAGATTAGACCACCTGGGATTCAACTTTAGCCATGCAATCTCGGAAAGATGATTTATTTGTTCCTCGTAACATAATTTCAATAAAAGCTAATCAAATAATGAGAACTTCTAATCAGTTTACCCTTTGGACATATAAGTAGCAAGCCATATTGCTACAAGCCTACAACTCATTGTATGACAATGGAAGTAACAATCATAAACATGTATGTATACTACCCTTAATTCATCCCAGGTCAAATGAGAGAAGCATCTGAATTGCATAGACCAATTTTGCAGAAAACAAGCCACTATAGCCTTAATTTATTAAGGTGTTATAAATGAGGGTTAGCAGTCATTGCCATCTGTTAAGAACCAGGCCAAGCGCGAGCCCATACACGCACCCAACAGGCCCATACCTTCCTCAACCAGCCACACAAGCCCAACCACTACCCATACATGGGCTGGTTGTAGCCAACAGGCCCAATGGGCTACTACCTAGAAAACATATTGGTTGATTAAGCAAGGCATTTGCCCTCCTTATCAATAGATCACAACTCCCACATCTAAGCAATGTGGGATGTTCGTATCACCATCCCTATAGGCTACTGCACAACTCGGAGCTCAAGGATTAGATGTTCAAATAGAGGATCCTTAGAGCAGCCATACCCATAATAGACTGTTCTCTAAGTTTTGCGTGTCCCTTAGTTACTGGCCTAAGAGAGACCTCAACAGCTACCATTACCAGCCGGATTAAGGAAAAATACCCACTAACATCTCTCTAACAAAGCTCAAATAAACGTAGCGTCACAGAATAAGGTCAAGAACAAAACAAGCTCTTCAAAAATTAAAAATCAGCTAGTGAAATTAGATACTCACATCACTTAATGCAGGTTGATTAACTGGCTTGCTTGTTTCATATTTATCCAACATGGGCCTTACAACAGCTGGAAGGAATAGACCTGAAATGCATATAACATAATAACTTCATCATAAGCAATTATATAATACCCAATTTCCCAAAAAGAATAATGTAACAACAAGCCAAGTGATGTTAGCTCAGAAGTATCTCCCAACTCCCATTGCCTCCAATCTAGTCAATCACTGAGTATAACAGATTGTTAAATTTCTTATCTACAAGCATTCATATGAAAAGATTCCAAAACATTTAGTATTTTTTTTTTAATCTTAATTTAACTCTGAGATCATAAATCCAGTCAGGAGGCATAAACCAAAAAATTTCAAGTCATTGGCAAAACTCAAGAAATTTTTGGTACCTAAGTATTACCTCAACTGTGTCCCTGATCATAAAACATTTACCTCTGCTGTTTGCCACAAAGTAGAGTATACACTATTTTTCCAACACTGTACATTTCTAATTGCTACACAGTTATTCCACATAACATATGGCTGAGCGCTCAACTTCATATATTACCCCTAACCTAGCCTTCCTATGACTTCCCACAAAATTACCAGAACACATAGGAGAACCCATACTTTTAATTCCACCCGTTCAATATACAATTGCAATGGTTTATGAAAAAAGACAAGAGCCCCAATAATACAATTATATAAATGCAGTAAAACCTCTATAAATTAGCAATCCAGATTTACATTAGAAACTAATTGATATACGATCAGTTAAAGAACCCCAAAGAAATGCCAACCCAGACGGAAACGGTCACATGAAAAAATTGAAAACCCAATCCAAAACAAATTCTTTATTGTAACCCCATACCTATTTTTCGGCATCAAAAATAAATTCCAGCACGAAGCTGCAAAAATTACAGTTTACAACACCTAAACTCACAAAAATGACAACAATTGCCAGATTTGTATCGACGGGAAAATATAGTAGCAACTGAATATACTAATACAATAATGCTTATCCAAAACACATAAGTACCATAATTTCGTATACAAGAGTAGAATCACTGAAAGTATGAAATAATTAAATAAATGAAAATGGATTTGAATGATAAAGATGTGAGCAGGCGATGCTAGGGTTTAGAAAGTTCGTATTAGGGAAGAGAAAATGAAAGTACCAAAACCACCGATGAGACAAGAAGCAGCGACAACAGGCTCTTGTGCTACAAACTTCCTGAGGTTCTCCATTATCGGCATCTCGCTTCCTCTCTAACGAGTTTTCTGGTCCGTTCTTTCTCGGATTCTTCGACGATAGAATGGATCGTTACTACCAAACGGAGCTTCAGCCAAGTCTAGACGACAAGATCCAAGGTCCAGGTAACTGCTGATCGGGCTCACCTAACAAACAAAACGAAATTGTACATGGGCCCAGCTATATTAAATTTTCATTGTCGGCCCAAGTCGTTTCTGAAGCTTCTGCCACACACGCCCTGAAAGTAGGATGACAAAACTCTGTCCGGCCTGAATAACCTAAGTTGTCTGACCTGAATTAAACTAAATTTGTACATAAGTTATATGTTTGAAATATGAGTCTAAACACAAAATTTTTGTTCGGTTTAAAACTAGATCCGGGTCTAAACTCAAAAATTTTGTCCAATTTATTTGTCTAGACGCTCGCCCAAATTAAGTTATTATCCTAATTTAAACCAATATGAATTTGGTCAATTAAATACGTTGGAAGTTCAATCTACTGCGTCTGCAAATCATGGCGTTCTCTGATCACTCCTTTGACTTTCACCACCGTCTTACTCTTGTGCACCGAAACCCAAAGACGACTCCTTCTCTGTTGTTTCCCAGAGGATGGGATGATGAAGAGACATTGTTTTCCACTTAAAGAGATGCCTTGGCATTTGCACTGGCTAGGAAGAGCAGGGTCATCTTGCAAATTACAATAATGAAAACACCCACGAGAGTTGGACTTACGAACTTCCGCTTGCGCTAAAAGTTAGCGTGGTCAATTTTACCATCTCAGCCAACAACCCATTTATGGGTTTATAAAGAGGAACACAATGAAGCATATGTTTTCCTGCATTGAAGTGTTTCAACTATACTAAGGCCATTTTCATTTAGTATGTTATCAGTACTATGCTTTACTCTCAAGGATTCTCCTTCCCACAAGAGCCTGTCTTAGATTGAAGTAAAGTATGCCCCCTTAATTCATAAGGAACTGCCTCTGAATCCTGCTTTAGTTCTAAGATTTTGGCGCCGCCTTCGCCTTTTTAGCGGCACAGTTCCATATACTATGAAAAGCCTAATATATAGAAGGTTGGGGTCTAAAGCAGAGAGAATCTACACTGTAAATCAAACTTAAACAACACTTATCAGTATGGGAAGACAAAACCAGTAAAGTTCCAATTAAGATTTGGTAAGGAAAAGGTAAAGGAGCAACAGAGAACTAGATTTAGATTCAAAAAGAGGAACCAAATCAAAATCGAAGAACGCAAAGAAGAAGAAGAGGAAGAGGAAGAATCTTAGTACAAGTAGTCAAAAAATTTTGGCCCAAGAAACATAATTTAGCATTACTATAATGAATGAATAAAGCGTCGCTGCATTATACTTGATTTTTATATAAACAAAATCATAATATCATATCTCTATACGGACTCCTTTTCATTGTATGCGAAACGACAGATTCTCCTAATCATCCTCTCCACCCTGTATGGGACACACCCCATAATTGCACCCAACACTCCTACTAAGCTATTATTCACAATTCTTTTTCTGTTTGAAAACCCTTTTTTTTTGTGTATAAATATCAATCAATCTCCATCACCTTTTACCCCACCAAAACCATTCCTTCTTTTTTCTTCATCTTCCATGATGGATCCTTCATGCACTTCTTCTGTCAATGGCTTCTACAACTTCCTAACCAGAGGACTTGAAGAACTTCATTGCTCAATCCTCTCCCACAGTCTCTTGTCAGTTCAGTTCCTTCTAAAAGTCCTCTCCTCCCTCCAATCCTTCAATTCCCAGTTAATCATTTTGGTTCATAATCTTCACCTTCCTGTAGGGGAAAAATGGCTCGACGAGTACATGGATGAAAGCTCCAGACTTTGGGAAGCTTGTCATGTACTCAAATCAGGCACTTCAGGGATGGAAAACTATTACTTATCTGCAGCCAACATAGCTTCCTCCCTCGAAAACTACCATCATTTTGATAGACAAACTTCTCGTCAGGTCAGTAATTCTCCTGGTCGTATATCTAGCTTAACTTGTAAGTTATGGGCGTTCGCACCTGAGAATGTTTATATATGTATGTATGTATGTATATATGTATGTGTTGTTGGTTTAAGTGATTGAAATGGTCTAATTCTTGCAAAGGTTGTTCGAGCAATAGTGGGTTGTCAAAGGGAAAGTGTAGGATTTGAAGAGGATAACAGGAGCTTGATGGAAACAAGAGTTGAAGCACTATCACTAAGACTTGATGGGAATGCATTAGCAGAATCAAATTCGAATGCATTCAACGGTTTTCGAGGTGTTCTTTACGCAATGAGGAATGTCAATTCACTGCTGATAACAATACTGCTGGCAGGGCTTGTATATTGTTGGCCTGGATCGATTTTCCGCGATCGAGTATACGAGGAGGGACAACAACACATGATGCTTGGCTCTGCCTTGATGGTTTCCATAGCAAGATTGCAACAGAGAATGGAAAACGAGAGCAATGGAATCAGCGATCAACGACCGGGAATCATGCTTTATGAGTTCAGAAAAGCAAAGGCTACAATGGAGGAGATGAAGCTAGAGATGGAGAGTGTTGGGGATTATGAATTATCAGAAGTCTTGCTGCATGATGAAAAGATTGAAAACTTGAAGAATTGTGTTGAAGAGTTGAGATGTGGAGTGGAGGCCATAATTGGACAGCTTGATGATTTCTTTGATGAAATAGTTGAAGGAAGGAAGAAACTTGTGGACATGTGCACTCATCATAGAAGTGACAAAGCAAAATGAGAGGTTGATAGACAGTTACAGTAATCATGAAGTTGTGAAGGAAACAACAAAGGAATTGCCATGAAAAGATAAGAAACAAGAAGAATATTATTTTTTTAGCTTCAATGCAAAGCAAGATTTTCACATTCAAGGGCAGATTCTTCTAGGGTACTAGATTATGTGCATTTTTTTTTGTCAAACTATAATGAAGGAATCAAGTGTTTTGTGTGTTCATATATAAAGTATACGATGACACATTCAGCAAAACAAAAATATATATATATGTATGTATGTATGTATGTATGTACTATGTATGTATGTATGTATGTATGTATGTATGTATATTCATATTCAAATAGCAACTTCATGAGCAAGTGACACATTTGGCAACTTCAAGAAAGAAAAATACCAATGCATGATTTTTGTTCTTAATATTCAAGTCTGCTGCCCCTAGTGTTAAGGAAAACTGGAAAAGTAAACTATTTTGACTTAGGCTGTTATTGTCGCCATTTACTGAAAAAGAATGCTTAATTTTCCACAAAATCCTTCTCATGTCTGGTAAAAGAAGAATGCTTTTACCAAAAAAGGGGGGATTATGCCATCCCATCATACGACAAATCCACAGATCAAATTAGACAATGATAGAAATCTAAATAAATAAAGGAAATCTTAGCTCTCTGTTTTCTTGCAAAATTTGTGGGTCAGCTTCTTAGCATCATTTTCATTTCGTCAAACCAAGCTACCCTTCCTGGTTTACATCTGATTGGTTTTGAGTTATGTTGCAATTCACAGGCCAAAAACATAAAAGATATTATCCGCTCTGAGCCGCAGGCTTGTACGGATTTGTTCTTCGTAGACTATCGCTAGTGTTTCATAGGCCCTAAACACTTTTTTTGCAATGCAAATAGTGTTGGGCTTTACTTATAAACCACATGTTGGATTATGTTAGACCAATGCGAAAGTACAAGGAACTGGCCTCCAAGCACAAGAGCTTCTTGCAAATGTTCTATCATACTAATGTACGATGTGGGTTATCAGTAGGTGGATATCTTCAGGAGGATATGTTGTGATAGTATATGACTAATCATTGTAGTTGTGGAACAATTGTGATCAAGTGGGGGAAAGGACACCACCACACTTAAGAGAGGAAGGAAAAAGATTCCTATGTTGGATTTGAAAACTGAAAAGTAGTTTTCAATCTCATGATTCATGTGTCCCCGTCAATTCCAGTTTTGGAAGAAAATGGTCTTCCCTTCTACACTCTGTCGAGAAAATCCGTGAGTATTCAAGTATTTTTTTTAACCAAGAATTCCTCAACCCAACATGACTACTTGACAGTTGAATCAGCTCTAAACTCGGATCGCTAACCTAGTCCGCTCCACGCTGACCACATGTAAGACTGGACTGAAGCCCTTGTGGGGAGAACGAGGCCGAAGCCCACAAAAGAGAGTTAACTCAACAAAACCTCCCATAGGCCAAAGCTTCTTTGTTAGGTTGTTGTATTCAAGGATATTACTAAGTAGAACAATCCATATTTATAATTTCCAGCATCTATGAGCTCTATCACCTGTGCAATAAGCTTCTGGTATCTTAAGATTTGCTTCTCCTTTTCCACTTCTTATCTTGTTCACAATATTTTCTCATGAACCCAGAAGAAAAGAAACAAGACCAGAAAATAAAAATGAAAACTTAGCCATTCAAGCATCGGCCTTAAAGAAAGATGCACAAAGCAAAACTGGCACTTACAACCTTGAGATCCATAGTAAGATACATGGCTGCACAGACTCAGCTCGTACATGGTAACCGGAGGAGAAATCAGAAACCTTCAGACAATAACTTAGCTCACCTACACTGTTGAGGGTGAAATGAAGCATTAACCCAGAAAAGGGAAGAGAGGATGGTTAACTAAAGTTTACTTCAATCCATCCTCTTACCTGTTCTACAGCAGAGTGCATCTAAATGCTACAGGAACCCATGACGTATATTGTTCCCAGAGACTTGCCAATGTTACTTTTAGTCAGCAGAGGAGATCATCCTATATGCCTGCAATGCTATCCAAAAAAGGGGACGTTTAGAAACTTCCCTTTTCAAAGGACTGGGACTGGGACTGAAAAAGGATCATAAATACTTATTGTAGAAGACCATTCCGGCTTCCTTTACAGAACTTTAATGAATACAAATAAACAATGGAGAAGAAACTGGTCGGCCTCAACATTTTCACAATGGATAGATTAAACAAACGGATTCAAAAAAAATCTGCAGCATTACCAAAATCATTACACAGGATTCTTTACTCATTGCATTCAATGCATCAAATAAAAGGGAATCGAATTCTCGACTCGATCCATTGACATTTCAAATTCTATATATCATCCGTTGCTTGTAAAGCTAATGCTCTACTGAGAAGTGTGGAAGTCACAAACCTGTTGGCAAAGTACAAAAAGCACATTTTCCAGAGGGCTTCTGCCAATGGTATGCCGAAATAGCACGAAGGGTTTCTCATTCATCACCAAAATCCTTATCCTTCAGACTGACTCGCAGGCAATACTTTCAAAAAGGGTTGGCAACGGCAAAAGCTTGTAACCAAAATAAATGTGAAATGGACCAAGCCAGCCAACACATGACATAAAGAAATTGGATATGACATCAAAATCGCTGCCATGTATGAGATACAGGATGGAAATCCTTTCAAATTGCATCTTTCACGCCAACTCAAACGTCAAAAACCTGGCATTGCAAACTGAGTTGCAAGAGTTTCAACCGGAGCTCGCTAATGCCTGCATTTCCTTCTCAACAATCCAGATGCTAAAGCCTGTGCAGGCCTTTTGGTCTAAAAGGAACACTTTAGGGCTGAAGTGGTACCAGGAGAGAGTGAGAGACCAGTTTAAGCTGGTGGTGAGAGAACTGAGAAATACAGATTTCTGAATACTTTGATCCTAGGTAGCCGATATAAGAGGGTATGTATGGGCTGGGCCAGCACAGCCCATTAGATGAGAATGTACTAATAGCATGGTACCGTTGGGTTTTACCATCACTCTACGGACTGCCGGCCCAGATTGGTGGGTCTGGTTGGACTGAGCTACCTTTAATTGTTCAAATCCGGGTACATATGGTCGTAGACTGCTTGTCTTGACCCAACAAATTTGAGCCCATAAATATGTACATGAAATTAATGATGTGGTTTTTAACAAATTTAAAAATAAATAAAAAAAAGCCTACGTGTCCGACATGTTTGTAATTGCTGTTTCTTTTTTAGACAATTAAAAAATAATTATTTTTTTTGTCACGAATGTGTGGTTCCAAAGAATGTGGGAATAGACGAATAGTTGTATGGCGATGTAAATTCCGCGTGCACACATACACGCCACGTACACGGCGCATCAATGCGGTGCTTGCTTGCTGCTGCTTCTTTTCTTCCCGATTAGTGTGATTATCAATTTATGTGGTTAGCAGCATTGCACGTTTTCTCGTGGCAAAACCAGCGTGTGCGCGAACCTTGAAATTGTTTGGGAAGAGAACACGTGGCGATGATAGAGTCGTCGGAGTTATTGGTCCTAAATGGATTGAAAATGACAAAGATGCGATATCTCATTACCTCAACTGTTGAGTTAGAAAAAAAAAAAATCTATGTGAATTTGTGAATTCTATATGATGCACAATAAATTCTGTTGAAGCCTCAACACAAAAGCCTCGTATCTAAACACATAGAAAGAAGATTTGTGATTTATAATGTGTTGGACGGACCTAGTCTCATGAGTCATTGACGTTTTAGATGGTGAACTTCCATCAAATAACAAGTAAATCCATGTTAGACGCATGTAATATAGGCTCACCCCAGTTCAAGTTCCAACAAATCCTATGTATACGAAACAAGGTAATTGAGATACCATTTGTTGCGATTTCCATCAGTTATCATTGGTGTGAATGGATAGATTTTGGACAACAATTCCACGCCTCTTCCGGATGATGTGGCGCCGTTTAATTGAAATATTACGCCAAAACGTCACCCTATGGTGGCAGCCTCCGAAAGCAATGAAATTGAAAACCATTCAGAATATAAATAAACTAAATGACGCTTTTGTCCGTTTGGCTATCAGAAAAATAAATACGTATACTACATTTTCTTTGTTAGGTAAGACTTTTTAATAATTTTAGATCCAACGTGGTATTAGCGTAGATTCAGTCCTACCGGAAAGGGTTGACAAAAAAAAAATTGATTTCGGGTCGGATAATAACACGTGTTTATAAAATATTTACATATCCGAACTTTAATACAGATTGGATTTTGAACGTTTTTAATTGGCCATACTCGGATTGGTTTAAATCTAGACAAGTAAATCGGATAAGATTTCGGTGTTTAGACCTGGAGCTGGTTTCAAAACAGAAATTTTTTTGTGTTTGAACCCATATTTCAGACGTATAACTTATGTTCAAACTTTGTATAATTTAGATGAAATAAATTCAGTTATCCAGACCAAACGAAGTTTTACCACCCCTACTACTAGGCTCATGAACCAATTAGTCTTAATTATTATGTACGCGTAGCATCACAGTCCTAATTGATCCCAAATATAATGTTAAAAAATCATAATTATTTCCTAATGATGTCATCTACCATGTAGAGTAGTATTCTACCAATAATATATGATTGCTTAGCATGGTATAATTAAATTAATAATTGATTGATTAGTAATAACTTAAGCCATTGGCACATATAGAAATGCATGTTATGTGGTCTATAACCACAAGGTTAAACAAGGATGCAAGGACGAACCAAAAAGAAATGGAATAATTGATTAGAAAGCAAAGGTGGAGTGAGATGACCAAATTCTATATATGACTTTGCTTTTAATTATATGAAGGCATATAGTGGGGAATGAGTGGTAGACCACCCTAATCCAATTTGTTCATGATTGACCACACATGGGAAACTTTTTATGCATTCGCTATTCATACAGTGAAAGTCATGCTTTTTTGTATTCTTTACTTATTAAATAGGTTATGAGTTCCACCATCTCTGCCCATGTATGATGACTTGAGTTTAGGTTCATATCGAATGATTAATGAATAAACTCGAGTTTAATTCATATAGAATGTACAAAAAATAAATTTGTATAGTGTCGTTAGGTTAAAAAAATTACATGTGTTATGTTATCCCTAAAATGTTCTAAATTAATAGTACAAAAACTTGTTGCTAATCATAATGTCAAAAGAGAATGTGGTCTGCAAAATTCCTTATTTATGTGAAAAAATTTGTCACTAGCAAGTGCAAAATTTCTGCGAAAAAGGTTAATCGATTGGGAGCAACACTCTTATAGCCACGCGTTGGAGTTTTGACCCGATTTAGCGATTTATCATTTTGTTAGGTGAGAATTTTTTGTGCAAGTGGGTCTGACGATCCGAATTTAAATCCATATCAGATGTCGAAATGATAAATTTGTATAGTTTCGTTAGCGGTTAAGAAAAAAGAGTTGGATTTTAACTTAAAAAAATGGGCATGCTATCTTGTAAACTAGTTAATACAATATTTAACTAAAATTGAAACGGGTAGTTAAAACTTAAAGCGATCACCATGTATTTTCATTATGTGATTGAATTTTTCATTATGTGATTCATAATTCAATCACATAATTCATTGATATGGATATTGACTATATAAATGACACACTGTTAGTAAAAATCGAACTCAAAATTTTTCGCGTCCAGACCATTTGAACAAGAGAAATTTATCGCTAGACTATTTATAGTTGTATACGCTCTATAATTTTATTTATGTAATGAAAATATTATTCACAAAAAAAAAAGAGAAAAAGAAAAGAGTACCGTTGGGGCATCCGATGACGTGGCGGCTACCCAGATAACACATTCCAAACACGCTTTTGTAAAACTCTCCTCTCCCAAACATCAAACGCCAAACCAACCAAACCCCAAACCAAACTCTCTTCATCATCATCTCTCTTCTATCAACCCCCGAAGCAGTAGAAAAGCAGAGTCTTTTTCACTGCTTCCTTCATATTTCTCGGTTTCTGTAATAAATTTCTAACTTATTCAATCAAATCATTGATTCTCTCTATCGGAATTTCACCATCATCACCATCATCGGTGTATGTAAATATATATATTTGTAGTCAGTCGTCGTTATCGATTGTTGATGGAGTCGCCGGAGACGGGGAGGATGGCCGGGGGAATTGTGCTGGATTTTCCGGTGAGGGATTATACGGCACCGATATCGGCGACGCCGTTGAGAGTACCAAAAAGGCTGCGGGAAAGGCTCGTGACGGAGTGTAAGACGCCGAGTACTGTAGAAGAAATTGAGGCCAAGCTTCGGGACGCAGATCTTCGTAGAGAGGTTCCATCGAGTCTCACTCTCTCTATCTCTCTTGCAAATCTTTTCTTGTTTTCGTATTTTTCCCCCTAAATCAAACCTTTTGTTTTCCTGCGTTTGGTTGGTGAGAACTTGTTGGAAACGCTTTGTGTACCAAACATATTCTTTGCTAAAGTGATTAGCGTAGTTAAGGTATCTAATTTAGTTTACTTTCTTTGCAATTAAAATTAATGGAGAAAATTAGTCATAATTCGATTTCCTTTATTTTATTCTGTTTCCTTACACTTCATAAGTTATTTCTTGTTTCAATTCCAAATTTAACCACTATATTGATTCTGAAGAACAGACTTATTGGGTTTTGAGTTTTTCATTTGCAGTTTTCTTTTCGTTCACCAAAAATTAACTTAGGATATATCTTGTGTGCTGAATGTTTAAATGAACCGTGTTCTCTTGAAGAAACATCCATCTTGTGTTCTTTCTTTTTAATAATATGCTCATTTAAAGAATTTTCATTCTAATTTTAGTGTTATAGCCTCTTTTTTTTTTTTTTTCAATGTTATTTTTCAGTTTTACTTGTTCTTAAACGTGTTATTATATTGCTAGCTTTGATTTGTTTTAATCATTGGTTATTATTATTATTATTGGTACAGCAATTTTATAAGAAAGTGTCAAGCAAGGCGCGACCAAAGCCAAGAAGCCCTTCCCAGTCTTCATCTCATGAAGAAGATCTCGGACAGCGCCTTGAAGCAAAGCTCCAAGCTGCTGAGCAGAAAAGGTGAATCTTGATAGGCTTATTTTGTGCAAGAAAAGTTGAAGCTTTCTAATTCAAACACACACACACACATATTTTTTTGCATTGGTTAGGCACTGAGGCCTTTGATTAAGCTTGCGTGGAATGAGTTCCCTCCCCCTCATCACACTCAGTTGTCAAGTACTTTGACGCATGTTATGAATAACAAATTTATCCGACTTTAATGAATTGCCTTTTTACAAAAAGGATATAAATTGAATGGAAGTTGTAGTCTTAAGCATATTCTTGGTGGTCTTACAGGTTGAGTATTCTAGCAAAGGCTCAAAAGCGCTTAGCTAGGCTGGATGAGTTGCGGCAAGCAGCTAAAACAGGGGTTGAAATGCGTTTCGAGAGGGAACGTCAGAAGCTTGGCACAAAAGTAGAATCACGGGTCCAGCAGGCAGAGGCTAATAGAATGCTTATCGTCAAGGCGTATAGGCAAAGAAGAGCCACTCTAAAGGAGAGATCATCTCAGTCATTATTGCGAAGGGTTGCTCGGGAGAATAGATATAAGGAGCGTGTGCGCACTGCAATTCACCAGAAGCGTATGGCTGCGGAGAAAAAACGAATGGGATTGCTGGAAGCAGAGAAGAATAGAGCACATGCTAGGGTGTTGCAGGTGCAGCAAGTAGCCATGTCCATCTCTCACCAACGCGAGATTGAGAGGAGGAGGCTGAGGGACCAGTTGGAAGATCGACTTCAAAGGGTGTGAATGCTGTCTGAAGTTGAACACCTTTCATTTGTGTTCAATTTGTTTGTTCTATTTTTCTTGGTGGCCTTTATGTTATTCGTTATACTCTCTATTCACATACTAACTTTATGATAATTAGGCAAAGCGACATAGAGCAGAATATTTGAGGCAGAGAGGAAGGCAGCGAGGAAGGCAGCACAATTATGTTCGAGTAAACTGGAATAGGTTGCACAAGCAGCAGGCTGATCTACTTTCCAGAAAATTAGCAAGGTATATAACATACATGCCTTATCTGTATAGGAAAATGCTTTGCCCAACATCATCCGTCTTGTTATTGTGTACTATTGCTTGCTTTCGATGGATGTTCTAGTTCTGGGCAAAATTATTGTGCTTTTTAAGATCATGTAATAAAATTATGAAAAAGGTGACCATGTACCCTTTTATATTTCTATAGGTGCTGGAGACGTTTCCTTAGGACTAGGAAAACTACCTTAGACCTGGCAAAAGCTTATGATGCCTTGAACATAAATGAGAATCGTGTGAAGTCACTGCCTTTTGAGCAGCTTGCTCTACTGATTGAATCAACTGCTACTCTGCAAACTGTGAAATCACTGCTGGATAGGTTAGATAGCCGTTTTAAGCTTGCAAAGGCTTCTACCTCTACCAATCATCTGACTGGATTCGATGACATTGATCACCTTCTAAGAAGAGTTGCCACACCTAAAAAGAGGACTGCTACGAGGACTTCCTTGAGGGGCAGAGATCTAAAGAAAGCATCTTCAGTCAGGGAGGGAACCAAAGGTCCTGCTACGTTGTCAAGGTATCCGGTGAGAATAGTTCTTTGTGCTTATATGATATTGGGTCATCCAGATGCAGTTTTCAGTGGTCAAGGAGAGCGTGAAATTTCTTTATCCAAATCTGCAAAAGAATTTGTCCGAGAGTTTGAGTTGTTGTTAAAGATAATATTAGAGGGACCCATACAGAGTTTTGATGAGGAATCTGACACCACCACATCACAGAAACGTTGGACCTTCAGGTCTCAGCTTGCAACTTTTGACAGAGCGTGGTCTTCTTACTTAAATTGTTTTGTAGTGTGGAAAGTTAGGGATGCTCAGTCCTTGGAGGAGGATTTAGTTAGAGCAGCTTGCCAGCTTGAGCTCTCAATGATTCAAAAATGCAAGCTTACTGCAGAAGGGAATAATGATTCTCTTACACATGATTTGAAGGCCATCCAGAAGCAGGTTCTAACCTTAAATCTCTCATTGGTTTATCAAAGTGCCAGATAGTTGAATTCAATAAATTTTTTGTTTCCCAAAAAAGTTCACCAAAAAGCTGCTGCCGGCTGATTCAATTAACTGGAAGATGCAATTATTTTGATTGGTTTACATGCTGAAATTTGGTATTAGTTTTCATTTTCAAGTGTAGAAAGATGAACTCTTAATTTCCTATTGTAGTATGCCCAAGTTATTTGACAGCACTATTAGTGATTATTTTGAATGCTGTTTTGATTCAGGTTACAGAAGATCAAAAACTTATTAGGGAGAAGGTAAAGCACCTGAGTGGAGATGCTGGGATTGAGCGTATGGAATGTGCTTTATCAGAGACACGATCTAAATACTTTGAGGCGAAGGAAAATGGAAGTCCTGTAGGGTCACCAATATTGTCCTCTTTGTATCCAGGCTCACCTAGTACTAGTATTCCTGCTGGCATGTCTTCTGCTTCTTCCTCAGACAGACAAAGTAATGTGATTGTGGGCACTGAGAAGCCAAGCCGTGTTGTTTGCTCCTTGTTTAGGGAAGATAATTCATCATCATCTGAGAATTTTGGTTCTTTCTCACCAAGGAACAGCTACTTAGACAGTCAGCTGTATGCTGAGAATGAAGTAATTGTTAATGAATTTCTACACGACCAGCGCCGAGCTGTTTTGGATGGTGTCAATGATTCTCATGAAGATCAAAACGGTATAAAGGTTAGTATTCGTCTTCTTGTTATGATTCAAAAAACCAACCACCGTGGCTGTTAAACATAATTTTCTTTTGCGCTTCTTGATTTTCAGCCAATAGATTCGAGTTTTCATTTTATTTCATTGTTTTTCTTTTCTTTCTCAGCTTAGGCAGTTGTTGTGATTATAAGTTACTGGTTTCTCTGATTTAATGGTGTGTTTTCTTTATTTCATCAATCCTTTTTAGTCGAAGATCAGAGAGACAATGGAGAAGGCTTTCTGGGATGGCATCATAGAATCCATGAAGCAGGATAAACCCAACTATGACCGGGTTGTTCAACTCATGAGGGAGGTAAGGGATGAAATTTGCGAGATGGCGCCCCAGAGCTGGAAACAAGATATTGTTGAAGCTATTGATTTAGAAGTTCTTTCCCAGGTAGCAGTGATTACCAGTTTACCCTTTCTCGCAGCTTTTTATATTCTTTTATATTATTTATTTTTCCTTTCCTAGCAACTATTGAGAGAACCCTTTGTTTTTATTTCTCTCCATTAAGATTCTTAAATCAGGTAACTTGGACATCCATTACCTTGGAAAGATTCTAGAGTATGCGATGACCACTCTGCAGAAGCTTTCCTCTCCAGCCAGTGATGATGAAATGAAGGCTACTCAACAGAATTTGTTGAAGGAGTTAACTGAAATCTGTCAAGACAGTGATGGGTCAAAGTTTTCTCTTGTCACTGCAATGATCAAGGGTTTGCGCTTTGTCCTGGAGCAGATTCAGGTTTATTTATCTTTCTTATCCGAACCGTGATAACATTTTATCTTGAATAGCTTTTGGTCATGAATATATTTGCATTTTGGCATGAGTTTCTAATGGGACGACCAGGGTTGCAACTGATATTAAGGTTGCATGTTGTGCCCTTACATGCCTTTTTCTCCCCGTGAATGAGTGTATCCTCACATGCTTTCAAGTGGAATTTTATGTGTGAGAAATATATTTTTGGCGATAGTGTGTAACTTTTTTGTTTTCTTTTTTTTTTTAATTCGTGTGACAGACATTAAAGAGAGAGATAAGCAAAGCACGGATAAGAATGATGGTGCCTTTGTTGAAGGGGCCAGCTGGTTTTGATTATCTCAGAGAAGCTTTTGCCAACTGTTATGGATCTCCTGATGATGCCCGCACATCTCTGCCGATGACATTGCAGTGGCTTTCATCTGTGTGGCCTTGTAAAGATCAGGAGTGGATAGAACACTCGAATTTTCTCTCACCTTTGCTTCGACCCAACAGTTCATCTCAGGGTTTTGTTCCTTCGACCATCCTTAGAACAGGAGGAAACTTTATGGTTAAGACGAACCAAAGTGAAATGGATACTTTTGTGTCTGCTACTGGAAATGCTCCAGGTTTGATACTTCTATGGATTTTTTATTGGTCTTTTTCACCTCCTTTTGCTTAACATGCATCGCTTGGTCTTTTAAATCCTTATACCAGGCCATCAACTACCAGAATGCAGTGGAGAAAGAGTTGATTTGTTGGTGAGACTTGGTTTGTTGAAGCTGGTGAGCGGGATTGATGGTCTGATGCAAGAAGTTCTGCCTGAAACTCTCAAACTTAATTTTGCTAGATTGAGAGCAGCTCAGGCTCAGATGCAAAAGAATATTGTAATTTCTACCAGGCAAGAGCAACCCCCCTCTTCCTTCTCCTTTCCCTTCCTTAGGTTGAAGTTGTAGGAACGCTAATATCTGAGTTTGTCTGCAGCTCGGTTTGTCGCTAACTGTAACTATATTTGTACAGCATTCTTGTTTGTCAACAAACGCTTCTGACCGAGCAAGTAGTTTCCAACGCAACAGACATGGGAAGCATTCTCTCGAAGTGCACTGAACAAGTTGTAGAGCTCTTAGATCGCAATGAGGATGTAAGCATTGAAGAAATTGTTGAAGCTATGAGTGGGTTCACGAAAAATTTCGAGGTGATAGATTCAGAAAAGCTTCAAACGAGGAAACTAGTCATGACGAGGATGTTAGCGAAGAGCTTGCAAACTGGGGATCCTGTGTTTGAGAAGGTGTCCCGCGCAGTTTATCTGGCTGCAAGGGGAGTTGTCCTTGGTGGTAATGGCCCTAAAGGTAAAAAATTAGCTGAGATGGCGTTGCGGCAGGTCGGAGCTGTTGCCCTGACTGAAAGGGTGGTGGAAGTCGCTGAAGTGGTGGGTGTGGCGGCATCTGTATCTGTTTGTGTTCATGGGGCCTGGTACCGGAAGCTGAGTGAAAGCTTGTGATGGACTTTGTGTGCATTTGTTAAATAGCAAACTAATAAGACACAGTTGTACATAGTAGGTGTGTGTAAAGGTCTGTAATGTGGTGTGTGTAGGTGGAATAATGTCATGTATCTTGTACAATTCTTTGCAAACAGACGAGATGTAAATAACATTTGAACTGTATTGGTGGAAGGTCCTTCGTCCGGATTGATACCCCTATTTGTATGTTCTGTACAGAAATTTCAGAGTCCACGGACCGAGTTCCAAAACATAGGGTCATGGACTCATGGTCAGAATCAGCTTAATTTGTGAATCTATCAAATCGTATGGACTCAGGAGGTTCTGAGTTCGATTCTTATTGTGAGTAATAGTCATGTGGCATCTTGTTGGGTTTTGACATTACGTCTCTTATCATCAAATGAAAAATTTTTGTTCTTGCGGAACTGATTGTCTGTTCTATCGAATGTCAAAATCAAATCCTATGAACTTGGGAGGTTTTGGTGAATCTCTCTGGATCAAAGTATTAAATTGTATGGACTAGTGAAGCTCTAAGTTCGATTCTTATTGTAAGTAATAGTCTTGCGACCATGTGTTGGGTTTTGGTTTAACTTCTTTTATCGTCAAATGAGAAATTTTTGTACACGCGAAACTGATGGTTTGTCCTATCGAGTGTCGAAATGAAACTTTGTATGATGCCGTTTTTTGTAAATAAAAAAATAAAGAAAAATCATGGCCATAGACTTTTAAGGATAGACTCCAGTGCAGAAATGAGGCCGGCCCATTTGACAGCCGTGGCCCATTAGGCTAATCCGTGCGAAAGCCAATCGAGCTTCAGGTCGTCTACTTTCCACTTTCTTTTGAAAGACTTTACGGTGAACTTGCGAATCGCGCGCGAACCTTGCGTGGTCGGCACAAAGCGCGCGTTCTGCTCTGCTACCGGAGAATTGTACATCGGAGAAACAGAGCAAGAGTCAAACCCACAACTCTAGTTCTTGAGACTGTCTTGTTTTCATTACAAGACAACGATAATTGATCCAAAAACAGCCAAATTGATGCCTAATAAACATCTGTTTTGATATTAATACTAATATTTGATATTTGAGTACATAACTTCACTAGTGTTTCAAACAACATCCCTGTTAAAACTGAAACTAATTCAACAACTGACACGATACATGGTGATCGGATTTATTTCTCCGGAACAGTACTCCAATAAAGCTGACCCATTAGTCTCAATCTCCTCTTAGCTTCAATCTTGTATACAAACCCACCTTCGCCGTCTCCCTCTCGTCGAAATACGACCTTGTCCCCGACTCTGAGATTTCTCTGGCGAACATAGTTGACCCAGCCCTTTGAGAAAACTGGTTTCTTGTAGCCTCTCTTCCTAGTTGTGCAGTAGAAGGTGTGAACATAACCCATCTGGTGATCCTTTACCTTCAATTCCACAGCATAAGCTTCTTGATCGAGTACTGAACCGGTAAAATAGGCTAAGCATCTAGTGGGGATTGATAGTCTTTTGTTAGTATCTGTTTCAGAAAGGATTTTCTCAAATAGTACCCCCATTTCCGATTGAATTTGATATTGATATCGATAACGATAACAAACACTCTGTTTGGAATATTGGTTTCAGGCTTGCAGAGTTGTCCAGTATTTATAAGAGCATCCACAATGGTGTTACTTGTGCACACACTCCAAATTTCACTAAATTATATTCTCTCTCTTCTTATTTCTCTTAGGTGGCACAATTTAATTGGGTGATTGGGTCCCACAATCTACACTATTCATCAACACTCCATACATTTCAACACTCTATATTCATTTTCTTTATTTTCTCTCTCTTCTTTTTCATCATCTCTCTCTTATTTTTCATCACCTCTCTCTTCCTTTTTATCTTCTCTCTCTTTCTTTCCATCATCTCTCTCTTACTTTTCATCACATCTCTCTTTCTTTTTCATCACCTCTCTCTTCACTATTCATCAATTATCATACACTTCAAAGATCAAGTATGAACTAATTTTTCAAGTGTCATTTTTTATCACAAGTGTGCATGTAGTGCTTAACTTATCAAGAAAGTATCATCTCAAGTACCCATTGTGAACATCTAGCGCTTAATTTATCAAGAAAGTATCATCTCAAGCACTTCAAAATCATCCCATTGTGGATGCTCTAAACTCTGTTTTTACAAGAAAAAAGGTTTTCTTTTGGGGGCGGGGGGTGTCTGAAGAAATCGACCGACTTTCGAAACATTCCAACTGTTCTCGCTTGCATCCGGTGTAGCATTCGCGCGTCTGGGGTTTATTTATTGAATAATGTTTCGTTATATGCTTTAAGGGTTCAAGGAATCATGTATGAGGTTAACAACTCGTCGTTATCGGAATTTGACCACATTAATTCTTAGTGCAAGTGGGAGGTCGTGAGCTCAAGCCTCATAGGTATTTTTCATTATCCCAGTTTGAATGATAGATCATTCCTCATCCCAACGTATGCGAATGTCACCCGGGTTATCTTCCTGTATTGAGTCTCGGACCAGGTCTCAATTGGTCTAATGGGGTTGTAGGATCTTTCATGTATTCTAGAATCAATTGTCTATGGACAGTTGAGTGGGTTCCATATAAAAAAAATAATCATGTTTGAGGTCGTTTTCTTGGGCAAGACTTTTGTGGTTTTCTCGGGTGATGTCGTGAGAGATTCTCAGGAAGAAACGCACGTACTCGCTATACTCATTCACTCTATGAACCGACTTTGGTTTTTTTAAATATTAAAAAGAAATTCAGCAATATCGTCCCCTTACAAGAAAGATTGAAATCAAAAGGTTCACTTGGTCTCGTTTAGCTGCTCCTAGGTGGATGAATCTCTCCATATGCAAATTTGTTTGTGTTTGATTTTTCACATTAACACTCTATGAGGAATACCCATCATGAGTAATACTTTTGTGGTTGCGTGCTGGACTATAACTCAATTTACTCTGTCTATAGAAAATTTATGCGTAAACCAGCTTGATTTTAAGTTCATATCGACTGTTGAAAGGTAATATCAAGAAATACGTACTCTACGTCAAGTACCAGTGAGATGAAACAACACTCATAGTCATATACCAAAAATTAACATCACACACTCTCTTACAACAACACCCCTAACAAAACAGAACACTCGTAGCTATAGTGATTCATCAAACACTACAAATACAACTAAAAAACAGTTACACAACCGCCGCCGCCGCCGCCGAGGATTTTAGGCATCAGACACATTACACCACACTTGTGGACCCAAGATTGTGATTCTTCTCTTGGCCTCAATCTTGTACACAACACCACCATCTTCGTCTCCCGATGGTTGGAAAACGATCTTGTCGCCGGCTCTGAGCTTCTTCCGGCGAACGTATTCGCGCCATCCCTTGGTGAAAACAGGTTTCTTGTAGCCTTTCTTCCTGGTGGTGCAGCAGAAGGTCATCAACTGCCCCTTGTCGTCCTTCACCTTCAAGCCTACAGCATGAGTTCCTTCAATTCGACCTTTAAAATGGGCAAAACATCTGGTAGGGATGGATAATCTCTTCTCAACATCTGTGGAGGTCAGAGTTTTTTCGAAGAACGCCATTTTTGAGAAAGCTTGATAGTAAGGTTTCAAGGCTAACATTATATATAGACCAACCGCGTCGTCTTACTCTTACAAGAAACGTTATTGCATTGGACGAGATTGCACTCTCGGTCGTTCGACCGGCTTGAGGTTATTTTATTTTTGAGATATTGAAAATGTGTAAATTAATGTCAGTGTAACATTCTTACGTGCGATTTTTCATGTAATATCGCTAGAGAGTTTTAAAAGAAAGTGAGGTTTAGTTGTGTTGGTACACTTGATAGACAGACCAAAAATTCAACTATCGTGTAGCTTTTTTTTTTGATAGATAAGCCGGAGCGGGGATTCAAATTTGGGTACCACTCAATTCAAGTATATGTCTTAATCAACTCAACTAATCAACTCGACCGCGGGTTTGTTGTTGCCATGGATTGTAGCCACTACTCCTAGAGAACACATTAATCCAGGGGCATTGGGTTCTAAGAAATATCAGAAATCTCATTTTTAGAAGGAGCTGACAAAGCTGGCACACTCATTTGATAATCCCTGGCTGGCCATATGACAATGCTTGTTGTCCTTAGTCCTTACTCATCAATGTTTGCTCGGTAACAAGGTTTCAATGGATTTTGGTAATTACTACGATAATTAGTCAAAGTAAAGGTAAAAAAACAATTACAACATCTATTGTTGATTTTTTTTAGAAGCCATTTTCTATATTATTATTAATATAATAACGGATTTTCAACAATATTATGTGGGATAATGTCTGGGTGGGTACATATTACACGTCCCTGACCTCGCCATCCCTGATCCCGCCCGCTGTGAGACTTGTTCCACTTTTTTAATAATGGACTCAAATTTTTGATAAGTTGGATCACCCACTACTTTAATTCATACACAAAGGCCAAACCAAGATTTTCTAGTTGGTACAAAGGGGTAGATAATTTAAGCACATATCAAAGAGCTGAACAATACCTGGTTAATTGATTGAACTCACAGCATCATCATCCATTTGCAACTCAAATGGAATCTCTATATCCTTGACTCCACCTGACAGCAATAGCACTTCTAACTAGATGAACTCCATCGCTCCATTCAATTGAACCATAACTCGATGTCCTGATATCAAACCACCCCAACCCCACACTTGAGAATGTGATCTCATAGGAGATTGATTGGTTTTCTGCACTGAACACAAGCTTGCTCGGAGAAACATGGACGTCGACATTTTCAGGGGCATTCACCTTAACATCATAGACTGCATCAACTGAACTCCCTACATTTTTCACTGCTCTCTTGTATTTAACAATACCACTGTTGGACTTGAAAACCACAGCAAATGATGGGTAATTAAGATACCCCGGATTTTCCAAACTTTGTGCACATACATCTGAACTAGCAGGCTGTCTTACAAATACAGCAATTCGATCAGCATCGTATCCGATAGAGCAAAGGAATGCAACATAGTCATTAGTATCAATGTCATACACCAACCCTGGATTCAAAGCTCTGTTGGGATCTACATGCCCTGCTCCATGAATAAAGGGCGTTGATTCATCGCCACTAGCAAGATCTATGATATTCTTCCCTGAATTATCAAGATTGAATGCAGTTGTCATTAACGCAGACTTCACTGCAGCTGGTGACCAGTTCGGATATGCCTTTCGAAGCAAACCTGCAATGCCACTAGCGTGCGGGCAAGACATTGAAGTACCGGAAATTATATTGAAGTCAACTCTCCTTGGATCAATGTCCAAATCTGTTGGTGCACTAGCTCCAGTCCAACCAGCCAAGATGTTAACGCCGGGAGCAATAATGTCCGGCTTAAGAATCTCTGGTGTTATATGGTTTGGACCACGGCTTGAAAATGCTGCCACCTTTGGAGCTGGTGGTGAAGTTCCAATTACAGTTCCACGAAACAAAATTGTTGCTGTAGGATATTGAGCTAACTTAACGTACTCTTTAATTTGATCTCCGGCGATTTGACCCACCATGGTCGTCGGCACAAGATGGGAATCCGCAAGCAGCTCTTCTCCACTATCTTCTGTGTTGGCTAGTATCATCCCAAGTCCACCGGCAAGCTTCACTGCACTTCCCTTCTCAACTCTCGCGTTCCCTCCTCGATCACACACCACAATCTTTCCTTGAACTTTAGACTGACTAAGGCTTCCCGTGTAACAATATCTACTCCCACAATCGCCGGCATAAACTACGGGAAGTTTGGAATTAGGGAGAGGATCACCAGAATACAAGGACACACCACCAAACACCTTTCCGTTGCCAAGTACTACATCAGCTGGAAATTCTCGATCGATCGTGGAAGCACCAACTGTTAAAATCCATGGAGCAATGTTAACAGCTGTTTGTGGACCGGGCCCGGAGTTCCCCGCTGAACATGACACAACTACACCATGCTGGACAGCACCAAAAGCACCAATGGCGATCGAATCTTGATCATATGGAGAAGCGTAGCTAGAACCAACAGATAAAGAAATAACATCGACACCATCGGCAACCGCTTGATCCATAGCTGCAAGAATATCAGAATCAAAACAACCTAAGCTCCAGCATATTTTGTATGCTGCAATTCGGGCTCTGGAAGCCATTCCCCGAGCTACTCCTTGGGCATATTCAAAGAGACTTGCGTTATAAACGGCAGAACCAGCTGCAGTAGACGCAGTGTGCGTGCCATGACCTTCCGTATCTCTCGGCGATTTTGACTCCTTTGATTCATCAATCGGTCTTCTCATATAAGATTCATAGCCCTTATAAAACGCTCTTGCTCCTATTATCTTCCCGTTGCAAGCGGAAGCCGGAAAATCAGAGGATGTTTCGCAAACACCTTTCCATGTATCAGGAACAGCTGACAAACCTAAATCAGAAAAACTCCGGCGTTCAGGCCAAATTCCGGTATCGAGAACTCCAATTATCACTCCATCGCCATAATTGGAGTTCTGCCAGAGACCGTAATTATCGGTAAGCCCTAAAAAGTGAGGTGTGCGAGTGGTATGGATCTGGCGAATCTGGTCCGGTTGGACTGAGATGATGCCAGGGATCTGACGGAGTTTCGCCACCTGGACGCCGGTCAGCTGAGCAGAGAAGCCATTAAGGGCACGGTCGTAGGTATAGACGATCTTGGCAGGGTGAGGTCGGGGAGGTAGGGAGTGGATGATGGAGGTATACCAGTGGTGGTGTGAGGAGAAGAAGGCAGGCTTGTGTGATCTTGACACGTGGACAATGAATGTTCGTGGATGGTCTGATGATGGGTCTGAGAGTGTTGGAGATGTCAACGAAAGGAAGAGGAAGATGACGGAGAAAACAGAGGGGACTGCCATAACTTGTTTGGTTCCTGAGAAACTGGCTGGGAAAATGTCTGTGACTGGACGATATGTTGTTATAGATTCAGATTCAGATTCAGATTCAGATTCCGATCGGTGAGGATGGTGTCCTAACACCGTATTCGTCCACGTCATCCGACGAGTGTGATTACGTGAATACCCCTGGGTTTGACTCCATTATTTCGTGAAACGTGGAGAGTTATTATTGGCCATGCTTGACGAGCGAATCTTTTTTTTTGCTTATATTAGGGTAGGTCTTATAGGATTGCGTGTGGGTTTTGTGTTTAGAACGGGCTCATTACAATATGCTTCGTGGTCCATGCAGGCATGCGCTGACTGGGTCATGGCTATCAGGACTCAGGAGGTCCAAATGAATTTATGAGATTAGCCGCCTATTTGGTGCAGTAGAAAGAGTGAACTTATCAGTCCAGTCCATTTTGATCACAATCTAAAAACAAGGTTTAAGTTAAACATACAGTTGAAGGCTGATAACCCAAATTACAAATTGCAAAATACTCTGATAAATCTCATAAAACAGTCGGTCTAAAATGAAAACCACAATCAAACCCGCAGGCTGATATTAGGAACGTTGAGACACACACAGATTCTTCCTTACTTCTCCTATGCCTTGTTGGTCTTCAGTCTCGCTCGCTTATGGCAGTCAAGTGCTCATCGATTTCATCAGTTGACAACACTCTGAACACTGGGTTCTCTTTCCTTACAACTCCAACCTGTATGAATAATCATTAACAGCATCATCAACGGTTAACAAAGCCTTTTTTTTTTTCCAAAGTACGAATAACTATTAAAAAAATTCTCCTATAAGATAAGCAGCAGCATAAAAGCAAGCAAATGATAATTTCGGTAATTCAGCTATACAATTGAAAACCCTAAACCCAGCTATATAATATGGCCATTGCCCTACTAAACGGAGTAAAATTAAAGAGTAGAAAACAATATGAAGTACTGCATTTTTGCTCTACCATCACAATAACATATTGATAGCCCCTCAAGCTTATATATTATGATTATGTACCTCAATCTCAGTGGCCTTAAAATCTTCTTGAAGAACTGACTGTAAGGCAGAAATTGCTGTCTACAAAAGATAAATGCAGCAGAGTTAAGCCACAGAAAAAGAGTCATGCGTAACATAAAAATATCAAGTTTTAATCCATGCTTTGAAGCAACCACAAATATCAAGCTAACAGTTCACCAAGATTTGGGAGAAGAGGCAATCTATATTGCTAGCTTGTAGCAAACGCCCAACAAAGTTTTCTTATAAAAGTTCTCTGGACAAAAATATTGGCTTCGAAATCCTGTTTGCATGAAGTAGTAACTAATGTTGTCATAAAGAAAATCAGAAATAGTTAGAAGAGGTTTGTAATTGGTTATTGGTCAATGAGAACCCAGAACCAGCCAGTCAAGCCATATATTTAATTCACGACTCAAAAGGGGAAAAAAAGAGAAGAGAATGTATCAAGGCACCAAGGGCATCCCTTGCAAATATCAAGCGGAAGAAGAACTAAAAGATAAGGACTCACTGACATTATTATCTACATTCACATGATAATTTTTCCAGAAGCACGGTAAATCCAATAAGTAATCGATTTACCCCCTCAAATCTCTTTTGTTTCCGTCACAGTTTACTAAAGATCATTGGAAAAAAGAATCCAGCCTCTAAATCTCAAATATCAAACAAACTACAATTTCATCACAGTTTTCCATTCACAAGAGAGACACAGGTGAAATTCGATAGCAAATATGTTCTTAAGTATAAAGCCTAGCAAATAACTACTTCAAACAGACATTGTTAGAAGCTCTAATTAAGTCAAAGTAAACATAACTGTAGAAAGTCTCGCAAAAAAAGCTACATTACTAACGTATGTACATTATGCTTTGGCAAACAGGCATATTATAGACCATGTTGCTAAGGTCATGTGTGTCCTTCAATCAGAGATGAAAAAAAAAAAACAAAAAACATGGCATTTCTGAAACACAATTTGACTCCTAAGAATGGATGCCAAGAAAAATGTCTATATTAACAGGTGTGACAATTTCGCACATCCATTCTGTGGTAAGAAAATAACAATCGTGCGAAAGAGAAATAACATGTACCTGCACTGTCTCCTCATAAGAAAATGCCGGATCATTCTTCATCTTCTTCTCTAAGAAGTTAATTGCTTCTTGCTCTTTCACACCAGCACTAGTCGCCTAAAGCATAGTATAAATCTCAGATAAATACAACAATTCAACAGAAAAATATTATGCTATGCAACCAAAAAAAGCCAATTTTGATGGGGAGTACGCAATGCTGCCATGATAAAGCAACATACCTTGTGGCCAAAGAAATGGCCAGCTGGATCACACTTATAAAGCCGAGCCCCTTCTTCATCATCAATACCCAATACCATGGCAACTGGAAACGACAAGTATGACAAATTGAGAAGAAGTGACGAAATCAGAAAAAAAAAAAATGCATTGATGTGGAGCTTGGGCAAGAGTCTTTCACAACTGTGAAAAAGACCAAAACCTTACCAACTCCAAGAGGTCTCATATAAGCATGTTGAGTATAGACTTGTGACTTGTCAGCAATCCTGCATATACAATGATTTCGGCAAATTAAATTAATTAGGTGAGATCAAAATTTAAATAAACTGAAGCAATGATCTTTGAAAAACTGCAGTACACAACTTACTAAAAAATGCATATGCCATTTTGTGAACTGCTAATTAATATCAACATAATTAAGCGGGCTATATGCGATTCGCATTATTTCGCCACACCAGCAAGAAACCTCAATCCTAAAATCTCAATCAAAGAGTGAACATGTGGCTCAATGATGAGTTGCTTCATTTGAAATTTAGAGGACACAAGTTCAAGTAACAGAAATAGCCCCTCCGCTTACACCAACAAGAAACCTCAATCCTAAAATCTCAATCAAAGAGTGAACGTTCGGCTCAATGATGAGTTGCTTCATTGAAATTTAGAGGACACAGGTTCAAGTATCAGAAATAGCCCCTCCGCTTACAAGGGAAAGTTTACATATGAATTTCTCCTACCATGCATCAACTGTGGGAGGCTTACACACAATAGTTGTTCACTTTTTACATAAATCTCAATCAAAGCTACATTGAACCTGCCACATGGAGTTTCTTTGTCACTTATTCCATAATCTTGTGTTAACACTTAACAGACATGGCAAGCAACTTACTAACCGCCTTCTACACGGCACCATTTCATAAAAGTTAAGCACACAACCTTAAGAAAGGATTGGACCATATTTTTATGTTCTTCTAGTTTGTTCAACAATCAAGTTATATGGGAAAATGGATGCTTTAATATCTCCTACTCAAAAAACGTCGTGGGAACTGGTTTAGCAGTTGATCCATGTGAAAATTGAAATAATGTTGCACATTAACATGACCTACAGGAGGACATGGAAGACAAAAAATACCATCTAGCCAATACATCCACAGGCATCTCATATCCATATTTGAATCGAAACTCAGCTGCTTCATTCCTTGCCTGTTGAACCAAGGTCCTTGCGTCAGCTGGAAAATGGCATGCAAAAGACACTTTAGTTCACTCATCTAAAAACTAAACAACTTTACGCCGTTACATGTTATGCACTCAATGAAAAATTGCAACTTTACATAACCACCAGGATGACCTGACTATGAAGCAATAATAAAAAACAGTAAACAGGTTGAAAATATGGGTGGGTTTCCAGGCAAGAGAGTAACACGTGTATGATTATTAACAAATGGTAGTAGAGATAACCCAGTGAGCTTCCAATATGAATCGTCGCCATTTTAAAAAAATTTATTGGCTTTCCTTGAATTAAAACAGTATTGAGCATGCTCAAACCTCATGTAATCACAATTCCCGTCTCCTCTACATTAGTTATATCTTTTGATTTAATCCAATGAGGGACAATTACCACACAAAGACTATAGGAATTAGGAAATACCCTTAAAAAAAAACTACCCCATAACAAAATCTAAATAATGCATATATAAAAATACGAAAAGCTAGATTGCAGAGGAATAAAAAGTCAAAAGGGCATAAGAAAAAACCTGTGAGGCCAGTGGCTAGTAACCCAAGGAACTTTGTAATGGGGAAAAGATGTGTGACACTTGTCTGATCCAAAAGCTTGTCCTGCATCAAATTTTGGCATTTTTGAAGTCCACAAGAGTTTAAAGCGGCAAGTTATGCAAAACGTTAGCATGCATAATCAACTAGGCACTTACTGGGACCTTCCTTTGCGTCACAACGCATACAGAGTCCTTTCCTCGTACACCAATAGAGGTGATCCCAGACGCCTTGACAGCCTTAAAAGCATATTCTACAGGTTCAAGGAGAAAACAGACTTGTTAGATTTAAGCCAGAAAAGAAGTATATACGCTGCATTGCAACAAAATGAAATAATGTATTTTTATGATCCCTCTCCCAAAAAGTTTCCGGCAAGGCCAGATCTCCTGCAGCTAATCAAATCATTAGATATTAAGATTTCTTCTTTTGATGACCATAAGCAAGTTGAAAGAACCAAAGTACTTATTAGAACCAGAAGAAGATAATTTGTTCGGAATAAGCATCAACAGTATTGAATAATATGGCTTGGATATGGGAGAACTGGAAGGTCCATGCAATTCCTAATTGACATTAGGATTTGACACTTCTTCTCATTTCCCAAAAAAATTTCGCAAACAATCAAAGATTAAGCCTACATCACCAAAGCAAGGACTAATATTGCTGCCCCAAAATACCGTTAGAACCAGTTCTAATCTCTTTTTCAATTCGTAACCATCTTTCCACTACTTTCTCGGAATCCAAAAAAAGGGGCCAAGTTAGATCGAGGGACACAGTTACAAAACTTCAAGGTTAAATTCCCTGGCTGAGAACCCATATAATCTAATCGTGCCCGATATACAACTAGTAGTTAAAATTTCATAAAAGAATTCGACATCATGTAAATAACAACTCCGATTGCTCCCGGAAAAAGTAAACAAATCAAACAAATCTACTAAGCAACCAGTCTTTTCGAGCTATAGCAGCAGCATCAGAAACAAAACGACAACAATTATTACAAAATGGAACTTCATAAGCGATGACATACCGACTTGAAAGAGGCGACCCTCGGGCGAAAAGATGGTGATGTGACGATCGTATCCTCCTCCGCTTCCTCTGCTCATCCTCGCAACTCGCCTTGAATCTCCGCTTCTCTTCTTCTAATTATAACGAAAAAGTAAAACAATGGAGATCGTATCTGCGAGCGATTCTGAGATTGATGTGTGCACAGAGATGAAAGTAGTAGAAGTCTTGCTCCAGAGTCCAGAGGAACGGATCAAATACAGAAGGGGAGGCTTTGTTCCCAAGAAATCAGAGTTCTACGATGGGCCATATCGGGCTACGTAAAAAGGCTTTGGGCTTTTTGATTCGACCCTAATCTAGTATGGGCTGGGCCGATCCAAGACAACGAGCCTCCGGTTCGTTTTACAACTCTACGTCTCTACGTACGCGGTAGTGTACGCCCACAAAACAATCCCAAAATTTTCACCGACATTTCTCCTCCATTTTCCCGCCCTTTCCTTGACAAATTCCCGCTATGGCTCTGTTTGCTTCCTGGAAACTGCAGCAAACACAGGATCGAAGTGGAAAATCCACTCCGATTTTCTTCAATTACTGCAGTTATTCAATTATCGAGGATTCAAAAGTGAAAATTCGATGAATCAAGGTAAGTATTTAATTACATTTGTTGCCATAAAAGCTAGCATTAGATGGCCAAAGCAACAGTGAAGGTAAATGTGCTCGGTTTTTCGTTGTTGATGATTCTTGTTGAATTTTCGCTTTCTTTACAGTGACTCGTTGGAGATGGAGTTTTGCAGTGTTCCGTCCCTCGAGAACTTTCTTTTCGTCTTCTTCATCTTTATTACGATCAGGTAAGTACTCTGTAGTTAGGGTTTCTCGTTTTCTTTGGCATGCTGTGTAGAAAATCCCAGCACGGCACAAACCCAAGCCAAGCCTCCCCACCATCTCGGCCCATTGGGCCGTGGCAGTTCCAAGCCCCTTCCATTTGGAAAAGGCTTGACAAGTATTTGAAGACTTGGGCAAGCTTATAAGCAAGACACCAAGCCTCTCAGTAACCGATGTGGGATTTTTATCCCTTAACACTCCCCCGCACTCGTGGACTGGGTATCAAAGCCCAAGCCCCAACGAGTGGACTTTTTATCGGGGACGAACAAACCTGGCTCCGATACCATGTAATAAATCTGGGCCCCCTTGGGTCTCCCCCTAAAAGGCCTATTAAGGGGAGAGAGGGCTTGCTTCTATATACAGACACTTTGCCTGGTTTTTAACCAGTAACCGATGTGGGATTTTTATCCCTTAACACTCCCCCGCACTCGTGGACTGGGTATCAAAGCCCAAGCCCCAACGAGTGGACTTTTTATCGGGGACGAGCAAACCTGGCTCCGATACTTGGGTCTCCCCCGGGGACGAGCAAACCTGGCTCCGATACTTGGGTCTCCCCCTAAAAGGCCTATTAAGGGGAGAGAGGGCTTGCTTCTATATACAGACACTTTGCCTGGTTTTTAACCGATGTGGGACATAAGTCCTAACACTCCCCCGCACTCGTGGACTGGGTATCAAAGCCCAAGGCCCAACGAGTGGACTTCTTATCGGGGACGAGCACACACCTGCTCCGATACCATGTAGAAAATCCCAGCACGGCACAAACCCAAGCCAAGCCTCCCCACCATCTCGGCCCATTGGGCCGTGGCAGTTCCAAGCCCCTTCCATTTGGAAAAGGCTTGACAAGTGTTTGAAGACTTGGGCAAGCTTATAAGCAAGACACCAAGCCTCTCAGTAACCGATGTGGGATTTTTATCCCTTAACATGCTGAAAATCAGAGTCTAAATGGAAGACGCAGTTTCTGGTGTTATAGATCTGTTACTTGTTATCTTCAGTTTGGGTTAAAACTTGTGTAGTTGAGTGCCGTGATTTTTGCAATTTGTCGTCAAAAAAAAATTGCCAGTTTAGGGTTTAGCCACATGTTCTCCTCTAGTCTTTAAATCTCCCTAACCCCCATAAATCCAGAGAAGACAATTACACTAACCTATTGTCAATCTGTTTTGTTGGTCTATTGTCTTACAAGAGAGATTCCTGAACTTGTATCATTCCAGAATCCATTGGTGTGCTTTCACCACTAGAAAGAACTCAAGACCTTTAGAAGCCCATTACCATCATTAAAGCCTTTATCCCAAACAGTTTGGGGTTGGCTACATAATTCATATGATAAATCAATTGGAATCCACAAGAGATTTAGAAGCCTATGTGATATTAATGTTATTTTTAATCAAATGAAATAGTAGCGTTTAACTCTATAGAAATGGTTTCTTTCTTGGTCCCTTCACCCTTGCAGCCTTGCAGGCTTTGTTTTTAACACTTAACATGTGTGCTTATAAACTAATGATGTTTTAGCCTTTACAATGCTCTATTCAGTGGATTGCTTGTGAAACCTTATTGTAGCTGCTGCCAACATTTGATGGTTGGTAGTTCTCTATGAAATGTAAATAATTGTAGTTATTTACATGTCTATGCTGTTATACGGCGGTGATAAGAGCCGTGTTTCTGCTACTATTGTTACTCTTCTTAGGACATAAAGAGTTTTTTAGATCATTTTAAGGACAGAGTGTAAGCTGACATAAATGTATTTTGGAGATCTAATTTTGTCACGACTGACTGTTTTCTGAAAACAATTAATTGGCTAGCAGTTGGTCTGTCTAGTAGAGTGATTTGGTTCCATACAAATCCAAATAAGTTTCAGTGTCAAAAAGACACAACTGAGTGTGCTGATAGGAGATTATAACATATTAGAGAAAGGAGGGAGGAGTATCTTTGATAGTTTGTAAACCAGGTGATGGATGTGATACTAAGTTAAGCAAATCTGTCCTCTTTGAGTCTTTCTGCCAGATTTTAAGCATTGAGGGAAGCAGCCATAATTTTTAGTATCAAATGATTGTTTAGGATTTAGTAGTTGGGATGTGGAATTAGGGTTTTCTTTTTTGACCTATTTCTCTGCATCAGTATGTGTAAATGTTCATGCACCTGGTTGTCTATACCAAAGTTCTATCTATCACAGCTTTTAATGTCAATTGCTTGAACAAGCTTCACGCAAGATGCAGCGTTCTGCATCCATTGCATGATATTATATTGGTGATGTTTTTATTCTCTGATATAATATTGGTGATGTATCTTGCATTATCATGACCTTTCCTATGTTATATATCATCATGTACCGCATTCCCCACCTGAATTTGTATTTTTAAAGTTATATTCTGTCATATGTTCATCAAGTCAGGGACCATTATTACTTGTTTTTTGAGAAGCATCAGAATGTTTCATTGGAGTCCATATAACTAATTATGTAGGTGGTTTATTCTTCTATGCTACTAACCAATTGTTATAGGGTGCACTGGGAATCAGTTGCAAGTGCTGAATGCCTATACCCGTTCAACCAAGGGAAATATTCAGGCCACCATTGATTTAAAGCATTGGGCATTTCGTCCATTTGTCAGATGACAACCACTGGTTTCTGCAGGATGAAAGTTGGATTTATTATCTTGTGAGCCTAGGGATATCCGCTAGGTTATAGTTGATAAATTTGTTAGTATATCGTCTAACATTTGTGAGGAAGATCTAATACCCTTCAATCTTAAATATGTTAGGGACCTAAATGCAAGACTAAACAATACTTGGATCTTTATTGAAATACTCATCGTCTAAAAGTTAACAGGAGATGTAATGAAAATTGATGAGAGTGCTGGTCAAATCATGATGACCACCAAAGGTTTAGGTTCCTGGGTGTTAGATGGCCACATCACGTGAGCTCTTAAGTTTATTGCAGCCGAAACTTCAAGACATTCCAGAAATAGTTAGTTTCTTTCAAAAATCTAGGTTGATTTTTGAACCCTAGACATTCCACATGGTTTCTTTTTCTCTTTTTGATGCCAGTGATCCAAGAATCCCTTTTCATTTGCTTATCAGTTATCACATGCATCTCGAGGAATTCTTCTACACCTCCAGATTGTTCAAACAGTACAAGTGACGAGCTGGGTGACGTTGTCTTGACAATTGATCCTACACAGCTGCACCAAACCCTCAATTGCCATGATCAGTGTCCTTCAATCAAAGAGTTTTGATCTACTGAATTCAATGTAAACAAACTTTTAAAAAAAACAGCTAGTACATACTTTTATAAACCCCAATTTTAGTTATTTACCATTAGCTTAAGATATGGTGGATTGTGGCATATTCCAATCATGTAAAGAAAGATGAATCTAGGTTTTGAAATCGGTGAGGAAAGGTAGATGGGTTCGTCAAATAATTTCTTGGTGTTTGGGGCTTGGAATTGCAAATACACAACGATGAGGAAAAGTCAACCCGACCCCTTTGGTGCACGTGTTGGTCTGACATGAGATGATGGGATTTAGTTTGTCGGGACATGTAGGGAGTTTCCACTTATCAGCTTATACTTGCCAATTCTGAACGTGGCAGGGACCCACCTCCTTTAACTGACACGTGTGTTGTTGAATCAACTATCAAGTTCCAGAAGTGAGATTAAAATAAAAAAAATTTTAATAAGGTTATGGGGTGTGTAGAGGAAAGATTTAAGAGGTGCAGAGATTAGAGAAGAAAAGGTCGGATGCAAAGATAAGCTTTTGTAGACCCTCATTTCTCCAATACACATTTCCACTTCCCTCCCAGTCTCCCACAACCTTCATGCAGACTTACTACGGAGAGATCTACTGTTCAAATCTATACAACTGAAAATGAAGGTAAGGGTGAACATATATAGAAATGCATACCTGTTTGAGAATTTGATGGTGTAGAAGTTTCAAGTTAGCTGAAGAGTTGTTTTTGGTTTATTGTTTGTTTGGTGGCAGCTCTTTAGCTGGATGCACAATAAGCTAAATGGCAAACCAGGCATCACAAAGTCAAATACAGTACCAGTGACTGGTAAGCATTCTTTGCTTTCTTGTTATCACACTCTTATCTTTGTATCCTTGTATTCATTGTTCTCTGTTTTAATTTTTTTTCTTGCTTTTTTCATCAATGGGTGGAAGCTACATTTTTATGTTTATGCTTCGCATCAGCATTTCAAGTTTATCTTTAATAGAAGAGGCAGAAGAGGGGGTGGATCAAGAATTGATTTGAACGTAAACTTTGGTTCAAGTTCTTGATCAACCAGATACATTTGAAATAGATTAACTTAAAATTATGACACTAAAAGATGCTTCAAGTGCAAAGTAGTAGTCCTGGTATTTGGTTTTGAGTGGTATTTCTGTTATGAATTAAATTTCGATTGATCGAATTAAGTTTTAGGTGTTGTATAGTTTTTGATTTATCCATGATGAGCTTTTGTTGATTGAATTGAGTTGCTGTACAATTTCCAATTGAATCCTCTATAAATCGAGTACACTCAAGTCAAAAACAGGGATCATGGTTATTAAGTTTCTTTGTTCACATCACATGTGCTTTTGCTGTAAAAGATGTACACACACACACACATATATAGGTAATTAGTTACTATTAAATTTGATGCCTTTTAGTAGGAAGATGCAATACAAGATTCATAACAGAAGTGATGTACTGGATCCCTTCCATGGCACCTCGTCATGGACATCAAACATAGTACTTTTGGAGGAATTGCACATTGACCCCTTTGTTTCCACAAAATTAGTGGTCACCCCTTTATTATTGAATAGATATAATCCTTAAACAATTCGTTTATGTTGGTAGGTGGTATGAAGCCAGAGGCAAGAGAGGAATTCAGTGACTGGCCTCATGGATTACTCGCAATAGGAACTTTTGGTAACAATGAAATTAAAGAAAAAGTAGTGGAGGACTTGGGAAGCCAACATCATATCCAGGAGGAGGATTGTCATGATCCCACATCGGAAGATGTGGGCATGCCAGTGTAGTATATAAGTGGGAGAGCCTTCCTCCCACTATAACCAAGGTTTTCATGGGATGGGCTTCTCTTCCCCCTATCCCTGCCCATGAGGGCCTTGGCCACAGCCCGGCCCATTCGTGGGTGTGAGGGTTGGGCCTTGGATTATGCGTGGGGGCCCAGGGGGGTCATCACATTTGGTGCTTTCATTGAGAGTCCAGTGCCCTCAACTTGGGGCCGCGTCTGCGGAGTGGCCAGCCTTGGTGCTCGACCCACGGAGTGGAGATCTTCCCTGGTTACTGGCACGTGGTTACTGGTCCATGCGTGGACAGGTGAGGGCCCGTGCAGGCGAGGGCCTAGGAGGTGTGTCACGTGGTTACTGGTCCATGCGTGGACAGGTGAGGGCCCGTGCAGGCGAGGGCCTAGGAGGTGTGTCTTCGGACCGACTGTGCTTCGGAGGGGCCGGCCAAGGTGCTTGACCAACGTGGACGTTGGTCTTGGAAGGGGAGGGTATTGTCATGATCCCACATCGGAAGATGTGGGCATGCCAGTGTAGTATATAAGTGGGAGAGCCTTCCTCCCACTATAACCAAGGTTTTCATGGGATGGGCTTCTCTTCCCCCTATCCCTGCCCATGAGGGCCTTGGCCACAGCCCGGCCCATTCGTGGGTGTGAGGGTTGGGCCTTGGATTATGCGTGGGGGCCCAGGGGGGTCATCACAAGGATCCATCTTCTTTGGATGATCTGCATGACTTCACTTCTGAAGAAGTTGGAAAACTGCAGAAAGAATTGACCAAACTGTTGTCTCGAAAGCTGAAATCTGACATCGAGAAAGAAGTTACTGCGAACCTCCCATTGGATAGATTTCTTAATTGCCCTTCGAGTTTAGAGGTTGATCGCAGGATTCGTAATGCGATTTGCAGTGATGCTGAAGATAAAGAGGAAGAAAATATTGAAAGGACTATTAGTGTCATACTTGGTAGATGCAGAGATATAAGTGCAGATAATAAGAAGAGAGCAATCGGAAAGAAATCGATTTCTTTTCTTCTCAAGAAGATGTTTGTTTGCAGAGGTGGATTTGCAGCTCAACCCAGCTTGAGAGATACATTTCAAGAATCAAGAATGGAGAAGGTATGGCATGCAGATAAAAAAAAAAAACTTAATTTGCATGCATGAAATGTGCATTACTTCTTTTTGATTTTATTAGTTCATATGCTTCAATGGGCCTGAATTCAGAATAGGCTTGTCTTGGCCCACTTAAGATATGAAACTGAAGAATTCTACACATACAATGATACAATATTACTACTTGAGCAGAGAAGTTTGTATGATAATTGTGTATTACTTGTCTGCAGCTGCTGAGGACATTGCTTCACAAGAAGATCGATTCTCAAAACTATCCGTCGATGAAGAAATATCTCGAAGACAAACCGTCACAGAAGAAGCAAAATGAAGAAGAAATACAAGAGAAAAACAATGAGGAATGTAAATGGGTGAAGACGGATTCTGAATGTAAGCACATACAACTTTAGTATATTGCTGCTACCTTAATCCATTATATGCAGAAAAGGGAATGAATTTGTTCTCTTCATTGCAGATATTGTTCTGGAGATATAAATCATCAGTTCGATCGTGGATTCGAGCTGGAATTGGGAGTAAATAATCATCAGTAAGTTAGATTTTATATCCGGACATGATCAGTCCACAGACACCCCTGTGGTAGGGGGTCATTTCTACCTTAATCCATTATATGCACATAAGGAAATGAATTTGTTCTCTTCATTGCAGATATTGTTCTGGAGATATAAATAATCAGTTCGAATCATGGATTAGAGCTGGAATTTGGAGTAAATAATCATCATCAGTCCACAGAAGAAACATTTGATCTTTACACACAATTGTCTTTGTGTATTTTTGTTGATGGTGCTGTTGTCTCCCACCTTTTTCCATGTGTTGTATTGTGAAAGCAATACAACACATGTTACCTGATCCATCAATTTATAAGTTTGTGTAGTGGGAAAGCCAGACATTCTACACATTTTTTATTATATTTAGTCATGTATTTCTAGTATAAGCTTTTTGGCCCTTGTAAGATTATTTTTTTAATACCGTTAGAGCAGTTTGATTCTCATTGGAATTGAATCTTAAGCATACATATGTTTAACATAGTCGGTTGTCAATCGAGCCACCGTTCTTTGGTACCCTTGTCACATAATTTGAAGTGAAGAAGATCATTGATCTTTTTTCTCATAAATAATAATAATAGAATAGGTATAATTTACAAGAGATGTTGAGTTAACATATATTCGTCACAAAATATAAATTCAGATCCAAGATTAACCTAATATACACATAAGATCCATAGCATATGTTCAAAGAATAAAATTCGTACATGTAAATTAGCAAAATTGGAAGGAAACACGACATATAAAATCACACAACACAAATCAAAATAAAATATTATTTTTAAAAAAAAAAAGAGTTAAAGGGGTACGAAAAAATCAAAATAAATTGTAAAAAAATTATTAAAAATTAAAGAACAAATTAACCTTCCTTCGACTGGCTGAACGGGGACGATGCAGCATTGCAGCAAAACTATAAGCCCCGAGTCCTAACCCTAAATTTCCTTACCCTGTCGTTTCCTCTCCTTTTTTACCCCCCCTCTTTTTCTGTTTCTCTTTCTCGCTCTTCCGGTGGGATTGGATCGTATTGTCTTTTAGCATTCCAAACGTCCCTTCGAACCGGAAGAGGAACTCTTCGACTCTTTCAGTTTGCGGTTTTCGGGATCCGATTCCGATTGAACTTTTTTTTTTTGGAGTCTGTAATAGCGTAGTGAATCTTCGAGGTCTCTGTGTGATTGGAATTTGGGATATTGTTGACAATTGGCCTACTTTTTGTGGTGATTAGATTCGTTAGTGGGGTTTTAGTCGTGATATTAGGATTCTTTTCTCTTCGGTTTGAAGAATTGTCAAGAAATCAAGGGGTTTTCTACTTAGATTGGAGTGTTTGGGGTGTTGGGTTCTGGGTTTTATGTGTTTGTGATTTAGGATATCATTGTATTTGTTTGGGGATTTGAAAGAGGAGCTGATCAGGCCGCCAAAGAAGCAACTTCGTGCTGCCAATGCCATTTCTGGATTGGGCTTCCAAAAAATTTTCAGTGATTTTTTCCGGTACCGAAAAGGTCTCAGCTCATTATCAATGTCTTGGGCTGGTCCTGAAGACATTCTCCTATCCACTTCTCTTGCTAGCTATCTTGACAGTAAGCTGCCTGCTCTTGCATTTAGACTCTGTGTTTCTGTATTTTATGATGTTTGTAAATTTGTTTCATTAACTTTGTGCGCTATCAGTTTAAAGACTCCAATTTATTCTTCATTTAAAATTGTTGTCTCTGCGGTGATGTTTTAGCGAAGAAGAAGGGTTAAACTGATATTCTGATGCCTTTATGTTACAGAGTGGGCATACTTCCAGTTTTGGGTGCATAGTCATACATGTTGATTCAACAGCTTTTTTTACTAATTTTATAGGCTATGTCTGGTTATTGTATTTGGGGTCCATGTTTTTAGCTAGATTTTCTGTTCATTTGCATTTGGGCATGACTATTATGGTCAACTTCAATACTGTTGGATGTCTGAATATTTTTTTGTTTTGCGGTACAGATATGGGGTATGTGAATAATTGGTACTGATCTAAGGTTACAAATTTTAATGATGAATTTGCCTGCCATAGGAATTTTATGAGAAACGAAAATAGACAACACCAACTCAAGGGTGGCCTAGTGGAGAAGGATGGAACTTTAGACCCAGCCATTAACTTGTAGGTGTTGGGTTTCTATCCCATCTATTGCTACTTGTTTTTAAGTGATAGCTGTGGTTTGCTGGTGATTGCTAGTTTCTCAGGATTGCTTTGTAGTGCCATGTCCAAGGAGACCTTGTAGTAACTACTTTGTACACTGAGGTTTGCTTCGTGGTACATTCAGACCAGGCGCTGGTGTAGTGCGTCATATCACCAATCATTTTTGGTGATGAGTTTCCTCTGATTCTCAGAAGCATCGATCTATGTTCACTTGCTATGTGGCTGCTTCGACGACAGTAATCTACACTTCCAATTGGTAGCACTGAAGTTTAATTTGAGGAGAGCCTATTTAGTTGCATGAATTTGACTTTTTTTGTGTGTTCCCAATGCTGAGAATAAAATGATTGTATATGTGAGGTTGTGTTTTTTTTTTTCTTCTGAATGTTTTTGTTACTGGTTGAGTTCATATGTCTACCATATATCAGATGCAGTTGTTTCTTAAGAGGACTTATTACTGTATCTTTGGCTTGAAGCTTGAAATTTTCGATGAAATTTAGATAGAAGTTGGATGTTTAACTGTTAGCGTGCCTTTTATGTTCTTCTTATCAGCTGTTTAGATTCTCTAAATTGTGTTTATTTCCTCTTATACTGCGATGCAGAAAAACTTTTAGTATCGCTCCGAGATGGTCGAAAACTCTTGGGGATACTTCGTTCTTTTGATCAATTTGGTACCGTTACTTTTCTTCTTGCTGCTTGTATCTTGTGTACCAATAATTTTCACCAATTTCTTAATATGAGCAATGTTTGTCTTGGGCAGCCAACGCTGTTCTTGAGGGTGCATGCGAGAGAGTTATTGTTGGTGAACTTTATTGTGACATCCCTTTAGGCCTATATGTAATTCGAGGGGAGAATGTTGTTTTAATTGGCGAGCTGGTATGCTATATTATTTTCTTTTATTCCCGTAAGAGTTTGTTTCTGCATTATACTTGTGCTGTAAAAATAAGTTTTGCATTTGATTCATTAGGATTTGGAGAGAGAGGAACTTCCGGCCCACATGACTTGTGTATCAGTGCCAGAAATTAGAAGGGTAAGTCATAATTTTTTTTTTGTTGGTTTGATTTATTAGTTTTCTTCTCTAATCACATGCCAGTGACGCCATGAACATTGACATTTTTTAGTATGGCTTATTCTAAGTGCACCTTAGACCTTGGTTTTCCCTTTTCTCTCTCTCTCTCTCTCTCTCTCTCTCTGTTTTTATTTTTATTTTTCTTAAGCACCTTTGTTCTCCTTGCTTCATAGCATCCTCATGCATAACATCTTAGCTGTATGGTTAAGATAATTCAATTGTAGATGTTAATGCTGTCTTTTGAGAGGACAAAGGTATGTTAGACATGACAGTTCTTCCTAAGTAGACATGGAGAATCTGTTTTGAGATAGACTGTAACAACTTTTGCTCATTTCTCTCTATATGCTAACATTGGCAAATACTAGTCCGCGTGTTCTTATGGTGTTGATTGTTGAACCAAATTGAGGAGTATGAATTTGCTGAAATTTGATGAAATCTCAGAAGAAAGATGCTTATTTGAGTTTGGGCCTTCTTTAGCTTATTTGAAATTATGCCTTTCGTGTTTAGTTCCCCACTTCCCCTTATATGAAATTCGGGTGTCGGTTTGAGAGATGGGAGTCCACTCCATCATCTGATGGTTTTCTTATTGTCCAACTATGTGTCATTTGTCGGTCGACGGTCATCATAAGAAGAAAATGGTGAGTTGCAGATACTTTTTAAATAAGAATATGGGGTACGGAATCGACTGATCAATGCTATAGTTCTATGTTAGTGACTTGCAGTTAAGTCAATTTGATGCATAGGTTGCATCACACAATGAGAAATATTTTTTCTGGAATTCATGGAATATAGGGCTGTAAATCTTTCAGTTGTTTCCATGACATGTATTCATAAAAGATGTTTTGGCAAAATGCCCATTTTTCTAGAATGTAGTTGCGTGGATAACGGTCATTGAAGCAAAATTTGGGTTGGATGTCTATTGATGTAATAAGAACTGGCGGGGCCTAGTGTGTAGAAAAAACAAGGCCGCAACAGGGAGAGTAGTTCAAGTATGTTATATTTACGATGGCTACAGTTTCAAGGGTTTTGTTTTGGAAGACACGGGATGTGGGAATGTATCCAGCCAGCACAATTTCTGGACATATGCAGCCTTAGCCCAAAACTGGTGGCTACTTGCAACCTGACATTGGTGAGAACACACGAAATGTCATAAGGGACTCAAAGGATTGGATAGGATGGTTTTTCGCTGAATCGTAGGTCGGTTAAAAAAGTGAAAAGTTTGGAGTTTTGCAACTCAAGTATCAGGAAGAGAAGACATTGTAAATGGCATACCCTCTAGTTATCTTTTGGCGAATTTGAAAAGGGAGGAGTAGGAGGGCTTTTGAGAATTTAACTTGAAAGTGTTAAAAATGGATTAGTCGTATACTCTAGAGTGGTAGATTCATTTTTTATTTCAGACTTTTGAGAACTTGTATGCTTTTTTATCTTCAGTACTGATTTAATACTTTGACACGTTTAATTGTGTTAATCACAGAGCTAACCATTTCTGCAGGCACAAAAAGCTGAGAGAGAAGCTACAGACCTGAAAGGTTCAATGATGAAGAGAATGGAGTTCCTTGATTTGGATTAGTACAGCTTCACCGTTCTCTCTCTCTCTCTCTCGACAAAACTTCTGTAACATTTTCAAAGAATGTGTCTGCCTACTTTTTCTTCTAATCGATTTGATTTGCGAGTTCTTTCAGTTGTAGAGATCTTTCAGAGGATCCAACGCAGAATCTGGGAACATTAAGGAATTAAAGAAGTGGTTTAAGGGAAATAAATAATGTTTGATCAAAATAACTGAGAGGTTCAGGTGGAAGCTTTTGTTTTGTGATTTGTTATGAGATTGTGAATGGATATCCCCATATATATGTGGGCAAAGAATTTGTCAAATAAAATGTGAGACGGATAATACATTTGTTTGAAGAGAAAGGAAACAGAAAAGAGAGAAGAAGAGAACAAGTAATTCGGCGGGTTTACTTGTTCTACTTTTTCAAGTATCTCATTGTCGTTTGCAAGCCGAGATGATCAGTCATAGCCATACCTGCAAGTCGCAGATTCTATTTGGTGTGAACATTTGACCAAGGGCATGTAATTGACGATGGAGATCTTGTGTTTTTTTGTCCAAACTATTCAAATGCTGATATGAACGCAGATAATTCATGTGAAATTATGGGTCATTTGGGATAGTTAGGATAAAAAATACTAAAAATCAATTTCTATAATCGAGTTGATCCCCTACTGTATAAACCATTCAAATGCTGATATGCTTATATGAATGCAGATAATTCACATGAAATTGTGGGTCATTTGGGATAGTTAGGATAAAAAAAATACTGAATCAATTTTTGTAATCGAGTCGATCCCTTGCGGCATTGAGGGGGCGTTGTAGCATTAGATCAAAAAGAGAGCAAGTCTTTAGAAAGCCTCGTTCAAAGATTCTATATAAAATATAGAAATTTATAGATTATAAAGATTTATATAGTTACCTTTCAGGAAAAAAAAATACTGAAATTCGTAAACAGGTTGAAACAAAGAATCTGAGGCTACACGAAAAAATGCCATTTGATATCATAGATTGAAGAGAAACCACATATGCAGGTGCGGCAATATTCCATATGAACAAGTGCAACAAAAATAATTTAATGTGGTAATAAAAACAAACAATATGCTACAGTGCAGAAGCATTCAGGCTTAGGAACCTGGCTATTCTGGATAGCTACACCTGATGTTTCCAATGAAATCAATCTTTTTCACATAAGTTGAGAGAACTATAAGATATGCTTAAAGAACAGTAAAATAGCCCAGATTCACCAGCACCATATCCCCCCAAATATTCCACAAAAAAAAAATTCAAAGAATGTGTCCTAATTTTCTAACTTAAGCAAACATACCATCACCACCCCTTCAATGAGACCTCCTCCTCAAGTTCTGGGATACAGGGTAACCCTCAAAAAAATCTAAAACAGCATCCTCTAAATCCTCAACCGAGTACTTGATGTAATTCTCTGGGTGTTTTCCACTCTCTATATGGCTCCTGAACCGCCCGAGAAATGACCTGTAAGCAGGAATCAACTTCTCCGATATCGATATTCGTAGCTCCTCCCTAAGCTGAGGATCTGGTACCAGCCATGTAGCTTGAGTCCTATGAACCTCCTCAAACATAGCATTGAAGGTCTTAAACCTCTCTCTCAATGCACTCTTTGATACCCCAGAAGAGAAACTCCCACTCACATGTAATCCCTCATCTCTTAAACAATGCAAAACATTCACCCATGTTGCTCTCTGGTAGCTGGTTGCTGCCTGCCTTAATTTCCCTGTTAGCTTCTTCAAATAATCATCCCCAATCATTTCTCTCAATTCTGGTGACCCTTTCACCTTTTGAACTATATAGTGAACATTGTTCATCATAAAGAGATGGGATATTGATGCATCTTTGTAATGTTTGGACTTGCCATCCAAATTGAATTGCAAAATCACAATAATCCAAATCAAATGAAGTGCTAAGGGAGTTTTCTCCTCCAACTCAGCAAAATCCATATCCGGGGTGGTTGGATCACCTGAATTCCTTGACCCAGTAGATGGTTTTGACATAATAAGCTCAATCAAAGTCTGTTTGTAATCGGAGATCAAACTGATGTAATTCATCACATACCTAGTCAAGGGATGTATAGTCCCTCCAGGGACAGGAACCCTAGAAGGTTCACGCAACACAGCATTCTCAAACTCTGACAAAATCCCTCTTACTGCCTCCGCTAACCTGGATAGGATCTCTGCCGCCTGGACACGAATGGAATCAGACGATTTCGAATCGAATACAGCTTCAATATCAGGTAGAAGGTCCATCAACGCATCATGTAGGTCAAGAATCTTGAACAACTTTTCTGGGGATCTCCTGCTTATGCTTATAGCTTCAGCAAAATTAAAGAGCTGAATTGCGGGAGCTTTAATCGTCTCCATAAAGCAAGCATCGTCAATGGCAGTACCAACCCCTGCAAAAATCTGTTCGCAGAGCTTCTTCTCGCTCGCGAACAAAATCCTTACGCAGATCCTCGCAGCACGTATCCAACGCCTAATCTTCGTTTCCAAGGCGTCCCATTCAAGCCTCTGAATGTCTCCAATACTCAACTTCTCGATACCAAGCCTTCGGAAGCTGGCGTCCACGGCAGATTTCCTAACACTCCCGTACACCTGGATACACTCTCGCAAGAATCCACCAGAGATCATGCGTTTCGCGATGCACTGCAAGTCGTTAATTGCTTCCTCTGGAATCAGATCGATCTCGCGAATACTACTCGTGGATCGGTAACTCGAGTGACTGAAACTTGACGAGTCCGCCGATATTCCTTCTGGTTGTTGTTCTTCATCTTCCTGGTGTTGTTTCACCCTCGCATCCAAACCCTCGCCGAGACTTAAACTTTCATCAAGCGACTCGTCGGTGGAGAGGCGGGACGATGAGCTTGAAGGATCAGTGAGAGAGTCAGCCTCGATTGGACTAGTATGTATAAGAAGGATGTTGCGGAACTCGTCCTCCAATCGAGCCATAGCGATCTGGATGGTGGCGGGGTTATTGACCATATTATTGCTTTCTTGATCCTCCGCGGTGGAGGAAATGGAAGCGGTGGACATGGAGCGTTGGATTTCATCGACGGCCTGTAAGTATCGGTTGACCTCATCACGATCGCCGTCGAAGATCATCTTCTCCCTAGCTTCCTCCGATGCGGTTGAGTCCCACCGTAATATTATCTTCCGCGCCGCCTCGAATTCCAAACCACTCCATCTCCCACTTCCACTCTCCGGTGGTTGCTCCATGATAGATTCACCTCTCTGATTCCAACCTCCAAAGAATCAGATTCCACAGAATCCGTAGAATCTCACAGTTTCTTGATTAATCAAGTTTTCAACAAATTATTAGCTACAAGTTTTCGATTCAAACAAAAATTCTTCGAAATTAGAAAGAGTTGAGGATAATTTTTGGAAAAGATATTCGTTGAAGAAGATTAGCAGAAATAGAATCTTGAAAATTTTCTTGTGGAATTGAAGGGAAGCTAGGAAAATGAAGTGCGAGTGGGGTCTGGACCTTGAAAGGTCTAGAAAGGCAGCTGTGGGATTTTGTCTGAACGTGAGGTTCCCAGTATTATTTTCTTCTTCTTTTCTTCTTGTGGAAAATTTTTGAAAGAGAAAGAATTAAGATAAAGTGACATCATCGTTTTGACGTATTTGGCATCTCCGACGGTTCACAGCATATTCCGGCCAAATCTCCACCGATAATTCTAATTCATTTGTTTAAATATCTCCAAGTTTAACATGTTGGAATTTTATAATCTCCAACAAAATATTAGTAACCCTAGATTAGGTTTTTAAAAATAAAAATATCATGAACAATGAGATATGATTCGATTGACAATCGACGAGTTAGACATATATATTGACGAGGGCATTTTGTAACGTATACAAGTATATATACTAAGGTGACGTGAAAATTTTACAATCTAACACGAGGAATATAAGGTAAGATAATTGATTATTTCCCTAATTTTATATCTGTTAGTAAGTGCTAATGTTATGGATATCAAGTCATTTAAATTTTCTAAACTCGATGGAGCGTACCTAAAAATAGATTAAACAAACCATAGAGGATGTTGGTAACATTTTAGTGATTATAAGAGTTTGACAAGAGAATTACATAAGTTTGAGGGAGTGGTGTTAAAATGTTTCGATGAGATGCACTAATAAATTCATAGACTCCATAATAAACGACAAGTGATAGGAAAGTACAAAAATGTTATGCAACCTCCATAAAAAGAAAACTCTCTAATAATAAATTTGTGATCACCCTAAAGTTATTAGGTCTCATAATTTTCTAATGCATGTATGATTAAGAGATGGATCTCAAAAGAATGGTAGAAGAAAAACCTTAAAACAATTTTTTAAAAAAAGCATATTTTCTTTAAATATTATATAAGAATGAATAATCAACATGGGCCACAATTTTATGCTTTGTTTATTTAAAACTAGGCCCAATTCAAAGCCCATTTGGACCCTTCCTTGAATTTCTAGTTCTAGTTTTTGTTCTTCACTTTACAAACTAGAAAAGTTCTTTCCAACGACGAGAACCAACGGCGAAAGCACTCTGCTGGGCCGACACTGATACTAAGAGACAAAAGTTGGTGGAGCAAATGGGATTAGATACCCCAGTAGTCGTAGTCGTAAACGATGAATACTAGACGCTATGCGTATCGATCCGTGCAGTGCTGTAGCTAACGTCGGAAGTGTCCCGCTTGGGGGAGTACATTAGCAAGAATGAAACTCAAAGGAATTGACGGTTAGGCTCGCCGATGTTAAAGATCCGACATTGGAAAAATGTGAGGATTCTTCCTCCTTTATAAGGGACAAGTTAACTTTTAAATAATAATCGAGGTCTTTTTCCCTAGCTTGGTGAGTTGGATTTGAGAGAAACAAAGCCGCTCGACTCCCATATATCAACGGGAGCCGATAAACCTAAAACGGACAATATAACTAATTGTTTGGGTGTGGATTTTTAACAACCGAAGCAGGAGTTTAATGTGGTGGCTTATATTCTTGTTTACCTTTTTGTTGCCTTGGCCTCATACAAACTAATCTTAAATTAATCAACAACTTAATCACTCATTAAGTGAAGTCAACTAATCTACTGTCAAAATCAACTGACATCCACGTGCGTGCACACACACAGTTGATTGTCATGAATAATCACTCAATTATCATAACATTAAAGAAACTAATACTAGTTGCATTTGTATCAAGAAATGTTCAGTGTGTGTATGTATAAGTATGTGTGGGAATTGTTAAGACTTCATCCCATATCGAATTGATAGAATCTAACCGAGTGGTCAAATTCTTCTCACACAATCTATGCATTTTCTGGGCCTAAGAACTAATGACGAGTGACAATAACCTAAGAATAACAAAGTCGTGTGAGTCTCTGGTCCAAATTAAATGGAAAATATTAATTTGTAAAATTTGGATTGGATTTTTTAACAAAAAATATTGCATGAAAATGTGCACACACCACGCATCAAAGGTTGTCAGCTGTTGGGTGCCGGGCCTATAGATTTGGACCATTTTTAAATCTTGATTCGCTGATGTCTCCATGCAGGGTGTACAGATTTGGTGACTTAAGCTGTCAATGAGTTGTAATTACTAATGGGAGTCTCAAGATTTGGCATTGGATAATCTAGAATGATCTAGATTATTAATTAATGTTGTCGGTCATTAACTTCTCTTGATAACCCCTAATTGCTATAGCTGTCAAGCCAAAGTAAGTTCCCATGCAAGTCTGCAACATTCATGTATATGTCCTTAGGTGTATCACCCAGCCCGAGTGGATAGGACCACAAATCTCTGCAAATGTCAAATTTGATCATGTTGGACGAGCTACGAGTGGCGAAGGAGTTTAGAGCTCTAAATCCAACATCATCTAAAGAAAAAAGTGAAATGCCGAATATAATATGTCAAATCTCTTAATCTAATGAACGCATTTTCTGGCCCAAAAGACCCAATAGATTAAATCATCCAAGCTAATATGAACTGACCCAAAACAAACAATATTCACTAAGCTAAGGGAAGATGAGCTGGGCTCACGAGCTGAGCCTAGGGCCCCAAACGAGCTGGGCTCAAAGGGACTCTTAACTTTATTAGAGCCAAGCCCAAGCCATGGTTTTTGAGGCCCTCTCGAGTTTGGGCCTCCTAAAAAATACTAGGGCTGAGCCTAGGGCCTGTCAAAGCCCGGCTCGGCCCGGTCCACTTTCATCCCTAAATTGAGGAGGGGACAGTTACATTAGGAGCTTGTAAGTTGCAACCATACAATGTGTGCCCAATATTATGTACAATGATGTCTTATAATCTCTAAAAGAAGCTTGTACAGCAAAAAAGGCTACTATGTGAGTACAGAACAATGAAAGTGTGCTTTAAATTACATGAATACTAAAAAGGGCACTGTATTTCCAGGTTGTGCAAAATTCCTATAAGCCTGCTCTAATTATCAATATAGATGTCAAGTTACAAGTCCTCTATCTGAGAAGACTCTGTTACAGATTTCTCCATGAAGAGAGTTAGGGCACAGAGAAGGCAAAACTGTTGGCATTTCGTTCTAATGCCGCGTCTTCAGAACCTCCTACTTCTTGTCTCCGTCCAGATTGCTCGCGGAACCTATTACAAAAACTAGGCTTGTTTTCTGGTACAGAATCTGCATATCCATCTCTAAGTGAAGGTAACACTTGTATTGTTCTAGCAGCAGCGGCCGCCGCCTCTTTACTATCTTCCAATTGTACACTTTCTATCCTTGCAATGGCTTCTCTCACGTCTAGTCGTCGTTCCGGATTAGTTGCAGTACAATCTACACCAATGTGGAGGAGCTTTTATATCTCACCAAGTGAATTGTAATTGCTAGCTATTTGTGGATCAATCAATTCAGACTCTCTCCCTTCAGGAATTGCAGATGCAACCCATTGGACTATATCAGTCCCTCCATTACCATTACAAAGATATTGAGCAGGAAATTTCCCTGTAATGATCTCGAAAATGATGATTCTGAGACAATAAACGTCGCATTTTGGAGAAATTTGACCATATCTAGCAACTTCAGGAGCCTTATAAGCAAATAATGCTTGTGCTAAAATGGACTGATTTGCCAATTTGCTATATCCATAATCTGCAAGTAATGGCACGTTGTCGGGGCCTAAGAGAACGTTGCTCGACTTGAGATTTCCATGAGGCAAATCATGGGAAGCAAGCTCAGTATAGAGATGGCCTAATCCTTTGGCGATTCCTTGAATAATTCTTAGACGGGAAGGCCAGTCGAGCTCAGCGTGGGACGGTCCTCGATCACCTGTATGAAATACTGTCAATTTCTTGATAGAAGGTAAATGAGGCAGAAAATGAAAGTCTATATAGTTCATACCATGCTGTAGGTAAAGCAAGCTACCATTGGGGATGTACTCATACACCATTAGCTTCTCTTCTTTCCAATAATGGAAAGCCACTGGTGTCAACAGATTAGGGTGTCGAAAACTTGCAAGTTTTCTGCTCTCTGCCTCAAATTCTATTTTTTCAATTGCATTCATTTCTCTTATTCTCTTCACCACCACTGTTACCCCATTAGCCATTGTAGCTTTATAACAAGAACCCAATACTCCATTTCCCAGCACTTCAGCAGCAGCCTTCATCAAATCTGTCAAACCAAAAGTACCCTTTTCATCATTCACAATCACTAATTCCCCCAACTTCTTGTTGCCTTCGGCTTTGCCACGACTAGACCCTTTTCGGGATGAGCCAGGCTTTCTTGTCACAATCTCTGGTTCCTTCCTCGCTAGTACTGTCACCGAAACCTGTACCTCGAATGCCTCGTCCGAAGATTCTTCTTTCCCAATCACATCAAAATCATCATCTTCTTTTCTCTTGGCTTTAACAAATACCACAGCTGCCACAAACAGAAGCAGTATAGCCAATGTTGAGACACCTGCAATTGTCTTCTTTGAGTCATCCGTTGAAGCACCAACATTAAGATCATCACTCACATGGCTTCCATAATCCAGTTCAACTGCCTTTTCGCGGCACAATTTACCCGATTTCCCTCCACAAAGGCCTTCATTTCCTGCAAATGAGGTCGCATTGAATTTCGATAAACCCTCCGGAATCTCCCCTTCTAGTTTGTTGTTTGACAAATCTAAGGACACCAATGTTGGTCTATCGATTGCTGGAATTGCTCCACTAAATTGATTGTTCTCGAGATGTAACTCGATTAAATGAGGTAACTGAGCCAGAGATGATGGAATACTACCAGAAAATTTATTGTCTGAAAGCCACAACTTCTTCAATGACTCCATTTTTGCAAAGAAATCGGATGGAATATCCCCCGAAAACTGATTTCCCGACAAGTAAATAGCCCTCAAAGCACCTAAACGATTGAATTCTGGAATCCTACCAGAGAAATTGTTGTTAGTGAAACTTAAAGTCCTAATTCCCCGTAAACCAATCAACGCGCTAACAGCAATTTTCCCTGATAATCCCATCTCTCCTAGCCGGAGACCCGTGACAATACCATTAAAACACACAACTCCATCCCAATGAGTACTCTTTCCGTCACAAGAAACTGAATTAGAAACCCAAGAAGCAAGTGCATTATTTGTGTCTGTTAAGGACTTTTTGAAATTTAACAATGCTTCTGATTCCGCTGCCGAAGATGCCAAGGGAAATGACACTATTAGGATGATCAAAGGAAGAAGAAGTGGCCGGAGAAGCCAATCCACGGCCATCAATCAGGCAGAGAGGAACCTTGGAGGTCTTTCAGTGATGTAATTTTATTGGTAAATTTGTGGGTTTGTGTTGTTTTGCTGGTTTTTCGGTTTTTTCTCTTGATTTGTTTTGGACTCTTCATGGTGCAAAATTGGTTGAAGAGATTACTCGAAACAGAACCTTGGAAATGATAGAGGCATAATAAGAGGGTTGTTTGCCACTTTGCTAGGTCAACTTGAAAAACCGTTGAGACCGTTAGTCTACATTTATTAAAATATCAATTCCGATCGGTTTCAAGTCGGACAATATCGCATGTTTACCAAATATTTATATGTCCAGACCTTAATCTGGATTGGATTTCGGGCGTACTTAATTGATCAAACTCAGATTGGTTTAAATCTAGACAAGTAAACCGAACAATAACCTAATCCGGGTAAAGGTCCAGAAAAGTAAACTGGACAAGATTTATCCACAAAATTTTGTGTTTGGACTTGAATTTCAGATATATAACTTTTGTGCAAATTCCATTTAATCCGGGTCGTACAAATTCGATCATCCAAACTAAACAGAGTTTTACCGCCCCCAAACAATGGTATGTTAGATTGTGAGTCTAGTAAAAACTCTGATGGGCTCACAAACTTCAAATGTGAATTGGGCCTAAGTTAACAGGTCACATATATTGGGCTTCCGTTACAATCATCGAAAGGACAATGTAAATGGGCTTATGCGTTATGCAGGCCCAATATCTTCCTCCGCTGTTTGTTTCATTAATCCGATCACTTCCCTCATCTATAAACACCATCCTTGAATCCTGTGATTTCCTTCAGAGAATCAGAGGCCTCTGTCTCTGTCTTTGTCCTGTGGAAGAAGCTCCTTTTCTTTGAACCTTAGCAATCACGACTTTCTCGGAAGATAAACGCCCGATTATCCCATCAGAAAAAGCTCCAATTCGGTGAGAAAATGCGGCACCAGAGGCTGAAGCAGCAGCAGCAACAGGCCTTGATGCAACAAGCCCTCTTGCAACAGCAGTCCATCTATCACCCTGGCCTCCTCGCTCCTCCTCAGGTTCCATTTACGCTCTCTCTCTCTCTCTTGTTCTTCATATTTCAGACTTCTATTCTTGGATGATCGGTGGTGCAATGAGATAGCTGATTTACGTGATTTGTGTTGTTGATTACCTGTGTTTGAATGTTATTGGATTGTATGAGCCAGGGTTAGGTTCGGGAGGTTTGTGTCTTTGGTGTGCTAGCTGTTCGTTTTCTGTTAAGCTTGTAACTTGTGGGGACTAATGTTCTCGTAATTGACTCTCAGGTTTTCATACTCGCGTGTCGTTTTTTTTTTTTTTCCCTTTCGATTGAAGAAGCGGAAGGGACCTTAGAACTTCGTTATGCTAGGGAAGAGTCAGTTGAGAATTGGTATATTATCGTGTAAAGTCGGATTTTCGTTGTTCTTTTTGGCTTATATCATAATGTTACGTGTAAGTTTTTCTTTTTGGCTTATATCATAATGCTATTGTTCATGTTGCTGCCTAGATAATTGCAACTCTGGCTATGTGAAATTGCCTTTTAGATTTATCAGGGGATGGCACTCTGGGCTTGTGTCTGAATTTGTGGTGTGTTGCTTGTTGAAAATGCTGATTTCTGCTTCAGTATAATGGGTAGAACTTCATTTGTTGTTCTGAACTGTGTAGTTGCGGGCGTCAATTTTTTTAAATAAATATTTACAGGTAAGTTTTTGCTGGGTGATGGTACGATTTGAAACCTGTCCTCTTAGACAAGGTGATGGGGGTTGTTTTGACCACTTGATTAAGTGGCGATCTCCAGTCTTTGGTCTAAAGTTTGCTTTTGGTTACATTTACTTAGGCTGGGAGTTCAGGAAAGAATAGAAACTCAAAATTTCTTCACTGAAATGTCATATAAGTTTTTGTACGGTGTCACATTTTCTTCAAGTTATCTAGACGTTTCCTACCTTTTTAATCAACACTCTATTGCGTGTAAAGCATGTAGGTAGTTAAAATATTTTGGTGGTTCATAATTGATGGTTGCAGTGAATATTTATGCGCCCTAAGCCGTAAATCTCTTACCTTATCTGTAGTAAAAGCATGTCTATTCCTACTATTATTGTGGGCTCACAAAAGTAGAAGATGCAGGAAAACATGAACTGATGAACCTATTTTTTTGGCCTATAGATGGGGCTTAAATGCACAGAAGAGTTGTACTAATTTATGAATGGTCCAGAACTCTTGTCTGCCAGCAATATTTATACTCTTTTATGGATTTCTTGAATAAAGTAATGATGTTATGGACAAACATCTTTGACTGAAAATCATGGCTTGAGCCACTCATCTTAAAGTAAGCTAGTTACTCGGTGCGAGACTAGTAATAAATAAAAAGAGTCAGAATTCTAATAGTAGTATTTGGATTGTGGCTATCTGGCTCTGGGGCACCCCTTTTTCTTTTCTTTTCTTTTTCTATGTGGGGATTGTTGAGGTCTGAAAAGTTGGTTTGGTGACCGAAATTGGAGGGAATTGATAGTGGCCTGTTAGTCCATTCTTATTGTTGACAGCCTTTTCATTTTGAGTTTCTCTACTTTTCCTTAAATTTTTGTGTGAGAGTCTGAGAGTGTTTTTTTTTCTCCTCCTATGACTTTTCAGGTTCAGTTGAAACTAGTTCTGGTTTGGGGTGACACATTTTACTTGTGGCTAGGTTTTATTTTTAGTGAGATAGGAGCTTTTATTTGAACTTTTATTTTTTCGTCTTTTATTTTATTTTCCTTTTTTACAATTTTATTTTGCAGATAGAGCCAATTCCAAGTGGAAATCTGCCTCCTGGTTTTGATCCAAGTACTTGTCGCAGTGTGTGAGTGTTTGTCTTGACATTTCCTTTTTATTGTTTGTGGATGTGCTGTATGTTTTCTGTTTCGCCCGCATGCTATTAGCAAATGGCTACGCCACTTGTGCTCGTCTTTCTACTAGTTGGTGATACTGTTCTTCTCTTAACTTTTTTGGATTACAAAACTTTTAGTTTATGCCCAGCGTGTACTTAATTTTTATAGATCTCATGTATATCATCCTTTTAAAAAACGTTAAATGGGGTTGCTCATGCATCAGTTGCTTTCTGATGGCATTAGCTTAGATTTCTTTAAGTTTTATACTTATATGTAACTGTTATAGTGAATGCGTGTAATTGTTTTGCATATAACAGTGGACATTATAGATCTTTTGAACTGTAGATGATTGTAGGGAGATAACTCCTTGGTGTCTCCCTCTCTTCCTATAAAATTTAACTTACCATTCAAATCGAAGCATATTTATTTTTCCTTAAATGCAGGTATGTGGGAAATATTCATACACAAGTGACTGAACCACTTCTCCAAGAGGTTTTTGCTAGTACTGGTCCTGTTGAAGGGGGAAAGCTTATTAGAAAGGAAAAGGTTTCTCAATGTTTCTTTTTCATAGCTTTTATTGTTTCTTGATTGATTTGAAGTTTTGAACTGCTGCACTCTACACCATAATTAGAATGTCTGATCACATTGTGATTATATTTTTAGAAAATGGAGGTTTTGTTTCTATCCGTTTGACATCTTTGACATCTATGTTGCCTTTACTTTATGCAGTCGTCCTACGGATTTATTCACTACTTTGATCGCAGATCGGCTGCTATGGCTATTCTGTCTCTCAATGGAAGGCATTTGTGAGTACTACTCTTAATGACTTAGTATTGCTTCTTTTTGAATTTTCCTCTTTATCTGATGTTATATGATTTACAGATTTGGGCAACCGATCAAGGTTAATTGGGCATATGCCAGCGGTCAGAGGGAAGATACATCAAGTTAGTTGATCGATACTTTTTATTGCAAGAAATACTTGCAACTCAATACCGACGGGTTTATCCCAATCGCAAGTGTACGTGCCAACTGACAGTATAATAGTGAAAGGGGTCGAATCCACGAGGACTGTATTAATTACCAACTATAACTACCAACAATAGTGTAAATTAAATTCAGATGCTTCTAATATTAATCTAGCAATAAAATTAAACTAAATATCAATGGATGAAAAACTAGCTTGGGTTTGGCTTGCCAACTACCTCCACCTGTGCACACAGATTAATATGCAATCACACAATTTAAAAGTCTAACAATGTCAATTGAAAGGCCTTGGTCCAGCTGCAGTCAATTAGATTTCCCTAAACAACGATCCTGACTTTGGTCCAGTTGCAAGATCTTTTCTTATCAAAGGAGTCTTGGTTGGTCTATCCTAAGAGCTTCCTAAGACAAGCATAAGCACTAGGAAATCGACAGTTGCACAATCTAGGATAATGGTCTATTACCCAATCAATTATGTCCTATGTTCCCAAAACTTGGATCTTACGCAAGTTCTTGTTACTTCGTCAAACACCGGGTCATGGTCAGCCGAATATGTTTAACTAACAATTCCTAAAATTATGATGTTGATCAGGCATGCATAACAATAGGAAATAAGCAATCAATCCAGAGAACAAAGAATTAAACTTAGTCTGATTGTCAATCAAATCTGTGCACAAGGTTTATGGTAGAAAAATCACCAAACCCTAGCTATAAAAGAGTTTAGCTACACATGCTCATAATAAAAACCATATAAATACTCATAGACAATGTTCAAATCAATGGAAGAGTAGAAATTTGCTGAAGAATTGATGTGCCCAGCTTTGATGTTGCTTCTCCTCCTTCCTGCCGACACCCACTTCTCCAATCTTTGGTCTTCGGCTGCGCAAAGTAAAAAAAATCTCCCCTTTGTCTCAGCTTAACACTCTTTATATAGTCTTTAGCAAGCCCTAAACTGGCCCATCTATTCTTGCCACGTCAGCAACTCAATCACACAAGTCTGATTCCCGCGATCTGCGGCCGCACAGGTTGCGAACAGGTTACAAATTCTATCCAGAATTTATTCTCCAGCAGTACCTGTTCATAAAAATACCAATATGGGCAGTATTTTGCACTAATCAACATAGAAAAATAATACTTTTAAGCCCATAAAACTAGGTGTATTTTACACCTAACATTAGTTCATCTCCGGTTTTTGTGAATTTTTATTTGAATGTTCATAGGTTTTATCCACTGACATGTGTAACACAATGTTTGTCACCATCATGTGCAGGTCACCATAACATTTTTGTTGGAGATCTCAGCCCCGAGGTTACTGACGCGACATTATTTGCTTGCTTTTCTGTTTATCCCAGTTGTTCGTAAGGCTCTTCTCTCTGTTTCCTTTCTGCTGATAATTGTCATCGATATATTCCACTTTTAAAATTATTAGGTTATTAATCCCTCATTTCTGTCATAACATAAATGTTGCCATGTTGTGGGTCAACCTAACTCACCCTTTCCTGTTCTCAGAGATGCGAGGGTTATGTGGGATCAGAATACAGGGCATTCAAGAGGCTTCGGGTTTGTTTCTTTTCGAAGTCAACAGGTATCATTTTCTTATGGTCTGCACGTCTTTCCTGTAGTAAACTGGTTTCTTTGGATAGGTTTTAACATATCTGTTCTATTCAGGATGCCCAGAGTGCAATAAATGACTTGACTGGTAAGTTTTCTTCGTATTTTAAGTGCACCTGGTAGCTTACTGAGATTTGTGTCTTGGGAATGAAGTGGTCCAGGTTGTCATTGAAAATAGTCTGTAGATTTTCCCCACTTTATCCTGTTCTGAATTGCTGTCTTATATGAAACATTATGATGGTATAGACTTTTGTTTTTCAAACAGATGTTATATGCCTTCTGTTGTTTGATCATGTGTGAATCATCTGCAGAAGTCTGTTTCATTTGCTGATATATCAAGTATGCTTGATGCTGGTAGCTATTTAGTAAAAATTAGATCGGTGAAGGATGATGGAGTTGACCTAATCATGTATTGATGGATGTATGACTTAAAATCCATCTTACGAGATTGTAAACTTGTTCTATTTCTTTCAGGAAAATGGCTTGGCAGTAGGCAGATTCGATGTAATTGGGCAACAAAAGGAGCTGAAGACGAGCAAAGCTCTGATGCTAAAAGTGTGGTGGAACTAATGAATGACTCATCAGGTCAGTGGCTGTACGGAGCCTGATATTAGGGGAGTTATTTGTGGATGATTTCAAATATTTTTGCCTTATTGTTTTTTGGTTTCTTACTTTTATAGATGGGATAAAGGATCTAGAACTTTGACAGTTTTTGGAATAATAAGCTAAATATCAACAAATTTATTTTCCTACATTGCTTGTGCAGAAGATGGGAAGGAGACGATAAACAACGAAGCTCCGGAAAACAATCCTCAATATACTACTGTTTATGTCGGCAATCTTGCTCCAGAGGTAAGAGAAATCTTCTCCAATTCCATCCTTGGCAATGTTATCCTCTTTTGCTGTCCCTATCCATCCCAATTGTAGTCCTTTCGTCTCCTTCCTGTTTTGGTGTTGATTGTGTCCACAGTGGAGGTGAAATGATACAAAATGTTCCCGTGGATTGTGTCCCATTTAGTAATGTTATGTTCAGAATAAAATGCTTATGCCTCGTGATGTTGTTATATTTCGAGTGAAATTTTGCGATTTCTGGGATCATTAAATTTCTAACATTTCATTATGTTTTATTTGCAGGTAACGCAGCTTGATCTGCATCGCCACTTCCATGCTATTGGGGCTGGAGTGATTGAGGAGGTCAGGGTTCAGCGTGACAAAGGGTTTGGTTTTGTTAGATACAGTACTCATGCTGAGGCAGGTCTGGCTATTCAAATGGGCAACACCCAGTCAATTCTTTGGGGAAAGCCAATCAAGGTTTGTTATTCTGCATATCTTCTGACGTCCTAGCTATTATTGCATGTGTTGTATCTGTGCTTGAGCAGATTGCTGATTAAGTACTTTTTTAAAAATTAATCCTCATGATTTGTTGAGGCACAATAAAATCTAGGGCTAGGCGTTCTAGTATATTAATCTGTAATAATACCTCTATCTTTTCCACTATTCAATTATATACATGGAGAGAGAGGTTACTCTTGCATCTGCAGCCTTGGATTATTTCAGCAAGGTGGACTTAGTGATGGAGAAGTTTACTTCTGTATCAGATTTGTTCTAGAATTTCTGGTCGGTAGAGCAGGACTATGACAATGACATGGTCAACAGATGCATGATGTGTTCATACCATTAAAGGGATTTTTTTTTATGAATCAGAGATGAGAATCTAGGTCCTTTGAATTCAAAATAAAAATCATGTAAATGTACTTGCAATGGATAATGCTGATACATGGTGAAAACTTTCAAAAAATGCATGCGGAAGGCTGTTCGATGAGGAGCTGTTGAGTATGTGTAACTTATGTTTGTGAGTGAATCCATATGAGACCATTTCCAGCTCTGTGTGATACTTTGAAATAGTTTTAATCTGACTCTTAAAATTTTTCCTCTTTGTGACTGCAGTGTTCCTGGGGTAGCATGCCCACTCCACCAGGCACAAGTTCAAACCCACTACCCCCGCCCGCTGCAGCACCTATGCCAGGCATCTCCGCAACTGACCTCTTGGCCTATGAGCAGCAGCTGGCAATGCGCAAGATGGTTGGTGTCCATGCTCCGATGCACCCTAAGGGACAGCATCCCCTGAAGCAAGCCGCAATGGGAATGAGTGGTGGAGCCAGCCAGGCAATATATGATGGTGGTTACCAAAGCGTTGCCGCTGCCCAGCAACTCATGTACTACTATTGATAAAACCTTTATTTCCTTACTTCCCAGGTCTTATTTGAGTTTCAGAAATGTAGGCAGCTTTTTATGTTTTTCGTGTTTTCTAGCAGTGATGTTTTTTAGCTTATTGATACATAGTAGACTGGCCATATGTATGGTTGTAATACATAATATGTATGCATTGCTGTTCCTGTGTAGGATTGAGTATCTTCTATCATCTTGAACAGGCTATTTTATTTCTTTCCTTGTCTTAGGAAATAGGAGCTCAACGCCTTGGATGATTTGTATTTGCTAGAATGATGAAGGTTCAGACAGTAACAAATAATACCAGGATACAAAAACCATGCTAATGAGTTATCAAAAAGAACTAGTCTGCAAGCCGATTTCAACCTCTGCTAATGCTCTATGGTCCATTGGACATAGAAAACGTTTAATCTGTCTCCAACCTTGAAATATACTCGTCGTAAAATTTCCCAGCTCGTTCAAGATCACCTAATTCGGTATAACAATCAGCAATTGCCCCGTATGCCTCCGTGTTTCCAGAGTCTTCACCTTCTTGCTCAGAGATTCCCAGAACCAAAGAGTGGTATTTAATGGCTTCCCGGTACTTTCCCTGCCTTTGCAGTGAGGCTCCTGAAGAGGAAATGCAAACTCGGCCTCTCAGATATCAGATAACAAATTGTTTGCAAGAATGGTCTTGCAGAAACAAAATATTATATATATATTTACGGGGATGAAACAAACCTAAACCTCTAGCAGCTTTCTTCTGCTCAGTGGGATCCGTCAAAGTCTGAGCAAGCTCAAGAGCTTGTTTAAACTCTGCAAAGGCCGCCTCTGGATCTTGATTCCTTAAAAAGTTCTTCCCAGCTTTCAGGTGAGAAATCAACTCTTCCTTCCGTGGATCAACAATCACTTCATTTTCTGATATTCTAGCACCCACAGGAGCATAACTCAAGCTTGGGGCATATGACTCAATCTTAGCTTGCCTTCTTAAAGCTGCATTGATCTGACGGAGTTGCTCATTTAGCTTCTCCAGTTCCCCTTTCCTCTGCCGTGCAAGCAACCCTGTCATATGACATGCACTGAACATTAAGTGTCAACGTTGTGAATATTATGTGGCTTTAATCGTTCATTCTCTGAATCCTATAATACACAATGAGTAAATGCTCTACTAGACTACTACACATCGGAGGTATATGCATCTAATGACAAAATATTTCTTCAACCCCATCACCCTTGCCAATTCTTTCCTCTTCCTGTTTTCTTTCTTTACTGTGACTGCTTCCAGCTGAGCGTAGTGTTTAGGGCCACTACTCAAATTAGAGGAGGCCTTCCAAAAGGGAAGTTCTACCATTTACAACATCCTGCAGCCAGAGCCACCATGAAGCCTTATAATTTGTAAGTACCTCTCACGCTTCACATTAACAGTCTATATGGATGTGCAATTCCTTGCTCTTGCCTCCAGGGCATGGGCATCTCAGGCTCAGTCTCAGACATTAGACAAATCAAAATTTTAATTTTAGAAGGAAATCATTCAACTTTCTTTTACACTATAATTCACTTCATACACAAATTTCAGATCCAAATAAAGCAATAGGGAAAAAAAAATTAAGAACCCATCAGAACTAAAGTTACTACAGAAGGATCTTACCCCCAACGGTGGCCCCTATGAGGGCAATAAATAGCAGTAGAGGCATGTTAAAAACTGAATTTTCTGGTTCACATGTTTCTGCCAAAGCTTCAAAAGGAGTTGCCAGAGTCAATGCGTTGATGACTAAAAGTTCCATCATTTTGGACCTTGATAATAATTTTGCCTGTTGAAGTAATAATATATATCAGATAGCAAAACACAGTGATAGTACAAGAAAACAAATATTTCCATGCACAACCTAAGACATTACAGAGGACTGAAAGAGATATTCATGATTCAGTAAATGCAAACCTTCCCTTGTTATCTGTATTCAGATTCAGCTTATGTTTGTGCACAAACAAACACTGAACTTTCATACTATAAGAGATTGAGAGTGGATTGTTGGTGCTTATATGATGCTTCAAAAACTGATATTGGGTTTTTGAGCCTAAGCAAATCACAAGCACACAGACTTATTCCAGCTTCCATATCTGACTCACACACTTTAAGAAGACAATGGGATTCACAGATTTATTACGAGTACTAACAAATCTTTTTATCCATAACGGTGAAACACAATCAAGTGTTTGGTATTCTTATTCCAAGAATTTTTTTTAACATCAAGAACGATCATAAAAGACTATCAGGAAAAATAGAAGGATCAAACAGCTGACACCAAGGGAACTCACCATCATACCTCATCAGGAAATAACCATTTCAAAAAATTCCCACAAACTGGTAGCATTTGATTGATGATACAGCTTCCTTCCAACTTGCATAAACCATCAAGTCTTCGGTGCATACCTTCCCTACTTGGCAATATACTGCGATTTTCACATGGTCGAGTGGAAATATCCCCGAAGGATAATGCAAACCTTTCTACTCTATATTGAAGTGAAGCTACTTTTCCTGGTTCAATCACACAAGAAATCTAAAAATAAGCATACTTAATAAAGTAATACAGTGAATTCTTCGTTCCCAATTGGAAAATTCTCAATAATCCTTCTGAACCCATCCTAAATTTTGTGTTCCCTAACCAATTAAAATTTTTGCAAGACAATCTTCCTAACAAGTGACGCCCGCCTCAATATTTATTGTATATGCGTGTGTGCACATACATACACAATTCATTAGAGCACTGCCCCAGTTTTACTGTCGTGGATTTGGGATCGTGACTAATGAATTATCAACCATAAAATTAAAATTCCACAGAAATTTTCTTTCTTCCAGCAGCAACCAAACAAGCTCTCCTAAGTGTGTTGCAGGTCGACGCTATCAACATTATCTCCTTATTATCTCAAGCTTTTTAAGGAACGAAATTACCAAAACAAAACAGCGTAAAGAAAATGTGGCGACTAGAGTGACGAAGAGAGAAGATGAGTAGTTACCGGGGGTAGGGCATTTGCCGGAGAAGATATGGGACGGTCGAGATTGCGGAGACTTGGGTCGGGCATGGAAGCAAGAGCCACGGATCACCAATGCCATATTTGCTTGGGATAAGTCTGCGTAAGCGTATCTGTTTGGATGTTTTTTTGGATTTTCAATTTTCAATGGGCTTATTTAATTACTTTTTTCCGTCAAGAATGTAACCAACCTGGGTTTTCCAAGAAATAACATCAGTGCCATTGCTTGTAAAATGGAATCTCCAAGAGCACCGGTTAACTGGTTAAGCCATGGCCCATGGGTTTCTTACTTCGTAGTTGGGCCCATCAATTGAGCTTCAACTCAAAAGGAACCCAGCCCACATTTATTAGTTGTGAGATTGGGCCCAGGAATACTACTTATAGGGCCTCAGCTAAATAAGTGTCTGAAGCCCATTTGACCTCTAGATGAGATCCAACGAACCTGATCAACATTTGTAGATTGAGTAGAAGATGACCCCCCATTAACATGTATTATGGTTGAATTTTGAAAAGTTTTTATCTTGGTAAATATGGTCAACCGATCAAGTGATATATTTTGATATATTTTCCTCTCAGTAGCAGCATTGCAGCAAAGGTTTCTGCTTGACCACAACTGAACTCAGAAATGCAAACATACAGAGACAAGCATGAGAGTATTTGCTGAGTGAAAAACTCTCACTTTCATTTCTGGCACCAAGGAAAGCTTTAAAAGACTGTTCAATAGTGGTAGAGGCAAAAAAAACCACTAAGCATGCCTTACATTATATTTGCAGCAGATAACCTTAAAAGCTATCTTTCCAAGGTCAAAATACCGTTAATGGTAACCAAAAAGTAAGCCTAATGACTCTAAATCCTTCTAGTACCCATATGTCCTGTCTGACTTTCTTGGACTATATGGCAAACTGTCTTCATTTCTTCCTGGATATGCTGCTTCTCGCACTTCATGCAAAAATTTGCAGTTGTCTCCATAACGGCATCTTCCTAGAGCATAATAGCGGCACAGCTGTTTACGAGGACTCATTGGACGATGGGTATACCTGCTTGTCAATGGCTGTTCATGATGATCCCTCACAATCCCATTTGGGCTTGAGTATTTACCTTGTCTAAATGGTGGGGGGCTTGTACTCATTGGACGATAACTGTTCAAGCTTGTCAACTGCTGTCTGTGATAATTCATCTCTTGTAACTTTTCATGATGATTCCTCACAGTCCCATCTGCGTTTGAGTATTTATCTTGTCTAAACGGCGGGGGGCTAATACTCATTGGACGATAACTGTTCAAGCTTGTCATTGGCTGTCTGTGATAATTCCGCTCTTGTAACTTACTAGTCTCATTTGCTTTGTAGATGTTGTTGACAGGAGATCTATTGCCATTGAAATGGAAGTTTGGTTGCCTGTAGTGTGCTGGAAAACCATTATCTTTCTGGAGATTCACTTCTGATACACAACTACGATTGGGAGACTTTATGTGGGTAAAACTTTGGAAGTGAGTCCCTTCCTGTTGAGGTTGAACCCATTTCCCACAATCAACAGGCAAAGTTGGTTTAACAGATAAAAATGGCTGCTGAGTTCCAGTTGCCACATTTCTTGAATAAGATGATTTCTGAGGTTGAACTACTACTCGTGTTACCAAATTTGCAGATGAGCCCAAATCTTTGGGTCCATTTGTCGGTAAGACGACGTTAGTTTGAACACCCGGTTTTCCTGATTCAATGGATAAACCTAGCTGTTGAGGCAAAGCAGCCACTTTTTTCATATGTTCAACTGATACACCCGACTGTCGAGACTGAATTCCAATTCTTGCCCTATTTTGTTCCTGGATTTTCCTGAAATGCAAGCATGATTAGACTAGCCTCTGCATGTTGGCATGGTAGAATGTACTTAGGACTTATGACAAAACATGGGAGATCATGCCAAATACCTGTTTGCCTTTAGCATTTGCCTCCTTTCCTTTTCGTGGACTCGGACATTCCGATCAGACCTGGCTACTGAACCCCTTAAATGCTTCTCTGCAATAGCTTTTTGCCTCTCACTCTCGTCTTTCCATTTCTGATGTCAGAATGAGTGTGAACCAGGCATGGCAACAGACAATGAATTTTTGACAGAGGAAAAACGAAGGGAAAAGTCCTCCAAATGATACAAACCTGTCTTAAAGTCTTCAATCGGTAAAGGTTGCGACCCTTGATTAAGAGGGGGTGAAGTGGTGGCAATGGTTTCTCCCCTTTGCTCCAGAGGACTTCTATCTGATTAAATAAACCAAGAACAGCAGTTCAACAACTGTGCTCAACTGTAAAAAACTTTAAAATATACTTTCATCATTTGTTATGATCTATTTGTAACTTCCATTTCTTCCCAACTAAAAAGACTCTGTTACTAAGCCTCATAATGATGATATTGAAAGTTTGCACACCACATGTATTTATAACATAAATAGTAACACAAGGTAGTAATTGGCAGACTAATTGCTTACTTTCAGAATTCCCCTTCTCATTTGCTCAGGTGTGTATTATATAACATATTCTCAAGTGGACCATGAATAGAAAATTTGTAGTAAATTTCATTTAATCAAAGTGTTTTCCTGTATTCAGACTCACTGTGAATGTATGCTGCTGCTTGGCAGCTCCATAGCTTTCCTTTACAATGCGACCAGCAACTATCCTGGTACCAATTGGAGGACCAGTAGCACTTCGGGATGCGATACTGAACCTGGTTATAACAAAGTACTGGTTATAAAGCTTAATAATGACCATAGAAACAGTAAACTTGACAAAAATTCCCATTAACGCTTACTCCAGCTGGGAAAGCATAATCAAGAGTGTTCTTGATTGGAAAGCATAAGTAAAGGCTACTAGAAATAATTGACTACTCTAATCATGTATTCCAATTTCTTTTACTCACAGGAAGCAACTCAAAGAGCTTACATTTCATATACCATCTGCTCAAACATAACAACATCGCCTTTGCAAGCATCACCTGCACTTATAAACTTATAATGTGTCAGGGCAAATACAAGCATCAAAAAACATAGAATATCGTGACTAGATTTTTATCATCATAACAAATGATCAGGATCATCAACGATTGTTAATTTAATCATCAATTAACTTGACAGAGGATAAGAGAAGCATAATAAAGGTTCTAACGCTCTTAGTGTCTATTAGGATTCTACTTCCGAATCATGGCATTTATAAATCCATGAGCTAGGTTTTTCACCTTTACAATCACATACAAAGCTGGACATTGGGTATCTTTTCTCCCCTCCACCATTCAAAATCCTAAGAACATGAAAATACAAAATGTATAAGAGAAAAGATGAAGCAATATGATTCTGGATAACCAGCTAGTTCCATAGAAGGAGATGAAAATTACTCTTGATGCTCCTTTATGCGATTTATCAGTGTGTCTTTATTGCCATTAAGTCTCAGTCCATGCTTCCTTAGATAAACCTTACACTGCTCCACCTTCAGCTTCTCTAGCTGACCAGCTGCTACAAGATTTTGGCACAAAAAACAAATGCTAAACATGAAGGATGAAATGATAAGAAAACGCACATTAACTGCAAGTATATTCTCCATTTCCTTAATGGGTATGTCCAAATTTCATATTGGCTAACCTTCTATGATCTGTTGAACTCTCTCGAAACTTTTCTCATCTGGGTGTGAAGCATTCATCTTATCTTCAAGATTTTCCGCAACCTCCACAGCGGCATTTTCACGAATACTTAACATGCAAAATAAATCGATCAAAAAATTAGATCCAGAATTTTTACTTTAAATTCTTAAACAGAAAAAATCAAACTAATTAGACGCCAACCGCGACTTAGATTTCTTTGTGATAGAGAGATTAGAGAGTTTGGAATGAGTCTCCTCAAAAATGCTGTAACTTGGATCCATATCCGAATCATCAGAAGTACAATCCAGGTCGGATTCTCCAATCTCAACGTACTCGCAATCGTCTTCTGGTTCTTGATTCTCCTTCGAGTTTTGTTGGTTAGAGATCGTCATTGCTGCCTTCTTAGTTTCTTCTGGTTCTCTCTGTATTCCAAAAACTGGGCCGGCTTTTGTATCTCTTATGTGTTAATGGGAAAAGGGAAATTTTCAAAAAAATTGTTACCGTTGGGGATTGGGTTAGAAACGGTCGGAAAATAATTTGTACCGCGGACAAACTGGGCTTCTCCCATACAGGCGCGAAGAATTGATTGGACATCAAATCTTCAAGGTCCGTACAGTGTTCGAATTTGCTATTGATGGGCCGATCATTTAGACTATTAAAGGCCTTAAGGCCACATGGGCCCGCGACTGCACGCCTCAGCCTCTGCCACTTATATTCTAAGCCCAGCAACAAATAGACTATACACAGTACATAACATATAAGACTTCGTTTGGTAGAGCTTATATTTGAGAAACGGATTGCGATAACAAATAGACCATACATAACATAACATACAAGGATTCGTTTGATAGAGCTTATATTTGAGAAACGGATTGGGATAGCCACAACCCCCCTCATTTTCTTTATTTTTGAGGTATAAAATATTTTTAAAAAAATCTTCAAAAATAATTAATAGAAAGTATGTAAGATTTTAACCAGTCTTACAGAACAGCTGTACGAACGACAAAGCACTTTCCCTGTTATCATGTGAAATCTGTAAAGCAGAAAACATAGATCCACTCATATAGGTAAAATAGTAGTAGGAAGGGCACAAAATTAACAGCAGATGCCAAAATCGAACAGGGTAAGATTATCTAGTATTGAATGTGCTGATCAATCAACGCCTCTATAGAGCCACTATGGTACAAAATCCTTAAATTTTGAATTTAAAATGCCTGGTTCCTTAATTTGTTCGAGAGGCAAAGGCAAAAGGGTCTCTCTTTCATAATTCCATATCGCAAATTGACTCTAGAGAAGCTTGAGCAGAGATTGCCCCATGACCAAATCAAAAAGTCACCTTGACACATGTTTGAGGCCTAATGTGGGGCGCATCACTAGTGTGCCAGAAACAGGTAACCAAATGCTACCACGGAGAAACCCACAAATAATATGCGCGAACAGGAAGTTGGATCACCACAGCTTTGTTTTGACCCAGAAGAGGAGGAAAACAACGCCTAACACAATGGCAACAGGTGCCCATTTCCGAATTAAAGCCTGCAATCAAAAGGCGGAGTTAATTTTTTGTTGCATTTGATCATAATTTTAGGGCATTAAGCAGTTGACAGCAAATAAAAGCAATCACAAGGGCAGACTGAGGAAAATTGATGAGAGATTAGAGTTAGCTCTGCAACAAGCAAAGCAATTAAGCCTCTGCCGTGGAAAAGATACTGAAATAATTCGACAAGAACAATTAATGCTGTGTCATAGCTAGTCATACTGAAATAAAAGAAAAATCATAAGACCTTGCCAGCAATTTACACATCATTGGAAGGTCATAATTAATTCATCACAACTTAACTCATAATTCCTCCACTGGACTTGGGCTTCTAGCAAACCTAGAAATGAATGGCTTATGACCACCTCAAACAACAAGTCACATAAACATACCATACAACACTCACATTTGTTACCAGTTTGGCCAAGTGCACCTTCATCATGCTCTCACTAAATGTTGATAACAATCAATGACCAAAACTTGTAAAGCAAATACAACCATTCATTTTTTCTTTCTACAAGATAATGATGTTACTTGTAAAGAATAAGAATAAACTTAAAAGACGTTGATCCTCAAATAATGAGCCAACACAGTACGTCCTTATACGAAGCCACTAACTTGCAATAAGAAGTAGCACTCGTCAATACCCAATATTCTCGTCCATACAAAAGTTTGACATGCAAAGCATATGGCTCAAAACCATTTTCCAAGCAAGAGCCTTTGTAGCACATAGCACATAGTAAGATCCAGCAACACCAACACACCCCAAAAAACATGTAGCAACATTGCAAAAAGTGATGTCAATAAACCTGGGCGTCAATATTAAGCTGATGAAACTAACCTGTCTATTCAAGTCTCTTGCTTTGTCAGCATATATGCGAGACTCTGATGTTAAGCGACTGGACATTTGACTGACCTCTGCATCAACAAAGACACACAAGATCTATGTAAGACCAAGATATGCAAATGAACATAGGACAGCAGCAACATCGCATTCTAAATCTAATATACATTCTTTATGATGTTGGCAATGCAGATAATAAACAGGTCCAAACAAAAAGGGCCGACTTACAAGCCAAAAAATCTCAACATCGCAATCTAAATCGAAGATACGTATATTCAAAGTCTTGAAAGGAATCTCAAGTCTTATTCTAAGGTAGGGTGGATTCCTATTCCAACTATCATTGAAATGCTACAATAGAATAATAGGAAATTTTGCTTATCCAAAAAAAGTATAATAGGAAATTTTCAAGTGTTTTGTAGTCCACGAGTTGCGAGCATAAATGTCTATTTATTGCATCAATCGATCAGAATGCAGTCACAGATTCTTTGATAAGGAAAGGAAAGTACAATCTTGGTAAGTAGAATCATCTTACTTTATATCAAAATGAGCTTATTGATATTACCCAATCTGCCCAAGTGTGGATCCACATGCAAGCAAGTACCATCATGCAAATGCAAGCTTAAGCATGCAAGGACATGTGTGTTTCGCAAGCAACAAAAGATATTAACACTTGGCCATCAGAAGAAGGTGGGTGAACATGTGTACTTGTGTAGTTGCCCAATAATTTAAATTTTTTTTGGTAACACAATCAAATGGTTCCCGAAGCAGAGATATTAGTTAATATATCTAAATGTCAACATCAAGGTTAAATTTACCAAAATGTCTTAAAAATAAGACATTCAAAGCAGTAAAATGTTTCACATTCAGACAGTCAATTATATTTGTTCACCACTTAACATAATAATGTGCAATCTTGTAAACCACTTGTACATATCTCAAAGAAGTAAACAGATAATGTCATTCCTTACATATTTGATACAACCATTTCAAATAGAAGCCAAAACATATGATAAAACAACTGAACTCGGGCAAATAGAAAAACATAACTAAATTACTTACGGTCCAATTTTTCACCAACACCAAGAACTTCCTGTACATTGCGAGTCATTATCTGGTGGACTTCAAAAAGCTCATCATTCAGTTTTGCAATATTCCGCTGAGTACGAGTGTCCTGGTACAATTTCTTTGTCCTCTGTATGAACGTATCTTTAGAACAGATAATGGAAAAAACAGTCAAGTTCACAATAGACACACCAAATTTGAGGAGTAGAAGATTAACCAGCACAGGTAAAGAACTTATCAAAAAGTGAACCTACCAAACTTAATGAAGGCATAAGGTCTAGCAGCTGTTTCTATTTGAGCCCCATTCACACGCTCAAACTCGTTTTTGAGGTCTTCAAGGTATTGAAAGGCAAGTTTCTTCGGATAAGAACGGTCACACATTGTCAGATAACAAACTCGTCCTTCAATGATATAACTGGGATCTTTGGTCAAGGATACCATAGCACCAGAGGGCACAGTGCAATTCTAGTAAATAAATAAAGACAAGACAGACCAACAAACAAGTTTAAAGATAGAATGAAATGCCCATCTCCATGCATACAACATGGAATATCTTTGATAAGAGCTGGATATGTCTAAATACAAAGACGCAAGGATACTGAAAAACATAAGGCCCTGTTTCAATAGACATCCTTGAGGCCTCATTCTGTCCTTTGGAAAGGTTCTTAAACAAAGCCTTGATCTGCTGCTTGTACATTTCAGAATCTTGCATATCACGGCCATCATCCAGTCCCTCTGCCAATGGGAGACCATCGGTAACACGAGCAATCATTGTCATCTTCACCATTTTCTACCACGCAATGCCTTTGATATGCCAGATCACAATTGAGTGCAACAATCTAGATATAGTAAAACCAGATCCAAATAAGGATAAAACCTTAAGTGAATCAGGAACGCACATGAACATTGCACGAAATCAACTATGAATGCGAATAGTTTCATGGTTACGACGAGCCATCAAATTCGACTACTTATAAACATATTTCTTGCAGGAAAATGGCAATTTACTTGTTTTACAGTAGTCATTTAAGTAATTCTAATGAACATCTGTGACGAACTGATGAGCAATTAAAAAAAATTAAAAGAAAAAGGATCTTGACATTTCAATACTTTGCCATGTATCGAAACCCAATTCAAATTGCATAAAATGAAAACCATCATGCAAAGGCAGTTTGATTTGTAATTCAATTGTCATCTTCACCATTTTCTACTACGCAACCCCTTTGCTATGCCAGATCACAATTGAGTGCAATAATCTAGATATAGTAAAACCAGATCCAAATAAGGATAAAACCTTAAGAGAATCAGGAACGCACATGAACATTGCACGAAATCAAATATGAATACGAATAGCTTCATGGCTACGACGAGCCTTCAAATTCGACTACTTATAAACATATTCTTGCAGGAGAATGGCAATTTACTTATTTTACAGTAGTCATTTAAGTAATTCTAATGAACATATTTAATGAACTGATGAGCAATTAAAAAAAAAAAGGATAACTACATTTCAATACTCCGCCATGTAGAATCAATACCTAATTCAAATTGCATAAAATGAAAACCATCATGCAAAGGCAGTTTGATTTATCATTCAATTGTCATCTTCACCATTTTCTACTACGCAACCCCTTTGATATGCCAGATCACAATTGAGTGCAATAATCTAGATATAGTAAAACCAGATCCAAATAAGGATAAAACCTTAAGTGAATCAGGAACGCAAATCAACATTGCATGAAATCAAATATGAATACGAATAGTTTCATGGTTACAACAAGCCTTCAAATTCAACTACTTATAAACATATTTATTGCAGGAGAATGGCAATTTACTTGTTTTACAGTAGTCATTTAAGTAATTCTAATGAGCATCTGTAATGAACTGATGAACAATTAAAAAAAGAAAAAGGATAACCACATTTCAATACTTTGCCACGTAGAATATAAACCCAATTCAAATTGCATAAAATGAAAACCATCATGAAAAGGCAGGTTGATTTGTAATTCAATTGTCCAACTCACATAGTAGTTCCCCCACAGAACACAGTTTATTACACTAATCACAACAAAGAAGGAAACAAACTTTTTGAAGAAAAAAAACTCTATTAAGAGCACCAGCAAGGTACATCCGATACACGAAGCTCAAAAACAAAATTATCATTGATTATTGGCAGACCAATCCTTTGAAACAAATCAGAAAACATAAAACAAATAAAATCACTCAGATCAAAGATTTACATAGCCTACCAGAATCGAAAATACCAATTAAGGAATCAAAGAAGATCGCCACATTCCAACAATTAGCCTCAAATTTAACGATAAAACAAAATACATCGAACGTAATATTTTCACCTATAGATACAGACATACCAAGAAGATAATAGGAATGAGAAGGACGATCGCCGAATCTCTCTGTATGAGGAAGACGAATTTTCAAAATGGGGGTTTTTGTTGATCCAAGAAATGAATTAGGGGATATCTCGATAGTTTTAATCTTCCATTTCAACAGTTGGCCCCCCTCTGGGTCATACGATACGACAACTGTCAGGGTGCTGCACTGCTGCGTCTTACCAAACAGGGCCAAAGGCCCACTACAAGCCCAAATGAGGGGGATGAGTCATAAGATAACAGTCCATGTACTAAGCCTGACAACAAACTTTTAGAGCAAGTTTGGTATTGATTTGGAGTTTCACAATTCATTTAAAATTGTACCGTTTATAACTTGAATCCAATGGTCAGGATAACTTGAATCCAATGTTCAGGGTATTGTGTCTTACGAAACAAGGCCAAAACCCCACTACAAGCCCAAATGATGGGATGGGTCATAAGATAACAGCCCATGGGTTAAGTCTGACAACAACCTTTCAGAGTAGGTTTGATACGGATATGCAGTTTCACAATTCGTTTAAAATTGTACAACCTATAATTTGAATTTAATGATCAAGGTGCTGCGTCTTACGAAACAGGGCCAAAGGCTCACTACAAGCCCAAATAATGGGGATGGGTCGTAAGATAACAGCCCATGGGCTAAGCCTGACAACAAACTTTTAGAGTAGGTTTGGTATGGATCTGGAGTTTCGCAATTCATTTAAAATTGTACACCCTATAGTTTAAATCCAATGGTCAGGGTGTTGCGTCTTGGGAAACAGAGCCAAAGACCCACTACAAGCCCAAATGATGGGGATGGGTCATAAGATAAACATCCCATGGGTTAAGCCCGACAACAAATTTTTAGAGCAGATTTGATACAGATCTGAAGCTTTCGCAATCCATATAAAATTGCACTGCCTATAATTTGAATTAAATAGTCTAGGAGATGTGTCATATCATACCATTTTTTTATTTTTTTATTTTTAAAACTTATGAATTATAAACTCCAGAGAATTACAAAAAGCCTCAAATTTGATATAACTTTGACTAATGAATGACAATGACCATCGTATCAGTTTATTATCAATCTAATGTTTGGTTATTTTTCGAAGCATGGTCATGAGAATGAACATTCCCTTGATGTACATAATAGTCATCCCCATCCCTCCTACATGAATGTTCATGGTAAAATTATTATCACTTACATGTAACATAACTGTTACTCTTTTTTTTTTTATAAATTTGTGGGAGATAGATATAAGCAACTATATGCAAGTGGATTAGGAAGAGTTGTTCAAGTGACAGCCATATTTTGGAGCCTTTGTATCTCCAACTAAGCCCTTAGTTGGTGGTCTGCCATTGATGGAGGAGAGACTACACAACAGTCATTCTGGTAGACCACATATTTGCCTGAGTTGGCCACTTCTTTCATGGACAACCCCATCTTTTTTGGCAGCCAAACTTCCAACACCCACTAAAAAGGCATTATTGGTTAACAGGTCCACAGTTTTGCTTAAAGAACAATATAATCAAAAGCTTATTCAATAAGCAAAAGCATCATCAGCAGCCCACCCACCAACCAAATGTTTGCAATTCTTGCGAGATTAGATCCATATCATTCTTGTGTGGTTGATTGGGCCATCTCTGCAACTTAATATAAAACTAAATGATTATGTGTTGTAAGTAATCACTGTGATTATGCAGAAGAAGCAAGCAGTACAGGGGGAGAACAAGTCATGCTGGAGAAGCAGGGCACATGCTTAAACATATCAGTGTTCATGACTGAGATTTCTGCATGTGCCCTTGCTCTCCAGCTTGTATCCTTTCCCTTAAACATCGATCGATCGAGCTTCGAGCCAATGTTGGCAGAGGTATGTTTACAATACAGTTCCATTATCATAAGCATGGCAAAGTGATTATATGACCTGTAGACTGTAGTTAATTATCCTCTATGCAAATGACATTACATATATAATTCACAGTATAAATATTTTCAGCCAAATATTCAGCAACATTGACAAGTTTTGGGGTTAAACAATTTATTCATAAATACTAGAGCATGTAGAGTTATAGGTGATTTTAACTATGATCAGACCGGTTCTCCAGGGCCGATGCAGCAGAATCTACATGAGATAGGAGGCAAGTATAGACCTTTTGCTTTAGCCGATCAACAGCCTCAATTAGTCCACTGTTCTCTGAGCTTAAATTGCTCCTAACTTTGTCCAACCATTGATTTGCATGCTTTAACTGAGACAATATGACAGCAATATGATTCTCTGGTTCCATTCGTCGCTTAGCATTGTCCTTACCTTTAATTTCCTGTGTATTAACACGAAACCCGGCATCCAGTGCTTCCTCCAAGAATCTCAAAAACCATATTCTAGTTTCATTGATGAGATTGTCTCTCAGTTCTTTCACCTCTTTTGCACCATCCCCCTTTGCCCATTCTAGCTTCTCGGTTCCACTTAATTCTATAAAGGGTTTGGAAGCCTTCACTGTACTTCTACCTGGAATGAGGCCAGCCTTTTTGGTTTGCTTGTCCGTCTCTGAAACAGCGATGTGAGTGGATAACTGGAGTGATTTATCCTTTAATGGAGTTGTTTCATTGGGTTTGTCGATCAGCTGTTGAAGTGTGAAGAACTTGGCCAGAGAGGTGTGGGGGTTCTCCGGAGAGGCAGAGGAGCATAAATCTGCAAACGTACTGATAGAACAAGAACTGTATGATTGATATGGTATTGATATGTTTATAAAGAATGTTGTAGAACAAGAAAGTTTTCTAAATTTTTTAGGGAGTTTTATGAAGTAAGATAGTGGCATGAATTGCAATTAACGTTATCAAATTGAAAATTAGACTTCACCTAAGACACTTGACAAGGGTTGCAGCTGTCAAAGCTTCCTTTTGAGCTTCTGCTGCAACCAGAGAAGCAAGATGTCTTCTCCTAAGCATTACCTTGGAATAGAAAAAAAAATTCATGACAAAAGCAGTTAAATGGTGATGATATTCAATACGACAAGATAAATCATTTTCAAACACTAATGTTAACTGAATTAGTGAACCAGGATGTATACCTTTCCAGGCTTCAGGAGGTTAGCAGGCAGAGAAGTCCATAATGTTGCCTCAGACGAAAAGTCTTTATCTACTTTGCTTTCCAAGAATTTGGAATCCATGTTTTCCGGTCTATTGGAGTGTCGTCTTGCAGATATGCTCCTAGGAAGCACTGAACTCTCTTTGGTGTAAGATGCAGGAGACTCTTCCCTTGATGAAACAGTATTAGGACGATTGCGCGGAGGAATCGTAGAGTGTGCCTGTAACGCTTATACCAATATCTGTCACTGTATTGATTTTGACATTAACTGGAACTTGTATAACATGCTCATCACTCTTTTGCAGTATCAAATCAAACAAGCTATGGTTCTTAATGAAGTTGTTCTATCATGCATTTGTCAATTACAACTAGTCAATATATGCCAGCAAGAATCATACCTGAACTTTGGGCTCCTGCTGCTTTGCTTTCACCGGTGCAATATTCTTACCACAATTATCATTCTCCCCACCAGAATTTGCTCCACTGGCCTTTGAGTTTGAGTTCAAAACACCTTGCATATACCGGGATGCAACAACCGCCTTTTCTTCTTTGATAACAATCCTTTGTCTTGGGGTTTCCTCTTTCATTTCCACTAATTCCCTTGGCTTTTGATCAACTGACACAGGGCCTTCGGATGGAACCAACATTTGCATCAAGTCCTTGGGATTCCCTACGAAAGGATTTCGTCCTGGGACCGGTCTAACACCCACCAGGATAGGAACTGGAGTTCCAGCTTCGACTCTATCGACATAGAAGAACTGGCCTAGTTGTAACTTATTGTTCAAGATAAGCTCATTGTCTTCCTTTAAAAGTGAAACATATGTTGAATGAGAGGAATCAGATACTTTGATGAAAAAACCTTGATTAGGCCACAGTTCAGACCCAGAAAGAGCAGGCACAATGCTGATAACTTGTAGAAGGACAGAACGATATTCTCCACGAACTTTAACATTTGAATCTATGCCTTGGAGAAGCTTTAGTAGAACACCTGGTGTTAGAGATGCCATTCTCTGCTGGTTCCCCTCTCAATGGGATGTATTTTCTTTAGATATCCAAATGCAAAAAGGTTTACCTGCAGAATCGTAAGCAACAAACTGAATCAACCTGATATAACCAGTATGTGTCTAGAAAAAGAGGATCTTGGACTCTATATAGCTAGAACAGATTTTTCAATAGAACAAATAACTAGATATGTACACAAAGCTCCAAGAAAAGATGGTCCAGGAGGACTAATTGAAGGAAGTAATTGTTTGGTGTGCAGGAAACAAAACTTTTCTGATAGAGCAAATGCTCTCATCAATGTCTTTGATAGGTAGATACCATTGGCAAAGCAAGAAACCTCATTAGCTTTGCATGCCAGGCAAGTACTCATCAACTTGTCTTGGCTTTGAAGCCAAGAGACAATATATGAGAATGGGAAAGTAGTGTCTGATGAGAAATGACAAGTGTACCCTTCCTGTAGAGTAGAGATATATAAAACTGGGGATATTGGTCAGTAGGTCCCATTTCCCTTTCTAAGGCAGAAACAATGGAGTTCTTGGGAAGGTGAGGATATTACCATGTCCTATTCTAGCAAACCCTAAATGAAGTCTCTTTCTGCAAGCATTGCCAACATATTCATGTTGACACATGATACCAGCTCGGCTCATGATCCTGCTTTATGTTATCAGTTATACGACAAGGTTGTAAAGATTTCCTAGACATGAACATACCATAAAATTTTCTTTATGAACACATAATTACTGGTTTCAAGTCATCATAACTTCCCGTATAAGACCAAGTATATATGGATGTCAACTATTGAAAGAACCACCTAATTAGTTATCTCTCCAAACTTAGGGCCTACGGTATCCGAGGTCAAGAATTCAAACCAACTAGGTGATATATTTTCTATACAATCCTTGCTCTGTGGGCTTGTTCCACTTCCGAGTCCCTACTCACATGGACTTCCGCTCAATCATTCCTATCGCTAGCGTGATGAGAGTTGTTCTAACGACCCGAGACTTAAGCCCACTAATTTATAGTGCCTTTTTGTTGTAGTAATTTCTGACCATTGTAAATCTGATATTCAAAACAAGTCAAAGAAATTGGAATGACGTGTTCTCTATCCTCCATTTTCATGTCCATATGCAATAACATCATTAACAATAACACCTACGCAGGTTTTATTGCTACCACTGCAAAAACCTCCTAATCTCGATAAATGCCAAAAACAGACAACACTTCTGGGTTACAGACAACTAGATAATTCCACCAGATAATATGAAGACTACTAAAGCTAATTACTTACTGCAATGGAAGTGAACTGCAATTCTTCAGGAGAACAATGCCTGCAGTAGAACATTGATTTGTCCCGCATCAGAACCTCTACATATATGATTGGTTCATAGTTCAATCGTTGAATGTGATGTCTCTTACACAGCGCAACAACAAAAGAATAACACGCATAATAATGCAGAAATAAGCTCTGTTCACTAGTATAAAACCAATAAGGCACGAGCTACCTTATATTCAGATACATATCCTATATTCAGCACATACGCTGTTAGAAACAATAACATTAGCAGGAGCAGTCTAGTTCAATAGTCAATTACAGTATTAACAGAAAATAACTCAGTAACAATAAGCAAAAATGAAAAATAAAAGAGTTCATCTTTCAAATGCTATTACTCCGCATAACTACGCCACTCTTCTTTAAAACTCTTCAACAGTTCTGATGATATCAACAGTTCAACTTCTAATATACATCACACAAGATGAAAGTAAAAGAAAAGGAGAAAAGAATTCCCTGGACTACCAAAATCGTAATGATATTACGCCAATGGGCGATATTTCTTCAATACAATATACAACACATTTCCACATGACTTACAATATACACCCTATCTTTCAACATGATCCAAAGTACGTGCTGCGGGCTTCCTCTTTTAGGTGATCACCTGGGCTTTGACTCACTTCCCTTGCTTCGGAATGATGAGAGCGAGAAAAATGATCTCGGCGCTGTAAAAATTCAAATGCAAGTGCAAGTTATAATCACAAGAAAGAAGTTATGCTACTCCGTATCACCCACTTCACCGACTGTTATGGAAAAGAAAAAAAGTACAGCTTACGAGGTGACATTTCAATACATATGTAAAGTATATCGACAGCTTAAAATTTTAAATATCGATTAATCCATAGCACTAAAAGAAGATCACCTTTAATGGAGCTTCCTGACATATGCTCCTCCCTCAATTTGAAGTTTGCTGGAGGGGTAGGTATGGAGCTATTTAAGGCTTGAACTGCAGGGGTAAAAAAACCATAACGTTACCAACTTGAGAATTAAGTTTATGCACAAGTCAGTAAATATCGATTAACAGACACAATGCCTGTCGAGTCCTTGTCTTAATTGAAAGAACTGTGTATGTTTTAAGATCGAGCACAGGCAGTAACAGAAACTATACAAGTGATACGGATTTCGAAATATGACGAAAAAACAGAGGTATTTTCAAAAATCCAGTGGAAAATGTGCCCTGTACAATCTACACATGATATATTAACCTTTTATTATATGGAGTGGACAAATCCATTGAATGGCACACGAAAACACAATTGCCCACATAGGCACTCAAAATTCAATCTTCTGTTAATTCTGAAACTAGAAGGTTAGGAAATTGTCCAACAGAAGTGGGGCAAGGAAAGCACTACTGTAATGTCTTTACTCTCAACTACACCATCGAGCTTTTGTTCTCAAACTTACTCATAACTGCAGGTTGAGGGTTATAAATGCCTCAGGATACACTTAAGTGAAAGAAGGCATCATATAAAAATAATAATAAGTGGAAGAAGAAATGTCACATATGCATTTAATGAGGAAGAATATGCAATAAATCCTACGTAAATCCAAGTTTTCCATTCAGCTGTCCACAAATACCATAATCTCCAGCATATACCATGAATACAATTCTATATTATTAAATATGATTATTCAAAAATAAATGTGTAAGCAAACCATAAAACTAAGCATTTGCTGGGACTAAGCTAACATAAGCAGACATGGTTAAATAAGATTCCAAGAGTAACGACGGAATAATCTAATAAATCAGGAAACATATAGGTTACCATGTCCATTGAACAAGTCGCTCTCGTTGAATCCGTCATCGGAGGGTTGACCATGGGAAAATGCCATTCTAGACTTTCTTACATCATCTGATGATCGATTCGCAGGATCTCGGCCATCTTCCGTGTCATCATCTCCTTCAGAAGTTGTAGCGGATATCCAATCAGCCAAACTATCTGTTCCACGATTTTTCTTTCCAAACCTTAAAAGTCGCTTAAATCCTTTTGTGACATCCTTGCGAGATTGATTATGGGATGAATTGGCAACAAGAAAAGGTCTCTGGGCACTTCCCCATTTCTTCCTCATTGGTGCTACATCTGCTTCCGTCTGGGTAAGCAAATGAGAATTCCAAGATGCAGGACTGCCAATTGGAGAGTCCACAGAAGCATCAAAATCTGACATTTCGTGTGGATATGCAAATGGATGATGCACGCGTGAGTTCCATGACGTGGGGCTTTCCGCTGGTGATTCATGCGGAGACCCTGCAGCGTGCAATGTTGATGGCACAGCAGCAGGCAATTCAGCAGCAGATGCAGGGTCAACATGAGGAAGAGGTCTTCCGGAATCATCATTTTCAGATTCAGAGATATCCAGTCTCTCCGAATCCTCACTCAGTCTTAGTTTTCCATTAACCGTATCAGTACAATCATCCCCTGCTATTGTTTCATCCTCCTCTTCTTCCTCTTTCTCCATATCCAAGGAATCAGCTATTTCAAAGGGTGATTCATCAAGTTCATCTTCATCTTTTAAAGTCTCAGATGCAACTGAAGCCTTCAGCTTGGCAGTACTAGCACCAGCAACAGAACCTATGCCATTACCCTTCCTAAGGAAGGGCTTTGACTCCACATTTCTTGGAAGCTTATCATAGACATTCAGCTCCGTCTGCTCTTTATCAAACTTTAGAGATGCTAAAACACCACCACCAGAATTTAAGGAAGGCAAATCTTTGAACGCTACCTGACCAGCGGAGCTCTTTCTCAAGGATTGGGACCGACGAGGCTTCTCTTCCATGACGAGAGGTATCTCTTCACTAGTACTCTTGCTGCGGTTATAGGCCCTTGGCTGTGAGCGGGTGGCTATTTTGCTAATTCCAGGTGAGGGCTTCGTGTTTTCTTTCCTGAAATCAGAGAAGTTGGGAACTGACTGTGCAAGAGGATTTTCTACCTGTGCTCTTCGCCTCGCAGAATTGGAGTTGGAGGTTTTGCCTGATGACCGTGGAATTGGAGCTGCTGTGGTCCGAGGGGTGGTTATCGAAAGATTTCTACCAGGAAGATGTTTCTTATTTTGGGAGTTTCTGGAAGCGCCATCCCCTGAAGTTGTCTCACTGAATGATCTAGCCTGCCCAACAATTTTATGATCTGAATATTCAGCAGGATCTTCATCGTCTCCACTGTGATTTGAATCTACTGGTGACTGCCAAGAACACAACCTTACCATGGTTAGTAACTTAATATAGATTGGCAAGATTCAGAGTTTCACAGATTTCAAAACCAATACCTATTCCACCAGTCATTAAATGCATTGCTTATTTACCCCAAGAAAAAGAATTAAGTAAAATCTGAAATACCTGCTCCCTAATCATACTTGACCGGATATTGAATGATCTGAGTTTCTCTGCACGTCGACGAGCATTGGAAACTGAATCTTGTCTGTCTGCACACCCAGCAAATTTGGTTTTCATCTCAGCCCTACTTCTTTCAAGGCTATCTTGCATAGCCTTCATCCTGGCCTCCTTCTCTGTCCTTCTAGAACTCCATTCCTCCCTAAGTTTAGCATCTCTTTTCTGCATATAACTTTTATAGAATTTTCCTCTAGAGTCATCTGAAAAACTAAGCTCAGAGAAATTCTGTCTCAAAGTATCACTGCAGTCCTGGTAATCTACCATTTTTATTGGTGAAGGAGTACTGAATTTTTCCATATTATTTGAACTATTTATAGGCTCAATCAGCACATTCCTTTCAGGAAAATGTGCAGGAGATACCTCTGCTGCTTCTGCTGATGTTCTGTAGTGGGAACCGACTACATGTTCAATCTGCGCATCAGCAGGCTTGCTTCTTCTTGAAGCAGTGGAACTATCTACAGGAACCCGAAGCTTGTGCTCTGCAAAAAGCTTTTCAAGCTCATTCGCCTTCATTTTCAGCTCATCATTAAGCTCCTGATTTCCCTTAGGCTGCCTTACGCTCTGCACTTGCTCCAATGGAGGTGAGCAGAATGTAACATGGGGCTCTTGATTCTCAGAAAACTTTCCACCAGCAGACACTGGCATGTTTCCATAGACAAAGCCACCTGCATCCCGCTTGCCTTGCAACTTCTTACTATGTTCAGCCTCAACTGACATTGGTTTCTGGAAGTTCATCATCTGAACTCTAGAATCTTCTGTTATCATTGCTTCCCTAGCTAAGCTGTCCATGTCTTTCTTAGTAACTTCTTTGGTTTCTCTAGTAAATGATCTCCACTGTGGCTGAGAAGTTAAAGGATCCCTCTCAGTCTCGTTATGTTGAGCTTCTCTATCTCTTACTCCTATACCACCTTCGAACTGCCCTGACAGAGATTGGGTGTGACTCTGCAATCCCTTATGCAGTGATTGACCTACAGGCTGAGCTTTAGTCTCGGCATCCTTCAATCTATTTGTAGGTTCACCATCAGATGCCACATTTCCAATCCTGCCAGAAAAACTACCAATCTGGGATTGGAAACCAGCCTGGTTATTGAACCCTTCAGTTTCCCCCCGCTCCCTAAGGCCACCACTGCTCTCTTCCCTACCCCAAGAACCCTTTGGCTTCTCCTCCTTTAGCCCCTGAACAACCAGACCAACCTGCTCCGCCCTACCTTTAAATGCTCTGAATTGGATCTGAGACTCCACTTGGTCTTTCCAGTTTGCTTTATCCTCCAACCCAACCTCGTCCTTGTTCCCTAAAACCCCACCAATTTGCATCAGCAAGTCTCCTTGATCCTTTAACCCATAACCACTTTTAGCCAAACCAGCAGAATAATTCAACTCCTTTTGGTCCTTTTTATCATAATTCAAACTTGAAATCACACTTGTACTTTGTGTTTCAGGAACAGAAGAGGGTGTCAAGCACATGGGGCTATCAATATTACTGCTGTTCTCCTTCTTGTCATTGCCCAAATCAATGCTCATGTCACTAGCAGTACTCCATCGCCTCAACACAGCCTTCTCAACACCTGCAGATGAGGATGACACATCAGAAGGGAGCCTCCTTAGCTCTGTAGATTTCCCCACACTGATGGGTTTTCCACCAGAGCCTGAGCTCTCCTTCTGCTTGTTCTCAAACAGGTTGATCCTATCTTGGACACTGAGTCGCCTCGCCCGTTGACTCGACTGACTAGGTGGGGAATCAGTTGCAGGCTCTTCTTTTCTCTCGTCAGAGCTTTTCTCGCTCTGGGTACGTTGTTGTTGGGTAGAAGATGGTTGTGGTTGACAAATGGCAGATTTTGATTGATTTCGGTCGCCTTGAGTTTCTGTTGTATTTGGTGGTTGCTCTTGGTCTTGGATTATTTGTCGTTGGTTTTTATTTTGAGGTGGGGATTGCTTGGTCCTGGCATGGTAGGACCCGTTTGGGTCTTCTGTGGGCTCATCAATTGACATGTCAGATCCCCAGGATGATCGAACCACTTGATCATCAACACCTGGCTTCCATGGCCCAACCAATTCTGGTCTTCTTTGGCACAGTGACATAAATTTGTTGCAGGCTTCACTGCACAGAAAAGTAAACTAAACTTAAATATCAACCAAAGCTGAAACAATGAGATTAAGAAAACGCCCCTGTAACTAATACACCTACCAAAAAATCACAATCGATAATGTTATGTGAATTAACTTAGAAGATTAACTCCTAATAAATTCAAGTAATAATATTCTAATCATGGATTAAATTCTTTAGTTTCTAAATTTTCCCCTGCCCAAATTGAGCTATGATGAAGTCCGCGGGAAAAAAAAAATGCCAAAGTGTAGGCAGTATTTGACAATGGGGCAATTCAAAAAACATGTCCAAATCCCAATATCTAAGTATATGTAATTAACTGAGCCATCTAATGATCAAGGATGTGAATTACAGAATCATGAAACTTCCTTTAAATGTTCAAAGATTCTCGCCAATTTGATAGCCTACGACTACTACTCAATACACCAATTCCACAAAGGGATCAAACTAAAATTGTACCCAAAAGAAATACAAATGCTCGTTCTGAGTTTCTGATTGAAGTCATCAAAGCCCAGAGCTCTCCATAATTCAACTTGTGTGCATGTATGTGTGTTGTAATTTTTATATGCAGTTATGGAACATATCCTCACATATTGAATACTAGTCAATCACTCATCACACAGAAGGCAACCAAAGCCCACGAAAGACCGGCAATTTACAGATGATAAATCTTGATCAGAGAATGATAGATCCCAATATTTTTACATCAAATGTTACAAAATCTTTTATGAACCAGGAGACATTTCATTTTAAACAAACCTCAGCGTGAATGTTGCCTAAAATTTGACGTCATGACAATGAACATATGTTAAAAAAAATTAAACATATAGACAAAGCAAACTAGAGAAAGAATGGAAGAAAATGAGCAACAAATAAATATGTCCTTAGACACACAGAAACGCACAGAAGGCAAAAACTAAGGAGGGGGTAGCAGAAAGATATCAGCTATAAAGAATTTCCAAGAGTTCTTACTTTAAGCGATGGGCACCGAACTCGTCTGCGAAGAGTTTGAGGTCTAAGATGGCAGCAGGATTGAAACCCACAGCTGCTGCTCGAGCACAAGCAGCGGTTAAATCTTGCCCTACTGCAGCAAGCCGTACATCGATAGCCCTCAAAAGTTCCTTCCTGCAGAGAAATAACTAGCATATAATAACCAATTTGCACATTTAATCCATGCTCTGTCATTAATCATCCAATTTCATCATGTTCTACAGCTAAACATTGCAATACAACTGCCGTGAATAACTGGAAAATGTATGCAATATAACCTAACAATCCCTATATTCCTCAGTATCCTATTCAGCTAAATATTCCCAGGTGTCCTGGATAATTTTTAACCAGAAAGAATCCAACAACCTAATTAAATAACTAAAATGGGGCTTGGAACTAGCATTCTCAAATATATAACCATGTAGCCATGAGGAAGGAAGCCCCTATGGGGGAAGCCTTGTGCACCAAGTAGTTTACTCAAAACAGAAAGTACTCAATGGTTGAGATTTACATAACTAACTCCAAACAGACATGAAGATGGAATTTTCTTTTTTCATTAAATACAAAAACAAGCAAGCTCAAACAGCTAAACCGAAGTGAAATTTTTCAAAAACTCAATCAAATAATCAAAATCTAATCAAATAAAATGCTCCAAGACAAGAATAGTGAAAGCTAAGCGAAGAACTTTACTTTGTTGCATCAGCTTCTGCCGTCGTTCTTGATCCATTCCCACCTAATGAAAATAATACAAACAGCAACAGAATATTAGCAATATCTCTTCATGTGGAACATTTTTATGTCAGCTAAAAACCAGTTTAGGGTAATATATAAAATTTGGTGTTCTAAGAAGATGGACGGGTTTCTGCATTCTCTTCATTTGAAGTACATAACATAAATATACCATGTTAAGAGGTTAGAAAGCGACTTTAGGAAGACCAAAATATCAAAATCACCACAAAATATAATATAAACTTTTCAGGTTTTTCTATGGCCTGACCACAGAATAATTGAGGATAACTGCAGTAAATTGAATTTTTTTCACTCCACTTCCTCTTCACGTCCTAGAGAATGGAAAAATTAAGTCATCGACCACAATTTGCTTCAAGTTCGTATTTCTTAGGTCCTTTTAGCATTTTCTTTTAAATATGTAGAAGATCTCCCAGCACATGACTCGACTGTTTGACATATATATCATTACTCTCTCTCTCCCCCCCTATCTAAGTAATACTTAATACTTATACAATGAGCATTAATAAATCATTGCTTCATATTGCACTCAAGAAGGACCCTTCTCCAACCTATAATCAACAGAAAAGGCAATTATTGTAAACATTTGTGAGAATTTATGTGCGAGCCGCATTGATAGGATTATAGGAAATCCAACACCTATGTCAAATCTCAGCCTTGGCTAAAACTAACAATGACGTAAGCACATATAAGTTTCACCATGTGTGCTTGTCAGCACGCACTTATTCAACCTGACCCCATCCTCTTGAATATGATCCCTAAAAAATAACTGGAAAAATGAATGGCACAGAACTGCCAGTTCATCTACACGGTATACAGACTTGATTGAGAAGTTAAAGTAACCTCATACTTACCAAAATGGCCAAGAACACACATGCAAAACATACATAAGTACATTAATGAAGACATAATTGAATCCCCCAAAGAGGGAAGCACAACAAAAACTGACAAGTGACAAGTTCTAGAATGTCAGGCTTTTCTATATTGGCAACAAATAACCAAGGTGATATAGCTAACAAAAAATGGGTGTTCTAGGTTTTACCGTTATTAGATTAGTTGAAGTAAATTAATGAAGTCCAGATAAAGAAATACACACCTAAACTGCCAGAAGTCTGATCACCAGTCCCCTGGAGCAGAAAAGTCACCAAAATATTTAGTGAAAAAATTATTTTTCTCAAGTGCAGTCGGTAATGGTCAGTGGTAAAACAATGGCTTTTATTACCTGAGCGTATATTTTCCGGGCTGCTTCCAACTGAGACATCTCTGCATCAAATGCATCGACCATTTCCAGAACCTCTGGTGTACTAACAAACCGCACAAATCTGGATGAAAAGAAAAAGAAATGAGCAATAATATTATAAGCTAAACCCAGAAATACTATTGGCAGAGTCAATCAAATGTCTGGAATGTATAGCAGGCACCTCTCAAGTGTTCCTTTCGTAAACCAAGTCTCCGCATTTTTATGTCTTTCAACTTCAAGCCTGATTGATTGAACAGCATGTACAACCTGATCTTCTGCAACCTTTAAATGAGTCACAAACAGCTTTAACAATCCTGAAGCAAGCTTCTCTGTGTTTCCATGGCTTGAAACAAACAATTCACATCTGCCCAACACGATAAAAGAAAAAAAAATTGAAAACTGTGGACAGCAAGAGTATGACATAATCCCCATCAAATTAAACCCTCACCGTTCACGCTTTGGGGATAGTTGGAACTCAGCATAATCAAGAGGCATGTTGGATCTCATTTTCCCTCAATTATGTCGATACTATTCTTTCTTCCCCAACTTCTTCAAATACCCATAAGCATTTTGCTACACAAACAAATAATAATAGCCCATATCATCTATTAATCAAGTTTCAAACACAAAAAACGGCACTCAAATAACCCTAACCCAAACCCAATAGGAAATTTCTAGGGAAAAACGAAAAGATTAAAACAAAAAAACAAACAAACAAACAGGTTTGAACTTCCAAAATTAAGCAGAATTCTATCCAAGCATATAAATTTAAGTTGATCAAAAAGTGTATCGAAACATTCTTGAGCAAATTTGATACAAAGAAAGTGTAATAAACAACCTCACATTGCAAAGAGAGAGTATATGCAGAAGTAATTAATCGGAGTGCTAAACCCAAATACGTTCTAAAACATATTTCGGACCTCAACCTAAAACCCCAACTCAAAAAACCCAAATGCACCTAAGAAATTAAAAAATTTGCACGAATATAGAAACCCCGACACTTCAGAGACAGAACCCAGTAAGTCGCAGATCTAATTCCCATGGTATCAAATCCCATACGGCAACCCAATTGAAGGCCAACTACCCAAATTCCCAGCAGTTCCAAATTGAAATGCAAAACAAACAAAGCTCATAGAAAACAGTTCCACACACAATACGAAGCTTAAAAATTATTTCGGAACAAATTGAAGATAAATGTGAGTGACAGGATACCCAGATAGACCCAATCTGCAAGATCTTGGCTTGTTCATTCCGATCCAGGATTCAAATGAGTAGCCACCATTTCGAGCTTCCACTTTGCTTCTCTTACAATATCCTTTAGGATCTAGTTTTCTTTCTTCTTCTTCTTCCAAGTAATCACTAAAAATGCGAGATGGTTTTTGCTTTACTCATTCTTCAAATGTATATATATCTTCACCTTTTGTTCTGGTTCTTTGGCTGTTTCTGCTCTCTCTCTCTCTCTCTACTGTGTGCGACTGTTTTCGGTGTCTGTTGAGAGAGTAATTTGTTTCAGACAGTAAATACTAATTAGAGGAAGTTAAATTTTAACTAAAAATTGAAAGAACAAAGACTGCTGTAGAGATGAATTTACCAAAATGGACAAAAATAGACTCTTGTTATTTTGACACAATTATTTAATAGAAGGTTTTTTTTTTTAATATTCTCAATTATTAGAACATCAATTACATAGGAAAAAATAAAAAATAAATTTTAAGCTAAAATGTGTACAAAAAATTGTTATCAATATTTTTTTGATTTGATTGTTTGTTCGAAAAACAAAATATATGATTGTATTTCAAAAATGAATCCTACCTTTTATTTTCATTGCATTTAAGGAAATTATAAATTTTTTGACTCACCGGATTGGAGTAAGTTGCTATTGTAAGAAAATAGCAATTCCTGTTCTTCATCATTTTTGACATATAAAATATTATGGAACCAAACAAACAGCAATATATGGTGGAACCATTTTAGAACAATTTTGTAACAATTTTATTGTACTTTGAAAATTGTTCTCAGCTGGACAATTTTTTCATAATTGAACATTTCTTTCTCAATATATCCTCATGTGAATATTGAATTGACCAAAATACCCCAACTTGATTTCTAGGGTTCTCATATTCCAAACAAAAAAAAAATCACTTTTATATATGGAACAAATATGTATGAATTTATATGCATAATATTTTAAATATAAATATTTGAATTTATAAAAATGTGAAACAGGTAAGTTCAAATATATTTAAGTATTCTAATTAATTATCTTTATTTTATAATTTAATTGTTATTTATTTTTGTATTTACAAGCATCTATCATATAACTAAAATACACAATACCCCTGCACATAATTTGTCACAAAATATTACACATCATATATGTTACCAGTAAAAGTTAAATCAAAAACTATCAGTATTTCGGACATCATATCTGCTACCATTTATGATCGTCATGTTTACTGCTACCATATATGCTACTGACGAAATTGTCTACAAAACGAAGCTCATATCTGTTAGCATATGCGCTATGACAAAATTATCTCTCAACGGAGCCAATTTTTCGAGAGGGGCAATTTGGTAGTTTTGGAAGCTTTGGTCAATTGTCAACCTTTCACTAATAAGGAGATAATAAAGTTTAACGGTTCTTTTATAACTTGTAAGCAACCTTGCTTTTTAAATTGGAAAAGAGAGAGTGAAAGCGAAAGGTGAGCATGTCGTGCGGGTTAAGCACTGACCCTGGTCTCTCTGCCAGTTGCCTTGCCACCCATGTCCGTGCGGCGGTGCGGGTTATGCACTCTAATGTCCATACAAATTGACCAAACCACCCTCCCACCGGCTCCATCGTAAACAGATTGACACATCTCACGCGCACATTGGAGTCGGCAAACTTTTTTAACAACAACAATGAATGATAGTCCAACTATTTTGTACTCAAATTTGTATCTTTTTAACTTAAATTTGGAGAATGATTGGAATTTTTGTCTTTAATGAAGACTTTTTAATTTCTTATTTTTTTAAAAAAATTAATTAGAGGATTACAGCTTTTCTTTCTTATTTTTGTCGGGTTTGGATTGGATAAGAATACTTGTTTACGAAATATTTTTATGTTCGAATTCTAATTGGGATTGGATTTCGGACGTACTTAATTGATCAAACCCGGATCGATTTAAATCCGGACAAGTATATCAGACAATGACTAATATGAGTTAGGGTCCGGATGAGTAAATCAGATCAGATTCCTGTGTTTGGACCCAAACCCGGTTTTAAATTAGACAAAAATTTTGTGTTTGGACCCGAATTTCGGACAAATAACTTATGTTCAAACTTAATTTAATCAGGGTCAAACAAATTCGGGCATCTGCACTGAACAGAAATTTGCCACCCCTACTCTTTTAAGGCTTAAGGACAGGGACAATGTAGTAAAGCAACTTGAAACTTTCGATGATTGAACTATCGAAGTGTGTATCATAAAATACTTTGCAATGGTTTATAACTTTCGGTTATCCGCTTTAATTTTAACATGTTAATGGGCCGGTCTGGCGGGCCAGGCTTCTGGTGAATCTCTCGAACTCAAGCCCAAGTCACAAGCCTAATATATAAGACCAAGTCTGGCAAAAAATATGTCAGGTGGGCCGGGCTTATATATCTTGAAAGTTGAAATACGCAATATATGTGCCTATTAGATATGAGTCCAGATCCGCCCAAAATATGAGTGGGGTGGGCCGATGAAACTCGGGCCCAATGATCACCTCCAGGCTCTAGTTACGAGGTTCAAGATGTGAAAAATCCAACCATTGAAGTGGTGTGGGTCTCTTTGATCGTGACTTAAAAACATAATAAAACTGCATTTTCCAAGTTAATTGATGTGATTTAAAGTATCCATACCCTTACCCACTAACTTAACGGATGGGGTTTGCGGACCCCTAATGTCGATCAACACCAATTTGCAAATTATTGCAGAGTAGAAACAATATTTTAAATGTCGGATTTTGAATTGTACCGATGAGGATCACGGACAAGCAATTGTTCCAAGCGATTTAACTGGTCTGTTCGCCCGTCAATTTAATTAATAATTTTAGTGTTTTACATGTTGAATAATAACTAATAAGCCAATACAATTAATAACATGTTATATTGATATATTAACAATTAACAATTTAACATAAGTCATCTTTAATTTGAGATAATTATACCAGTCAACCGGTATATAGACCAATATATCAGCCGGTCGAACTGGTAATCCGGTATAATCGGTTTTTTAAAACATTGAGTAGAAGTGGGTGGATCTAGTTTTCAAGCTTGAGATGAGTTTCATTGAAAGAGGAGAATATACACAATACATCGATATTTACAAGTAGAAAAACCTAAACACAAACCACAAATTGAAAAAAAAAAGAAGAAAAACACACACTTATATGTACAAACAAAATTGACAAAAACTAGGGTGTAACGATGCCGAGACGGCGTTCTTCGATCGATATAAGCAAAAATCGTTACTTCCTCTCTCAACAATCCAATGCACTCATTACAATCCTGCAACAAATATTGCAACCAACAACACATTAGCTTGCGAATTAAGCAAATCCCACAACAATTCTAGATTGATTTGCGACTCTCCAACTGATTTTCTTGCCAAGAAAAAAAATAATTCTAAATGCAAGGACATAGACGTAGTATATAATCAACAAACAAAGGGAGATAACCAATCGTAAATAATCGGACTTCTTGATTCAGCGCTTTCTAATGCTTCAGCTGGCGATTTTCTCCTCATCAACCTCTTGAAATCCGCTCGAGGAGTCCCAGCTGCTACACCATATCATAAATAAAATAAAAACCAAGACCAAGCTTTACACATCAGTCTTACGAATCTCAGTATTATATGATTGATGGAAGAGATGTGAGGTTGGGTGGGGTTTATGTTAATTAGTACTTACGTGACATGGGAGTTGTAGGAGTCGCAGCAGAACCCGCCGGAGAATCAGGCGGCGAACCCGGATCGACGGCGAGGTTGGAAGTAGTCCTAATAATACTAATACTCCTTGTTACAGCAATATGATTGTGATCACGATGATGAGAGGGAGGAGATGTAGTGGTAGCAGTGGAGGAGGGCGGGAGTTTGAAAGAATCATACTTGCGTAGCTTGCCAAGGCCGGTGTCCGGAGCTGGTCCGGCTAGCGTTTCGTCCCATAGCTTATGAAGAAACCCCATTGATTGACTGATCAAAGAGAGAGGAAGCAAGGGGAGCGAAACGCAAACAAGACAGGATTTACTATTATTCTATTTTTATGTGAAAGAAATGCTGTTGTTGGGGTTTATTTTATAGAGAGCTGGATAAGCGATAAGAGTGTTGAATAATTATGTTTGATGGCTTACAACGGCTCGGCTATTAATATGGCTTTCTTTTGAACCATTGAACTTATTTTTGGTCATCTACTATATATAATAACAACCACTATATCTGAGACTACCACAAATTTCATTCACCTTATTATTAGTGAAATGATATATATATATATATATGTATGTATTTATTTATTTATTTGATTATTTGAAAAATGAGTTCATAGGCAATCGCTTGGTTAAGGGGACCGTAGCGAAAGCGAGTCTTATTACGACAATTATCATTGCTTATGCACCCAAACTTGGGTGATCTATCCATGACCATAACGAAGCTTGGGTAAAAGTAAGTGGAGGTCCAAATCAACTGATGTTGAAGAATCAACGGATAGGTTATGGTTAGGGATGAATTGTCATTGGAACCCAGAGTTATATGGTTCTCCTCGAAATGTGTTGAGACGTAGCGGTTGATTGGACAATTTATTTATTTATCTCCATAAAAAATAGACACACATATATATTTATATATATGTGTATTTATGTGTGTGTGTGTGTTTGGCCAGCTGAGGGAAATTAATACTTGTGAAGCCGAAGAAACCAAGCCCAAGATGGTAGGGAGAGGTAGAAGCAATGATGATGAATTGGTGAAGTTTTACACGTCAATGGAGATAAGGTTGAACTGTATCTGTATGTAGAAAATTAGGGTTTCAAGAGGACCCACCTTGTAGTCAGATGATTAGGATGGTGGGTTTCCATTCCCATTATTAAACATGTATCACTAGTTGACAAGACAATTAACTCTTTTCTTTTGTATAATACGTAATTGGCAAGTTTTACAATGAGAGATGTAGAAACAGTATTAGGACGATCTATATTTCCTATAAGAAGGGACTTCCTCCGATGACTATTTGGAGATAAAATTTTGTAAGTGTTGGGGGTGTACCGCTAGAGTAGTAATCACTTGGGGTGATATATATATATAGTATAATATTGGTTAAATTTTTTGGTGCAAATGATATGTACTTTAAAAGTTATCAGTTCGATTCACATTGAGAGCAATATCATTGTTGTCAAACGTTGAGTTTTGGCTCAACTTATCCTGTTGTCAGGTGAAAAAATTATGTGACTCGAGTTTAGTATCAATGATGATATTGACATGGTGGTAAGGTGTATGCTAGTCATGCCCTCCTACCAAAGTTCATTAATCCTCTCCCAAAGCATGAGCTCATTTTCAATGAGATTGTCTAGCATGCGTAATTTATGAGGTAGAACACAAATCTAATTAATTTGTCCAGTACTCATTCAAAGGATAGTGGCTGTAGGTTCCACCGAAAAGAAAAAAACATGTATCACTATAATATATTTTTGTCTATATGTTCTATTGATCAACTTGCCCACTTGACACACTTTCTTAGTCTCGCATAGCTTTGTTCTTGTCCCCATCATTATTGTCATACTTGCAGACCTTTTAGATATAAAGTGAAAATTAAGATATTCATATTCAATCCAATTATATCTGTAAACGAATGCAAGTAGGTAAAATGGAGACCCAAGAGGGCATGATATTTGAACAAAAGTTGTAGTGTATTAGAATATAATTATATTTCTCACTCAAGGGTTCAAAAGGTAAATTTGTATGACATCATTCTCGATTATAAATAAAAAAAAAAAAAAAAAACCCTCTGCTTTGTGGTTTAAGCTGTGATTGTTGTACAATTTAATCATGATCTTTTAGTTATTTTAATGGACAAAATGACAGAAGATATGCACACCAAGTCAACAATGCAATGACAGCCATTAACATTTACCAAAGATGGTGGTAGCTGGCAGACCCTTATCTGTCCATTATAATTGTGACAACTAAATCTTGTGTACATATGCTATATGTAAATATGCAATCCTACAAAAAAAATATGCAATCCTACAAGATTTGAACTGTCCATTTACTTTTCACAACTCACAAGTTGTCTTGGATCTTGGGGTTTGTTGGCAAATAGAGGGCAAGAAGTAATGATTTCTGTGGGCTGGGCCCATTGTGACAGTCCATAATTAGATAGTGGACTGTGTATTGGGCCCCCTTCCATCTAATGCTTTGAGCCCTTAATCTTAGTTTTCACGATTAACTCAGATGATATTCATTTATTTAATATTTCATAGAGGTCACGAGTTCGAGTTTTCCATCTCCTTCTACTATATATGAAGAATTGAATATATTCATTGTTCAGGGCCATTGGAATATATCAATATACATATACCCCACAAATTAAGTTGTTCATTATGTGTCTTCTTTTTTTTTTTTTTTGTGTGTTTTGTTACTGTTGTGATAATGACTTATCTTCTGTCACTCAAGTTGGCCAACTCTGAAGCCACGATGTGTAATCTGATAAACCCACATGTGCAATTCCTACATAAAATAAACCAAACGCCCCGAAATTTAAATTAATCAATGCTAAATTCAAAACCCTAAACTTGTGAATTTAGTTTTGATGCATAATATTTTTTTCAAGAGAAAAACATAAATTATATTTGATATGTCAACAAGGCGGCAAGGCCTACGAAAATGACATGTAGATCATTAGTTTGGTAGCTCATGTGAGCCCACCAGGTTTATTTCATTGATTTAATCAATGGAATAGTTTTATTTTCACTCTTTTATCTCATAATTCATTGTCCAAAATTGATTGTTTTAATATAGATTCTATTGTTTTTTAAAGCACAGTTTAAAATTCGTTGTTTTAGTTCTGAATTCATTTGTTTTTGAAATTCCATTGAAAAAAACAATGGCCTAGTTTGGTAAGGCATTTTGAAAATAGCAGATATACTAGTGGAAATGGTGGTAGCAGAAATGTTGGAGAATTTTAGTAGCAGAAATGCTGCTCGAATGTTGTGTGGTGTTTGGTTGAACTTTTGCTGGTAACATTTTTGCTGAGTATCATATATTAAATGATAAATATTTTATAATATCAATAAATTTATTTATTTATTAATTAATTTATAATAACACATGAAGTGAGGGTATAAACGGAATAAAAAAATTAATGGGGATAAAATTGACTTTTGACGGTGAAATGCTACTAAAATGCTTCATACAAGTAGCATGTCAAAAGTAGCATAAAATGCTGAGTAAAAATGTCTCGGATTACGTGTCAAAAAAACTCGTTTGGTAAGGCAGTAGCATTTATACTAGCAAGTAGTATAAATGCTACAAAAAATACTCCTCCAAACGGGGCCAATGTAATTAAGATTTACCCGATAAAACTCATTGACAATGAATGCTATTAGAAATAGTTTTATGTGCTGATTCTGAATATGTAATTTTTTTAAAAATCTAACATGTATTTTGAGAGTTAAAACGTTTTAAAATTTCATTTAAGAGATTTGAGCTCTCATGGACTACCACTATATGAGCCACCTAGCGGCTAACACTACTGTTATTGATAAAAAGGGTTAAATCAATCAAGAGGCCCTCCACTATTCCTAAGGTTAACTTTATGCACTTTATATAAAAAAGGTTAACTTTAAATATTTCTACCTTAATCTCTTATACTCGCCAAAATAGAGATATAGCCCTTTTCTGCGTGTTAGGTAAGTATATGTCTTAATCACCTCGCACATAAGCTGAGAGGTGGTTGGCGATATTAAGTTCCTCATATAACTGCGGTTAAAATATGATTTGTCACCCCGTGTAAAATGTTTGATAACACAGTACTCGTAATCTTCAAATACAAATATGCAATTGAAAATGAAAGAAGAAGAAATTAAAAACCCTAAATATCTTTGGAATTCAAAACTTGTGGTTGTCGATAAATCTATGATATTGAGAACCAAGCAATTACATGTTCTAAGCTAGAAATTAGTATTATATTGACCAGCCTTTCAATCGATCAATCAACACGTGATTTCTATTACAAAGATTCAATCTTCAACAAGTGTAGAAATCAACAAGCTCGTCCAATTGATCAGAACCGCCATTATCAAGCATCCACAACAAGTGCTCGAATAAAACAACCTCACAAGCAACCACAACTTCGTTACTATCATCATCATCACCATTGTTAAACCCACCTGACCTCTCTATAAGCTCTTGGAATAAAGGATGACAAATGGTATCCCAGCTCAACAAATACCTCCTCCTAGACTTCCCAACATAAACCGCCTGAAGCTCTTCCTGCTGCTCCGCCGCCGCGGCAATCGGGTTGTCTTCTGTCTCTGATGATGCTGCCGCTATCGAACTGCTCGCGCAACCAAGCTTACTGAGAGACGGCCATCTCTTAATTGCTGACTTTAGCTTCCTTAGTTTGCCAGTTTTGGCCATCTTTGTTAGTCTATAATTGAGAGAGAAGTAGAGAGTTTAGTTTCTGCAGAGAATGGGAATGGAAGGTTTTGTATATAAAGGCCAAAGAGATGGAGTGGGTGTGGGCCCTATTGGGCCACATGCATGGCCCATTGTTTGATATATACCAGCTAAGACGAGATATTTTGGAGATGCCAGACCAGGGGCTTTCCTTGGTTTTTTTTTTGGCCTCTAGTCCTGCTTTAGTCCATGAACCCCATTTGCTGGAATCTCTGTAAGTACTGTCTTTCAGCTGGAGTTGTATACTGTTATGCACTGTGATGATTCTTAAGCGCAGCTAAGTTACTTTTGTTTGCAATTCCAGTATGTTCTATCAAAATGACAAAAGAAAAACACAAAAAAGGACACAATAAATATTTTATTTTTGGTAACAAGAAACTACCCAACCCATAGATGATTGAGCTAGCGATAGGTAAGAGTAGGCCGAAACTCATAAAATCAAGATTTCACAAGAAAGTATCCCAATTAGTTGGTTCGAACTCTCAACCACGTAAACTAACTATGATGTTGTCTAAGTGGTTGGATAGTTAGAGCCGTTTGCATCGCTAATTCTGGGTTTGTACCACATGAATTGGATGCAACAGGCCCATTGGGCCACTTTATGGACTAGAATTGAAAGAACATGAGCAGCCCAGAGTTCCATTGCTTCACCACAATTTGACCTTTTTTTAGAAAATCCAGATAAAAATGGAAAATGAAAAAAAAAAAAACCCTATATTTTTTTCTATTATATGCACCAAGCTCAAACCGGAAGTACACCCGAGCCATTATGGAATGAACCGAATGATAAAGATGATAGGTATTAGTACACTCGAGTCACTATGTAATGAATAGAATGATAAAATGATGTGTATTACTTTGATGAGTAGGGTTCAAATCCCTTTCGATTTAAATTTTTTTTTTAAAAAAGGAAAAAAAAAACTCAAACCGGAGGTCCGGAACGTAAATAACTCACCCGAAAATATAAAACAACAATATACAAAACGGGGGCAAACAGTGGTCGTTTAAGGGGTTTCAGGCGTATTCGATCTAGGGTTTGGTTTTTCACTTTATAAGCCTCCCAAATACACGCGACGAGCAGCTGTCTCCGCCTCCCTGCAAAACAAACCCATCTCCAATTCTGCTTGCCAAAGTCGAAGCGAATATGGAGACCACCACAACATCAGCGGCTGCACGGCAGCTGTCTCAGAAAGAGACGGATATCCAGCTCATGCTGGCTGCAGAGGTCCATCTCGGCACTAAGAATTGTGACTTCCAGATGGACCGCTATGTCTTCAAGCGCCGCAATGACGGTAATAGCAATCTTTTTTCAGGATTATTGTCTATTAGGAGCGTCGTTTTTGATTGTTTATACTAATTGGTAGTTTCACCTCTGATTTATATGCTGCAGCTTAATGTGTTTCCCATTGATTTATATTAGTCAACATATTAAGTGTTTGAGGGCGAAGCTTTTTTGGTGATATTTTGTGGCTCTGATTTTGTTTTACTGGGACATAACATTTTATTGTTAATGGGAGATCTGATCTGATGAATTACACTGGTGTTACATGGTCTTCGTTATCATTTCCTATTACAATTGATTTTGTTTTGGGCTGCGGTTGTTTGTATCTGTTTTTTTTCTTTTTTATAGTCTAGTTTTTTGGGTGGTAAGCTTTGATATCATGGCCTCATGGACATGTTGATGTGAACCCAACCACTTAAACCATTAGTGGTTCGCTGTTAATTTATGTGCATTGTAAGATATGTTAATGAACAGATTGCTACTTTTTTTTTTCTTACTCCTGAAATGGAGCATCGAGCTGTCTGGTGGCATAAGTAGCTTGTAAGATGTCAAATGATGCTGACTAATTTTCATCATAATATTTAATACAGGAATTTATATCATAAACTTGGGTAAGACATGGGAAAAACTCCAGCTTGCTGCCAGGGTTATCGTAGCAGTTGAGAACCCTCAGGACATTATTGTTCAGTCTGCCAGGCCCTATGGTCAGAGAGCAGTGTTGAAGTTTGCCCAGTACACTGGTGCTCACGCAATTGCTGGAAGGCACACCCCTGGAACATTCACCAACCAGCTGCAGACCTCTTTCAATGAGCCTCGCCTCCTAATCCTCACAGATCCAAGGACTGATCACCAGGTGAATCGTGCATTAGTTTAGACCAATTTAATTGACGTTGAGGTCATATTAACACTGTTACTCAAAGTTGTGAGTGTTATGCAGCCCATTAAGGAGGCAGCTCTTGGGAATATACCGACTATTGCATTCTGTGACACAGATTCCCCAATGGGACATGTCGATATTGGAATACCTGCAAATAACAAGGGGAAGCATAGCATTGGCTGCCTCTTTTGGCTTTTAGCCAGGATGGTTTTGCAAATGCGTGGCACAATTCGTCCAGGGCACAAGTGGGATGTTATGGTAAACTCCAAATGCTTGTTTAATTCCAAATTCTAGTATAATAGATTTGCAAGTAAATGGTTGTCCTTAGTATTCAGAAATTTCTTTTATCTCAAGGGTCGTGAAAGAGGTTTATTTTTTGGCATTCATTTGTACATCCTACCCTGTTCTGTATCTTTTTCATTTACAAAAGCAGTAGCAGGTTCATGCAGCATATACCTTTTTGTTTAAATACAGTGGTGTCAAGCCGTTGGAGATTGTTGCATGAAATGATACCACTTCATATTATAATAATCGAAACTTTGCATTTGCTTCTTTAATTTATTCATCATCGTTCCTTTTATTTAAGTTCACATTTGTTATATTCTGTCTGTTTTTGTACATCATCTTAAATTAGCTGGTGGTTTTTCTTCTCTTTTGTGCAGGTGGATTTATTTTTCTACAGGGAGCCTGAGGAAGCCAAGCAGCAAGAAGAAGAAGCTGTTGCTGCTATTGATTATCCTCCTCCAACTGACTTTGCAGCTGATCAATGGACTGGTGCTCCAATTGGCGACCAATGGACTGATGTTCCACATGCTCCTATTCCTACTGCCCCTGGTGTCAGCTGGTCAGCAGATGCAGGTCTGTGTTTAGTCATGGACTATAGACACACTGGAAATTTTAATTTTTTGCTCTGAAGTACTTCATTTTATTTTTGTTTTAGTATTTAATACATCTACATACTGCCTTTCAATTATTCTTTTGTTGGGTGTATCCTGTATAATTGGGGTTTCAATTGTGCAACATGTTCTCACTGCATTATAGTAGTTGTGACTTGTAAAAATTTTTGTACTGCCGTGTATTTTTGCATGTTTATTGTGTCAAAATATAACACCCTTCGTCTGGCTTACTTGCAGCACCAATTGTAGATAATGACTGGGTTGTAGCTCAGCCACAATTATCGGCACCTGGATTGGACACTGTTGCTGCTCCTCCTGTTCCTGAGGCTGAGTGGAATTGAATGCAGACTTCAATTATTGAGTTTTCTTTTTTGTGAGGTTTTGCCATTAATTTCTATTGTTAATTGGGAACCGAAACTTTCTTGTTTATTGGGGAGCACAACTTAGTTGTAGACATGCAATTCTAGTGATTTTGAATTTTGAAGGGGATGCTATATTTTGAACATGCTACATAATATGAGTTCTCTGTTAACTTCCGAAACTTCATGGTTGGAAGACAAATTGCTTTGAAGTTATTGGTTGAGATTCGAGCAACGCAAATCCTGAAAATATGTGGTTGGAGGCTTGGAGCCAGTAAATTTGGCCAAGCCAAGACCTTGATACTTAATGTCAATTAAGTGCATATGGCGGAGGATTTCATTGAAAAAACATAAAGAATGCATTGCCTTATTACATATTGGAGCGGATTTGACTAAGAGCTAGCAGACCTGACGGCAAAGAATCCTGCACTATAAGGTGCTGTTGGATCTTAGAGAAGTAATCAAGTACAGAACTTATGGTATAATTCTAGGTGAAAATGTAAAGAAAATGTAATGGAGCTCTAAATTGGTTAGCAGTAGGTATTTATTTAGCCTATTCTTTCATTTCATGCATTGCCTCTCTATATTTACAAATGCTGTGGTCTTATTTAACCCAAGAAGCACTCTGTCCAAAGGAATGCCAGAATGCCAGAAATGTTCTCATAATTTTGGTCTCCAAGACTTCCAATGCTTGATTTTCTGCATAGGAATCGACTCAGAGGAACAGCATCCCTCCATTATTTACCCAGTGCAAAAAGTTCTCAGAGTATCCATCCGAAATTTCATTCGGAAGCTGCTCATTCCCAGTTTGATTTCTTCCCTGTAGGCAAAGGATGAAATATTAATTGGCCTGTCTGCAGTTCATGGCATGCTGAATGTCAAATGACAACATTTAGATGATCCTATGGACTACATGAGAATTTGACTGCAGTAACAGAAGCTTATGCATTTTTACAGCACCGAGAGGTGAAGGCCAATAAATAAACTGAAAGGCATAAACCACAAGGGAACAGCACCTGCTCAAGAGTCCCCTACTGCCTAATGCCCTATACAACGGAAATGCCGCCTATTGATTAGAGGGATACTTTTACAGGATATGGAAAATTTGAAAACCTTACAATAGGATATAGTTTATGAACAATGAAAACTCAACAAGGCCATAAGGAAGATTGAGTTCTTTGCTATGGATGCATGCAATCCAAGGTGGGTCATGCTAAGTTTTTGCAACTACACAAGTATTGTGCGGGAAGAAAATAAATATTTTTCCCGCTAACAAAAAACAGAGACTAACTAATATTTGCAAGGGCAACCTTTACAAAATAATTTACAGAAAAGTATGACAGGCCTTGCTGGAGAAATTGTAATCCACTGACCTTTAAACTGGATCCAGACTCACTCGAGGATGTAGTGGTCTCCGTTTTTAGTTCATTCTCCAGATTCTCAGAAGATGGGCCAGCAGTAGACCTGCAGCCATTAAAACCGTTGTTAGTAATGAAAGCTCAATAGGAATTCAAAATTATTACATTAGAAAAAAACCTCGGTTGGAATGCATCTAGTGTACGACATTTGGTTCATGCTTGACACTAGCACTAAACTACTACCAAATAAATGCTATTGTATCACTTTTCATAAGGTGATTTCATTGGATTTCTGTTGCATGTCAACCACGTGGGGCACCTCGACTCTTGACTGCAAATATCTCTTTCTCGAGTAAAAAAACAAAGCCTGATGTCAATTTAAGTTAGTTTTTGTTTAATCAAGACAAAGAAACATGTATTTGGGAGAAAGTCAAGTCGAGTTGATAGCAGTTGTGGAGATGGTGGTGGTATTGTAATGGGCACACCTAAGAGTATTTGTGGAGGGGATATTAGCAGTGATTTTAAACAGTTCATAATTTTAATTTAGATGGAACAAGCAAAACTATCATTGGTTTGACGGAAAAGAATTCTACTGCAAATTCGTACACTTACATTCAGAAGATCGATATGGATTATATATAATGGAAGAAAATAACTTGAGGAACAATGGTAGATAATTCACATCATGGACCCCAATTTCAAATAACTTCTCTTACGGATTCATGTACCAACCCCAATTTATATGGGATAATGACACTTTATTGATGATGATAACAATCAGTTAATCACTCAGCAGATCGACAAAAAGAGAAGATCTACCTGTCATATATATTTTCTTCGCATGAATTCCCAGATGAAGAGAGCCAGTCCATATCAAGAAAATTTGAGCAGCTACATGCATCCCCATGTTCATCATAACATATTTCTTCCCTTTCAAAAAATGGATCAATTTCCAATTCTCCAAAAAGCCTTCTGCTAGCCATTAAGGGAGTATACCTACAAAAGACAGCCAAGATTTAATCAGCTAAACAGCAGATGAAGAAATCTACATTTTGAGGTACATCAAATTAATTAAATATATAAATCGTAATGATTCAAGAGTAGAACCATGCTGGCCATAGACTCAGCAAAAAGATGAATCTCAAAACCAAGTAGTGATAAATTATAGCCCAGTCAAGCCAGATAGTCAATAATATATCCATTTCCTTTCCTCGATTGATAGAGGCGTTAGCCTGGTTGGTTGTACCATTGGTCTTTGTGCACATGAGTGCATGAGGTCGGATGTTTGAGCTACACCAGGCGCAACAATTCTGGAGGTTTACCAGCACGGGCTTTAGCCCGAGTTTAAGCGTCTGTCGTCGTGGTGCAGGTTGTGGCAGTCAAACCCGGGTTTTAGAACCGGCCCAGGAGTTCCGAAGGGGCCGTTGAGTCGGGGGTTTCCCGGTATCAAAAAAAAAAGTTAAAAGAAATTCAAAAACCTTACAAAGAACAAGGGCGAGGATAAATCAAAGTCTATTTTTTAAAAATTAGACACCGGATCATATATTATGGAAATTTGACCACTAATAGAATACAATTATTTCACAAAATTTATTCAACTGATTATCCATTTCTGTCTGGCGAGTTTGTCTAGATGAGTCACTCGACATGAAATTGAAGGAGAAACAAAAGGGTTTTTTGGAAGAAAAATATAGCTGATTAAGTCAACATGCTAACCTTTCTCAAAGCTTTCTACATACAAATAGTTAGCCATGAGCTATCTTACCAAATATGGTGACAGTAAAAGAGGGAGAGAACAAATGTGATCTAAGCAGACCTTGAATAGGATAATTCACTTTCACAACTTGATCTCTCTGGAGTGGACTCTGAAAGACCATTGTCAACTCCTTGTCCCTTAGCGAGTAAAGGCTTACTGTGGTCCGCAATTGTCTCACCCACAAGTGTATCACTATCAGATTGAAGATTTCCCTCAGAATGTGATCTCTTTAATGATAACCTACAGATAATTGGAAAAAGGATGCATGAGTTGTTCTGCATAAGCCATCAAATTGACAGAGTAATTTTTATTGATGACTTACATTGTATTGCCACACAATTACTTTGATAATATTACTGCTCAATTATATGCTAAATGGAATTTCACAAACAATGACCTCTTTTAATTGATGATAATTATGTGCAATAGAGAAAGGGAAGCAAAATCACATGAAAACAGCATACCTTCTCCAAACAAATGTCTTCAAACAATGACCTCTTTTAATTGATGATAATTATGTGCAATAGAGAAAGGGAAGCAAAATCACATGAAAACAGCATACCTTCTCCAAACAAATGTCTTCAAACCCTAAACCAAAATTCTAGATGCACACATTTTCTTAATTTTCTGAAGTGATGAGGCTGTTCAATAAAGGTGCAAAAGCTATCAGTACTTGCAATTTAAAGAACTGTGATTGATATGTAACTTTTTTCTCATACGCAATTCATTGTGGACCTACAAAATGCATACTCCAATTTTGTCGGTAATGCATTTCTACACCACAAAAGTTCAAAGAATAGTTGTGAGAACATCATGTCACTATTTACAAGTCATAGCCTTAAAATTGATGTCGAAATGCAATATATACACATTCGTAAATTTTAGTGCACCTAATATGACTTTTTGCACAAAATTATTAAATCATTCGTTGCTGATGCGTAATTTGATTGTTATTATACTTGCTAGAACGTTTCAGTTCCTTAAAGTCAATGATAACTTCAAGAAAGAGGGGCTGGCTCTATAGATAGTTAGATGAGTCTGAAGTTTCCAAAATACTTCAAATGGCAGAGATAACAATGGATACAGGAGGAATCATTGAAAATATATGAGAAAGACCTAAGAAGTAGGACATTATTAAAAAATGAAGAATGCAGTGAAAATGCAACTATAAATTTCTGGGAAAGGTCAAAAGGTGGGCATCTTCAGCATTTTGTCAAGAACCCACCTGAAAATTACTGAATTTCTTAGTCTCATATTCATGAGCATTTCAGAAGAATTGAATACCACATATAATCATTCTTGTTTTAATCTCTTAATGACAGAATGCATGGTTTCTTGACATTTATGCAATTATGGATCTATTGACAAGATAGAATTTTCAGAATTATGTACACTTAAAGAAAGAAAAGACAATCATACCTAGAATTCTCATCATCAAAATTAGGACCTAGTGCGCCTACATTGTAATGTTGGTCTGAATCCAATTCCCATAGTGCAGGTTTACCCTTTTGTGGCTGAAAGTGACCCAAGAACCTGCTCAATTATCAAACTAATTAATAATTTCATGAGCAATATCTCAAATTCAAAAGTTACGATTTCAGAGTGCCTAAATGTTAGTGCTCAAGTAAATAAATGCAGTGGCGGAGGGCAATTGACTAACATGTTGATGGCATCTTGTTTCTCAGCATCCATGTAAGCATTACTGTAGTAACGCTGCAACGTTCTCAAAAACTCCTGGGATTGAGTGGCTGCTTTCCACTGACCTCTACTCTCAGAAAATATCTGTTTCATTTTACAATCACAAACAAATAAATAAATAATACAAAACTATTGAGAGACATTTTTAATTAAAAAAAACACAGAAATAAGACTTAACTAGCACACAGGCGCTACAAGCCAGGCAAGCTCAGGCTTCAAAGGGAAAAAAGGGATGGCTTATATTTGCCTCTTATGGGACCTGAACTGGTTTGTGGCTTGCCCATGGACAAAGTAGTCCCACAAAATTAGTGACAGTAACCATTCGTTTCTTTAGTTTTTTGGACTTGTCAAAGTCAGCTGGAGACTTAAGAATGACTATAGAGACTGATGAATGATAAGGTAAATTTTTTTTAAAAAAAAAAACATTGTATACTCCTACATCCCTTCCAAATTATCATGCATCTTTTCCTAAGACCTAAATGTAAAGAGTTCAGAATTGATATTGTGCTTTTCTCACTTGAATGTTAAGTCAATTTATTAAAGCATCAAGAAGGTGCAGAGAAATTACAAGGAGGCTAATCTAGAGGCCCCTAAAAAGTTGTTACAAAGAGGAGAAGTCCAGACTCCAGAATTTGATGAACGGTCAATGAAAGCATCTACTAAGGATTAAGGAGAAATTAGAATTGAATACTCGGTAGTTCCTCTCATTCCAAATCAACCACATAATGGACATTGGTAATAGTTGAATGATTTCTCTTTGGTCTTCTCTGTAGTTAGAGAACTCAAGGTAACAAGCAATAAACAAGACGGTATTAATCTCAACCATCATTTTGTTTCAAGCAGTAGTGTGATGATTAAAAGTGTGGTGTTCAAAAACTCCTGTTTAGAGTAGTAGTGTGGTGATTAAAAGTGTTGTATTAAAAACTCTTCAGTTCAAGCAAACTTTTATACTGAAAAAAATAGGTATTTGGCAAAGTATTGGTCTGCAATGGTGCAACCTAATCCACCCATAGGCCATATCTATCAAGGCAAGCACAAAATTTTATGTTTCCACCAGTCCAGCAATGATGAATTGATAAATCAATGACTTAAAAATCATCATTAAACAAATTACCTTGTTATGGGCAGCGGACCCACCATACTGCAGTGCGAGTGTGTCACCCATAGTCTCGTAAACTCTCATTAAGTCCTCCGCCAATGGATTGTCCAGATCTATATCTGGGGATTCTATAAATCCTAAAACATGTAGCTGACGTCCAAGAGCCATCAAGCCATAGGCATATTGAGCAACATTTGTGCGATCCAGACAGTCTATACAATTGGTTCTCAAGACCCCATTCTGAAACAAAAGGCCTTTGATACTGTGATTTCCACTTGCATCACCAACGGCACTCGTAACTTCTGACTCCAAGTTTCCTGCAGCCTTGTCTTTACTGGTAAGGTTTTGAGAGAAGTCACAATCACTTTTCCTGCAACATAGTTACATCGCAAGTGACACAAATAGCTAAAGGCATTTTTATAAATAGTCAACGATGGATGGTAGCCAGAAGCAAACACATTACTATGACTTGCACATCAATAATTATAGTGAACAGTTTCTTATTTATTTCCAACACAAGGAAGCCTACAAAAAACTCTTATAATTGCATATATGTATTAAAGACAGGATGGAGCCCTGCATAAAAATGGGTTGAAATGCAATACTAAGTTGAAGAAGCAGCAAAATTCTCTGGATAGAGTAAACAGGTTGGACTTCAATTATGTCAGGCGGTAGGACAAGAATTTAGCTTTATTACTTTTCTATTTCTGCTGAAGAATACATTTGTATATATGTTTGTGTTGTGCATGCACAAGCATCTGTAACAATAGATACTATGTCAAAAGGATAGCAGCTTTGGTAGAGAACTCACTCAACGTAAGATGAGTTTGGCAGTTCCTTATAGAAAAAATTTGCGACTGCTGGACAGTAAAAGATGCCAGTTAAGTTCAATGCATATGCAGCCACTCTGCCCAAAAGTGCCAACACATTGATAGCTTTGCTGAAAAACATGAAAAGTTTATTTATGTTAGCCTTCAAATAAATGCGAAAAGAAAATAGAACATTGCATGAGCAAGGAATGGCTAAAGTACTTTCTCGAGTGTTCGTGTAGATCCCAGTGAAGAAACCTCAGTCGATTTTCCTGGGATAAACCTTTGTTTATATATTTGATGGCATCTGCAAACTCTGCACGTAAAATAGCTTCTCGAGGTTTCTTCTCACGTGTCTGCGAATCACCAACCATGAAATGAAGGAAAACCACATCAGAAATTGCATTGTGGATGACTGGATGCTGGTATTTGGTCCATATGCAACTAGAGAAATGGCTCACCGATAATGCAGAAAGGCCTACCTTTATCAAATTCAATATAATTATAGGATTTCCATATCTCTTTACTAGATTTTCAAAATGAAGTCTCGTTGCCTCATAATTTTGGTCCTTCTTTGATACTGTAAATCAGAAGAGAGATCATCAGTGTAGAAGTTAAAAACTGACAACAAAATAGTTTGGTGTGTCAAATTCATACATAAAATATTTGGTTTAAGATTCAATCGCGAAGTTTCCTGGGACCAGAAGAGTGGGATCGAACCCCGATTTTGTACAACAGAACTAATATGCACAGGACATCCTTCAGGAACGTCTTCAAACAGAATCTGTTCCGTCTCAACATCATTAGCCACTCGACCCTTCTCATTCACACCACGTTTCAAATATCTAAACAAGAAAGGAGAAATAAAGTAATAGTAAAGTTCTAAGTTCAGTATCAGGACCAGGGCTAAGAAAGAAACTATTCAGAATGAATAGGAATATTCCATCTATTCAGATTTTTTTTAAAGAACATTCAAAAACATATAGAAATATGCAAAACTTGTAAGCTCATTTTTTTTTAACTTTTTAGCAACATGATAAGAGAGAAGGAAGCATTCACAAGCAGCAGACTAGAATGGAAGTAGAGGAAAAACTCAGGATGTTGCTTGACCCACTCACTTGAAAGAATTAAGCCACATGTTATTACAAATATCAAGATTTAACCCATTAATCCAGGTAGCATTATTTTTATTAAAAAAAGTATCCAAACCTCGTGCCAGCATAATGACGCGAGCGCCTGGCAATGAGAGTCAACTTAAAGTCCCTGCCAGATACCGAAAGCTTGACCTGCATAACAAATTAGGAAACTACATATCAGATCAAACTTTAAAATCTGCAGCAGTAAGAACATGATAAGTTGCACAGAAAAGTAGCCAAATTTTATTTTTCAGACAGGTTTGTAAGCCAATGCGAACTAGAGGAGCCTGAAAGCTATTTTACGGAATAAAAGGTAACAAAAATTAGATCTTAACAAGTGGCTCCTGTCTTAGAGTACAGAAGAGGCATCACATAAAGTGGTGGAACACCTGCACTTCTATGTCATCACAGTTTGTAATAACACAGGTAAATTCTAAGCAAAGTTAAGCTTGTATGCCACTGAAGTTTCTAGATTAAACGCTGACTACAATAATAGCTCCCATGAAGCCATAACAAAGAAACCATAAGCTCTACAATGTAACCATGATTCTGTCGAAAAATAAACAATACCTGTTTAAAGAAGCCATATACTAATGCAACCGTCCAAAGAGTATTCTTCAGGTTATTCTGGATTCCTTGAGTTAGGAACTCATTCCAAACAAACATTGTTTCGTAGTGACCTTGTCCAGTCTCATTCTGACACAGATTCTTTTGAAGACTATGCATGATATTGTATGAGTAGCTGAAAAAGAAGTCCTTTGTAAGGTCCACTGTGCATAGGAGTTTCTTGTATCTATGTCAACAGAAGAAGAAAATGAGTGAAGACAAGTCGACTTTGGTAAAGTGTGCAGTCATCAACGAATAATTAAATGCTCAAACAGAAAAATCTAAACCAGAAACAAAAGGGAAAGAAAAATTCCCCCACAAACCCTGATGATACCTTTTCTCAGTCAACGTGTTATATTAACATCACAACAGCAATGTGGTTTGCCCCTGTGCATATGCAAGAAATGAACTGGCAAAACCATTTGTGCAACATTATAATCTATGACATGTGCAAGAAAGGATGCATTTGACATTTCGTACTTTAGAACTCTGACGCTCTCTGTTTCAACATCTAACGCGAGGGTGCAAAAAAAAACTATCAGCCAATATCATTGATTTAACACTAAAGGGTATACTCCCAAAAAATGGTTCAGAGATTACCTCCACAGAGACAACCTGTCTACTACTAACAGATGATCCCAACATAGTTAACAAGTCCCAAACAAAATACTAGAGAACCAAAAAAACCAAGCCATTAAGCAATTCTCTAATCTCCACTAAATTACAAATGATGGACATATATCTCAATAGCTAATCTAAACGTCCCCTAAGAAGTACCAAGTACATAATACATTTACTTGCAGTACGGACAAAAGACCTGTTCTCATTCTTAGAATTAGTCATTTTGGACAGCACAGTAGGATTTGGAATAGGAATCATCTCGCTTTTTGCAATGGCATATATTGTCTGGCCACAGATGGTACCGAGCTTCCTTCTTTTAGTAATCAGCAACATGTAATGGGGTCCCAAAAATTTAATGAATCCTAGTCACAGGAAATGAAAAATACATGAATTCCATATTAAATAACATACAACGGATACAGTATAAGCCATGCAGACACAACATACCAACTATTCCATAACAGATGGTGACAAATTTGAGACCGCCGGTAGATCTATTTCCCTCATGTATCTGCCTTAGTAGATCAAAGCATTCACTTTCCGTGTACATTGTAGAATCTTCAAGAATATTTAGTTCACATGGCTCAAGTCTGTCAATCTTTAGCACCCTCCAAAAGGTTCTGTTTTTGTCCCTCCCCACCATATAGAAGTTCTGTGGCATACAAAGGTAAGAGAATGCTGCATCAAATGAAGTTGTCATGGATAGTTGGTTGGAAATAGATGAGTAGTTAAAATAGATAGCACAGATGCTCAATGAAAAGTGAGCTTTCGCCGACCAATCAAAGAGGGGAGTGAGAAAAACAATGTGCTTTAACTCACTGTTTGAATGGTATTACACATATATATCAGGAAAAGTAAAATAATTTTTGAATGGTAAGAGAATACTTTTGCATCCATTACGAATAAACTGCACGTCATGTACATAGAAACATATTTAAATGTAGAGAGCAATTAAGCTATCAAAACAATAAATCAGAATCCCGCAAACAAGACACATACGATAAACATAAGCTTGGATTAGGAATTGAGGCAAGAAATATGTAAACATATACCGAGCGAGTCTCGTAGAGCCTGAACTTCTGAAGGTAGTAAGAATTCTGTTCGGATTCTGCAGGAATCATAGTTCCAGATGCCATAACAATTCGGATCCCGAGCTCCAACTGAAGCTCGGGAGGAGTCAACTCTGAAGAAACCAAAAAAAAAAATCCGCTCTCTCTCTTTTAGCTTCTCGCTACAAAAAAAAAAAAAAAACCTCCAAAGCTTAATCTAATACACACAGACAATACATACAAGCGTTCCGACACATACATACATCTATACATATACAAACATGGAAAAACAAAAAGAATCAAACAATGAGAGAGAATCAAAGAGCAGCCACAAACAGAGCTACAGAGCTGCTTCAGAACACGATCTCTCTGTGATTTGAAGACCAGCGAGCGGTTTTACGGTGGCGGATCAGCCGAGTCAGAGACGAAGAGAGAGGGAGACAGGAGCCACACAAACAAAGAAAAAAATTAGAGAGAGAAAGAACAAATAGAGAATCCCAAATATTATTTCCTTTTAAGCGTATTTTCAACGGGTTTTAATTTTTAAATACATCAATGGGAATTCGTGTCTTAATAAAGACTGCTAAAATATGGCCGTTATTTACATGGATCTTTCTTTATACGGACGGTACCGATACAGTAGAGACTCGGAAAGTGTGAGTGAGACAATGAACTCGGGCGAGTTTGTGATACAATATAGTGCATGTTTGGCAGTGCAAATATAGTGCATGTTTGGCAGTGTGTTTGTTGGTTGTGGTGAGATGTACCACAGTTTTTTTGTAACACGTCAAATGTATTTTGTCAGCAGAACTCACCTCACAGCAGCATAGTTTTTTACCTCACAACACCAAAATATAAACACTCTCAAACGTTTTATACCGTAACGTAAAATACTTTAGGTCAAGTACTTTATTTTAGTCTAGTCCTCGACCTAAATACTTCCAAATACAACCCAAAAAACCCTAAAATGATAAAACGTCACCAACATCCATTCTAAAAGTATCCTAGTAAATAACAGTGTGTGATACTCATTTATTATGATCATATATGTATGTATTATGTATATGCGTAGTTGTTTGCGACGGAATTCGAGTGTTGCGAACAAATAAGATAAGACGATGTGTGCAGGAACAAAGTCCTAAAAAGAGGTGTAAACACAAGATAGATGGTGGCCTCCAAGGGACACAAGCATGCACACGAGGAAGAAAATGGAAAATTACTAATTAGATTAAAAGCTAAGAAACAGAAATTACATGCTCTGTTTGAGTTTTTGATTGATCAGACCTTGTAAAATCTAAAATCTATGCTTATATACATGTCCTCTACAAAACTGTTAACACTGATATTTACAATTAGATCCGTTGATTTGTTATCAAGTGTTCCGCGTTCTCTCAACTGATTGATAGTGTAGAATAACTGTTTTCTTTCTGTCAGACACGTGTACTCCACGTTATGGTGTTGTTCTATTTCCGTTGAACTGTAACTTTCACGTTGACCACTTTCTTTTACACGTTGAGGTGTTTGTGTAACTGTTGTCGTTTGTTTCGGTTACTCAGTAGCTATTTCATTGATCTTTCTTCATTCAAATCTCTAGCTCGTTCAATCCTCGTCCAACCAGACCGTTTCCTTCTGTCCTCATTCAACGAATTGGCCGACATAGCATTCACGTAACTTCGATGTATTTTTATATGCAACAATAATAGTAGCATGAACGCAAATTCGGCATATATATATCACATCATCACAAAACTTGATTTAACAAGAAATTTTCCACACTTATCTGTAGATACAAGCCTCACCTCATTCACTCAAAGATCCTGAGCCATTTATGCTGTTGAACTTTCATAGATACTTTACGTGCATGGTTGTTTTATATTATTTATGCCAATCAATAATATACTGATTTTTGTATACTTGTGAAGTGGGGTACGTAACTTTTTGACAAAATGAGGATTATTCTTCTTCTTTTGGGCCTTAAAGTAAGTAAAGTTGGTGATATAGAAGAATCCCAATAAGTTAACAATTGATCAATGATTATAAGCCACTGAAAAAAAAAAGAATCCTTTCTTTGACTTTCTTTTTCCTTTTTCCTTTTTTTCCCATTGGCTTTGTTTTCGTCTCAATCATTGGGATATCTCTTTCTCCCTCTCGTGTGTCTTTTCTCCCTCTAAGGCACCTTTTGTCTTTGTGTACAATTTCTTCCAATTGAGTCAAAACTAGCCACACTCGGTAAACCGACTAGCAGCAACTCAGGACACCTGTACATGTGGACAACACAAATGCATATTTGCTACGATTTTTTTTTTCAAATCTACATATTTTTACATTTTAACTACCATAACTAAAATCTTATTAAATTTTCCACGTGTCATGCAGTCTGAGACAGTTTGACACGCGTCCAATGAGTACGACTTGGCCACGATGACACGCAGCATTGCATGCATATCCTCCATCCTCCAATCCGGCTATGGGGGCAGACAAGACACGTGGCGTGGCGTGGCGTGGCTGTCAGCTAAAACCGAGATGTATAACGTGCAGGTTTCACGTGGACTCATCCTATTGGACTTGAATCGTCCACCCCCTCCCACGTCAGCCGCAAGTTGTTCCACTCTCTCAGTTTTGTTTATCCCAATCGGTTTAATAAGCCAAGTCCACCCCTTATTTAACAAGAAGACATTTTTCTAACAAGTGAATTGAACTTTGGCCGTAATAGAATGAATTAGACTTTTTTGATCCATAATAATTGAGTTTTACTTAGTGATTTTGTGACTTCTGCGTGTAATAACTAAGTTAAAGAGGAATAAAATCGTGCAGATTCAATGTACTCATACAAACTAAATAACTCAGAACAAATAATATTGTTGATCTGTATGAAGTGTGAATTTATGATATTCATAATGGACATTATAATCGTGACTACAGTCTTTTGAGGATGACAATCATGTATGCATGTAACATGTTGGTCAGTCTGTGTTTGGGTCAATATAATTAGCGTCATTGTTGTCTGATTAATGGTTAATTTTTCTTTAAGTAATAATTGGCTGTTTTTCTTTTGTCCGAAGCAATCATCGACTCCTTTCTTGTGATAGCAGATAGCTTCAACTCCCAGTCACTACATAGCTTAACTTGGGCTTCAAATTTTCTCGGTTCTTGCTTGGCCTCATGGGCCGATAACGAGTTCACAAAGGGCCCACATACAGTAAGGAAAGCTACCCAAATCAGAAATAGAAGGTAAGCACATTTTTCGGTCATTTCAGAAATTATGAACCATGTAAAAAATGGGCAAAACCTGCACTCAGCCCCAAGAACAGAATTCAACCCTACATCACGCATGGCCATGGAACACCCATTCCAGCATTGTATCAACACAGATATAACAAAGTATATTCAAAGATTTATGGTCTCCAGTTGAAAAAAAAAGACCATGTAGAAACAAAGTAAATATGTTATATATCTGGTTTCAGGATTTCATTACCATATTCACACATCGGACGATCAGCAAATGTCTCAATATAAAACTGCACCTAAACAACCCATGTAATAGTAATACCCCCTAAGACCAAAAGATCCTGAGAACTACTAATAAAGTTCTCTAGCACTCCATCTTCATGGCAGACAACCATCCTGGAAGCAGTGAAACCAACGATTGGGACAAGCATCCAGGGATTCACACAACTGGGAGAACAATGAAATCAAGCACAAGAACCAGACACCAAACCAGCAGAAATAAGCAGCTATGAGAGGTATGCAACTCACCTAACATGTAGCTTTATTTACAAAATCCCAGCAAGCGAACAAAATTCATTTAGAAAACTCCCCCAGCCACCTGCATGGAGGAGAGGTCATCAAAATTCCAGAAATCCATTAAGTTCTCTCCGTCTTGAGTTGAGTCTCCGTTAAGGAAACTATCAAGTCCAGCATCCCAACTCCCCTCAAGACAAGGAATCAGGAGCTTCATCTGTGAATCAAAAGCCGTAAGCTCATCAGACAGGGACTTAGCAGAATTCTCTTGAGGGGGCACCACCTCCTCAGAGCAGGACTTCAGCTTCTTCTTGGGGATAGCATTTTCCATGAACACTAAGTCATCGCCTTCAAAAGCTGAAATAACAGATGAGATTTCAGGAGTTGTTGGACCTTTTTCCCCCCACCCATAGTCGGAACAATCCAGAGAGTTACTCTTACTCCCTTGGTCTGAATTGAAATACATTGGGGCATTCCCGGAGGAAGAAAAGGACTTGACACCAACATTTCCATTGGCAGGAAAAGTGTCCACACATCCAAACTGATTAGTGGGTGGTTTCTCTTCAAAGAATCCCATATTACCGTAATACTCCAGATCAGGATTGTTCGAGCCAAACAAATTTTGGTCCAGATGTGGTTGGACTGAGTTCAGATTGGCCTTTGGAAGTGGTGTATAAGTGTTTACCTTCACTGGATGCCTTGGAGAAGCCAGTGGAGTTTCCTCAGGGAAATTCACCTTAGCCTTCTTTCCACGAATTCTACGTGCTTCAGCATCATATGCTCTGGCTGCTTCTTCTGCAGTATTAAAAGTTCCTAACCATACACGGACACCTTTCAATGGATCGCGAATCTCGGCTGCCCATTTTCCCCAAGGTCGCTGCCTGATTCCCCGATACTGGTTCTTTCTCTTCCTCTTAGCAGATTTCTCAGCTTGCCCACTGAATTCCATGGATTTTGTAACTGTAGAGCCTTCAGAGGGAAAACCAGGCAGTTTTTTATAGGCAAGCATAAAACAGTACATCAAAGCATCAGGAAAGAGGAAAAAAGGCATGTTAGGAAAAGTCCAGCATGAAATAGAAGGTAATTACAAACTTGCTTATATGCACAGATAAAATACTTTCTATAGCCTAGAAATTTTAGAATCTTCCAACGGAAAACAACCCTAGTTGGATAGTGAATGTGGAATGTGGAATGTTAAGATTTTGTGCAATCATGATCTGATAGCTTCAACGTCTCATATCAAATTGCAAATTATAATTTATTTAAGATTCATATTTTTCCTTAAAGGAAATCCAGATATCTAAACAAGACTGATTCAAATACACCATGAGTCACCCCAATAACACAGTAATTTAATACTCTGAGATACCAAAAATTTCCACTCCCTCAATCTTCCTTCTCCTTTTTATTTTTTCCCAAATAGGTGATGCCCTCAAGTTTATCAATCGCATCTATGCCGTATTTAGTATAACCACCACGAAACAAATAAAAACAATTGAAAAGAAATGAAAATCAACTAATTATATGAATGGAATAACTTTTTTTTGCTTCCTTTTTTTCAATGCAAAAGTTTTAAGAGGCATCCAGGGGTAGCAACCCTTACAGAGAGACAAACCACCAAATTACAGCATGATAGTTTCGGGCTAATTGGGACGGATACCACACATGAGGAATGAGAACCATATTTTCAAGATGGAAAACCGGTTATCTACGAAAGTATATAGAGAAATTTCTCAATCCCTGAAAATTCCTTTATTTCTCTGAAAACCATAATCCACTTTCTAACACATATGGTGGACTTGAGAAAGCATTTTCCAAAAACAAAGCAATCCAACACAACCAACAAAGTATGTAACCCGTAAAGTAACAAATAAGAGCTTTCATTAGGCTCGACACCATTTATAGGAATAGTTCCAAGTTACCGGTGCATAGAAAGGAAGAACTATACCAACCAAACAAAATAAAGTTTAAAATACGTATTTATCATTGAAAAATTATACGTGCATATATATATAAAAATTGGAATGTAGAAATGAAATAATTAGAAACAGTTGGAAAGCAATTCTCATAACAGAGTCAAGATCTAACAACAAAGAGAGCAATTTCCAATTGGAAAGTATAAAATAGAAACCGACTCCTAATTCTGACTCTTCAACGGACGTTACAGGGATGCTGATCATTGTGAGAATTAACTCCCTTAACAGATCAAGTCATAATCTTTACATTCTTCAAAACAATCGAACTTAAAACTCAACAAGGTAAACAGAAAGAAAAAAAAATCTCATGAGATTGTCAAAATTTTATGTTAGCACCAAGAAACAGAAGATAAGATTAAAACTATAATTAAATTAAATTCCAACTCCGGGGAATGGAATATAAAGGCGAGCAAACAATCATAGAGCCAGAAGGCCCAGAATCATTAAATTATACTGCACAAATGCAGGATCAGAATCAGAACCCAAAAAACAAAGAGAAAAAAAAAATCAAACTGTTCAGCGTGCAAAACCAGAAAGCATAATACAAAGGTCCATATTAATTCCATTTCTCCATATGATCAGCCATTCTCAAACAAAATCACCAAAATAAAAACAGCAAAAGCCTACACTGAAACAAATTCAAACACAAGAAAAACCAGGTGAACGATTTAATAAACTAATTACCACGAGAGATACCACGGCTGTGACTCTCAGCATGAGGAGGTTCGGCAGAGAAAACGAAGGGCTTCACATCCAGTTCCTCTTCCTCGTCGGATTCTTCGTCCTTGAACTCCTTGAAATCAGCCTCGAAGTCATCGACCAGGTTGATCGCCTTCCTGGACTTGCCCGAGCTCCGGTTCTTCAGATTAGGCCATAATAAATTAGCAGTCACCCGCCGCGACGGCGGCACCGTCATCGGCGGCATGAGTTCGGAGATCATAGCTCCGCCACACATGTCTAAGCAGTTTAGGGAATGAGAAGATTTTGGCTTTTCGGTTTTTGCTTTTGTGTTTGACAGAGAGATTTCCAGGGGTTTGGTGTTGTGGTGTGGTGGGTGTGGGGGTTTTAAACATTCGAAGAAAGAGAGCAAAATGACTGCTTTGGACAGGACCAAATTTACTACCTTGTCCTTGAGCAAGGATGGAATCTTCGACGTAACCAGTATTTTATGAAATCGTAATTAAATCAATTAAAGAGGGTATTTTGGGAAGATAAAAGTATGAGAATCTTGTACAGATTTTACTACGTTGGGAGGCGATAAGAAAAGAGTAAAAATAGTCAGCAGGTGAGTAGGAATATTAGGAAAAACGCACAAAGTACACTAAACGACAAATATGTATTGTCCTGCTTTGGCAGAGATAGGTGGAGGTAGGCCAGGTAGGGACCCACACGTTTGCATTCCAACTTCCAAGTATGGCCCCATTTAACCAAAATGATAAAAATCTCAATGGTTAAGTTTTGTATTTTTAGTTATCCCAATGGTCGGGTCGGACACACAGAATTTAAATGAATTTGTGAGTTACGTAAATCTCACATGATGTAACTAACGAGAGTTGACTTGATTGACAATCATTTGGATTAGATATATGTGTGTTCAATGTTCGATTTCAACAATTAAGCATAATTTTCTGTGATATGTACATAAAATCATCAGGGTGCATGCAACTCAATAACTGACATAATTGGAATACCAACTACAACTGCTGGTGAATTTGTGAGTTACATAAGTCCGACATGATATATACTATATAAAATCCTAGACATACAACTCAATAACTAAGATACCAACTGCAATTGCTTAGATCCCTATTATTATTGCCCATCTAATCATTATCAAAATTTGATGCTTAGTTGCTACTTGATGTATTTTTGGAAGGTACCATGAACTTTGAACATATTATTAATGAGAAATAATCATTGTTCTTATCCAATCCTATCTATATTGTATAATTTCTACAAGTTGAGACTCTTTTTGTCTTTCAAGGTCGGCAAGGAGCCAAGGATGCAACTTGTAGTTAATCGTGATGAACAATGTAGGTTCGATGTTTTCACCTTCTCTTTTAATATTCTTGTTTTGTTAAAGATTAATTTTTTGTTCTCCAATTAGGTTCTAAGAATCTAAATCAACCATCTATTTATTTATTTTTAAACACAACAACTTGTTTAACTCTTGATATAATAATGCTCCAATTTAATTTATAATTTAATTCGTGCGAGCCAAATATATTCATGGGAATCGATCATCTTATAAACTGAAGGGCCCACACCTACATATAACGATTTGTATGCTATGGGCCCAATGGATCATCACGGATTTATCCCTCTTAAATTAGGGCAGAGGGGCGTGGCCCAATCGGCTTCCAAGATTTACTTGAAAAGTTCGGGAAGATAATATTATTGATGTGTATTATGGACTATAAATTTGAATATGACAGCATAATTTAAAGTAAGCACATGATCCAATCCAGAGAGCTTGTGGCGTACACGCTTCGCATCGTTTAAAGTAAAAAAGTTATATTTAGTATCATGGTAGCTTTGATCAATTGATATCCGGCATGTGATGACCCCCGCTCATCTGGCTGATTTTATTATTATTATTATTATTTTGACTAATGAACGGCGATGATTACCTGGCTCATCATGATGAGTGGGACAATTCTACGGTGGTCCACCTGTTTCCTCCACGGAGACATGCATTTCAATCATATATCTATTTATCATCATCAAGGGCTTGTGTCATTTTTTGTTTGGCAGCGAGTGATCGGCTGTGGTGTCAGGTCACGAAGTTACTGGAAGTCCAGCAGGAAAGTGTGCTGTGAAAATCACCTGAAAAAACCGAATTGCCCGACTGAACCGAATATAATATATGCAAGTGAAAATCGAACCGATCGATTATGTTAAGTTTAAAAAATTGAAATTTAATTAATGTATAATATTTTATTCTTAATAATTTCTTATTATTAATGACTTAAATATTTAAATATATTATTATATAATTGTAACCTGGACCATTGATTTTTGAATCAATGGTCCAAGTATGGTCTTAAACCTTAAATCTTTTTTGGACTTTAATCTTTCAATCTTTCTGTGCTTCTTTGGATTATGGATATTGGATGTGTATTAGGTTGCACTATTTATGTTTTATAGGTATGGGCCAAATGACTATTTAATTTTTCACATATTTAGCTAGTATACTAAATTAGTATATCAAACCCAAATGTTTGACCAAAAAACCAAAAATCGTTAGGTGATTTTCATGTCGAGATAAGTGTGACCGTTGGTTATCGGTTTTATATGTCTAAAAAATCCGAAATTTCAGTACGAATGTTCCAATGTAAAATAACCGAACAAATCTCTGATCCACACCCCTAGATAAAAGGGCCCATTTGGGGGACCCTTTATCACCGTCCAAATGCAAAGTGTTGCTTTCCAACTTTCAGTTCTGATGATTTGCGTTTTTGAATACGTGTTTCGTCTCAAATGACTGACTGACCAAATTGTCGGTCGCAGTCCAAGACATTTTTGAAACAATTTCATCACAATTCTGAAATTGTGGCAAAAACTTTTACCATAATTTCACTTTTTAATCCAAATATGTACTCATTATAATGTTGAACTGATTATATTACCCCGTCTTCTTCCTCCTCTTCTTTATTTTTTTTCCCTTTAATTCGTTGTTAATAAAATATTTGTGATTTTTTTTTTATATATATATACTTCCTTTTTTTTAGTACAGATACAATATACAACACACCACCAGATCAAACCTAGGATAATACAGGTGTCAACAGGCCCCACCCAAGAGGCACAAACCAAGCCCACACAGGGGCAGACTAAGCCCACACACCTCCTTATAAATATTCAAGAGGAGGTGAGGCTAAAACCCATGACCTAAAGTCATGGACATGCAAAGTCATTGCCATTCAACCAATAACTCATTTGTTATATATATATATATATAATTATATATATATACACTTTAGACTTTGGAGAATTTCGACATATATATTAATGAAATTGTATAGTAAAAAAATATGCATGAATATAATTGTATACTGTTATAAATATTATTATTTATATGTCAAATTATGAAACTGTTAATTGTAATTATTTATATTAGTTTAAATTATTCACCTTTATTATTAAAATTGTTTGTTATTTATTTACTTATATTACAACTTAAATGCATAATTAAGTAATTTGTCACTATATTTTCAGCAGTTTTCATGCTATCACAATAAATACAATCAAACACTACCGACATTTCAGACAACAAAATTGTGGGACAAACTCATGTAGCTCATGAAAATGAAATTGGCAATTTCATTTTGTACTATTGGGCCTTTGTCAAACGGGGATAAGGGGCCTAAAACTATTGATGGGCTACAATATTCACTTCATATGCAGACTTTGTTAGATATTTCTTTTCTTTTTTTTTTTGAAATAATAGATATTTCTAATTTTAGGCGAATACCTCTCGCACTTTTTATAAACTCAACCACCAAAAGAAAAGAGTTCATAAAAAATGGGAAATAGAAAACGAAAATTAAAAAAAGAAAAAAAAATCAACCAAACGCACTCTTAATTTTCACTTTACACGTTTCACTATCTCCCCGTTTGGCATTGTGTTTGCCACTCCAAAAACACACTTCATCACGGTGGAGGCCGCCGCGTTCACTTTTTTATCGTTGTTTAGAAGTGTGGTGCGTGGGTCAAGCTCCACACCTGGTTGATTTTTTGGCTAAAGCAGCTGGGAACTGCTTCAGCCAAAAAGTGATTTAAGAAACGCACTTGGCCGCGCAAAAACACTTAAATTTCCTTTAGTTACGTAAATGTGGTTACAACTTTCTTCTTACAATTATATCCTTTCACCATGCCTCTATCCCTTTAGCACTACCAAACGGTATGTTACAATACTACTACTACTACTATGACCCTTCCCCTTTTTTTACTTACAACTTTGGTGTCAGGTTTGGCCGGTTCAGTCTAGAGACGGTCTTCGGGTTCGGGTTTGTCCCGGGGCGAGTTTCGCCTTCGGGTCAATCCCTGGTAGGGCCTCGGGGTTGGCTTGTTCTCGGGATGAGCTTCGGTGTCAGGTTTGTACCAGGACGGTCTTCTGCCCCGGGGTCAAGTCAACTCCGGGACAGTCTTTGAGGTCGGGTCGATTCCTACACAATCTTCCGGGACGGATTGCTCAGGACGAGCAATGGGCCCGAGTCGATCTCAGGAATGTCTTCGAGGTCGGGTCGGTCCCGGGGAGGGCTTCGAGGTAGGGTCAATTTCGAGATGGTCTTCAGGGTTGAGCCTGGACCGAACTTCGGACACTGACTTTTTCTGTGAATTAAGAGCAGAGCTTCAAACCAACCAGGTCACCTCTCGTTGGTTGGATTAAATAATTAATTTGTATTCCATCCAAAACAAGTTTTCATTCTTAGAAAATAAAAAACAGTATTTAAAACTTCAAACGAAACATATTTTCTTTCACAGAAAATGAAAAATAGAAAATCAAAATAAAAAAAGAAAAAGAAAATCAGAAGTAAACCAAACGCACTCTTAATTTTCACTTTACACATTTCACTATATGTTACAATACTACTACTATGACCCTTCCCATTTTTTTACACGGTAAATCAGTCATGTCTCTCTGTCATGCAGATCCTTGCGTGTTAATAAAATATTCGTGTAGTGGGAATACACCTCCAAAAGTCTCTCTATTCTTCTAATTGTGCGATTTAGTCCTGCAAAACTTCTATCGATTTCAATTTTCCTTTTTGTTTTTCTTCAAAGTAAAGGATCTACATCTACTATGTCTCCATCATATCATCGATATCGTAGATCGTGATGTTTGTCTTTTGATATTGAAGAGACAAATGTCTATTGATATCTTTCTCTGATTTGATTTCACTTTATCAACGTCCATTTACACTGAAAGAGGCAGGTCGAGCTGTTCTCGATTATTTGTCATTACTCTGATTTATAATTTATGGGTAAACGAGTGATGATTTACGAGCTAGCTAGAACAGAGCAAGCGTACTAAATACAACGTTATGACATTGTTGGTTGGTCTACACTACTCGAGTTGTTTTCACTACAAGTGGTCGCCTACTCTCCTTCTCGAATGATGAACATTGATTGTTTTCCATCTCTGAGCAGACCATCACCAAATCCACCCACATGGTTTCCTTAATGGAACTATTGATTGGCAATTAAGTTAGGTAGGATTCGTATTCAAGTACAAAGTTGGGTATTTTTCAAAATAAGATGTGTTTTTCTTGAAAGAGTTTGTGTTTTGAGTAAAGGAAGAAGAAAGGGTGTAGAGAATGATGTGAGATGCATTGAAAAGAGAGTGCAGTAGGTTTTCACCCATCTGGATGAACATGATTTATCTTCACTATTGGTCATAACGCATCCAAAAGGGTGTGGGTTGTGACCCATTTGAATGAACATTACTCATATTCACAATGGGTCGTGACGCATCTCGAGGGATAAACCATTAACTATATATAGTTCATGGGTTTGCCAATCAAAAAAATTAGCCAACAACTTCTTGTTCTGCTGAATTGGTGGGGGTTAATTCTTTGAAGAGATCGATATTGTAACGAGCCTCGAGTCTTCGTCTTACCAAATCCATCTTCCACCGATATTATATATCTTCATTTATAGTGTTCCCTTTAAGGCTGAAGCAGAGAGGCTCTAATTTCATAAATGCTTCACAATCAATATGCACCTCCTTCTTGGTTCCAATTCATATGCAATCTATTGATGCAATAGACAAAGTAAATAAGGATAAAAAACTCAGAATAACATGTAAAAGGAAAGAGAGAATCTTTCATTATGCTTGGCTTCTTCTCAACACATTGCATTTCTACATACTTCAACCTTAATTTTACAACACCATAGAGTACATGGAAAATCTTACATCGTCTTCCTTGCCCATTACAAACATACTCCACCATCAGCTGCTTCTTTATATGTAGATCAACGGCCAAACATTTCCACTATACTTAGGAAGGTAAGGCATTCTTTCACAATTCTAAAAAGAAGAGAGCAAATATTCTACAACCCAAAACCTCCCAACAAGGGGAAAACCAAACTACAGAGGTTGCTGCATTGTCACTAGCAAGGGACTAGTAACAATATGCTTCCCATCTGACCAGACTATTGAACCACTCTTTACATTAGAGCTCCCTGGAGAGAGCTTAACTGCTTCAGTTTGCACCCTAACAAGGAAGTTCAGTTTTTGACCAATCCTCCTAAACACAAGCTTTTCCGGCTGCACTGTCACCGTTGTCCCGCTAGGTGGTCTTACTGTAACTTTGTACACAGAATTTGCTCCACCAACATTAGTCACCGATCGAATAAAATGCGTAGACAACTTATGCTTGCCATATTGTTGAAACACAACAGACAGTGAAGGGTAATTCAGATTACCCACATGACCAGCCCTTCTTGCTCCACTACAGTCTGCATTTTTCCTTGTGATCGCCTGAATGTTGTTCATGGTATAATTCGAATTGCATAAGAAGTCAACATAATCAAACTCTCTTATATCATAGATTAACCCAGGATCCAAGGCCTTTGTTGGGTGAACATGACCAGCCCCAAAATCTAACAATGAGGATGTGTTACCAGTAGACTCATCAAGCATTGTTTCGCCACGATTATCAACTGTATAAGCCGTTGTCATCAATGCTGACCTTATTGCAGCAGGACTCCAGTCAGGGTGAGCTGCCTTTAATAATGCTGCGAGCCCTGAAACGTGCGGGCAAGCCATTGAAGTACCCGAAAGGATGTTAAACTCAGTTCTTCGCTTATCTGATGCAATCCCAGATGGCCCAATTTTATCAGGCCAAGCTGCAAGGATATTCAATCCAGGTGCAATCACATCAGGTTTCAAAATCTCTGGTGTTTCCGGGTTCGGACCCCTGGCAGAGAATGATGCCACGACTGGTGCTGGCTTAACTCCAAGTTTAGTCCCCTTGAAAACTATGGTTGCTGTTGGTGGTGATCGTGATTTTGATGCTGCTGAAATATATTTCCTAATCTCATCACCACCAGAGGCACCAACTGATGTGGCAGGCAAGACATGGCAATCTGCAACCAATCCTTCACCATCAAAGACTCCATTTGCTAGAATCATCCCTACACCTCCAGCTTTCTTCACCACCTCACCTTTTTGAGCCCTAGAATTGATTCCTCTATCGCACAATACAATCTTATCTTTAACGAATTTGGGGTCCAATGAACCTTCAAGGCACAAAGAAGAGGAATACCCATCTCCTCCACCCTCACTACCAGCATACACTACCGGATACATCCGACCAGGGGACAGACCCGGCTCACCATAAAAACCAACCCCAGATATGGTTTTACCATTTCCAAGTTTCATATCAGCAGGAAAGTCTCTATCGATGGTTCCAGCACCAACAGTAGTGACCCACGGCGCAACATTGGTCACTGTTAGTCCACCAGGACCACCATTCCCAGCCGAAGCCGAAACAAAAACGCCGTTCTCCATTGCTCCGAACGCCCCAATTGCAATCGAGTCCAGATGATACGGCACCACAACACCACCAACACTGAGAGAAATGACATCAGCTCCATCAGCGACGGCAGCGTCGAATGCGGCGAGAATGTCGGAGTCGTAGCAGCCGGCATTCCAGCACACTTTGTAGGCAGCGAGTCGAGCCTTCGGCGCCATTCCGGCCGCCACGCCACGAGCGTATCCCAGGGTTGACGCAGGGAAAACATACCTACCAGCAGCAATCGACGCCGTGTGGGTCCCATGACCATCGGAGTCCCGCGGAGACGGGTACTCTTTGGATACATTCATCTTCCCATTCGTGGCTTCATATCCACTACTGAAGAACCTCGCACCGATCAATTTTTTGTTACAGCTCGTAGCCAGGAAATCCGAGGTAGTCACGCACTGCCCCTTCCACTTCGACGGCACCGGTCCGAGATCGTGGTCCTTGAAGCTCTCACGCTCAGGCCAGATTCCGGTGTCAATAACCCCAATAACAAGATCGGACCCGAAGTCAGACTCCTTGAGTAGGCCAGCACTGTCGGTGGTCTTAAGTCCAAGAAACTGAGGCGAACGCGTGGTATGCACGCGCCGAACCCGTTCTGGAATAACCGCAATAATATGAGGGAGTGTCTGCAGAATCAAAACCTCAGTCTGCGACAGCCTTACGGAGAAGCCATGGAAAACAGTGTCGTATGTGTGGAGTATACGAGTACTAGTGGTGGTGGTTCTAGGGGCATTTGGGGTAAGAGAAGAGAGAGAGGATTCGTACCAGAGCTTGTGAGTAGGGAATATGGAAGGCTTGGCGTCATGTTTAACTCTGATTATGTAAGTAGTTTGATGGACAGTCGATTTAGCAGAAGAAAGGGAAAGAGATAGAAGCCATAGAAACAATGTCAGAATGGACGCCATTGAAGATGGGGTTTCTGCAAAGTGTGGGTTGCGGTGGGAGCAGATTTAATTTAAGAGAAGAGAGAGCGAGTGAGTTGCGCGTGGAATGACAGCGAGTGGGAAAGGAATAGTTGGATGGGAACTGTGATTCTGTGAAGAGTGGGGACTGATTTTTGAAAGGGAGAATAGCTGTAAAAATTTATTTTTTGTTTTGAAGGGTAAAAAGTAATATTTGAAAGTTTCGAATTTTGTAGTTTAAAAAAAAGGAGTGGAAAACAAAAGTAGATATTTGCTTTAATTCATAATTTTTTTTTTCAAATCGGGAAGAGGATTCGAACCCTGAGTCCTAATCATCACAATAATATATATTATTTTTATCATTTCAACTAGTGACTCGAGTGTTTGATTAATCTGTTCCTGTTTCTATCCTCCTGTCGACAGTGTATAATTTTTTAGAAATAATATTAATTTTTTGCATGATAAAAAGACTTTGGTCGGTGACAGTGATATATTGGAGTCTGGGATATATCATACATCTATAGTTTTCTGATAGTTTCAATATTTTAAAGGTGATTCTTTTACAGGTGTATGCGACTGGAACAATCATACACTGGGTCACGTGGGGGTTATATTAAAATTATGAAAGTGTCACTATATATTAAACAAATACGAAAATATGTATGTTTTTTGATGACCTAAATTTCATGAATGAAATATTCCAACATATTTAGTGGAAGACCCAAGTATTTGAGGATTCGGGGGAGATCTAGTGTCAAAAAACAATGGACCCCTCCAGTGAAATGAAGTGAATTTATGTGACAGATCATTTGTCCCACATTATTTGAGCGTGGTCTTATGAAGTGTTTTACATGGATAAATCATTCCTTAACTAGTATGACACATTTTAAAGTCGATGATTTTAAAGTGGTTCTTGGAATTCAAAATTAGGGTGTCGGTTTTCTGAGTTTTGTTCTGTAATGGGGTTTTTACTTATTAGTTTGGGTTTTCATCTTTGTTCTGATGACTCTGTTCTCCCTCATCAATAACTTCTTAGTTTGGGGCTTCCTCTGGAGCTGAGAGAATTGTTAGGAAGAAGAAGATTTTGTGAGAGATAGAGAGGAAGATAAATGAGAGAAGAAAAAGTGAGAGAATGTTTGTAATTGCAATCTCTACAAAATATATAAAAAAAAAGTTTTATTTTAAGCTCTCAGATTAATCTGGCAATTTGGGTTTAACACTGAAGGGGTCTCTGTTTTTTGACACTAGACCTCCCCCATATAATGTTTTTTGAACATTTAAAAGAGAATAGGAACTCTAAAAGTGTGTTGGGATTGATGGATTGGGGAAAGGGAAAGGGAAAATAATGAAAAGTGAGTTTCATTCCAATTTCTTTATTTAAATAATTTTTAAAAATTAAAGGGGAGGGATTTGAAGGGAATTGAGAGGAAGATTTTATTAAATTTTTATCAAAATACTTGTTCCTCAAAATAGGGTCATTTGGAGGTAAGGGATGACTAATTAATTTATTTATATGTTAAAACCTATTTTGCCATTGTACTTAACACTTTGGCATAAAAAGTGAGAATAAATTAGTAAATTAAACGAATTTTCTTTCATTTCTTTTTTTGGGAGCGCTACGTATCCCTAACAAATTCAGTTATAACATGTAATTAAACAACGTAATAACAAAATTTAATGCAATTAGACAACGTTATAACGAAATTCAAAATAATTAGATAACGTAATACTATTATTGTTGGTTATGGAAGAAATTATTAGGGATATATAGAGTTTTCGTTTTTTTTATTTATATATCCAAACATGAGAGAGAAATAAAATTTCTACATTCCCTTCTCTTCCATGCTCTTTCTTCCCTTCCCTCATATTCCCTTTCCTCTAAATCACTCAATCCAAACACACTGTAATGCAAGCCAGACACTACATGATTGATTGCATGCACATTGAGGGAAATATTTACTACCATTTATTACACTTACGTGTGTCACATATAAATTGATAAATATATTTGAGTATGTATATATGAACCGTTTTGGTGATAGTTTGATGGTAAATCTTTTTGCGATCAAATCGTCGATTCAGAAGGTTCTGAATTCAATTCTCATATGAAACCATTTGCGGTTATCGAAAAAGAGGAGTACGTATATATGAACACCAAAAGGCAATGACAACTAACTTCCAACTTGGATAATAAGCCATATATGAAGCATGAGCAAATATAGGCCACATCGCCACTTTGTGATAGTTGGACCAGATCTAAAGCTCGGGTTACTAGTCCACTCTGACAACGGGCTTGATTGAGAAAATGAGTGTATTAGGTCCGTGATAATGAAAAAAGAAAACAACAACTTGCTATTATTCAATCTATCTGCTCATATTAAACTTGAGACTGATGATGACAAAATCTCAACTAAACAATATGAAATGGTGGGGACTCTTGGTGTTGAAATTGAATTCTAATTGCTACTGTTTTACTTTGAATTTGCGATGGACAAAATTGCACCACCACTCAACTGCTTCTCCTTTTTAAAGTGGATTGAAAAGGAGACAAGAAGGCGATAGTATTTGTTTAAGTCAAAGAAGAATCTTCTTACATACTACTAAAACATAAATTCGTTGAAAATGTTGTTATACACTCTGTCTAAATCATGACACATATATATAATTGGGGTGGCCAAAAAAAAGAGAAGTTTCGAGTTGGACAACATCACACGTGTTTATAAAATATTTACATATTTAGAATCTAATTCGGATTGGATTATAGATGTATTTAATTGACCGAACCTGGATTGATTTAAATAAGAACAAGTAAATCGGACAACAATATAATCTAGGTTAGGGTACAGACAAGTAAACGAAACAAGATTTATGTGTTTGAACTTGACCCGATTTTAAACCGAACAAAAATTTCGTATTTGGATCCAAATTTTGGACATATAACTTATGTCAAAACTTGACTTATTCGGATAGGACAAATTCGATTATCCGGATCGAATAAAATTTTACCATCCCTAATATATATTGTGGATTGGGGATAGGTCCAGTGTTACCAAATCGGTGCACCATTTTGTTGTACCACAAAATTTAAAAAATTTAAAAAAGATCATAAATGTGTAATATTTCTCATGACGGATCTAAGGTTTTTTTTGTTCCAAACAAAAATCAAATTTATGGCGATCGAACATCGAATGTTTTGAGTTTATATCATACGATCTAGAATTGTCATGTCTTTTTCATATTGAATTTGAATTTTATTTCGCACAAAAAAAATATATTGTTGGATTTGTCATATTGAATACTACATAGTTATGATTTTTTCAGGAATTTTTGTATACTATATGAGCTGCTCAGGCCTCAGTACGTGGCTTCTAATCATGAAATGTTCATCAATTGTTGAATCAAGATTTAGTGAGTTGTTAACGTTTTAATGCATGTTTGACGAGGATTTGACTCAAATATGGAAAAGAAAACAAAAGCATTCGGGATGGGAGTGGGACCCATTTGCTTACTTTCTGGGAGGAAGACAGCGGCAGGATTCATTAGACACGAAGAAATGTTGTGGTCAAAGGTGTACTAAGATCGGTAAATAATGCATGTGCTTATCATAGTATTAATGAGCTTCGGTCTCTTTCTATTTGTGCATGCAATAAATTATGGATGATTTCTTTAATTCTTCCACTCCACTCACTACGTACGTTTCTACAAGCCAATATGAAAAACATACGGTAAAACAAGTCAATGAATATATCCGGCTCGTACGAATTTATTTTTCTTTAGACCGTCTCACTTAATTATACGTGAGCTACAAGGAAAATGACTATTAATTATAAGAAAGTAAACTTACCCATATATACCACTCGGTACACATTTGTCTAACTGATGTGAGATTTTATGTTCTTACCCTAAACATATAACGTTTTTTTGAAGCTAATCAATTCGTTAATGGAGCTGATACAGAGTGATTGAGGCATTTTAACAAACACCTGTTGTGCCTTCCTAAATCCACCATGTTTTAGGACTTAAAAAAGTACAACATTGAGTCCTAATAGTCATTCCTTCCACAAGACATCAAACTTAAACACAGTACTTACTGAAAATCAAAGTTGCTAAACAAAGGAATGGAAATATTCATAAATTCATGCATCAATTTACTCATATGAAACATGTAATTGAAGCTAACACTGCTAGGAGTAGCAGACGTTTCTTTTACAAGTCAACATGAAAAACATACAGTAAAACAAGTCAATGGGTACATCGACCTCGCACGAATTTGTTTTTCTTTAGACCGTTTTATTTAATTGTACTTGAGTTACAGGGAAAATGACTAATTAATTATAAGAAAGTAAACTTACCCATATAAGAAAGGGAACGTCAGCTACTCCTAGCAAACGTTTCCTTTTACAACAAAAAAACTCCAGATTCAGGACCGAAATTAAATCTACTGACATCCATGAAACTGAGCATGAATTCAAATCCATAGCAAAATTCCAGATTCACAACCATAGCAAAATTCAAATCCACACCTGCAAAAACAATTAAGTCCATTTACAATACAAATAAAATGCCAAAATGTACATTAATAAATATATAAATACCTGCATGAAATGTGTAAGCAACCACTAATCTTCTCCACATAGAAACTACAACTAGGACACCTCCTCCACTTGTTTCTCTTCACAAGCTCCATCACCATCTCCTCCTCCTTCTCATCTATTTCACTCCCTTCCATCTTCTGAAACTCCCCACAACTCATCCCACCATGCCATGCCACCTTACATTGTGCACAAAACAACCGCCTACAATTCGGACACACCGACAATGTCAAGCTCTCTCCTCCATCATCCACAAACATAGCCGAACAATCCTTGATTGGACAAAAGACTTTCTGCCTCCCCATCATCGTCATTACTGACTCAAACAAGTTGTCTTCCCACCTATCAAACACTTCCTTCGTATAATGTCGCGAACATTTTCTAGCTCCAAAGTTTCATTACAATCCAATCCGGGACATTTCACCATTGAAATGTTTCCTTGTATCTTGGCAGCAACATATTTGGTGATACAATCAGTACAAAATGTGTGTGTGCAAGTGTTGGTGCTAAACATCTCTTCATTTTGCTTCACATCCATGCAAATAGCGCAAAAGCATTGTGATTGTGAAGAAGACTCACCAGATTCTTTGACTCTCTTTGTGAGGGTAGGCTTGTGGATTTGGTGATTACTAGCTTCATGATTTTCTGGTCTTTTGAAAGAGATTAAGGAGGAGATTAGAGCCTCCTGGAGATGTAGCTCTAGCGCGTATTTTTCGTCGGAGATTGGAAATACTTGATCATCATCAAAGAGTGCTGAGAAGTAGAAATCATCAACAAAGAGATCATGATCATCGCCATTGTCATTGTTAGAGGAGCCTGATATTATTCCTTCCATCTCTTCTTCTTTTCACAAATGAGAAATGGGGTTATACTACAGTTTCATAGTACTTATAGTGAGGTCTTATGGGGATTTTGAAGGGTTTTTTACGCAGTAATTAGTGATTTATTGATGGGTTGTTTAATTAAATGTTTCTAGGAAAAGATTGATGATGCACAGACAACTTCATGCATACCTGGTCGATTTCCATTCTCGAAATGCATTGGTTGAACTTGAATCGTCCACTTGTAGATTGGGCCTTGGGCTTGACGACGTTAAGCATCATGGGCTGTACCAATTGCGGGTGAATTTTGGGCTCAATAAATTGGTCCAAGCCTTCAAGCAATTGTGACTTTTTCTAAGTAGGGTTTGAAAAAGTGGTGAAAGAGTTGATTACTCTCCAAAAAGTAGTGGAAGCGTGCCTCGAAAATCCAATCCAACTCATACCAACAAAATCTTTCTCATACTAAAAAAATCTTTCTCATGCCAACCCTCTTTCGAATCTGAAAGCTCTGTAATTCATTTAAAATTTGGAGTCTATAATTTGAATCCAATGATTTCGAAGATGTGTCACATCATACTATATTTTATTTTTTTATTTTAAAATTTGTCTGATTTTTTCTCCACCAATAGATGCGAATTGTGAACTCTAGAGAATTACCGAGCCCCCAAATCCCTCTCTTTCTTAAAAGCAAGACGACATTGAATTCCTTGTAAGACAGTTTCGACGGAGAATAGAGAGTGTTCATGGTGGTAGGATTCTTGTGACCATATTACTGTCGTGTCGCAGAGTTTCAGCAGAGAAGAGATAGTATGTGACTGCCCATTGGTGATAGTACAATTTTTTAAGAGTGTATTTAACAATATTTAATATTTTATATTAAATTTTGAGCATGTACTTTCTAATCATCTTATAAATAGATATTTTTCTCCAAAAATTATAAAAATTTTATGGTTGCATTTAACAAAAATTGCTATGTATTTAATCATCCTCAAATAAAAACAAATGTATCAAAATCAAAAAAAAAAAAAAGAGACAAATATATACATTGAGGATAGATACCCCATGTATTAAAATTATTGCTAGATCCAACTAAAAGTAAAAGGGTTCTTGTCCTCTATAGAGAATAGGAGATATTTACGTGTTAGAGAAAAAGAAAGGATGGTGATGGGGGACCATAGGAGGCCATACACATACACATATAAGTCCAAGCTGATTTGGAAAAGTGGAGAAAACACTATAACAGTGCTTTCCAATCATCCTTATCCAGTTCATCCTCCCTTGCCACATATGACAAAATGCCCCATTAAAGAAAAAAACACTGAAAAAGCTCGTCATTAATTTTCATATTTGGATCAACAAGAAGAAGAAGAAGAACAATTCATCAATCAGTTATGATGTTATTGTCCATTGATGGCTTTGATGATGAGAATGTTGTACTGCGAGTTCATCGCCGGTACCGGTACGGCGAGTCCCACGGCGACGTGCGGTGCTGCAATGCTTGTACTTGGCTGCTCTCCTCTGTTTTGCAAGTTTTTCCAGTTCCTCCATTTCATCCAAATAAATCTTCCGGTCGCGGCACTCTATGCTACAGAACCCTTCATCTCCCCTGTAAATTTTCAATGAATTTCTTGTATTAGATCAAGAACCAGTGAGATTTATCAGATCCCCAGAAACAGAAATGTGCAATTCATTCAAAAAAAAATTACCTGTACATGTAGACATCTTTGTCCAGACACAACTCCTTGTTGCACAAGTGGCATGATTTGAGAAAGCAATATTCAGAACTGGAGCTACGATTGCTCGAAACCGGTTTCTGGGTCGGTCGGAGTGCTGATTTATCTACAATGTTCAGTTTTCTCTGTGATCTTTGTGTGAGAATTTGCAATCCAACATTCATGGAGGTCTTGTCTGAACTTCCATAAGTACTGGATTTACTCTTGGTGTTCTTATTGTTTCCTTCCATGGAGAAGGGATTCTTGAATTTCAGAAGCATTTTTAGAGAAACCAAAGACAGAGAAGAAGAGACAGAAGTTTTGCTGGAGATGTTTTGAAACTCGGTGAATGAGGGATAGTGTCATGATGGATGCCTCAAATAGAAGCACTTTTTTGAGGTGACAAGTTTGAATAACTGTAGGGGTGGAAAAAAAAAAGTTACTGTAGCTATTTACGAAATATTTAGTTGTTCAGATTTTAATTAAGGTTAAATTTCAGACGTCTTTAATTAACGAAACTCAGATTAATTTAAATTCGAACAAGTAAATTGGATACGGATTTTGAACATATCATTTATCTTAAAACTTGATTTATCCGAGTTGGACAAATTTGATTATCCGATCTGAACATACCAATTTTATCACCCCTAAATTGTTGTGCGGTGCGGTGAGGTCTAAAACTGTGGTGATGATGTTGTGAGGTTAGTTCAAACACGAAGCTGTTTGACACATCACTTTTAAAACTGTGATGCGGTGCTGTGAGATGCGTTTGGCGTATCCAAATTATGGTTATATTAGATGATTAATAATATTAATTTAAAATCACTTAACGTTTACAGTGTACATTAATCTAAAATAAAATAATTGACCTAATTTTATTACGTGGGACAATTCAACATATACTGTAAGCATTTGGGAGTGCTGCGAGGTGAGGTAAAGTGCTGAGAGGTAAAAAGCTATAGTGCTGTGAGGTGAGTTCTGTTGACAAAAAATGTTTGACGTGTCACAAAAAAATTATGGTGCTGTGAGATGAGGTGTATATAAACACAATGCAAACCCACTGTCAAACCGCACCATATGTCTGACCTTTGGGTAATATTCAAAATCTGGTTTAACTCACGTGAGGGAAATGATAAGCGTTGATCGCGTTCTTGCACGGTAATAAAAACTTTGCTAGCTGCCAGCTGGGCCCCTAAAAAAATGAGACATTTTGTATTATACACTTTGTTTAACGTTGGACATGTGGAAATTGTGGATTATTAGATGTGGGCCCATGTAAAGCTATACCTAATCACGTGGATGAACACTGTATGCACCTCAAAAATAATTAAATACATCTCATTCTTAGTGCACTATAATCCTAAACATAACATTGAGGGTGCGTTTGGTAAGAGGGTAAGAATTTGGAGGTATAATTTGTTACCCATATAAATGTTACAAGGGTAATAATAATTATGGAGAATAAGTGTTACCCTTGTTTGGTAAAGAAGGATAAAATTTACCCAAGTATTCATTACTCTTGTTTGTTACGACTATATATTATTGGTGTAATACCATTACCCTTGTTTGTTATTATTGTAATGAACCAAACTGGAAAAAAGTGAGATTATGTTTTTTATTGTTACGACTATCATATACCAAAATTTTAAAAATATAGATACATATGCATATATATACACACACAGCCAGACATATATATATATGTATATATAATAACAATTGTTAACAATTTCAACAAAATAATCTGATAACATTCAAATCCATGACAAAGACGTAATACAAGAGTAGGAGTCATCATTTGACCCGCGGGCCTAGGTCCGAGCTCGGCCCTGCCCGACCCCTTGGGCAGGCATGGGCTCCATTTTTTGGGTCAGCCCAACCCGAAGCCAGACACCTCAGGGCAATTTTGGCTCAGCCCGAGCCCGACATTATTTATTTTTATATATATATAATATGTATATATTTATATTTATATATATATAAAATATGTATGTATATATGTATGTGTATTATATATATATATATATATGTATATATATGCACAGAAAGTGCATATGTATATATTTATATGTGTGTGTATATGTATATGTGTGTATATATATATACATATATATATGTATATGTATATATATACACAGATAGTGCATATGTATATATATGTGTGTATGTGTATATATATATATATATGTATATATATACATATATATATGTATATATATACATATATATATGTATATGTATATATATACACAGATAGTGCATATGTATATATATGTGTGTATGTGTATATATATATATATGTATATATATACACAGACAGTGCATATGTGTGTATATATGTGTGTGTATACACACACACAGAGAGAGTGCATATGTGAGTGTGTGTATATATATGTGTGTGTGTGTATATGTGTGTGTGTCTGTGTGTATATATATATACATATATATAATATATAATATATACGTGTATATATATACATATATATAATATATAATATATATGTGTATATATAACTTATGGGTTTTTAGAATTTTTTATTTAAAGGGGTAATAGGTTGGAGTAAAACTTCTCATTACTTTTTATTACTCAGGTCCCCCCGCTAGTAAACTTTATGTGTAAAAAATAAGCTCAATTACTAAAATTTATTACAGGAGTAAAAGTTATACTGACATAACAAACACAAGTAAACTTAAAATTTAATTACCCTTGTAACTATTACACCCTATTACCCTCGTAACGCACCATCAGTAGTACACCCTTTTTTCTAGTTTGGAGTAAAAATATAGAGTGCACCTCATCCCCAAACCCTAACTCTACCATGGTAGAGAAGAAATTTTCGAGTTGGTTGCCGCCTTGCGGGTCATGACCAACCGTTAAAGTCAAACAGCCCCAAAGAGAAGCCATAAACAAACGGAGATGATAACCAATAGTCAAAAAGAAGCCCTTCTGCAAAAAAATTTGGAGATTTTGAAAGACCCTAACTATGAAGAGGGGAGAAAACAAGATGAACATTATTTGCACCCCATTTTTTACTAAATACACCCCATTCTAGTGTGTTTTTAAAAGGTTAATGAGGTGTATTTAGTAAAAAATTGAGTGCAAATAATGTTCATAAAAAACAAAGGCCAAAAGGACTAGACCCAGGGGATGCCAACAGAAGCAACGCCGCCAAGAAGTCTTGCAAACCAAAATTAATATTAAGGGCCTAAATCCTTCCCTCGTCAAATCCTCCATCCTCTCTTCGACTCCTCCCTTTGAAAAGCTTGAAACCCATTTATTTCTTCTGTGTGGCTTTCGATGCATTTCAATCAAACTCAAAGCAAATGAGATTTGGGGCCTCATGTGGTAGGGTTTGGGTGGGTTGTTGGTAGATGAAGATGAAGAGAAGGAGAATATAAAAGATTTGAGATTACAGATTTGGGTTGCGTGGATAAGGATGAAGATTTGGGCTGATATGGTAGGGATGGTGGGGTGTTATAAGATTAGGTTTTTTGGCGATAAATTGGGGTGCGCTTAGTAACTCGTGGGGTGCAAATAGTCCTACTCAATCGCTTGGCCTGATTTTTATCTTTTTACTTTTTCGATACGATTATAAATTTTTTTCTACTTTAAATTTTTCATTGAAATTGAACATTGTATACACATATATTTTTCTTTCTATTTTTCAATAGGATTATAAAATTTCTTCCACTTTGAGTTTCTCATTAAAATCGAACATTTGACTCACATAAATCTAATCCAGATGATTGTCAACTGAGTCACCTCTCACTAATGATAGTATTATAAATTACGTTGCATAATATTTTTATTTAATTAATCTTGCGGTTCTTATTTTAAAAATAACGTGGACGGTGCATGCATCTATAGTTTATAAATATTATTTTAGTATTTAAAGCAAAAGTTAAATCTTATAAAAATGTGCCTTCTCGGTCTCAGATCATGTTCATCGTGACAATTTTTTAATCTAAGGCAACAAAGACCTTTAAAAAATGAAAAATGTCTGGCACAAATATTTTTTTTTCCAGATATTATTTCTTTTATAGGTAAATGGTAAGTGTGGATTAAGGGAATTGAACTCACAATCACAAAGATGCTGTGAATCTTAAGGATATATATATGAAAGTGGTGGAAAGTCTATCCTGTAAATCTTTGCAATATATATGAATAATAGGGTTAAGTAAATTTTTGATCGCTGAAAAATATCTAAGATTTTGTTTTGGTCACCCAAAAATCAAAATTTTTTTTCGATACACTTTGACCATTCGAACAAATTATGGGGATTTAGGACAATCAACAAGAATTCAACTGTTATTGTACCGTAAAATATAGTATAGATGGCATGACATCATCATTTTTATTGTAAATATTTGTTGATTTGGAACGTTTGATTTTTGGGTGAACAAAATAAAATCTTAACTATATTTCAGTGACAAAAAATTTACTTTCTCATGAATAATAGCCATGAATGTACCATTGGATTGTTGGCATTTAAGGGGTCGGTGACGATGGGCTTAAGTACGGGTAGCATAGAAGCCCAAATAGTCAGCACCAAAAGTTGAGAGGTCCACCTCATACAAAAAGTTAAGCCCATAGTCAATAGATAAAGGAAATTCAGCCCATATAAAAATAAAAGTGAAAGAAAAGAAGACGCCGTTGCCGGGGATCGAACCCGGGTCACCCGCGTGACAGGCGGGATTACTCACCACTATACTACAACGACTTTGATGCTTGTGGTTATTGCGGTTATTAATTTGATGTTGATGAAGATGGGTAGGGATTAGAAGCCCATGATATACGAGGCCAATCTGGGTATTCCATAATCTCTATCACTTCTTATAACTCTTAACTTGATTACAAAACCTCCTTAAGAAAACCAAAAACCCTAACCCTATCTACATTTTGCATCTCCATCAATGGCTAAGCTCCTCGGCAACAGTTTTCACATTTCTCAGGTTAGTTTTATCAGTTTATTAATGATGAGAATGAATGACATTTGATTCTCTGTATCTACTGGGGAAGACGATCATGTGCAGCAGCAGCAGAGAATTTGAGAATGCGACCACCAGCAGCGCAACGAGGAAGGTTGGGGATTTGAGTGCAGGTTTTATGGCAAAGCCGGAGGAGATATACTAGATGAAAGATCCCAAGACTGTAAATTGGGTTCCAGAGAATCATTTTGATGGAGTTGATGTCGCAGAACTCAGAGACAAACTTCTTCCCAACAAGGAAGAAGCTTTGAAGAAGATATACATTCAGACCAGACCAACCTATGGAAGCACCATATCTTCTTTCTCAAGTCCACAATAGAAAAGTACGTGCTTTTCGGGGTTTTATCCTTTTAGGCTTTGCCCCATCTATCTCAACCCAGCTAATTAAAATTCTTCCAACTATTGAATTTGAAAACATCAAATACATTCTTACACAACATCAAAGACATTCTTACATTACCATCACATAATATGTAATGAGGATATTTTCAGGAATTGAACCTGTTTATGATATCTCAAAAAGAAATGATACGAACTAGGATGCGTATCATCTATCAAAAAACAACCAAAATATCAAACTAACTCACATGCGCTCATTTGTTTACATGTACAATTGAATAAGTTCATCACTAACCACGGAGGGCGTCAGAACACCTAAATCTGTAAATAGTAGAGTAAGGTACTGAGGAGGAGTATAATCCCGAGCAGAAGTTTCAACTTCAACCTTGTCTGGTATAGGCACGCCAAAATCAATGGGACGTGGGGCGGGAGCCATGTCTTTCTGATCCAATGGATAAAGACGTGCAAACTGAAAGGTATTGATACACAATGATTTATCAATTTACCATGAACAATGGTTAAAACTTCCACAATCCCATCATGTTTGAAGCATGTGATAAATGCAAACAGGTAATATAACTTAAAGCAAATCATATATGTAAAATAATGCCCTGTAACTAGATATGAAAGAATGCCAAACTGTGATATACCTTGTAGCTTTCAGCAGCAACGTAGACTGGTTTGTTCATGCTGTGTGCCACCAATGCGATCTGATATGTCCCCATCATGTTGATTATCCCTCCACTCTCAACGACTCCATCTGCTCCAACAAATACCATATCTACCTCATCCATAGAATAAGCCACGGCAGAGTCTATTAGAAGTTTTACAGGAACATCAAGCTTGGCCAACTCATTGGATAGCCGTAATCCAGTGCGGTCCGGCCTCCCCTCTGCATTTTAAATTACAAGATATAGTTGGAGAAACCAATGCATCAATCGTGGAAGAACACGTTGTAGTATCTACCTTTCAGACTCAATAAGTTCATAACATGCCCCATTTTAACTATTCTTCGAGGTGCTTTTGCCTAAATCAAATGACTAAAAGAAAAATAGGCTATGCCATGCTAACAAAAATCAGGGAACTCTGCCGTTAATATCATCATCTAATTTAGGCCAGAAAGACCATAGCAGTCTTTGACAGTAATAACGAGACTGTTCAAAAAAAAGGGGAAAAAAAGTAGACTGCTTCAATGCAATCCAATGTATATGACACACCTGTGCACAAAACTCGAAACAGTTTCTTATTTTGTGCTGCAGTCTTCAGTACTTCCAAAACCACTCTAGAGAAGCCATGCACCAATATAGTGCAACCATCAAATATAAAATCTTGACTAAGCATTGCAATAATCCTGCGTGCCTGCAGTACAAGAAAGCAGCTCCTTACAATGTGAACGACTATATATAATTTAAGTAATATGGAGAAGTGAAAATAATAAAACACCTTATAAGAAATCTCTCCAAACTTCTCTGAACGTTCAATCAAACGAGACCTCGCAGAATTGAAGTCCTCATATTCTAGTGCCGAAGTTCTGGTTACATATCTCATGAACAGATCGCAGCTTGCAGTCAAAGAGATGGAGGTTGTGTCCGATGACTGGAAAAAGTACAGACACTGTTAATCACTCTTTGTTCAAAAACAGGGATTCACCATATTCTTCGTTCATCAATCATATGCTTCTCTTTTTGAATGAAAAAGAAGTTCATAGAAGCGCACCCAAGGGGTGCTCCAAACAGGACAAGAGAAAAAGAGAACAAAGCAAAATCAAGCCACATCAAGGCAATATAATCTGAAGCATACCATAACCTAAGAGAACAAGCTTATTGGATTTTATCCATGATGCTTATTGCTGTTAAGTTACAACATTCTTATCATTCAGAATAAATATAAAAATAAAAAATTATGAAATTGCTAAAACTGGCCCCATAATACAATAGAAACTAAAATCACAACGTAAACCCAACACATTCATTTTTTATTGGAAAACTACCACATTCATCCTAGTATTCTTCTACCACGAGCCATATAACTTCACATCTTGAAACAACCTTTAGATTTTGGATGGTTTGGGTGTACAGTACAAATCTTATTATGCATAAAAATCTTTAATAAAGTTGCCATGGAGTATTAAAATTGAGCAGAAGATAACCTTCGAAGAATGTTAGTTGTGCAAAATATGGTTTAACTATAGATTGATCTCAAAAGAGTGAAAACCGTATGAGGTGGGCTTTTTGAGAATGCATGAGAAAGAAATCAAAGAGTGGGCTAATGTCTATCCGAGGTGCATGTGAAATACTAAACATAGGCTAAACAGATCCATTCGGTTTCAGCATAATTAATGTGTGAGTTATGAGTTATCTACGTCAATCTTCATTGGCCTGAGGAGATAAAGCAGCGGTTTCAGTGTTTCACTAGAATAGAATGACATACCCTTATGGAGCCGAAACACCTTATAGCCTGAGGCATTGGGAACCAGACTAGACCTTCCACTGAAGGTACTGACTACAGAGGGACTAATTTAAATTATTTGACTGCTAGATATAAACTTCTGCACCCAATATTGTTTCTCTCCGCACATCCCATCTCTAAACCATCCACTTTCAAACAGCACATTCACCAAATCTCAGCGAATAACACGACTAGCATTGCAACAATTGTGAATTAAGCAAAACCCTCAAAACACCGAGACGGATAAAACAAAATAAAAAGTTATCCCGAATCACCGTGCCTTCAGCAACATCATTTCGCTGTTTGTAGCAAGCCACTGAATTTAACAAGGGAAATGGAATCCAGGCTAAACTGTGTTTCTTTCAACATTGAATCCTTTGATTTAAAATGGCGGAAGCACTAAATTCAATTTATGAAAACGGGGGAGAAGTTTTTCTCCCGAAGTTAAAGCAAAAACCCTCATTAGGGTACCAATTAAAACTACTCACTTTAAGCGAATCAGAGGCCCTCTTAAGCTCGATTTCGAGCTCCATCATCGTCGTAGCCTGACTATTCCGAATCACCGCCGCCAGTGCCCGAATTGCAGCGACAGCCTCCGCCAAATCCGGCTGCTTCCTCCAGCTATTAAACTCATCGATTACACTAAACGCCTTGCCCCCAGCCACCCCAACGTCACTTTCCCGCAACATCCCCTCATCCTCCGAGCTCCGGCCCACGGCTGCCTGTGCCTGAGCCAGCCAATCACTCGTGACGACTCCATGGTGCGCCGCCCGAGTCTGGTAGTAGGCGGAAACATTGGTTTTAGGATTCAGGTTTTGGAGAGTATCGGCCATGGAGGAAGGAGGAGGGGAGATGGAGAGGGTATCAGGGTTTGGAACGGGGTCGTTTCGGACCCTCTGTCTGTCGAGAACGAAAGAAGCTGATCTGTACCACATCAATACGTGCGTGGCGTTTTCTCAGCCAAAATGCCGGAATCGAATCAGTTGGTAGATGCCGGTGAGGTTAGGAATTAATTACGTTTTATAGAATTTGATTTGTTTCTAAGATAATTGTCTATATCTATAAACGCCACCGTTTTGTGTAATCAGTGAATTTTTTATTATTTGATTTTTATAAGGTAAACTTTATTAAGACAGACAAGTAGATAATCATAGTGGGATGTTAATGGGAGCGTAGTCAGTCCATTAGACTATTGCGGCCCATTTTGCTGTCTCATGAACTAACTTATCAGTTCATTAGATGAATTAATAACACATTTTATCACGGAAATGGGCTGTGTTCCAATTTACACACGAAATATTTTATTATTTTGGGCACACCAAAACACTGAAATTTTGTCCTAGTGACTAATTTTGACACAATTTTGAGGTTCAAGTTATTAGAACATTGAGTTCTCTTCTTTTCATGTTTGTATTTGTATACTTAGTTAAATTTAACAATGTGGATGCAAAAATTTGGTGATCCACACGTTAGCTACTGAGACGACTGACACATCGACAAGTCTCCGTGGATCCTGCAAGAACAAAGGGAGAAGCTTAAATCAGTTTCGAACTCAAAGAGTTTAGTAATCAGTGAATTGAAATAAATCTTGAGTATCTTGGGTTAACTTAGCCTGTAAATAGGGGTCGACAGGCGATGAGATAAAGTCTTTCTTTGACTGTTGATATTATCATTTATGGAGTGTCGAGATAGGATCAAATATCTTGATCCTAATCTCTTAGCGTCTTTAGACATTAACTGGAGCATGGTTAGGATATACCCTAGGTACTAAGAGTTATCTTCTCCCAGTTCTTCATTCTTAGTACGACTTCCAATTGCTGTCTTCTTTTCCTTTTTCTTCATAGTGTCTATGTGCATACACAATTATATTTCTTGCTTTCCAATTTTCTGCGTCGATAAGTGCTCTCTTATTGAAATTTATTAAGAAAACACCTCAACAATTTCATTTCGTGCATTTCTTATTTATTGTTGTTGGAAAATTTGTCCGATCTTTCTTGTATAGAAATATCGTACGACAAGATAAAATTGAAATAAAAAAGCATAACAATCTCAATATAATAATATATGTGAAAAACTCTAAAATCGGATAAAAAATCACGGCTGGTTTCAAAAGATAACCAAAATAATATTTAACGATTTTGCTCTTTATTTTCTTCAACAGGTCCCACACCCTTATCAAGTATTTTTTTTAATCAAAATGCAACAACTGTAATCATGGGATGGACACAGTTCGTTTAGTAGAGAAATTGGGAGTTGCGTGATAGTTGTGATAGGGATTCTAGCAGGTCATTGCAGTTGTCTAAAATCGGTCTTCTCATTGTTTGGTCCCAAATTGGTTTATCAGTCGCCTGAGCAAAATTAGATTGGAATCCACAATGCTTGTATTGGTTCAGTTTGTTGTAAATATGGCTAAAGCTTGAAAATTCTGGATCAATTCTAGTTGTGTATGCTAGTTGCAGACTAGGTGTTCGCTCTTTTGCCTCAATGAAGAGGAATACCGCTCAAATGCTTTGAATGCATGCCCTGGTTTTATTTCAACTTGAAGTAGCATAGCACATACATTGACATGATCTTCTGATTCTTCTTGACATGAAGGTGATCATCTAGTGCAGTCAAATGTTTGAAACACAGAAGTCAGATGAGGCCACCTTTTAGTTTGTAATTGAAGTGCTTGGTGTTCTTGCCATACAGGTTTGCTCTATCAGCTAATGCCTTGATGTTTTTACTAATCGAGTTTTGCAATAGAATTGATGCCTGCAAGGTGTATATCTTTCACTTTCATTGATGGTGTAGAAAGGGAAGGCATGAAATGAAGCTACACTGAATCCAAATTAAAGTGCCTGTCAATTGTCATGCTTATTATTTACATTCTATGACTTGAAGAACTACCTCAGTTTCAGGTAGAAAATTATTTCAGAGACAGTGCCAAAATTGGCAAGTGTTAGGCATTGATTACCAGAGCTTGTTGAAGCCATTCAACTTCAAGTTTTCTTGCATTTGCAGATCATCAATACTTGCAAGTAATACTGAATCCCCACCATTCACAATTTGAAACCATCTTTCTTGAAGTAGATTGACAAGCTCAGCTTCTCTGGAGTCGGCCAAAGAATTACCACACAGGTTACAAGCTTGAAGTTATGCTTTATTTGAACTTGATTATATTAGATTTAGAATGCATATTTTACTTCTTTTAGAAGAAATTTACCTTGAATGGTGCACTGTTCTTGAAATCTGTAGGGGAGAACGAGGACCCTCATCATATCCTTCACAAACTATCTCACCATCATCATCTCTGTAGCAAATTATACCCTCCGATCGATCCTCAAAGACCTGATTACGCAAATTGATTCGATAAACATGACAACAAGAACCATCTGTATGTTCTTGAATAGTTGAACATGAAGAAGAAAGATGTACTGACCTTGTTTGTGAAGGATGATCTGACCAGAGTGTTTGAAACTTTCTTCATTGGAACCTGACCTTGTTTAATCATCATAGTTTTGTATGCAGGCTTGACAACTGAACCACAGTTTTGAACAAGGATGTTAGGAGAAGAAAAGCATGTTACAGCCATTGGAAATGAAAATCAAGAAGAAGGTATGTGAATGAAGTTTGTTCTTGATAATGCTGTGTCTATGGAAGGATGTAATAATGATAAGTTGAAATTAAGTATTAAATATGGATACTAATTCAATTATTGATAAGGGTTGTCTTATCAACGTGCATTATTATATTAGTTTAGGAACATGTAGGTGGACCCAGTGATGCTTATCTTGAATCTGTTTCAAGTCACATTTGTTGGTTGTCACCACCTATTGTGACAATTGGTTGGTGAGTCTATTCACAATTTCACTAAAACTCCCCTAATCACCATACTTATACAAATGTATTTGTGTATTTCCTCTAAGAACTTGCCCCTCCGCACTAGTGATACTCTGTCCGTTTTAGATCAACCTATATTTGTCTGCACGACTTTGTCTTCCTAATCCTAACACTAGCTCATCTGGTTTGAACTCAGTAAAAATGTTTGTTATTAGTTTAAAAATTTGACCTATTATATTTTGTACTTTATATATTTCTATGGGCTATGTGGGATAAGAAATTTAGTCCCATCGTCACTCGATAGCTCGTCCAGAACTAGCAATGCTGACACTGCAGAGGTTTGTGGCCCGCCCACTCGAGTCGGGTGCTACATTTTCTCTGTTTTAAGATTTTTTCATGTATAGAATGAACATTTGAGCTTTGCAGCTGCAACTTTTCAACTAAATTCCAATGCTTTCTTATCAAACAATACATCATCGATTCAAATTAACTTAGGTAGCTAAGCTTTATTTGTCTTTTTTTTAGTGGCAACAATATATGTCTATTTCTGATAGAGCTTTCTTATCAATCATATATATATATATAGTAGTGATGACACTTAGATAATATACTTAATGTTGTGGCTCAGAATTTGTCAATACATTCAGGCCACATATTATTTTAAGGTGGTAGTTTTACCAACTCTTGAAGTGTGCCAAAAAGCCTTCCTATGATGCAATATTTTGACTTCGTCTTTAAGTTTAGCTTTCACCATCACAAGTTAAGTTTTGCTACTATGCAAGTTTGGGAAGTTTCCAAATCCTACCCAAAAAAAAAGGAGGGTGAGATCTCACTCCCTTTTTGGCTCTACCAGGGTATTATTGTATTTTAACACTTCAATCATCTGTATTGAAATCAACAATTACGAAAGGGGTGATTTTTTTTGCTCTACAAAGGGTATTATTTTTTTTTGAGAAGAAAAACCACTTCATTAAGAAGAAACAAGACTACAATCCAAAGCAATTACAGAGAGAAGAAAATCTGGACAAATTCCAGACCAGTTCCGAGAACCTGAGCCCAACAAGGCATGCTTAGCTAACAAATCAGCTGCATTGTTAGCTCTGCGTTTGACATGGTTACACTTCACAGAAGAAAAAAGAGGAAATAAATCCTTAATACTTCTAAGACAAAGCCCAGTCGCTGAGAGATCAATGTCAACTCTATTCAAGCCAGTTATAGTCAGCAAAGAGTCACCTTCAAGAATGATAGAATCACAACAAAGATCCTTCGCAAAGAGCACAGCTTCTTTAGCAGCTAGACACTCTGCAAAGAAGGGATTTGAGGGGCCCTTTAAACATACTATCCTCGACGCTAGATGCATACCATCCGAGTTTCGAGCAATAATTCCAACCCCCACTTTGGAGTCCTGCAGAGCTGCATCAAAGTTAACCTTAACATATGAACCTGAAGGAGGCCTCCATCTAATAAGGCTTGAGCATATTGTTGCTGCACTAGCTGAGTCACTCGAATGGGCTTCTCTAAATTCATCCAGCAAATTGTCCACTCTCCTACCCACGTCCTTGGTGCTTCCCACACAATTGTGATGAAATATTTGGTTTCTCATATACCAGACTTGCCAAATACATGTCAGAAGCCTAGTGACTTGCTCTATACCAATATCTTGGGCTACAGCATCAACCCAATGCAGTATAAGTTGACCCCAGTATAACTTAGGGATATGAGAAAGTCCAGCTTCAACAAAAGCCTTTCTAACCCACCAACAATCAGAGAGCAAATGGTGCATGGTTTCAACATCCTCATCACAAAAGAGACATCCAGCTTGAATATCCATGGACCGCGATTAGAGCTTAGAAAAAGTTGGAATAAAATCCTTGCATAACCGCCAAGAGAATGTTTTAATCTTTGGGGGGGCTTCGATCTCCCAAATTGTGGACCAGAGAGCAGAATTTGAAGGAACACTTGACTCAGCAGAATGATTGGAAAACTTAAGCCAATTTTCAAAAGTATGATACCCACTCTTCACTGAGTAACATCCTTTAGGATCAAAACACCAGTGACGCTCATCTTTGTCTCTAACATCACCCAAGGGGATCTCCAAAATTGCCTCAACATCCACTGGTAAAAAAATTTTTTTTAGCAAAGGCTCATTCCAGCAGCTATGCCTAGTATCAATAAGTTGGTTCACCCTTAAATGCCCCAGAGATTGTTTTATTGTTGTAATAGGATTAAACTTCCAAGGACGGGGGATCCACTTGTCCATCCACACTGACACATCACAACCATTCCCAACCCTCCAGATCAACCCCTTTTCCAACACCTCACGCCCCTCACATATACTTCGCCAAGACCAGGAAGGATTAGAGCCGAGACAGGCCCGCATAAAATCGCAATTGGGAAAGTACTTGGCTTTAAGCACCTTAAAACACAAGGATTGATCATTTTTCAGCAATCGCCAACCCTGTTTGGCTAGTAAGGCAAGGTTAAAGGAAATAAGAGAGCGAAAGCCAAGCCCACCTGAATTTTTTGGCTTGCAAAGAGATTGCCATGTGGACCAGCAAATGCCTTTATCTCCATTATTTTTCCACCAAAATTTGTTCAGAGCAACCATAAGTTCCTCAAAGAAGGAGGAAGGAAGGCGAAAAACACTCATGGCATAAGTAGGAATAGCTTGAGCAATAGCTTTGATAAGGACTTCTTTACCAGCTTGAGAAAGAAACTTTTCTTTCCACCCTAAGATACGAGACATGACTCTCTCCTTTAGATGGTTGAAAGATTTTCTCTTCTCTCTTCCAACCATTGCCGGAAGGCCAAGATATTTTTCAGGATTGGAGATGTGCCTTACTCCTAGCAAAGCTGACAGCCTTGACTTTTCATCATCATCAGTATTGGAGCTAAAATAAGCTCCTGATTTCTCAAAGTTGATCTTTTGACCTGAAGCTTTTTCATAGCACTGAAGTAAGGACTGAATGGCACTGCATTCATGAGTATTGGCTTTACAAAAAACCAGGCTATCATCCGCGAAAAAAAGATGGGTGATCTGAGGCCCATTCCTGCTAGCAGATAGACCACTTATGATTTTCCTCTTTTCAGCATCCATCAAGAGGTTGGAGAGGCCTTCAGCACAAATAAGAAAGAGAAAGGGCGAGAGGGGGTCACCTTGGCGAAGGCCCCTACTCGGTCTAAACTGCTCATGAGCTTGGCCATTAACCATAACTGAAAATTGAACTGAAGAAATGCAGCGTATTATAGTATAGACCCATCTTGGATTAAAACCCAGTTTCAACATCATTGCCTCAATAAACCGCCACTCGACCCTATCATAAGCTTTGCTCATATCTAGCTTTAACATCACAATGATCTGTATTGAAATTAACCGTTACAAAAGGGGTGGGTCAACAACGCAGGGTTGGACCTGGAACAGTGCCGTGCAATTTTGCAAAAATATGGTACAATTAGACTACACGTCAAGAGCTACAAAAGGTCCGTATTGAAATGGAGAATGGGCTCCTATTGGAGTATTGGCCCAGATTCTATTTAGCCCAAACATAATAAAGTGAGTCAAATGGACCGATCTTATATTTCTTATAATGGACTTTGGAATTTGGACCTCCCTCTAGAAAGGCCCACTTTTGAGATTGGGCCACCCAAGCCAGAGATATTAAAACTATAAAGTAATGAGAAGAGGTAATTCGATTGGATTATATATATATTCAAAGTTGGATTTGAATGTAAAACATATTTTGCAGCTGCATTTAAAAAAAAAAAACCAATAAGTAATAACAGATCTCCCAGGAAGAATACAAAAGAAAAACAAAATATATCAAAGATTTGAATTTTCGCTTTAGTCAAGTCTCATGAGTCATGAAGTACTCTATTGTCTCCTTCTTCGCTATTTAGTATTGACACACTGGTACACTGTACCCATTTTGAATGCTGGTTCATTGTAAATCAATGCCTTTGCCATGTACAGAAAATACTGTTCAACTGTCTTACTAGGTCACTTTCTCATCATAGAGGCTGACACCTCCATATATATGCAAGATTTCCTTAGTTTCATAGAGAGATACTAAATTCTCCCCCAAACACAATTTTTTTTTGTGAGCATTGATGGATTATCTCACAAGTCCCAAATACTTTCCTGCTCCACTACCTGTATTTCCCTCTAATGGTGTAAGGATCTAACATTTTGTTTTCTTTTGTGGTTTTTAGATATTGGCTGTATTGAATTTATGATTCATCTTCTACTTTGGGGTGTTTGTTCCAGGAAATGCCATTGGAAGCCAACCCATTTGCAGACAACCTTCCAGACCCACTTTGCAAGCTCAGTCTTAAGGAAACCTCAGAGTTTGTCAAGTCATTTCCAGCTACAAACAATGAAACCCGGATGGGGAGAGAGGGTGTGAGCTCAGTAGTAGCACAAAGGAGACTACTTGAAGCTCCTTCCACACCTGGTAGGCCAGTTTTTGGATTCAGTGTTGGAAATCGTTCAAGAAAGGGCTTTCCTTCAAAGTGGGATGATGCAGAAAAATGGCTCATGAGTAGCTCCTGCCATGACTCTCCTGCTCATGCCATAAAGCCACCCCCAGCGTCCTCAAAGACCCAGAGACAATGTGAGAACTTTAAGCAACTGGAAGTATTTGCAGAGAAATCTAGGGTCATAGAAGAAAAGGTCTCAAAGGTAGCTCCAAGTTTTCAACATAACTCTGCCAGAGCTTTTAATGGGGTCTCTGCCTCTACAGATGTACTTCTAAAAGGTGGGATCCTTTTTTTTTTCAACTTTGATGGAACCTGGACCCCTTTAGCTTTCACTCCTCATATTTTCTCTATTGTAGGAGTATGTGCCCATTTTGGACACACAAATACTTGGGTTTTGTTGCTGATAGAAAATTTATTCACACATAGTGGAAGATCTTTTTTCAATTGGGGTCTCTTTTTCCCTGAAACAACTAGAGAGAGAAAATAAGATGAATCTTTGAAATGCTTATGTTCATTCTCAATTAGTCAATTTGGTTCCAAGTTGACAGTTTCATTGATCTAAACAATCATTCTAGGGTTGGTTTAGTGAGGTTTTGTTTACTCTTGTCCCAATTGATGGAAGATTCAAAAATGGCTGCTCTTTAGGGGCTTTACTGTTTTCTTTTCACCATAATGTGCAGTATTGTTTTCCTTTACTAACTGCAAGTCTTCGCAGCTTTTGTGTGATCACTGTCATCTTTATGATCTTAATTTCCTGGAAAGTTTATGTATGTCAATAATTGTTCATCATTTTTATCTTTATGATCTTAATTTCCTGAAAAGTTTATGTATGTCAACAATAATTGTTGCAATAAATAATAAAGTTTTTGTGATGTTTGAATGTAGACAAATTCACGGACAATGCAGAACTGGTTAGTCCAAATTTTAGATTCTCAGAGCCATCAAAAGAAGGGTTTCTATTCGGAAACTCAGCTGGTGAAATCATGGTAGATGCGCACACGGAACTAATTCATGAGGTCCAACACAGAGATGTTGGGACAGAGATGACCCCTCTTGGAAGTTCCACCACTTCTAGATGCCACACACCATTCAAGAGCTCTTCGCCTGCTCGACATAACACGCCTGCTAGTAGGTCAGGCCCATTGGCCTTGGGTAACTCTAACGACAGCAGTAGCACCATTGACATTGCCAAGCTGCAGGAGTGTCATTTAGCTAAGCTACAATTTGGGAATCATTACGACTCAGTTGCATCAAATTGGGTCTCAAGAGAAGAAGAGGAAGAGGAAATATCAAAGAGCCTGAGACATATTGAAGTGGGAGATGCATTTCGGAAAAATGTTTCTGAATCAAGAGCTGCTGCTTGGGAAGAAGAGGACAAGACAAAGTGCTGCCTAAGGTAACAGGTCAATCTGTAATCCTGCATGTTTCTATTAGTTTTATGCATTTTTTTGAGTTGTGATTTGGTACAGATACCAGAGAGAAGAAGCAAAAATTCAAGCTTGGGTGAACCTCCAAAATGCAAAAGCTGAAGCGCAATCAAGAAAGCTTGAGGTGTTTCTCCTCTAACTTTTTCATTCAATTCTTTATTTCTTGGTAGATTAGTATTCAAGCATCATGGAAATGCAAACTTCAAAATTCCACGACTCAATGGTTTTAGCTTTGCCTCTATGTTGCCTGCTGCCATGGCCAACCTACTCAAAGTTGATATTGGTAGATAGAATTGTTAAAGATCTCTTTTTTTAAAGTAAATCAGTAAGTTGCTGGTGGAGTTGGCGCAACCCATGTGAAGCTGTGCTCTGGCATGTTATAAAGTATGGATGATCTTAGCTTAAATTTCTTTGTGCATATCTTTGTAAGATTTTAATAGCTCTGTCATGTTGAATATGGCAACAAAGTTTTGTTGGACTTATCGTTGGCTTCCCCAGTCTCGAGCCGCCCGCTCCTTGAAGCTCATGCTCTTTGTTATTCTTGACCAGTCCACCTTTGTTATAGTGTCTCCCTTATTCTATTGCAGTTTTAGCAATAACTTACAAGCTCAACCTTTTAACTAATCATCTTTATTGCAACTTGAAGAGCTGGCATTTAGAAGTTTGTGGGGAATTGGAATGTTCTCTTGAACTGGGGTATCTCTTGCCTGGAAGTTTGGTTTCTTGTGTGTTTGTTTTCAATTAAAAAACTAATTAGATTGTTGGCAGAATGCAGGAAAGTTTGGTTTCTTGTTTTGTCAATGCTCAATTATTGATACTTGCGTAACCTTAAATGGATGACTCAGGTGAAAATACAGAAGATGAAGTCGAAACTAGAAGAGAAGTTGATGAAGAGGATGGCGGACGTGCACCGAAAGGCTGAGGAATGGAGAGAGGCAGCCCGGGAACAACACGCTGAACAAATTAATAAAGCTCACGAACAGGGACAGAAGATGATGAACAGACAGAACTCAATAGTTTCTGGCCGCCACAGCTCTTGTGGTTGTTTTCCATGTAAGAACTATCATTGAGCAAGAATTTGAATGCCATGACTTCACATAGCTCTCCAGGCACCCTTGTTTCAGGAATTTGAGAGGCATTGAAGGTGTAAAAATTTGACAAATTCAACATACATAGATGCAAATGATAAGCCATTATTCCCAAGAATTTGAGAGGAAGAAACACCATGAATTAAATTGACCAAGAAAAAAGTAGTGTCTTAAACTTAGACAAACTTGCAGGATCTCAAGAGGAAAGCTTAGCTACAAGACTGAAAATCAGATTTCATTGCCGCTGTTACTGACGGGGTCAAACCATAAAGTCTGTCACCTGTGTAACAAAAAGAAAGTCATCTGTTAGACTTACAGTTGACATGTGACTCAATACAGGAGGCAATACAGTCAGAAACTAGATCTGCAGAATCTTAAGAGTCTGGTTTGTTTGGAGTTCTCGGGGGCTGTTGTAGACCAGCTCAGCTGTAACCCTTTTTGGGCTTTAAAATATTTTTATTTTTATTTTAAAAAATTATATATGTGTAGTATTCGGAGTAACGATTCTAACGACATATTTTTTATTAGAAACAAAAATCAAATTTAACGTGAAAAATGCATAACAATTCTGAACCGTTGAATATAAACTCAAAACATTCGATGTTTTGATCGCGATGAATTTGATTTTTGTTTCGAACAAAAATATGTCGTTGGAATCGTTAGACCGAATACTACACATATATAATTTTTTAAAAATAAATAAAAAATATTTTAAAGCCCAAAAGGGCTATAGGGCTACAGCGGGGGCTGCTGTAGTTATACAGCAGCCCCCAGGAACCCGTTTGTTTTCTGTTTTCAAATTTCAAGACCATTTTCTGTTTTCAGAAAATGTAAAAACTTGGTTTGGTTTGGAAATACTCAATACTTGTATAGATAAGCAGTATATAACTTTATATACTAACACCAGGTCCAGGAGATAACACCAGATAATAAAAATTTCTGTTACACTTGCTAGTCATCTTCCGCCATAAAAAAACCTGGAGATGCACAACGAAAGCTCTCGTCTGTATATGGAAATGGCTGGTTATAACTTATTCTGAACAACTCTCAAATGCCAAGATCTCTCAGTCGCGATACTCGTCCATGAAACTCCTATGGAAGTCTGTCAGACGGGTGACAATGGCTGGTATCTTATCCTCTTGAGGCAGTATTGTACACCTAAAATACCACGTGCCCGAGACCTTTGATGAGATGAAAGCCTTCAAACGGGTTTCTGTGACCCCACAATGAAAATGAAGGCTCTGTTGTCTGTTGTTTATTGTGCGCTTTAGGTTTGGACTCACACGTATTTTATTTTATTTCGGGAAATGATCTTATCTCTCCCATTGTAACTTATATAGAAAAATGAATACCCAATTTATCATAAAGACGCATTTTTATGTGGATGCAGAAATTTGGCTTTCTTACCTTAATGTTTAAGTCCAAATAAGATATTGTGCGCTTTGGGCACTCATCGGGCACGCACGTATTTATTTTAAAAAATGACAATACTAGAGACCTCTAAAATTTGGTCCTCAAAAGTCTTCAAAATCTATGTGGCATTAAAATAACCATTGATTAAAAACACATATGTAGGGTCCACTTCAAATCCAACACTTCACATTAAATGAGGGTCTTTTGGAGGTCACTTTTTAAAGGTGTCAAGCATTATTCTTTAAAAAATCATTTCGCCACCTCCACCTCGACCCCATAACTTCTTTAGTCAAGTTATCATTCAGTAGGGTTTGTCACACACTTGACCCACATCACGTAGATGTGGCAGCAAACTGCTGGTTACATGAGAGGCAACTCTGCCTCTCTATCAGCCAACAGTTTTTAAGTGGTTAGGCCTACGTTCCTTGTGCCCGTTTGGCTGGACCGGCTCCACAGGCCTTATTATGGGGTGGGCTCGAGGGACAAATCCATTGTCGATCTCGACCCAAAGCGAACAAACCTCATTGCCAATCTCGACAAAAAATGGACAACCCAAAGCGGATAAACTGACTGACAGTGTAGGTGGGTTCGCGAGTGAAAACCGATCGAGCAGGTTTTGATGGGATGAGCACCAGACAAGGCTCAGCGCCATATTTTCTTTGTCAAACACAAAAAAAAAAAAAAAAAAAGTTCAATATTAACAAATTCTGTCACATCCATTTTCGTTGTCAGAAATGTTTTTGACAAACTTTATCTAAAATAGGAAGAAAAAAAAAACATATTTAAGTAATCTGATATGAATGCTTCGTAGAGTCTGGTTTGTTTTATGTTTTTAAGACCATTTTCTGTTTTCGAACTCTGCTTTTCAGAAAATGTAAAACGTATTCGCATGGTTCCACTAGTCCATACATCTAGAGAAACTCAGTAAAATGTTACAAAATCTTCCGCCATAAAAAAATAAAAAAACCTTCTTGTCTATATATGAAAATGGCTGGTTATACCTTATTCTGAACAACTATCAAATGCCAAAATCTCTCAGTCACGATACTCTTCCATGAAACTCTTATGGAAGTCTGTTAGACGGGTGACAATGGCTGGTATCTTATCCTCTTGAGGCAGTATTGTACACCTAAAATGCCACGTGCCCGAGACCTTTTGAAAAAAAAAACACACGAGCGAATCAGTAAGAGTCGAAAAGAATTCTTAAGACAGCACAAAGATCTCATAGCTATGATGTCTAATTGACATGTTTTATTACAATAACAGATTTCATATAAGTATAATTCAATGGAACTCAATATAAGGTCATGTAATCTATACCCTTTGCAATGCTATGAGAATTTGCTTGGCAGAAATCTTAAAGTAAAAATACTTTCACCTATGTAGTTTATATATATGTTCAAACATAATCAGTTAGTAGGCACTCACCTGGCCAAAACCAGAACCAGGAACAAAAACAATTCCAGTAGCATTGAGGAGCCTGCGACAATAGAATGCATCTGGTGCCGTTTTTACTGCTTCTGATGCTTTTATTGCGTTTTCAGGAAGCCGAACTCGGGGAAAGAGATACATTGCCCCTTCTGCCTTGTTGCATGTTACACCCTCCAAACTGTTGAATGCCTCCTCCAATGTCTGAAAAATAATCAAAAAGTTTATGTACTATTACAAGACATAAAAGGGTATAAAAATATGGTGCACGTACAAATTTTCCAGCAACCTGATACTTTATCATGGGAAAAAATCATGTCTACATTCCATAAGAATGTTCATGTACCTTTTTCCACTATCATCCTCCATCTGCATTCTACAGTCTCCAGACATTATTTGCTATTACTATTTGCAGAGAATTTAAATATATAAAAACATAAATTCCTTAAGAATGTGATTACCCCACTTATGGAATGGGCTACCAATTCACCAAATCATACAACGCCAACACCCCATGCTATCCGAGCTAGTACATGGAGTTTTGACGATTCAGGTAGAGTTTGACATGCTTATTTTGAAAAGCTTTTGTAAGTTAGAATAAGCAATGACAAACTTGTGCCAAATGTGCTACGAGTATGCAAATCCTTCCTACAACTTCCATTATATTGCAGGATCGAGAATTGCAAAACATTCATAGTATCTTAATTTAATAAAATTTAATTCATCCAACTGACCTTTGCACGCCTTGCTAGCGATGAGAGGATTCCATCTCTCTCCTCAAGATAAGATTCGAAGGATTCATCACCAGCCTGCATGATTATTTATAATCAATCTTTGCAATAGACAAGGCACTTGCAAATTTCCTTGTTAAAGAAAAGACACTTACAAATTTTACAGGAAATTTCAATGACTTCTTATAACCACCACACACCCTATCGGAACATGCTTTAGCACTCAAACAGTCCCAGAAAGAGCTAATAAAAAACTTGCACTCGTAATTAAAACTAAGGGGTGCATTATGCAAGTGCCTTAGGACATGTTACTAGTTGCAAAACCAGAAAGAGGCTAATTGTTCATCCAATAAATGAAAAGGAAGACAAAAGAAAAGGCAGGCAACCCTATAGAGGAGAAAAAAGTCTTCACCTTCGGTGGGCTCATGACAAGGCTGGCAAGAATTTGACCAGAAATATTGGAACACAAATTCACTGATGCCACTTTATAAATTTGTTCCCTTATGTCAGCACCAAACCCTGTAACCTCCATATAACCTCCCCTTTTTCCACATTCACCATAATATCCTGAAAACAACAAAAAAGGAATCATTCTCCTCGTCAAGCTCAAAAAACCGTCGAAGATCTCTCTCATCAATCATCATGTATATCAATGTAACCAATATCTACCTTTAGACACTGACTGAAAAGATACCAGAGATAAATCCTTTTCTCCATATCCCATGGACCGTGAGATCTTCTTGAAGGAGTGGAACTTCTTCTCTGGAACATACACATTTTCCTGGTATACCTGTATAAAGCTCAATGGACATAATGGGGAATACAATAGTTAGCACAAAAGACAATATGAAGTTTGTTTAGTTAGGCTTGTCCCAGGTAAATTATGCCATTAAAATGCTAAAGCCAAAACCTGGGCCATCTACCCACCTCATCCGCTAGAAGAACAATCCCTTCCTGCTTGCAGAACTCAACAATTTCACGCTGGTTATCTTCAGCAAGAACCTGCAAGCATGAATCTGAGAAAATCAAACCACATAGAAGGCAAGATAGGCATTACATCCCACCAAAGCAAAACCTTTAATGGAAATTTGCACTACATTTTCATTTTTACAGAGCTAATTGTTACTTACCTGACCCGTTGGGTTGCCCGGATTTATAACAACCAATGCCCGGGCAGTAATTCCCTTGGACTTGGCATCCTCTAATTGCTTTTTGAGGTCAGAAACTTCTAATCCCCAATTAGTTGCTTCATCAAGATAGTAAGGAACCTGCAATAGGCACAATTAAGAATCTAACTTCAAAATGCTAAACAAATGTAATAAATTTTCAATATACTCAAAACCACCATTCCTGATTTTTTCTAGCAGGCCATGTTGATGTCAACTGTACTCTATACTACACGAGTTTCAATCAACTATCTATTGTAATTCGCAGCCAGGTTTAAATAAGCAATGTTAAACAAACAATCCAGATGACCCATGAGTTTCTGAGCAAGATTTTTTAAATTATGACGTACCAGAGATCCACCATGCAGAGCAATTGAAGCAGAGTATAAGGGGTACTGAGGAATGGGGCAAAGAATTCCATCCTTCTCAGACGTAATGAGCAACTGCATCATCATATGGACCTGGTAATAATGAAAAATATAGTATCATACCAGCAAAAAGTTTTTGAAAAAGAACCTCTTTCACCTTGAGTATAACCATTTTTCCCTTGTAGGCTCAGCTAGGTAAGGAGCTGAGCCAATTGCCATTTATCATGTTGGGTATGTATCTTTTTATTTCTCTTTTCTTTTGTAGTTCTTCAGTATAATCAGATCCAAAGTGGTGATTCAGAAGTTTTGATAAATCCAAAAATTCTACCAAAATTCTCCTTACAGTCATATACGACATGGAATCAAATGGAAAACACTCTACGTCTGTGTCAATGTATTAGCGTCTATTCAGACAAGGAACAAGTCAAATTAGCTGTTACCGCTGGGCTTGCACCATCGGTCAAGAAAATGTCATTTGGATCAGCAGGGAAACCATCACGAGCTTCAATTCCAGCAGCAATTGTATCGCGTAATCCCTTGATACCCTGTGCAGAAAAGAAAAAAGAATTTGGGTCAGCAATATTGCATGGATCTGAACTTCTGAAGTTCACTGACGTAGAAAAGGCATAACCTGACTGTGGCTATAAGCGCCGGTGGCTCTTCCAGGAATTTGACCCAGAATCTGCCAGGCTCGCTCAATGGAATCCGCACTGCAACAGGTCACATGGAAATTTACAGAAAGATACATGATGAAAATTTAGAGACTTAAAAATGAACCATGCTAAAGTTTTCTGCAATGAGGGCCTTTGTCACAAGGAATGTCTAACTTCCTGATTATGGGATCAATGGATGAGGAAGGTTTCAAAACAGAATGTTGGCATAAAATATGATAAATTGTGGAGAACAAGGTGAAATGTGTGCAAAGCCACATCCTCACCATGTGGATGAGTGTAAGTTAAATGACAACTAACATTTTCATCATGGAAGATGCTAAATGTTCTGAGAATCCCAAAAGTTCCAAGATGCCAACAACAGTAAGGCTTATATAGTCCACTTAACTTCACCGTTCTAGGTTTATTTTTCATTTAAATAAAAAAATTAAAAATAGAACTTGTGATTTGAACCATCTTCAAGATGGAACACCCATAGACAGTTTTCAAATCTCTACATAAGAATGCAGCAACCTACCAACATCTTAATTCAGCATATTGTTGAGCACATAACTCGATATTAGTATCTGATACCTGAACAAACCCTGTGTTTCACTTTTGTCCAAAATGGAAGGATGGTCACACAATGCAAGAACCTGACATAGAGACGACTGTTAATGCATAATTAAACTAATTAATCGAAAATAATTCTTTCACCAAGAGTTTCAGTAATCAAACCTCTCGGAAAAATGTTATTGGCTGCTGACCAAGAGATTGAGGATTTCCAATATTGCAATAGAGTATCTGTCAAAAAAAAATAGAGAAATGAACAACCAGGTAAAACAGTGCCTTAGAGAGGGGCAAGGTCCAGAGTTCAAGGCATCCCTTGTATTTAGTAACATCTGTATTATACAAAAACTTCTAGGATCCTTTATTTTCCTGTTATTCTCAATTTTAAATATCCATTTTTTTAGCAATAGAAAAAAATAATGTCCAAGTTAATAAGGAAGCTAATGTCATGTGCCATCCATAAGAAAAGTTAATCATTGGATAGATCACTACCAAAAAGCATTAGTAACTAATACATGAAGAGTACTTTTCTTTCTTCAAGGACAGAAGTAAAATAGTTTCTTAGGCATCAAACTCATCAGTTAATAATAATTATAGCACAATCATGCCCAAATGACTACTGGAATACACTTTGAATCTCTTTCAATGGTATGACGCCAAAGGACCAAGAAAGGCACCTCATTGAAGGGATGCGATCCTGGCTTAGCCTGCAACTCTTCTTGTAATTTCTGCAAAAGGACATACAAGGTACTGTCAGAATAAAGATTAGGCAACGATGCAAGTTACCATCATGCTCCTTGTTAAAATTACATAACTGCAAAGAAAATTAAAAAAAACCAATACCTTACGCTTCAAACATAGAAGAGCCTTTTAAAAAAATAACCCACCCTTGTCAGATTACCCATGTCCATTATTGCAGCATAATTGCTAAAGCATAATTGATATGGTGTTTGTGCGTGCCCACGCATGAGAGTAAGAATAAGGTAGAAATTGCACAATAAAAGAACTATATAGTGCATACTCAATGCACATATGTCACCTGAGCAAGGGTGACAATTTCACCGCGGACAGCATACTCGCACTTCAAAACCTGAAGAGAAAACAAGCATTTGGTAGTGAGAAAGCCAAAAGTGACAGACGACAAAAAGTAATGAATAAGTCAAGACTTGAAAGTTGGTCCTTAAGACATTTTAAAACCCTCTACCTAACATGAATTTTACTCGTGACTGGCAGAATCAATAGATACTAAACAGATTTTCTTAGTTAAACACAACAAGATTGCTGTTTAACAGATTATCATTCCACGCAAAAATTACTACAGCACACAGTTCAATAACCGGTAAGCCTTAGGGAGCCAGGCATCTTAGTTATTGAGTCAAAATATGAATCATAAAAGCATGAACAGAAGTGCAATCAACAAGTCATATAGAAGTGGCACCCACAATAGAACTAGCAAAATCAGGCATATCAATCACAGAAAAAGGCAACAAGCAGACAATGATATCCACGGACGATAATATAAAAGTCAACCAATACCCGAACTCAAAGAAATTACGCCACATAATATGTGTAAAGAGTCTTTCCAGTTTCCAGGAATTGATCTAAGTTGCAGGCAAAGGCTATTTACAAGAATCAAACCTGTGACCATTACAACTCTACCACTAGATCAAAACATGGTGCCGGTATAAACAGGAAAAAAAAATCAAAGAATCGGAGAAGAAAACAGGAAATGGTATAATACCTTGGGATTAATGGTTTGAAGAGTAAGAGGAGTAGAGGAATCAGACGGGGAAGCCATGGAGGAGGAGGGGGAAGAAGAGATTGGATCGGAGGACAAGAAACGAGACAGGGAAGCGGAGAGAGGACGGTGCTGATATTGACGGGAAAGGCTGAGAAGCTGTTTGGCTCTTTCAGTCACGAATTTCCGCATAAAATCCTGTGCGCTTTTCAGAGATGGTGATTATCAGGGGGCGGGGCGTTGTACTTTTCTTGAGGATCAAACTTTGACGTTTTCTTCCACACCCGACTTATTTGACCAGAATTCTTGTCCAAGCCTCAATCTCAAGTCTGCGGCGCCCACAGAGTTTATTTTTTTACAACGGCCTGGTGATCGCCTTAGGTCGTTTGTTGCACCCATAAAATTATTGTCTCTTCTTTCCTTTTTTTCTTTTTTTTCCCCCTTGGAAAAAGGATTGGGAACCAAACAACACTAGCAGTCCCTCTCTTATAGGACACGATGAGAAATATCTAAAAAGATATTATTGTAAGGGCATCTCCAACGAGATGTTTAAAAATGGGTATGCATAATTATACTATGCATACTTGAATAGTGCTATACAAATCCATATGCATATTTTAATGGAATCTAATTCCAACAATGAATACGTAAAATTGGTTTCCATTTAATTTACCACTATTTTTTATTTTTTTTAATTATTTTATAAATATGTATAGCCTTCATTCATCACTTTGTACCAAATCATTGTGTATTTTACATAGAAATCTTATCACAAACTTCTCCATGGATCACCCAAATGTTAGTTTTGAGATTTTGAGGGAATTCCTTGCCTTCAAGTCCGACTCTAAAGATAAGTTGGAGCAACTTTTAGTGCACGAGAGACAGATGATCAAGAAGCAAATGGGAGGAGACGAACTGACCACCGTGATTCCATTCCAGGCCATAGAATTGTTCAACGCAATCATGTTAACGGTCACTCCAGATTGTGGAATGACTTTTTCAATCCAGATCTTGTTTACCACGAAGGTCTATTTAGGAGAAGATTTCGAATGAGTCGAAATCTTTTTCTCCATATTGCAAATGTTATGGTAGCGAATGATGCATATTTTGTCCAGAGACAGATTGCAGCTGGAGTTCTAGTGGTCTCTGCTCTTCAAAAGATCATCGTAACGGTTAGGGATGATAACATATGATATTTTGTTTCCTTAAGCTCAATCTGACTCCAAATAGAAAAGAATAGCCTTAAAAGGCTGAAGTTAAACCAATTCATTCACAGATTACCCTATTTATATGTTGAAGTTAAACCAATCCGTTCACAAAGTACTCTATATATATGTTGAAGTTAAACCAATCCATTCACAGCCAAAGATTACTCAACTTCTCCATCATGGATAATCCATTCAATGAGAAGATCAACAATTACACATTGGGAAAGTTGTGCGCTTACAAAACAAAATTCATGTACTGATTCGGTATAGAACCCAAACTAGCAAGCACATCATCTATAGAATTCTTATGCTTACCACAAAAAGATGAACCCAAGCTCTGAAGCATCACAACAGTTACCTATCAAAAATATTAAACGGACTAATATTCATCTATAGAACCCAAACTACACACAGAATGAGCCCTAATTCTTAAAGCCACTAAACAATCAAATATTAGGTCACACCCACTATCTCTCAAGTTTTGAGTTGAACCAATCCATCAACACAAGTAGTTAAACCGAAAACTAACGTCATCAGTTTCATAATTTATAAACACAAAATCAAAATCAACAATGCTACGAAATAGACAGAAATAAACTTTCAGAATCTAAAGTAAACGCACACAAGTACATGACACAATAAAATTACCCCAAATTTCGACACCATTTCGGTCGATCGGAAGCTTATAACATGCAAATGCAGAGATCTCAAACTATTCTTCCGCGAATTTGGAAAAAAAAAACTAAGAAAACAACAAAATTCACAGTCTCGAAATTGAACCCTAGCTTCGTATGAACAGAAAATGAGCTTACCAGATAAAAGGTTAGCGAAGTGGGAGCGAGAGAAATGGCAATGTGGGTGAGCAAATAGCGATCATAACTTAAATGTTAACATTTATACCGGTTTTTGGCACTGTTCATAGTCGTTGCTCAACGGTTATCAACACCTGCGTCGATTTGCGACCTTCGTCTCTCTCGTTGCCAGAGTCGCAAATATGGGAACCAGAAATGGGGTCACAAATTTCTGAATCGGTTTGCGACCTCTGTTGGCTTGACGAAAATGGTGAAATTGGTATGCATATCATTTGTTACCCATTTGAGAACTGATTTACGACCTCTGTTGGAGATGCCCTAAGTAATAAGAAATGAATGATATGAAGTTAATATGAATAGATGAATGTATGGCGAATAAACGTGGTGGATTCCCGTTAACCGATCCCAAGCTTTTGGGATAAAAATTCCAAGAATGTTAGGGATCAAAGTCATCCAATAATTCATCTTATCCCTTAATATATGTAAGTATAAGGATCTACAAAAACTAATGATTGAACCAGAGGGTGACATGTCAATCATTGGGATAACTAGAATCCCATTTATTGTCACTTCTGTAAAAGTTTTGATAACGATGATATTGGGCTAATAGACCAAACGCCTCACTCAAAACTTTTTACCATCTAAACCAAAATTAAACTGTTGTATTAACACTCTATTACTTATCTATTGGATGCTTGAACTGAGTAAACCATCAAAGTATGTGAACACTTTGAATTTTTTCTTATAAAAGAATAAAAAAAACAAAGCATCCCCACATGATCCCAATCCCATGTGCCTTTGAGCCCTTGGGCACATGACAAAGTGCCCACTGGCCTCTGCATTTTTATTTACCACTGAGAATCAACGCTTGTATTCATTCTTGTATATTTATGGCTGAATAGCAATAACTTACAGCTGGGGACTGTTAAAATACAATTTGCCAAAATTAAATGAAGAAGATACCTAAAGAAAACACTCGCACCTCATTGCACACTTTAGTCTCACATGGCCTTCACATGCTCCAGACCAATTTCAATATCTAGAAAGAAATATAGGAACTTAAATCATCATATACTGTGCTCAAATTCTGATTTCCATCTCTTTATCTGCTTTCAGATCACAAAGAGTTGTCAAATCGAACACTAGTGATTGGCAACCATTCCTGGCCCTGAATAAATGATCCCACAGTGAACTTTCCAGCCTCATCTTCTGTGAGAGAGGACTTGTAACCAACCCACTTGACCCGTTGATCAACACTTGATCCAGGCCCTGAGTTCTGGTACTCAGCGTAGAATATGGTTCTGGGAGGGTCAACATTGCTGATCCATTCTGTCCAGCCCAATGGATTCAGGAATGCTTCAATGGTGGACTGCATTATCACTGTTGTGGAGTACTCTTTCCAAGGCCGGCCAAGGTATGTTGGAGCTGTAAGGTTTTTGTCCAAGGCAGAAAATGTACACTTCTGGATTGAAATGCCAGTGTTTTGATTAGGGTCCTTCTTTCCCTGAGCTGTAATGGTGTTGAATTGGTTAGGCAGTGGTTGCCTGGGCTGGATGTTGCAGTTCTGGAAAACAACAGCAGCATTGCCAAAGATGAAGTCAATGGTGCCAGTGATGTCACAGTCTCGGTAGAATTGTCGATTGGAATGAGCGTATAGGGTGTCCTGGTAGGCATCAAATGCGCAATTATAATATACAGACATGTCTGAACCAGAACGGAAGGCCACTGCTTGGTGCTTTGCTGCTCCTGCCGTGTTAATGAACTTCATGTCCTTTGCCATAAAACCCTTTCCCGCAACAGCTGTTGACAAACGTATTATCAGTTTTCATCCATCATTGCTCACAAAGGGTAGATAATTAAACAGGAGGGAAGGTTACTCCTAATGGAACCAGAAAAAAGGTCTAAGATGTGAAACATGAAGAACCACTACTAAATCACATTATGGATAGCTAGAAACTGCAATCCTTTTTTGTAGAAAATGTTCAAATTACAGGAAGCCCTCTCTTCAATTCTGCTTTTTCCATTTATGTACCGCTGAGAATATTTAGCATAGTCATTAACAGATGCTCCCTCCATAAGAGAAACTTCAACCCCTCAAAAGCAATGTGAAATAATCAAACCATTTTGAATGATAACAAACTGACTCAGTTAACCCCTTACATGTGCTGTCTCTGAAATATTCTATGCAAAAACGAACGGGAAAGTACTCAAAATGGAAAATTGGCATGGTTATAGAGAAATTTCAATAACATTTCTTGGGTAATTTGGCTTTAAAACAATGGTTTTGGGGGGGCACCATTTGATGTTTGGAAAAAAGGGTGTTTCTTGTTCAGCATATGCTTCCAAAAATTGTAAGCAATTTTAGTTCCAGTAGGATTCTTAGGGAGAAAAGGAAGGACTAATTCACCACTACCTACCAAAATCAGATTGTTGGTTAAATTTCAGATCAATCTGGTTGAAGAGGCAAGAAGGGCATTTAAGCCTTGTAATCAGATACAACAACAAAACATGAAATGAAACAACACAATGCCAACTTCCATTATATCAGTTGCATGCCTTAATACGCGATTAGTGGGACCACGAGCAAAGATAGATTTAGACTACGAAACAGACAAGCACATGGAGGTTGGAGGACACAAACTTGCAAATCTAATTTAAATACGAATATTAAAAGCAACATTTATAGGGACACACAGAATTTTGGTAAAGATAAGGACATCTATTCACGTGGGGACACATTATGTATGATCCATGTGATTATTCGTTGATCCATATTAGGATGCTAGGGATGTCAAAAAATCGTAACAAATCGAACCAATCGTCAAACCAATCGATTGATTGGATTGATTGGTTATTGTCAAATATATATTAGTGAGGATTGATTGAAAAATCAAAAAACTTATCAAACCACTAATAGTCAATCGATTGATCGGTTATCGTCAAATATATGTTAGTCAAAGGCAAAAAAATCGAAAAACGGACCTAATTGCTAGTAATCAACTGATTGGTCGGTTAAATTTATGTGAAAAAAAGGATCTAAATCGATCATGGATATCAAATTTCATATGCATGGTGTAGAATATTAGAACCCATAATTTTCACATGGAGTATGGTAAAATTAAATTAAATGAAGAAAGCGAAATAAGCAATACAAGCTGAAAAGGGGACTTACCAAATGTGGCGGTGTGGAAGGTGGGAGTCCCGTCGATGAAGTTCTTACTGCCGGAAACGATGGTCTTGTCCTTCCCGTCGCCGTACATCAAGACATTCCACTTGTTCTTATCCAAAACCACATTCTCCTCGTACACACCTTCCTTCACATAAACCACGAATCTAGTCTTACTATTCGTCGGCACAATGTCCACCGCCTCGGCTATCGTCTTGAAATCCCCAGTCCCATCCTTCGCCACCGTGACCTGCTGCACCGTCGTTGAATTTGTATTCTGGAGCAGCCGCCGGTCACCTGCACTCAACCAACTCGGAAATCCTGACTCAGTCGCAAGCAGCCTCCGGTGAATCGGGCTACTGAAATCGGCCAATAAACTCAAAATCTTGGTAACAATGGCCAAACTATTGCTTACAAACTCGGTGGAATTTTCCATCGCGGTTCTCACTTCTTCAAGAATAGTCGAATTTAACTCGTCTAGGGCATCTAAACATGTTTCTTGGTCAGTCATGGAAGTACTTAACCAAGTCCTCATGTCATCAATTTTCGATGACGATACGGAGTTGTTTAGGCTATCCAGTGCATCATTCAGAACATTCTCGCAAACCTTCAAAGCCTCCCTGACTCGTGTATCATTGCTTTTTTCAATTAACTTCGCTGGAAAGTCCACGAGCTTCGAGAGCTCTTTAATCGCGACTTGCAGAGAGATCTTGAATAGAACTTTGGGATCGGAGGTGTTGGCGGTTTCAAGAGTAGACATGCTGGAGAAGCAAGACGCAGGGTACTGAGTCACACTGCAGACGGCGTCGAGTGAAGCGGCCGGAGTCAGCTCGGAAGTGGGAGCGGCATTGTCGGAAGATGAATCGCCCTTTCGTTTGTGAACGACAGTTCCTACAACTACACCGACGATTACCGTTACTAGAACGATCGCGGCGACAATGATGATGATGAGACGCTTACGTGTCTTCCGACGGAACTCTTGATGCTGGTGCTCATCCACCTTACCGTAGCCCTTGAAGGACTTGATTGAGTCCATTTCTTGAGGGGCCGGTTACCTCTTTTTCGCTGGCGTGGTTTGATTGTATGAAACGCAGAATCAGTTCTGTGTGGAAGAAGGTTGGTTTTGATGGGCGAGTGTGAAGATTTGAGTAATGCTACGGCCCAATATAAGTTTTTATAAGAAGGCAAGGCAAAGATAGGATGATCTCTTTCATCAATGTGTGGTTTTTACAACAGATGATTCGTTGACAATCGATTATATTAGATATATATATATATATATATATATCTAAAATTCGATTCCAATGAAAATTATATTTATTAGAGGTATTTCAAAAAAAAGATTTTTTTTTTATGTATGGTAAGACCAAGACTAATATACAAAATTTATACCAAAATGATATATGTCCATAATTTTGATATCCATAAGTGTCCATAATCTATGTGGCACGAGGAGAAGTGTGGGGGACCATGTTGTATTAAATGGTCCTCACACTTCTCCTCATGCCACCTAGATTATGGATACTTATGGACACCAAAATTATGGACATGTAGTGCTTCCGAAATTTATATGACCCATTGTTTATATATCATAAAGACAAACGGTATCCCAGCGAGATGTCCCTGAATGAACTATGTACTTGGTATTTGATTGTTAAAATGGGATGTGAGGGCCAATTGGTGAAGTCCTTTTGACATCGAAGAAGTTGGGTTGGACTCTGGATAGATTCGCACCGTCCATAAACCCAAATATATAAATATATTGTCCGCTCTGAACTATGGCTCGCACAAATTTATTCCTCGAGCTCAACATTTTTTCTTAAGCCCAGAAGACCAATTTTAATGTGTTAGATTGTGGATTCTCCTTATTTATTGTCGCTCCCCTCTCATTCTCTCCGATGTGATCTTATCATCCACCTTCAACTACTTAATGAATGCCTAATAAAAGTACTTAACTAGTGGACTTATGGACCCCTCCAACACCAATACCAAGTGGCCAAACTCAACTTGGTCGAACCTCCCTTTTGGATTTTGTACTTCTTAATTTTTGTGAATTCCATTGATTGGGTTAACTTTGGTATAGGAAGGTACTCACTGGACATTCAATTCGACAACCACGTGTGGTGAATTTGTAGTTGACTGCAAAAGGAACGCGTTGGCAATGTCAATATCATCTTCTTGTTATTGGGAACATGCATGTGAAATACCCACTTATTATTATTATTATTATTATTACTTTAAAAAAAGAAAGTTTCCTTTTGTTTGACAGGCCTCAACCCTATTACTAGCAAATGAAATATGACATTTTTCTGGGTCAACAAAAATCTCATCTTTATTAAATAAAAGTCAAGTCAAATATGTATCTGTTGTGAAATTATTCGCAAGCGGACAAGTCGCACAAGTAATAAAGAATGAGTAGAGTATCGTTCCCACGAGGATATTTTGGCAAATTCAATTTCAAGGTCAATTCAAACAATTATTACACTAATTGGCAATGCGAATTGTGATTGTGGTCATTCAAGGTTAACAAGCAACTGCATAATCACTAAGTAAATAACAAATTGAACAATCAACTAGCAACAAACACAATTTAATTTCCAAGAAAGTTAAACACTAGGGTTCCTAATTTCACCACCTCTCATCCAATTGAACTCCATTGATTCTTTAACTCTCAATCCTCAAATTAGTTGTTGACAATCAATTTCCCACTCTATTCAATGTTCTATTCCTAGATACATCGAATGTGTTTTCAACATAAATCCGGGTTATTCCTAACACTCGGATTAATACATTGTAAACCCATTAAGATCAATGGAAATCACTTAACAATTGCATAAGTCATAAACCTATATTTCTATGGTTCATTCAACTTATGTTTTCTATGGATTCTTGCAACCTTAGGCCTATCCTTCCGGACTCAACTCAAGCTAAAAATCATTCAAATGGTGATCAAGCATTTGAAAGCAATAAGTGTATCCATAGAAAATCAACAACAATAAGAGGAATTAAAGACTAAAAATCAAGTTCATTCAACATTCAAAGAAGGGTTCCATTAGGACCCCTAGTTAGAGGATTAGTTCCTCATAATCACGAAATACATCTTAGAATCCATACTAGCAGTCATTTAATACAAGAAATGAGAAGAAATTAGATGAAACCCCTGAAAATCCAGCTTGAGCTCCCAAGGCTGCCGTCCAAGCTTGAGAGACTTTCTCCAAAGTTCCAACCACACCTTAAAACCTAGCAACTTATTCCTTTTATACTCCTCATGACCCAGAGTCGTTTATCTCACAGGATGATGTCGTTTTGAGCTGATCTTTCTTGACTTTAGGTTGATTTCGGACATTTAAAGGCCTAAAAATTCGCGAGACTACTCTGGCCGATCGATCGGATTTTGGCCCGATCGATCGGAATTCTCCACTGTCCAATTCAGCTAAATCAGAATCCGATCGATCGGACATTTGGGCCGATCGATCGGTTTTTCCCTCCGGGTCCAATTTCTTGCTTATTCCTATCCATTAAGCTGCTTTTCTTCCATTTATGCTCCGGAACCTGAAATGTGCAAATAACACTCTTTAAGCAGCATATAATTCGAATTAACTCTTAAACAATGCAAGATTTCATATAAAAGGATGCACAATTATATGAATATAATTGGCATATCAGTATCCCAATATAGTCATATCAGTAAAACAATCTCCAAAACACGTCTCCCAATACAGTCACATCAGTAAAACACGTTTTTTAATACAACAACATCAACAAAACACAAAATCCAATACATTTTTGTTGGCACAATAAAATTTTACCATTGTAGTTGTTAATTTCATCTAGGAAGAAGTTACGAAATGATCCCTGAATTTTCATAAAATGATCAATTTGTCCCATAAACTTTCACTTCCATATACGGTTAGCCCATACACACATATTCCGTCTATTTTTGCTGATTTGGCAGTTGTTTTCCATTATTAATGTGATATGTGGTTTTTAGACTTATTGCCACATCATCTAAATAGATGAAAATTGTAACGGATTACACTTTTGAAAGTTCAATAGCTAAATTGATTCATTCATTAAAATTCAGGGGTCATTTCAATACTTATCCCTTTCATTGATGATATAATAGCTTTGAATTTATCAAAATGAAAAAGTCTCGTATTGAATTAATATGTGAATAGGATTTCTTCTTCATGTTTTTTGACGATCATGACTTGGACTGATCGTAGCGGCACCCTACCATGTGTTATGCTTGTAAAGAAAGACTCGCTACTTATAGCCGATGATTGCGCTGATATATATATATATTATAATCTTAAATGTTTTATATTTATTTTAGTATACTTTTTAAATTACTGAAATTAGATTACCATTATATAAGACATAAATGAAGCACATTTAGCTGCTTCTTAATTGATTGATTATTTCCTCAATTGGTAGGAATATATATGCTACTAAATGGGACCAGTTCCCCTCCTTTCTCTCCTAGAAGAGGGTTGCGACAAGGTGACCCCCTATCACCCTACTTGTTTATTCTCTGTGCAGAATCTCTTACAAATCTGTTGAATGATGCAGTGGCAAAGAATCTTATCCAGGGTATTGGTGTGGGTCGCAGTTCTCCAAAGGTGACCCACTTGTTTTTTGCGGATGACTCCCTATTATTTTGCAGAGCAAATGCTGAAGAGTGTGCTGAGATTAAAAAGGTGTTGCATACGTATGAGTTAGCCACAGGGCAAAAGATAAATGCAGACAAGTCTAGTGTCTTACTCAGCCCAGGTGTTTCAGATCAGTTGAAAGGGACTTTGCTCCAAGTTCTTGGAGTGCAATCTTTTGTGTTACGTGAGAAATATTTGGGTCTCCCTTCTCTGATTGGCCGATCTAAGAAGACCATGTTTAGAAATTTGAAGGACAGAGTGCAAGCAAAGATAAGTGGATGGAAGGAAAAAATGTTGTCTAAGGGTGGTAAGGAGGTGCTGATAAAGGCAGTAGCGCAATCAATCCCAGCTTATACAATGTCATGTTTCCAAATTCCCAAATCTACTTGTCAGGAAATTTCAAGGTGCATAGCAGATTTTTGGTGGGGGCAAGTAGGAGGAAAAAAGAAAATTCATTGGCGTGCTTGGGAGAAATTGTGTTGGTCAAAGGAAGAGGGTGGATTGGGTTTTCGTGATTTGGAGTCTTTCAACCTTGCGCTTCTAGCAAAACAGGGATGGCGCCTTTTGACAAATAAATCATCCCTATTCCATCGTATTTACAAAGCTAGATATTTTCCCCATGGTAACATAATGACGACAGTGGTGGGCTCTAACCCTTCTTATGCTTGGAGGAGTTTGTGGGCTGGGTTGGCGCTATTGAAAAGGGGTATGAGATGGAGGGTAGGTAATGGAAAGTCCATTCTATTAAAAGATGATCCTTGGCTCCCACAACCTTCCACCTTTAAAATTTTCTCTCATCTCCCAGAGAATTGGCACACAAAAACTGTCCACCATTTGATTGATGAGAACTTGGGGACGTGGAAGCATGATCTTGTTAAAGACTTGTTTGATCCACAAGAGGCAAGTTTAATTTTGACAATCCCGTTGGGAGTAAACTCGGTGGAGGATGTGATGAGTTGGCACTGGACAAAAAATGGATGCTACAATGTCAAATCTGGTTACAAGTTAGCTGGGCAGTTGAAAAGGGAGCAAAGCATGGTGGGCTCCTCGTCTAATCATGGTTGCGCTTTCCCTTGGAGAGCATTATGGGATATTCAGGTGCCAAGTAAAATTAAGCACTTTCTGTTTGGAGCTGTACATGGCTGCATCCCTTGTAACTCAAACTTACATCGTCCACGAGCCATTTCTTTGAGTGGGTGTATTCTATGTGGCAAGGAGGAGGAAACTGTAGACCATATTTTGTTGCTTTGTCAAATGGCTAAGGAGGTTTGGTCGAGTGTTCTGCCTACGGAGTACAATAGTGGGGGATGTCGCTTAAAATTTATTGACTGGGCTGCCCACATTTTAGCTTATTCAACGACCTCAGTGAAGGTTATCTTCGCTATGTTTGCATGGTTTATTTGGAAAAAGAGGAATGAATTTATGTTTGAAGGAAAATGGACCTCTTATGCTACTTTGGTAAGGCGGGGCAATAACTTCATTGAAGATTATAGGCAAGTTATGGCGACCCAGGATGTTAGGCAGGGAGATTCTACAGTTAGTACAGCGACAGTCTGGGCACGGCCACCAAATGGTCTTTTTAAGCTTAATGTTGATGGGGCATGCTTTAATGACAAAGGCACTTGTGGGGTTGGTGGTGTTATGCGAGATGATAGAGGTCAAGTAAGCTTCGCCTTCTCTTGTTATAGGCAAGGAATCCTAGACCCGGTGGCAATTGAGTCTCTTGCTGTTCTGGTGGGACTACAAGTAGCCCAAGACAGAGGTTTTCGTGATTTTCAGCTAGAGTCAGACTCAGCTATAGTTTGTCGCTTCCTCTCTGACCGTTCTTTCCACCGGGCCCCCGCCGGAGCGGTGCTCCAGTCGTGCGAGTTGTTAATGGATAATTTAGGTGTCCATTTCTGTTCTCATGTATCTTGAATCAGGTTGCCCATTTCATGGCTAGAAACTCTCATCGCACTCTAGGTACTAGAGTATGGATCGGGGAGATTCCAGCTTGGGCGATGTCTGGTTTGTAAGTTCTATTTTCTGTTGTGTTATAAAATTTCATTTCCTATCAAAAAAAAAAAAAATACAACACATTTGATGTGGGTGTGAAGGGAATACTCACTATTTTGAGTAAATACATATTTTGCTGACCGAAAGATAAGTCTCATTCCAATCCAATCATCAAATTTTCAAAGTTTTAAACTCGATCACTCATTGTTGAATTTCTTGTCACGGTAGGTCACTTATTGACTGAGAAATGACACTTGGATGCCGAAGTTTCGCCAGAGTGACGCATGACATTTCTAATACAATTAGCCTAAGGTGACATTTTTGGCCAAAAAAAGAGAAGAAAAATACGTGGATAATCAAACAAGGGCGAGGGAGTTTAGATATGCTAATCACTTGGGTGATAGTTTAGTGGTGAATTTTTATGGGACAAAATCGTATGGTCTCGGAAGATTCTGAATTCGATTTCCACTTGGAGCAACAACTTTGTGGCTATGTGCACGTGCTGGGCTTTGACCCGACTTACTTTATCATTAGGTGAGAAAATTATGTGCACGTTGACCCATATCAAATGTGTAACAGTACAGATTTGTATGGTCTCATCGATTAAAAAAAAAAAAAAGAGTTCAGATATGCCGTCCCTCAAATCGTCGGAAATTTTGACAGTTGCGCTATCCCCGACTTTAATCTTCGAAGGAGTATAAAATAAAAAACGGTTCATTTATTTTAATATACCGATCAAAACGGTACGTTTCGTTTTGATCAGGAGTAAACTCAAACCCGCAAAGAGATATAATTCTCTCTACGAAACTCAAAGCCAGCGATGACGGCCCAGTCCAATAATCCCTGAAAGAGGGTAAATTGAATAACATCTCTCTGTTGTTTGGCGATTGGCTTTGCGTTTGATATTTGAATTTCGAGTCACTTGTTGTTGATTCTGAGACCGATCTAGTGTTAATTTCTGTTCAATTTCAGTTACGTGAGGATTTGTTGTTTGCGGATTTCGATTTCATTAACTTAACACCTGGGTTAGTTTTTTGAATTCATGATTTGGGTAATTCTTGTTAATTCGATAGAATTTGCTCGAAGATGCGCAATTAAAGCTGATTTTTTTAATTCCTTTTATTTTTTTCCTGGAGTCACTTAAAGTTGTGTAAAAATCGAAACTGAGCCATTTGATCACCGTTTACAATGGATAGCAGCACCTTATACATTGACACTGACTAACCTCGTCTTTTTTGTTTCTTCGGGTGTATGTGTGAGGCAGATATGGGGAAGAAGAAATGTATATTATTTTTTTTCCCGCTTGTCTAGTAGGTATACTTGGCCGACATAGCTGTAATGTGTTTGGTGGGCTTATGTTTTTATGGAAGACTTCTTGAATCTTTTAAGGATTATTGGGTTTACATATACTTTTTTTTCTGTACATAATTGATTATTGTTTAACTATCTGAATATATTCTCTGTGTGTGTGCGTGTGTACTTTACTTATTTTGTTTTCTTTTACGTTAGCAGAACTACGAAAATTGTGGATTTGAAGTCAAGCGGATAAAGGAACAGCAAGGGTAAAGGTGCCTTCTTGTTGTGTATAGCAACCAGTTAGAGTCGTAACATGCCAGACAAAGCTTGTATACAGCGCCTTAATAAGGAATATAAAGCACTCTGTAAAGTATGTCCTCACATTGATCCTCTGGATGATTATATCTTTATGTGAACTATGTTGTTTCCCTTGTTTCTTTCTTTTCCTTGCAGTTGGATTGAGTAGATTTTAACATTTATGGTTTATTTAAATGCTTAAGCTATTTAAAAATTGCATTATTTATTGATCTTGTGTTTCAGTATGAGTTGTATGACAAGTTTTATAACATTACACCACCAAGAAATAAACTTAATAATTTCCCAATTATCAATAGGACCTTATACCGTTATGCAGTTTTGATATGCATACTGAGGTTGATTGATGGATATATTAGTTTTGCAACCCAAAATTTTTTGTTGATATATTAGACAATTTTTTTTGTAGCCATATGCAACTTATATTGCACGTGTGTCCCTCATTCTTTTTCCCTATATGAATTTGTAGGAACCGGTTTCTCATGTTGTTGCTTGTCCTAACTCAAAAGATATCCTTGAGTGGCGTAAGTTTCTGTTTCCACGCATCTACTTTTATATTCATGTCAATTATGTTTCAATCATCTTTAACTGGAATCCTTAGACCTCGTACCATCTCTTCATGCTTAACAATCACCTTTTCCCTTGACTGCAATAGTGAATTCTGTTAACTTCTTCCGAGAAGATGATGTGTGCACTAGGATGTCAATGTGGATATGTTTGTTAGTTTGTAGATAATGGTATGATATCATGATAATTGTTGGCTTAGATTTTGATGCGTATTCAGGCGAACATATGACATAGTAGTAGAGTTGTGCAACCCAAAGGTCACAAGTTCAATTCCTAGGAACAACCTCTCTGCATATTATGTGGGGATAAGGTCTGCTTACATCTTGTCTGTCTCCGACCCCACCAACTGCGGGAGCCCTGTGCACAAGTGTTATTTACTCTTTTTTGTTCCTTTTTTTTTTTACATTTAGGCAAACCTTCCTTTTTTTGAATGGAGGCGAATCTTCCTTGGTTGAGTATGAGTTGGAAAACTTGCTTATGCCCCTTGGCATTTGGTAGGAATGGCATACTGCATCATTTTACTAGCCTTTCAGATTTTTAAACTAGTCTTCTATTTTCTTGTTATTCTTTTGGTGTTTTTGACATATTTGGAGTATTCAGATTATGTGCTGGAGGGAAGTGAGGGAACACCATTTGCAGGTTTGTTTATCTACCTGCACATATAGTCCTGTAGTGTATCTTTGATTATCTGTCTCCCTGTAGGAATACGGGATTAGTTATCCAGCATATTTTAATTAATTTTTGTACATTTTGATAAGGCGGATATTACTACGGAAAGATCAAGTTTCCTCCCGAATATCCATATAAACCTCCTGGAATCAGGTAATGTGTTCAGATTGCTTTTCTTTTCGTGAGATGATGATTCAAGTGTGTGTGTGTGTGTGTATTCGTTTGTAAAGCCTGGTCTGGTGATGATATTTCTCTTCATTGTAGCATGACCACTCCCAATGGAAGGTTCATGACACAAAAGAAAATATGTCTGTCTATGAGCGACTGTAAGTTTCACTTACTGCCATTAATGGAAATTCAGTTTTCTTTCACCTAGGAATATACTTGATGGCATTAATTCTGTCACTTGCAGTTCATCCAGAGAGTTGGAACCCAATGTGGTCTGTCTCAAGGTGAAAGATATATACCTTTTCCACATTGTTATCTCAGACATAAGAAAATAGTTGTATGCTGTTATTTTTGATAAGAAATTGTAGATTTTATAAATTGTTCTCTTTTTATTCTAACTTACATCTTTTGGAAAAAAAATGCAGCATACTTAATGGACTTCTTTCTTTCATGGTCAGTGTGTTAAATCTTTTATTTACCCCTATGCTTTCTCATAGTTGCTTTCATTCTGTTTTATTCTTTGGAATCATTCTGTTTTTATTGGTTGTGAGGCACTTCATGTATGTGTCAAGTAAAATGCTTATATACTCAGATCACAGTCCATATAAATACCAAATTTGTAAGCCATATAATTTTGATAATTTTTAATTTTCTTTTCTTTTGAAATGATTTCTTTTTTAATTTACAATGCATGTATGAAGCTGATACTTGTAGGAGTTAATTGATGGCAGATTTCATTGAGGTGTCTATGTTGTGAAAGCCCATTTTCATCATCAAAGCCTCGTCCGAAACAATTTTGTTGTTGGCTTAGTTTTAAAATTAGTTATTAAGTACATACATCTCAAGTCCGTGTAATTTTGGCTTAGTTTTAAAATTAGTTATTCTGGAAAGAACCCGGTTTGATTTGCAAGAACTACAATGGAATGAGAATCCAATTTCAAAAATTGCAATAACAATTACAGAACTCTTATTGGAGTCGGTTTTTTCTTTCCTTTTTCTCTCCGGAATGAGTTTGATTAATCAAAACCCCATTATCTATTTGACTTTTGCTTTTTTTTTTAAGAAAACCACATTGCTTGAATGTGGAAACATCCTTGAATTGTTGTTTAGTGTGAGTGGAGTTCATTTTGTTTCCAAGATTCATAGCATCTTTGTCTGCAGATGGACAGCAGTCCAACCAGTGGCAGTGTGAGCTCTACTGTTGCTGAGAAGCAGCGCCTAGCTAAGGTTTCACTTGCTTTCAATTGTAAGAAGTAAGTGAACTGAACCAATTTGTAGACTCTATTTATTTATTTATTTTTCCTTTTTGTAATCCGAGTTACTCGTCCAGTTTGAATTATTTCCTTTCCATGCGTAATAGTACATGCACTTTCTTTAATTTTTCTTTAAGGTCATGTGATGCCTTTCCTTTTTCTTAATTTTCTTTTTCTAAGTGGGCCTTTTAAAGTGGGGTGGTAATTAAGAAGGAATGTTTCTTGAGCGTTTGGATGTGGTGTTCCCAGATTGCATAGGTTCTTTAACACTGATCTTTGCTTCTAGATGGCTGGTTGTTTCCTTTTTGACATTTTCCCAATCATATAAACAGCTTTGCTTGGAACCTCCTTAATTCCTATGCTACCTGGTTGCATAATCCATTCCGTTTGGATTATGTGTTTGTTACGTTAAATCTTTTGTGATTCTAATGTTTCTAAAACTTCGGTGTTAGCACAACAGTAAAGAAATCTGATTGTCTCTTTGTAACAGCACAACATTTAGGAGAATGTTTCCCGAGTATGTGGAGAAGTATAACCAGCAGCTTGTTTCAGAGCAGAGGTCACCGGAGCTGCCGCAAACAGACAATTCCAGTTCTGAAAAACTTGGTAAGTCATCGGTCGAAGACATGAAAAATGTTGATACACCAAACAATATGCCAATAAAAAGGAAGCAGAGTTTCCCAACCTGGATGATGTTGTTACTGGTTTTGATATTTGGCGTTATAATAGCACTTCCTCTGCTTCAACTCTAATATTTACGACGGAAAATTTAGGGCAAAGTGGTTATACAAGACTTTTCTAGTGCAGCCCCCCCCAGGTTGTCATGTATCTTGTGAAAACTTTGTATAGGATACGATGGGAGGGTTGGTGAGTTTTTTAGTTGGAAGTTGGATCTCATTTTGATGTTTGAACTTTGAAGCCATCGTCTACAATTAGGAGTCAATGATCAAATTTTAGATCATTTTGACGTTGAATTTTATTTTAACTTGTGATGCAGTATTCCTCCCTTCATTTTGACCGTACTAGGATATTGCATGCTTTTGGGTTTATCAATTTCCACGGATATATCGAATCCGCACGATTATATTATTCCTAGGCCGTCTTCGTCTCACGTAATCGTGCTTAAACTTGAGAAAAGGCTTCATTGTGATAGGGATAAGGGTTTTCCAATAACCCCACATCACTTGGGTTATCCAAGCAATGTGGGATATGTTAGGGTTAAACCGCACCGAAGATTTGATATTCTTCTTGCTTAATGTTGTTATATATGTGTAGATGAGCAAATGCCTACGCACCATGGATGCAATGTAAAGCATGCAAGCCTGCCAAGTGTCTTGTATACTATGGATGTGGATATTTTGTAGTTAAAGCCACAAAAGAAGAGAAAATCCATTTAGGAGAATGCCACTTAGTGTAGTAACTAGTTGCATACGAGCACTTCGCCACAATCGTATTTGCTTTTGTGAGAATTGAACTCAAAACTTTCCCGAATCCATACAGTTTGATCCCAGAAAAATTCACCAATGTAAATTTTAAACTATAAATCCTAAACTCTAGATATTAAATCCTAACTCTTAAACACCCCCATAATTTAACACAGATTTAGGAAAAATTGTAGCCAACTATAACTAAAAAAATTGAACCCTCCCAACTCATATTTAAAAGAAAAAATATTTAAAACTTATATGTCACGCTACGTGGCGATAACCAGTAAAATTTTTTATTGAACAATAAAAAACTATGTGATATAAATGGTAAGGGTATTTGAACTCTTTGAAGATCAATCTTGATGCATATTGGAAATTGGATTTAGATTGTGCTGGTGTCGAGATGGTTATCCGTGACCATGAGGGTCGAGTATTAGTTTCGGCTTATAAATGTATCCCTGCTACAAGGTGTAGTGTTATTGTTGAGACTTTTGCTTTTCTATTTGGGATTCAATTTCCTTGGATTCTGATTTTCCTAAATTTATTATGGAAGACGATGTTTTGGAAATTGTCTAAGCTCTTTAGAGCAATTAATTTCCGAACACAAGCTACGTAGGATTTTATCTTAAAAGATGTAGCAAACCTATTAAGGGCAATGGTACACAAGGCGTGACAATAATATATAATCGTTATATATATATATATATATATATATATATACACACACTAAAAAAATGATTTCACAAATAATATACTAAAAATTATTGATTTGAACAACCAAACGTAACCTAAATGGAGCTTTATGGACTTGGATCCGGATTAGAACCCAAAACCGAATGGGGGGCCGGTAGCGGGTCATTATCGTTCACCGACGGATCGGTCTTATGTATATATTCCTAATTCCTCCCCTTTCATCATGTGACTTCGAAGCTGGTTAACAACCTCTCACCCCTTCATTACTCCATCTCCAGATCTTATCATTCGCTCGCTTTGCTTCATTCAGAAGAATAGAGAGTGACAGAGACTTAACACAGCGAGCTCCGAAGACGAAGATACTATACGTCGCCGTTTTAGAGAATCCGAATTGCAGTTCATTCTCTCAATCACTCACTCACAGCGGATGATGGAAAGGGATTCCTCTTCCGACGATGACGATGATCGCCAGAACCTAATTGACCAGAACGAGAGGAAGAACCACCGTGTTCCCACCATCGACACAACCGCCGCATCCACTACCTTTCCACGATCCACATTCCACATTGACGATGACGATTTAGAGTCTCGCATCGGAAGTCGCCGTGTTTGCGGCATTGGCCGTATCAAATTCAGTAATTTGTTCGAATTCAACTTCAATAAGAGGTATCTATTTGCTATATTTCTTCCTCTCTTCATTGTCCTCGTCTATTTCTCTACCAACATTCGCGACCTCTTCTCTGTAAATCTTTCGTCTATCAAGCTTGATTCGCTGTCTGACCATATGCGGGAAGCGGAATTGCAAGCCTTGTATTTACTCAGACAGCAGCAATTGGAGCTAATAACTTTCTACAACCAAACATTTATTAATTCTTCTACTTCTAATGTGAATAACTCCGGTATTTCTAGTTCTCCGTTAGTTGAAGATATTCAATCTGTTTTACTTAAGCAGCTTTCTCGAAATAAAGAGATTCAGCGGTCTCTGTTGTTGCCGCATAAGTCAGGTAATGTGTCGGCAGAGTTGGAGAATGGTGGGTTTTTACCTTTTGGTGCTGAGTACGGTTTTGATAGGTGTAGGAAGGTGGATCAGAAATTCTCTGATAGGAAAACAATTGAATGGAAACCCAGATCGAACAAATTCTTGTTTGCAATATGCTTGTCTGGCCAGATGAGTAATCATCTGATTTGCTTAGAGAAGCACATGTTTTTTGCTGCTTTGTTGAACCGAGTTTTAGTTATCCCCAGCTCCAAATTTGATTATCAGTATAGTAGGGTGTTGGATATTGAGCACATAAATAAGTGTCTGGGGAGAAAGGTTGTTATTTCCTTTGAAGAGTTTGCAGAGATCAAGAAAAATCACATGCACATTGATAAGTTCATCTGTTACTTCTCATTGCCTGAGCTTTGTTATGTTGATGAAGAGCATCTCAAAAAATTAAAGGGGTTGGGGATTTCTATGGGGGATAAGCTAGAGTCACCTTGGGTTGAGGATATTAAGAAGCCAAGTAATCGGACGGTTCAAGATGTTCAGGCCAAGTTTTCATCTGATGCTGATGTTATTGCGGTAGGGGATGTGTTTTTTGCAGATGTGGAGAAAGAGTGGGTAATGCAGCCCGGTGGTCCGATTGCGCATAAATGCAAGACTTTGGTTGAGCCAAGTCGACTTATTTTGATAACTGCACAGCGTTTTATACAAACATTTTTGGGAAAGAACTATGTAGCTCTTCATTTCCGGCGGCATGGTTTTTTGAAATTCTGGTATGTATACCTTATTTATTAAGATGCACATTATGATAATGTCACCTTCTACTTAACATAAACACAGCTCCATTTAACTTGCTAGCATCTCATGATACGCGTTTGCATCCTGAATTTTCAAAATGTGATTTACTGTACTTATTGATACTCTGTTGCCACCAGGAGAACATTCTGTATTTAAACTTTCTTATGCAAGGTGAATCCATAAACCATAAATAGGCAAAGGGTTTGATGGCAGATGAGCTGACTATTTGTTGGTGCACATTTATTTTTTTTTATTCGCCTATCTTCTTAGACATCTTGTATTAGAAAGGTATATATTAAGAAAGGGTGAGAAAAAAGAAACTTAGATGTATGAAGTTCTGACCCTCTCAGTCATCTTCTCAGTTATCAAGAAAAATATCCCTTACCGCAACCATCACGAGTTGAAGACAATTTTGTTTAGAGAAACAAATTAAGGAAACCTAGTGTGCAAATTGTAGGGCCTGAGGAGGGTAAACTTGCACAGTACTGACCCATAAAGGTGGTTGTCGCTGTGATTTGACTTTGTAATTTTAAAGTTGCAATTAAGCAACTTTACTATTGTGCCACAGTTCTAATGACGAATCAACTCTTTTTTTTTTTTTTTAAATGAATGAAGGAGCCGTAACGAGTGTTGTGTGACTAATGAAAGAGTTATAGGGGAGTTTCTCTTCACACTAGTTTTGCTCCAAGGGTCGACAGTAAGGTCGTACTTATTTGTTGTTGTGATGGATGAACTCACTCGACATATCCAAAGTGAGGTACTTTGGTGCATGTTTGTTGCGAATGATATATTTTTAGTGGATGAGACAATATTGGAAGTTAATTCAAAGCTTGAGATATGGAAGCAAGACTTCAAATCTAAAGATTTAAATTAAGTAGGATTAAGTGGGTCTCAGAACAATTTCAAGTAGGGTGGTTTCTAAGAATAGCTTTCTATAAAAGGGGATGCAGTAACTTTTAGCATTGCTTATGAGCACTTTGCCTCCAAATCTTAATTTTGAAGTAAAATATTGTTGAGACCAACTAATGCTGTGCATGTTAGTTGTTCAAATCCTTCGACTTGCTCCCGTCATTGGAAACACTTTTGAATGAGTTACATATGCCAGAATAACTTGCATGAAGCTACTACTATACTCGAATATATTTTGCCATACAATGATTTATGGACTCAATCTTATCTATACCTTTGATGCAATTAATTCAAATATTTAAATAAAGCATTTTACCTATGGGTCTACCTTTGAGAAGTTTTGATTGTGTACTTCTAATACTTATCTTTTTTTTTTTTTTTCAGCAACGTCAAGACTCCAAGCTGCTTTTACCCAATTCCCCAGGCTGCCGATTGCATCACAAAGGTGATTGAAAGGGTCAATGCACCTGTTATATATCTTTCTACGGATGCAGCAGAAAGTGAAACTGGCTTGCTGCAATCGTTAGTTGTGCTTAACGGGAAGACTGTTCCACTCATTAAACGGCCGGCTCGTAATTCAGCTGAAAAATGGGATGCTTTGTTATACAGACATGGAATTGAGGGAGATTCTCAGGTGAGATTATGTGTTTGTTTTGTTTTTCTTTCCTGGGGTATCAGAAACTTAAACATCTCTTGTTTAGCCTGCTATTCGACAGAAACATTGACTGGTAGGATATGTGTGTGCATTCAATAGTTTTCTGGTGCAACCTATTGAACAGTACACTAGAATGCTTGGTTTCCATTGTCTAATATATAATTAGCAGTCGTACTAGCATAAAGGCTGCTACTGTCTTATCTTGTTATCCCTAGTTGTAAATCAGATGTGGGAATTCTAGATTGAGGAAGCTCACCATAGATAAAATTTAGCAAAGTTGCAAAATGAAGTTCGCTTGGAATTTAATTTTTCTAGATTAACTGTTGTAACTAGCTTTATCCTAATGATTATCCAGTATTGACAAGGTCCTCGAGGTGGATACATTGTTTCACTAATCTATACCATTAAGTTATGCAAGACACTATTCCCTACCATTAAGAATATATATGTAACCTTATCGGTTGTCCCAAAAATAAGGTTACACAGAACACTGGCTGGACCGGATCTGTTCAGGCTCACCTCATACTAACAGAACGGGAAAGCTAATATCATGATTCGAGGCTTAAATCAAGGATGAGAATCATTTCTCCAGGCTGACATTGTTTATATTTTACAAGCTTGATCGAGTGGCTACCTGTAATCATCTGAAGCAGAAACTTCGTCTCTTCCTCCCTCCTGTCTAATCATAAATTCTCCCTCTCCTTCCCTCTTTTCTAGGACTTTCTTTTCTTCAAAAATTTAGAGGTAGAGTTGGCGCTCATTTTAACCATTGGAAGTCGCGGAAGTTTTCGAGACATCTTTTTTATCACTATTGTTATAGCAATGCAGAGTTACTCTTTTATGCGTTTCACATCAGAAGATTGCATGACAAATTCTTTACACACAGTCTTCCTTGATAATGTTTTATTTACATTCCTTTGAAATTTCATGTTGAAGGTGGAAGCCATGCTGGACAAGACAATCTGTGCTATGTCTAGTGTGTTCATTGGAGCCTCTGGATCCACTTTCACAGATGACATTTTGCGGCTCCGCAAGGACTGGGGATCAGCTTCCATTTGTGATGAGTATCTCTGCCAAGGTGAAGAGCCAAACTTCATAGCAGAAAATGAATGAAGACAGCAGGTTGTCACATTATGTTACTTAAGCTGCTTGCTTTCTCTGCACTTGGTAGGAGTTTGCAGTGACGGATAGTCTGTACCAAAATCTAGTGTTACTAATGATAGTGTATATGGCTTTAAAGTTGGAAGTGGTGTTTTAAAGTTGTTATGAACTACTTGTTAGCTACCAATAAATCAATTTATAAATTCATTTTGCAACATTTTGTTTTTTACTCGTCGAGAACTGCTTGGGATTTAATAATGGCATGTTAGATGAACATTGTTATTCTCAGGACTGAAATTCTACATCGCTCTGGCATAACATAGTGGTCTATAAGCAAAACCTAACTTCTCTCACAAGTGTTTTCATGAGCTAAGCAAAACCTAACTTCACTCACAAGTGTTTTAATGAGCTAAACATCAATAGTGACGGTCTATAAAGAACAAGTCAGTACGGGTTCCACAACCCAGAACGGAAACGCTTCTAAACATCAATAGTGATGGCCTATAACGAACAAATCAGTACGGGTTCCACGACCCAGAACGGAAATGCGTCTAAACATCAATAGTGATGGCCTATAAAGAACAAATCCATAAGGTTCCATGACCAAGAGGGAACAATATTTCTATGTGTTTTGACTGTCTAAGCTGAGAATTTATTATACAAATGCACCAATGACGCTCAAAGGAACTTACAATCAACTGAAGTTTTTCAATATGTTTCGACAGGGATCGTGCTTGTATGAATTGCTATGTTCGGATTTCTTTACCATTGCAACGAAAAAGGAAGAAAAAACCAAGAATTCTACTGCTACTTAAGACATGTAGTCTTGTGTATCAGGAATATTGTCAGCTCGTGGGGAGACTCCTTGATCGCTTCCAAATGTTCTCTTACTCATGTTAGTCCGTTGCACCATACGAACCAGTGCTTGAACCACTTCAGACATCGGTGGTCGAAACTCTGGCTCCGGCTGTTACCAGATGAATCAGATTGAGGATCAAATGAAGATATACTTGTATAGAGAATTAATACTGCAAGTTCAATTACCTGGACACAGAGAGCAATAACATCGGCAAAGCGGGATAGAGATTTGACAGGGTAGAGTCCTTTCAGTGCAGGATCAACCATTTTTGATAGAGCTTCAATATCGTGTAGCTGAGGTATCGCCCATCGCGCCAAAGATTGCTCAGATCTTGGTCTCGAGCTGTTGAATAAATGCACAGAAGGTGAGATTGCAGCGTAACCAAGACATTATCTTGAGATATTGCTACAATAATAGTGAGTCTGTTCCTGTGTTACTTCACCTGTCAAATGGTTGACGCCCGCTGAGAAGCTCCAACATGACTACTCCAAAACTATAAACATCACTCTTGAGAGTATACTGGCCAGTCATGGCAACCTCAGGTGCACCGTACCCAGAATCCACAGCCTGCATTAGTAGAAGAAGAATACTTAAAATTTCAATAATGCGAGTAACTCGTTCGTACCAAAGATGCCCAAGAAAAAATAACAGAAAACGCCATCCGAGACTAATTTAAATTCTTTGGATGCTAAAAGTTATCATCACTTATCGCAATCCTTGGAGATGATCCCATGAGCAACTCACATGAATAAACATATGAGAGGTACAAGATCAAAAGTACCCGAAAAATCGCCAGTCATTTTTCCTATACTATGTTTCACACTTTGGATATCCTATTTGATACAACAAACTACTTAGTTTTTTAAGAAAAGCTGATACATCAAAATATAGCCAGGCCATTGATTAGCAGCAAAATTTAAAGAGGCACAAAACTCACCTGATCTGCATTTCGGACGAAAGTAGCCAGGCCAGAGTCTGAAAGGTGAGGATTAAGTTCCGTGTCCAGCAATATGTTGGTTGATTTGACGTTCTTATGAATGATAGACAGTGAGCAAACTTCATGCAGGTACCTGGAAAAAGTAATTTCAAACCAGGCAGCCAATTCACAGACATTGTTGAAAAAAAAGAGTTAAAAAGAGATTTCGAAGGTTGGGGATCCCCAGTTGATAATGGGAACAACAATTTAACAAAAGCAAAAAAATTATGTTTAAATCTTGACAAGAGATGCAATCCCAAATGCAAATCCGAAGCACTGAAGTCCAAATTGTATAAGTATGACGTCTTGAAAAAGAAAATAATAATTAAGAGCTCTTTTGAAGGGCATCAAAATTCGAAATAATTACATTCACTTATTTATAGGGAACTTACTCAAGTGCACGGGCTGTCCCTAGTGCTATCTTGACACGAGTGTTCCATGTCAGTGGTTTACTGTTCTCCTCTGAGAGGTGAAGGAAGTCATGCAAATTACCATTGTGGAACTCGTATACTAGCAGATGTTGTCCATGCTCGGAACAATAACCCACCAGCTCTGTTACATTTGGATGATGTAAACTGGAGATATTCGACACAATCTCAACAAAATCTTCAGATAAATCATCCCGGAATGCTGATAAATTGATTTTTTTCACAGCAAGAACCTACAACATTAACAGTAAAAGAAGAACCTCAATTAACTAGGCACCAGGGATGCCACCCCGTCTAAAAGAAGTCATCTACAAGACAAAACGGCAATAAGCTGAAGAAAGTTCAGCTTACTTACAAAATGATAACCATTAAACTAAAGTTATTTTTCCAGTCCCCAATATGCCAATTTATAATTTGATGAGCAAGAGAAGTATACCTTCCCATCATCAAATTGAGCACGATAAACCCGTCCAAAAGTCCCCTCCCCAAGAAGGTTGTCAACACTGAAGCTGCCAGTAGCCATCTGCAGGTCTGCTATTGAATATGATTTCACATTTATAGGTGCAGTAACAGCTTTCTTCACAACAATGGGTGGCTTCCTTGAAACATCTTCGTCATCAAAGGATTTGCTACGATCAGTGGGAGGGGGTCGAAGATTTATTAAGGCTGGGGCATCAAATGTCACAGTCTTGATTCCAGAGGAAGTCTCCACAGATTTTAGTTCTGCAGTGAAAGATTTTGTGAATTAAATAAATTACTTGGTACTAGAAGATGAAAAATAGATCAAGAATGAACTGGTCTAGTGACATAATTATAAGATCTCAATATTCAATTTTGAAGCCTTTCACTAATTTGATTGGCTTCATGGACTGATGGAGACTAAACCTCAATAATTAACTGATATCACTTGGTAGAACCATTTGCAATCTAACAAACACTATTTGAACAGTCTGGATTTCATAAATATTATGAAACGTACAACAGATCATTAGTTCAAGCACCTGTTATTTACTCAATTTGAATGGTTGGCCATTTCAGAGGCATTTCTAATGGCTTCATTTTATATCTACATGATACCATCAACAAAACTCTCTTACTAAGTCACAAGCACGAAGAAAGAATGAAACCAACATTTAAAGGACGGATATATTTTGTTATTCTTTGGTGCTGCATATATTTTGTCGTATTTTTATGCGGCATGCCTTCCTTTCTCGTCGAGGAAAGTCGAACAAATATCTACATCAAGTGATTGTATAATTGAATCAAGCAACGGATAAGAGATTGACTCCTACTGATGCTGGACTGAGTTTAAGATGCATCAAGAATATGGGTTACCATGTATTTCATTTGAAGCAAGAGGAGCGAATGGCTGACTATCAAGCTTTTCAATATCTGATGATGTCCTCCTTGATCTTCTCTTCACCAAAAAGAATGCTACTACAGCCCCAACAACAATGAGGGAAATTACTATTCCAGCGATGCCACCTCCCCCAATTCCCGAACTTTTGCTTTGATTTCCAGCACCAGTACCTGCTGGGCTGTCATTTCCACCAGATTTATGATTTCTGTTGCCTTCGTTGGCTGGAGGTGTACCAGGTGGTGGAGGAGGTGCAGGCCCCGAACTCCATGGGTTACCACCCGTCCTATCATGAAAATCACTTAGTATCTAAATTGTAAAAAAACTTATGCGTTGGGAACAACACAAACTTGTAAATCAAGCAATAGAAATACTTACTGCAGATCAATGCTTTTCAACTGTTCAGGAATCCATCCTGTGAATTGGTTATTCGCAACATTCCTGAAAATCGTAAGTAAGAATATTAATTAAATCTATATGAAAAACAACTTTGATAGATGTACACGTAGGGCGTTACTATAAAAGTAACCGAAAATATGGTTACCCACAGATTTTTGAGGGGAAGATTGGCAAGGACATCAATATTTCCAGTAAATTGGTTGTTTTGCAAAAACCTACACCATAATTAGTCACATAAATAAGGACGAGAGGCCATGAATATGCATATTTCATATATCGAAGTTAATGTACTTACATTGTGGTCATACTTGAAAGTAAGCTTAAACTCTGGGGCAAGTTACCGGTCATAGTATTGGAAGAGACATCACTGTAGCAGGGAACACAAAGTACTGTCACTTAGTCCTTCAGCAAAAACAAACATGGAAAAGTTGGAACTTTTATAACATTTCTGAATTGCAATATAGTAGGAGACAGTGCAGTAGCCAACAGATTAAAAAGATAACTGTAATGCATGAACAATTATTATCACGAACACACAACAAAAGATAAGCAAACAATAAATACTAGTTCAAAAGCAAAATATTCATATCTTCTCACTGACTGAACCATGGAAAATGGTAATGCAGCAAAGTAAAGCTGTGACCTCTTCTAAAGCCATAGGTAGGCATCCAGAAAACAACTTATGGGTATTTGAGGGGTTGGAAGAAAAACTCACAGTGTGGAGAGGGAAGAAAGCTGACTAAACGTGTCACTGAGTTGGTTCTGCAACTGATTTTGGCCAACATTTCTACACACCAAAAGATTCGAAAGAAGTAAGTATTGGGTTCAAACCTACGTGCACAAGAGATAAAACTGCTCGAAAATACTCACAAATACTTTAGAGAGGTCATCTGAGAAATGGAATACGGGAGTCCACCTGTAAATTTATTATTGGCAAGATTTCTGCACATTCAAAAAGATAATGTAAATATTCTAATATTAGAAAGGAGAATTTGGTACTTAAAAGGAAACACAATGCACATACAATTGCTGCAAGTTTGGAGGAAGTGAATAAGGTATATCGCCTGCAATGTTATTATTGCTCACATCTCTGCAGAATTTTCACCAAGTCATTATATGAAAATATAGCAAACTAATATTTATTGAAGGAAATAAGACGCATGTAAGACCGCGAATCTTACAGGTTGGTCACTGATGTCAGACCAGCGAGCTGGAAACCAATTGACCCTGATAGTCCAAGGCCTGCTACTTTACTGATAAAAGACAACAGAAAAATACAGATCAAAATTAGCACCAGTAGTGATGTCTACAGCAACTTAAAAGAAGAAAAGGGGGATATTAAATCACATCTCTGTTACTCGTGAGCCTGAGCAAGTAATGCCTGTCCAAGACTGACCACAGGGATCATCACCACTCCATTGGGCTAGCTGAGGAGGTGAATTCAAACTGCTGTACATCCCTTTGAGAGCAGACACTGCAATCACACACACCATTAGTAAGGTAAATATAGCGTTTAACTAAGAGATCTTAATTCATGCATGAAAGTGATCTGAATTTTCTTGCAAATACCATGGACAACTTGGTCATAGTAAAATGCATATGCATTTATAATTCAAAATTAATCCGAATCCACTAAAACCATTTTGGAGATGTTCTAATTTACTAAACTTCAGCATTTGAATCATGTTCAGAAGTTACAAGTAAAGAGAAACCCGGCAACAGCTGATAGCTTCTCCTTCCTAAGGTGACATTTGGGTAAGCGATCTTGCCCATACGGTTTGGTGTCAATTTTCAAGATATAAAACAGTCCAGGGATTATCTTTTCTATCTGACTGTAGGATTGAGGCAGTTCAAGGCAAACATTCAGTTGGATGGGAGGCACTCCCATAGCCTTGAAAAATATTTCCTGTTCTTTCCTCATTTCCTGGAAATAGAGAAATCTCAGCTAAGAAACAATTCAGAAAAGAGCCTCCTGTATCTCATCTTAAAAGTCTGATTTGTGGAGTTCGCCATAAATCATAGTAGTTTGAGGTTGCTCCTTTTTGTTCCCTTGTGGGCAACATAAGAAGCTCTAATCTTCGTCTTTTCATACATTCTGAACTTCAAAAAAAGTACAAATTCTATAACCTCCTTCTGTAGTATGAGAAAAGCTTATATCATATGCCATTCTAATAGTCATTGAAAAGCTTGACCAATTCTGATGGATCACCGACATAATCTCAACTATCTACCCTGCTATTCATCGCACTCTAATTTAATACATAGCATATAAAGCATCCAACTGATACAAGGAATAACACAGCCCTATCCATGGCACCACAAGCAACAGCAGCCAATCATATCGACACCAAAAGTTGTTTCAAGCCACTAAATCGCCTGAAGAAGAAAACTTTCACTTCTCACACATATCATTGATTATAATCATTAACAAAGAATAATGCCTACACACTCAATGAAGATTCTCCAAAAGTAACCCACTGTCATCAAAGAACTAATCGCCACAATCCCAGACCAAAGCCCAAAAGCCCCCAGCCCCATCAAAGATAGTCTTTTGCAGTCATAAGGAGGGAGAACAGTAATGGAGAAGCAACAAAACAACAAAAATGCAAATCTGAGCAAAGCAAAGCAAAAGAACTGAAACCAGCAAAAGCAAAAGATAGTGAGAGAGCAAGTAGTCAAAGTACGGACCATCATTTGGATCTGTTGCGCCATTAATCGATTTGATCTCCCAACCCAAAATGCAGATTACCAAGAAAACAAGCTTGACCACTCTCCACTTCTCCATCTCTCTCTCACACACACACCAAGAAGAGATCCCTGTCTCACCTCACCAACAAAACCCAATAAGAAGAAGAAAACTTGCTCTGTGATAAGAAATGACAAGACTTTATTTTTCTGTGATTATTCTTTTTTATCAAATAATTACAACGGGAAGATTTTCTATACAGTTTTGAGTCCTTCACCCGAGTAAAGCTGGCACCCAGGCAGGCACGATTTGCTAGAAGAATCCAAAGCCACAGAAAAGGATTTTCTTATTTATATTATATTGTTGTTCTTTTTAGAATTTTGAATAGAAAAAGAGGAAAACTCAAAAAGAATAGAGATATGTGTGTGAGTGTGTATCTATATATATATATATAGAGAGAGAGAGAGAGAGAGAGAGAGAGTCACAAATAAAAAAACCTCTTTTGGTAGGTGTATCCATCGACTGTGTATCTTGTTTTTGCCTGTTAATAATTGAGTTTTTAAGATATTGATTGGAAAGTGAGAAGTAGCCATCAATACATCATTATATGGCAATAGAAATAACTTTGAAGAAATTGAATCATTGGATGAATCAAACAAACAAAGATGGCTTAGTCTTAGTTAATGTCATAAAGATTACTCAATTAACTAAATGTTACATTCAACAACCTCAACTTGTGTTCATAACTTAACGGGAGAGTCACGGGACTCTTCAAATGTGTGATCTCCATGCTTGCTTTTTTCCTTTCTTTTCCAGAGAGAACACATGTTTCAGATTATTGGGTTGTTTTAGAATCCAAGTTAGCTCAATAGCAAATAGTGTCAGTCAGTCAGAGCAAGGCAGAGGCTAAAGGTGGCTGCTGTTACTGAATCTGGTGAAGTCCCAGATCCTTGTTTACTGGGGGTTTTGTTAAGATTTAATGAGAGTGTTAATCGGACGGGATTTGGTAAAGGAATCCAGCTCCTGCTGTTGCATTCTTTCGTTCGTGGGTTGCACCATCTCCGGCTACTGTAGAGTGGGGACACAATCACTTTGATCTCTAGCCATTCAAAACCTCCACCAACCAATCTCTTAACTAGAAGGGAATACTATTTAAGGAAAAACAATTGAAAATTCCACCGATTTAACATAATTAAATCGTTTGTTTGACGAAGTAGTAGTAGCAGCGGTAGTTGGGTTGGATTGACAGTGAATTGCGACCATCACGCCATGTGGCTTTGATCACACGCTTTTCGATTACACGCTTATTACAGCTTATTCCGTTGTGTGTCGGTTGTCGCCTTGTCGGTGTACTTTGTCTTGTGTTGTGTACTTATGTCTTGGGTGATATCTATGATTACATCTCTCGGATATATGCTTCGAAGATTTTGAGTTCATTTTTATTAGGAATAGGTTTCTGAGTTCGATTTTTATTGGGAGTAAATCTTGAGGGTATGTTGTAATGTTATTTTAGGCAGTTTTAATTTTTTTTTAAAAATCATGATCTTGTTTTACTTTTTATGAGGTTTATTATTCCAATATTATTTTTTTTGTCACAAACAAAAATCAAATCGACATAGAAACTTGTGAATTTATATCTAATTAAGACGAATAGTATATAGAATTTATCAAATATAAATATAATTTTCTATAATTAAAAAAATTATTTAATATCAAATCAAAAAACAACAATCCCCTCCCACTCACTACTCATTGAGAACAATACTATTATGATTACGCGTTGGGTTTAGTCCCAAATTATATTGTCATCGGATGGAAAACTATTCTGCATGACGACCAAATGTAAACACATTCAATGTCCAAAGGATGTGCACTTTGTTAATTGAATTCCTTCCTTTGATGATGTGCATCACAAATCACCATCAACATTACCTTCAAATACTAATTTGAGAAGCAAAAGATTTAGTTACCCCACAAAGATTAAATCAAATTTCAAGATAATTTAGTTTCCTATAATGTCCAAATCACTAATTGAAAATATATATATATATATATATATATATATATAGAAGTAGAGATCAATTGCAAGCAAAGAATCGTGAAACCAGACTTTACAACAGTATCAGCCTTTTCAATTGCTAGTTCAATGGGAATGATTGAATTTTGTTCACTTTCATAATTAATACGTGTTGAATCCAGTTGTTGAATGAAAAGGGTGCACAAGTGTCCGTTTCCTCATAATTAATTAACTCGTATGTGTTTGCCGCCGGTGATTGCGGTAGGTCAACTACCAGCGTAAAAATTTATCAAACCTATGAATATGAATCAAAATGAAAAATTCGTTGGAGAATTCCTTGTCCGCAATGCTTTGCATTGAAACTTGGGGGCAATGATAAATGAGCAAGGACTGACATGAGCATACCTCAATAGCACAAGATGCATCGGACCGCCCAACAAGGAATTTCGCTACCTTAGGATCGTTATAGTTACGGTCGCCATTCATTGAGGCTTCGGTTGCCGACTCCCCTGTAATCAAGTCACCAACTTCCTTGACCTTCTGGCACTGGCAGGAGGCAGCCCCCATACATGGTTTTACGATTTTGTGGAGACCTGTGTTTTTGGTAAACAATCACTCGGATCCGGTCACTACAATCCTCTTTGTGAGGAGGCACCCCTTCTCCCAAAGTTACGGGACAATTTTGTCGAGTTCCTTAGAGAGAGTTGTCTCACACCCCTAAGTATGATAAATGAGTAAAAGCATGCTAGGGCATCCCTCGCAAGCGACACGCTGCATCGACACCAAGATGTGGTGAAACATAGGTAAGTGTTCCCCTATCATGGACGAGTGATGGTAAAAAAAATTTAGTCCATAAGTATAGGATTAGGATAGATGCTTGGAGTGTATGGTCATAGTCACTTAGAGACAAATTAATTAATCTAATTTACACCATTTTAGACGTAGGAGTTACGACTAACATAATGTGTTAAAAGTTCAAAATGTCTTTGTTACTTCCTTCCAAGTGCAACCTGTTCTTAAAGTGTCTAATAAGATTTTTATGGCTCTACAATCTCCTTCTTCATTTTAGTGTCACTGGGTTTGCTGTCATATGACTTATTGTTTATGTGCCAATGATTAGTGGTCATCAGCCAACAACTCCTCAACCGACGTGATCAAGACACATACTTGGCTTAGTAGTATCCAAGTTCGAATCCCCCACTCACATAAAAAAGAAAAATAGTGGGCATCCAATGGTAACAAGAGGCAACACCTTTTTTTGAGAAGGAATCATATGCAGCCATTTTCTGCCACAAACTGACGCAGCTTCAAGACTAAATTCATCAAATTCAATAGATTTCAGATTGCCTCAGAGAAGCTTTTATTAGTTTTTGTTTTTGGCAATATTACAAAAACTTTCCTGTGAGCAAAAAATAAGACATCCAACGACTCATTACAAATAGCTCTCTTTCCTTTGAACAAAAGCAATGCAATACTTGCTGCTAACGTTATTTTGTGGTAAGTGTTTCCCACCTGTTGTGTCCAAACAAATCCAAAACATATGCTGTTGATCATCTCAATGACTTGTACAACAAATGTCAGTTTCTCTACTGGAAATTCGAAACGGAAAGCGCTCTCATACTGTATGAGCTGATTGGATCACATTCAAGTCCAGATTTTTTAGCCTCATGACCGATTCAACATGTCCTCTCAACGTGTGCATCTCCCCCAGTCTGTAAAGTTGAATTTTCATTATAGCAAGCACCATCAAAGGAAAGACATGGCATTTGATGTAAGAATATGATCAATGCATGAGATGAAGACAAAGATTACTGTGAGTCGTTCATTCATAACATATCACTTCTAATGGAGTACCTGGCTATTTCTGCGCGCCTCCTCGCATGTTCAGCAATCCAAGAAGATCGAGATTTTCTGCCATTGGATTCCAAGTCTAAAGACATCAAACCTTGTAGACTCCTTTGCGAAAGAACCCACTGAGCCTCCCTGTCTTCTTTTCCATAATCTTTCTTTGAAGTAAAAGCAGTCTGTTGAAGAGCAAGAAATAATCACAAAGCCCTTCAAGCCAAGGGTCCTTTCTTGCAGAGATGAAAGATGACAAGAAACAAGGATAAACATAGAATACTGGACTAACCTTTCGATCAAATACGAGATTCCATGCTTCTCCACTCAAGGCATAGCGGACAAAGAACTTGATAATGTCCAATGGGACGTAGAAGATTAAACTATATAACCATATAACACCAGCCCATCCCCATCCAATGCCACTAATGTCAGCAAAACTAATTCGCGCATAGACAGCAATTAAGGTAGCCACCTGGATGTTTACAGCACAATCAAATTTAATAAATGAATTTACGCATTCAAGAATAATGGGATTCACGATACATAATGTTAGGCTATTAAGAGACATGATGTCCAAAGAATTAGTGCGAAAAAAATCAGGATGAGAATGTTGCTTTGGACATGAAGCAAAACAAGAAAATATATGATAAGAAAACAAACAATTCAACCTAGGGTAGTTATGGCACCAATCAAAGATAAGCTATGAAAAAACAGACTAAGATAGTTTGGGCAAGGCAACGTATAGATATAAATGCAACAAAGCAGAGATGAAAGAAGGGTTAAGAAAGGACATGGACTCTATGGGATTAGTTGAGGGTGGAGGTCTTAATAGAAACGAATTCTGAATGAAAATTTATGTGATTTCTCAAATGGATTCATGTAGCTGGCCACAACATATTGTTCAGGATAAAGGCATTGATGATGATGACATATCAAAATTAAGTTGAAGGCTTGTGAAACCAAGTTTATGTAAAAGGCTAACCAAGAAAGCATTAACAAATAAAGTTCCTAAAGGTCAAATATGCAAAATAACAAATGCAAAACCAAAATAAGTTCCTTACAAGTAGGTAAGTTATGTTAACCTTACCAGTTGAGCCACCACAAATGCACACATCAATAGAGTACCAGGCCTCTCTAAGAATGACCAACTTTGACTGCGTGTAACAAAGATGAGAGCCTGGCTGATGATGCTGACTTGCAGATATACAGCAGACGAGACTTCTTCAGAATTGCTAGATAGTGATCTTACATTGAAATGGGCCTGCAGCCACATAAACAATAAAGATTAAGTTTGGGAATAAGCAACACGTCATTGTAGATCACCAAATCTATAAACATGAATAGTTAAGTACCTCGAAGAAAGTAGTGTCTATAACAACCCAGTAAAACAGGACAGTAACCAAAGCAAGATATGTTCCAATGACAATGCCAGTTGCAAATATCTCATTAAGTTTCCAACTGTCAGGTCTAGGAGACGGCTTTACCCGGTCTTTAGAAATAGTCATGATGGTCCCTAATGAAAAAGAAAACGAAAAAGGGAAACATAAACAAATATTAGCACATATTTACAGGAATTTTCATTCTTCCAATTAGAAGAAATGGGATAGTTTTCTATTGTCCTTTCTTGAACATATAATTTTGAACAATGCTAGAAGTAAAAGCGACAATTCCCTACTACTACTCAAAAAATGAGAAAAAGGACATCATAGGTTGAAATCTTACCATCATTAAGTATTGCTATGATCAGAACCATGAAGGGTGGGAAATCGTATTCCCATATTAATGCTAGAAGTACGAAACCAAGCTGCAACATAGACCAAGATCAAAAAATATTGATGTCAAACAAAATCCAATGTTTCAAATCTGTAAAATGAACAGAACACATAAAGAAAGAAAGGGAAGGAAAAAAAGAAACTCAGCTTACCACAATCCTTATGGTTATTGAGACGGCATATATCTGCATATTAATGTCAAATAATACTTTACATCAGTTGATCAATTTGGAAATGAGTCATGGAACATCTAACAAGTAAATCGTCAAATATATTGAGACATCAGAAGGTAATAGTTCCATTTTCTAATGCATGCTTATAGATATCAGATATCAGAAATTAGTGCATCAAACATAGTTTGTCTCTCCTCAGTCCAAAAAACTGAATATACCTATAAGCATGCACTTTAGTCGGTCAGCATTTTATTACACTCTCTGGCATGTGATGCATAGTATAGTACACAGGTGTACTACAGACAGTTGTTATGCATTTTCTGTTCAAAGGAGAAAACTGATACTCAACTGTATAATTTTTCATTCTCTGGAATATTGCTCTGCTAGTTAAGACAGCACTGATGATCACACTTAAGCCCGGCTCTGTCAAGACTATATCAGCAGCACTCCTTGCAGCATCCGTAGCATCTGCAACTGCTATTCCAATATCTGCCTTCTTCAAAGCAGGCGCATCATTCACGCCGTCTCCAGTCATTCCAACAACATGCTTCTTTTCTTGTAAAATCTTAACAATTTCATATTTATGTTCTGAAAGTATCACAGGAATGATGACAGGAATCAGGAGGTACATCTATAGCCAAAAAACTTAAAAGCATGTTAACATTCTTTTAGCCATTTTAGTATTTCTCATAACGTTGAAAAAAACAATTGATGGCAGGCCACATTTGACAACACAGAATTTAGTTGTTGGTTTTATTCTGAATGTCAAGATCAATCAAACATAATTCATAAAGGCTATAAAGCTAAGGAACAGCTTCTAATACAATTCTTTGCATATGAGTTAGGAGTTTAATTAGGTACCAGGAAATACACCAGCAAAACCATCTGCCTCCTCAATGAGCTCATCCACTGGAAGAGCTTCATGTTCCTCCCTTTCATGGCCCAACAATGATGAGGAGGGATACATGTTTGTTCCCATGCCAAGTCGTCTTCCGGTCTCTTTTGCAATGGCCAACTGGTCACCTATGGCAGAGAACAAAAGGTATTAATTACTAAGCCACTCAATGATATGCTACAATTGCTACCGAGGAGGTGACGCCAGCATTTGCAAAATGTACAAGGTAAGTTGATGGCCAGCATCAGCATTCATAAAATAAATTTATACAAAGAATGACGTTTCATTCCACAATAATTTTTTTTCCACACACATGACTTTGTATGAATTATTTTGACAGGGCTTTGAATCTCTCCAGAAGTATTTTTGTAACAGGTTACAACTACATTTCATCTCACTTTGCAGTCATGTGAATTAACAGTTTCTATCTCTTAGCTAGAAAAATGGGGTGTGACAGCATATGGATTCTCGCATGATGGTTGACAAAAAAAAAAGACTGATGGCACAAACTCTGTCCTCAAGGCACAAAAATATTTGTCAGATATGGAAAAGGTAATGACATAAAGAGAGGATAAGTGTTCTCGTCCAAATTAACTCAATTGCGATAATGGTAGGTTGGTAACTCACTAACTCACACATGATAAATCCATAAAACTTCCGTTGGAATCGGCAGATTAAAAATTTTCATGAAAGCATATTGTTACTACTCTATCTAAAGCTAGAATGGGTTATTAAAAGATGTAATATTTTTTGCAATGAAAAATTCACATATACCTGTAATCATCTTGACACAAACTCCAAGGTTGAGCGCTCTGCGGATGGTCTCAGCACTATCATGTCTGGGAGGATCAAACAATGGCAGCATCCCACAAAATGTCCAAGGGCCTCCAGGACTCTCCTTAGTTTTTTCAGGAACTTCCTGGTACGATGACAGTTTTTAATTGACAACCATGTCAGTACGAGATCTTTATTGGTGAAGTAAAAGAAAGTACAATCATCCTAATCTTAACTTTAAACAGTCAGTAGTTTTGAGCTTCCCTCTTCTAACTCAATTTAATTCCCACCAACCATAGATTAGATGAAAATATGCACCCAACTATACCTGATAAGCAACTGCAAGAGACCGCAAACCCCTCTCAGCAAATTTGTCAATGATGGTGTGTACTTTTACAGCAATCTCATGTTTCTCTTGGCATAAGTTCAGGATCTGATAATGTAGAAATAAGATGAAAAAGGTAAAAGCTTCATACTTTATCAGAAAAAAATAGAAAAGTATACTTCATGCTCTGACCTAATTACTTTAAAAGTATACCAGTTATTATCATGTTGCTCATTACTGCCATCAAGAAAGCAGGGAAAAAAAATTCTTTCAATATTGTTCAAGTATGACCTAGACACTTCAAATATATTAATCATCATTTGTTTTATGAGTTGGAAGTTCAGCAACTAGTCATTGCTGCTATTGATTATCCATTCTCATTGTCTAAGAATGTTGCCACATGAGGGTCAAGAACCAGAAGTGTGAAAACTATTTCGAGTCTATGGGTACCTGTTCAGGAGCTCCTTTGGTGGCCCGGTACCACTTGCCATCTGAATCTATGTATGTAATTGCTGTACGTTTGTCCACTGGATTAAAAGGAAGAAAATGGACTTGGGTGATATTTGCACGTGCCTGCAAACAAAAATGGGAATTCATTCCTTAGTGTTCTAAAAACCAAAAGACTTAGAACCAAGAACTTCATTAGTTCATTATTATTGTACCTCCTTTGGATCACCAAGCATGTTAACAATGGCAGCATCGATTGCATCTTGATTCTCTAATCTAGCTGCCCTGGCTGCAAGCAATAGAATCATGTCTTTGTCCATATCTTTGTTAAAAACCTACATAAGAAATTAATTTTACCACTGGGATTAGATAGATAAATGAGATGAGCTAAAAGATAATAAGTACTCATAGACTATAAATTATTGCTGTTGATTTATATTCACTTTTTGATGCAAATAAGGTCTAAGGCTGATCTATTGAAGAATAGAGGTTTCACAATTAAATGAGTGAGATGCAGCTTCAGATTATAAAAAGAGAAAACTGCAGCTCTTGCAATACTGATTCTTAACCAACACATCATCTCTGTTACATTACAACTAACAATCATTGAGTGAACCAGAGATGGTATATGAAAAGGTTGGATGCCAAAGAATGGCACAACAAACACAGAAAAGGAATCAAAATGATACATGGACAGGATATCAATAGTTAATATGTTTATAAAACACTTCAAAAGCATCTATAAGCTAGATCAGCATGCCCCAGTCTGAGAAGATTAAATGGACACATAAAAAAGAATCATATAGAAGGTATACAACTTCCATGCGCAAGGCTCCCGCAGTGAGCACAGTCGGAGACAGGCAGGATGTACTCAAACCTTACCCCCCACATAATATATGAAGAGGCTATTTCTAGGAATTGAACTTGTAACCTCTAGATTGCACCCCGGCAACTCTATCACTGGGTCACATATTCGCTTATTAAAAAAGAATCATGTAAGAGGCAAAATAGTTTCACACACTATCACATCTGACGGGACTGAAATGTGAAGATAGAGGTTTGACAGTTGAGCTACATTCGTGTAAATTCTAATGCCTCCGGTTGGGCATCATTCAGTGTACCCAGATCCTAATCTCAGAACAAACTACTGGCACTTTAGGATCAATTCCCATTTTTCAAAATGAGCATCATATCCAGATTTCTATTGCCAAAAATGCACTTAATTACGCAATATTTTCCCTCAATAATAATATAATATGCTTAGAGCAACAACTTTCCCGGGGAATATAAAGTCAGCTTTCGTACCTCGACAAGATTTTTATCAACAGTGAGGCGGTTCAGGGTAAGAGTTCCTGTTTTGTCACTGCAGAGGACATCCATTGCTGCCATTTCTTCAATTGCAGTCATCCTCTTTGTAATGGCACCCTTTAGGAAAATGAAAGGAAAAGGTAAAGAAATTTGCAAACAATGTAAGCAAAGAGATGCATTCGATGAACTGTCTATTAATTTTGGACACCACAAAGTAGAAGTTCATTTTTTGTTTTTCCTGAGGAATTTCCTAATTATCTTCCATAGGAAAAACCATTTACTGGATGATTGATCAGTTTGAAAAGATGTATTTCTTCCATACTTGTTTCCACCTTGCTTCACTTTTTTTTTTTGAATGGAAAAACAAATGCCTTGCCTCACTTATTGCAGTGATTGATAACATAATCTAATTGCATCACAAATTTCAGGGTAGTTTTACCATATTATAGGGTCATGGCTACTAGAATTTTCACCTGTTGAGATAGCCGATGGGAACCGATAGCAAGTGTAACAGATAATACTGTTGGCATAGCTATGGGTATTCCTCCGATTAGTAGGACAAGGAGGTTGTTGATTCCATCCCTGTAAGATCGGTGCTGTATAGGGTACATGACAATAATTTCAAGAACCATACCCACAGCTATTGAGCAAATGCAGAAGTTTCCAATGGAGGTAAGGACCTGCAGCAACAATAACAATTTTAAGAATATAAGAATTACTATCAAATAAGGGAGTTCAGTTATAACGAATCTTCAACAAACTACAGAAATCTATTTTGAGCCGAGTACTTTCACAGTCACAACTAAAATTTGCATGCCTAAGGGGAAGCTTTGCCTTCATCTTATGAACAGTTGGTTATATTCTTAATTATTCTTTTATCCCTGTCATGATCAGGACGTAGATTAAAGTGATGCTCAAATGTTATGACTGAGCGCAAAGACATGGGAGGAAAGCACAACTTTTCCTACAAGAAACGTGGAACTCAGGTGACCAAATAGAATTCATAATACAAGATTCATTTTCCAGTTTCTTTGAGGGCTACGCATGGGAAAAAGTAAAAAATTTAGTACCAGAGAGATCGTATCAGATAAATATTTTAGTTTAATTCACCTGCTGGAAATGTCCAACACTTTCAGTGGAGTCAACCAAATGTGCTGCTTTTCCAAAGAAAGAGTGAACTCCTGTAGCTATTACCACAGCTTCAATCTCACCATGTTTACATGTCGAACCAGAAAAAACTTCATCGCCTGTCCTCTTGGTGACTGGGAGAGATTCTCCGGTTAAAGCTGACTGCATAGACAAATAATTTCTACAGATTCTCAGTCTATTTTTCGTACTTACATGATCATAAATGAATACAAATTACTGTTATGATCTTAAAGTTGACACAGACTTGCATATTCTTTTACTTGGTAAGCACTTGCCTGGTCAATTTTCAATGGGTCCCCTTCAAGCAATCGAGAATCTGCAGGAATGATATCCCCAAGCTTTATGCTAATTATATCTCCAGGCACTAAAATAGATGCATCTTGCTCTTGCCACTGCCCATCTCTTAGAACCTGTTGGAGTTTTGTGTGTTAGTATGGCATGCCCCTCTAAAGGAGGGTAAGATTGACTTTTATGTTACCTATAAACCAATCCCCAGGACCTTCAACCACAGCCAAAAAAAATAAAACATGAATGAAAGAGTAAACACAACTACAAAAGATTAAATGACTAAAGAAATTAGACAGAAATGCAGTCAAATAAACACCGAAGTTCTTAATTAGCATGACAAGCATAAAAACTTCTTTTGCAGAAAAGCTAACAGGGGATGTCTTCCAACTTGCAATATGCTTGTTTACAACTAAATCATTATTATATACAAGCTTACAGTAGCTGGCCTTAGTTATTGCTTCAAAATAAGGTTGGACCACCTAAACCATTTTACAGAAACAACCCTGAATCTAGGGTCTTTTGCTTAAACGTGAGTGTTTTCCAATGAATAGGATCAATCTTCAAGACATCTGTAGTGGTTTTTCCAGTATAATATAAGGCATCACATCAAAGGACATACCTTTGCTTTTGGAGCTAAACGGGCCATAAGAGCTGCTGCAGCATTTCCAGCATTATTTTCCTCTATAAAACTGATTGTCGAATTTAATATCAGCAGGCAAACAATCCCTACAAAGTCCTGCCAGTCAGGACCCTCGCCCTGAAATATGAAATCCAGCAAAGAATGAGACAGAGTTTATGTATAGAAAGATATCAGAACATCTACACTGATTTCAAAAGGGGCAAAAAAACAAAGGATAGACAAGGAAAGATAAGGTGAACATTTGTGGAATGCTAATGCAAGCAAAATTGAAATCCACTTACTCCGCCATTAGCAAGGGCAATGGCCATCAAAGCTGCAGCTTCCATGACCCATGACAAGGGATTCCACATAAAACTAAGAAATTTCAAAAACTTGTTCTCCTGCATTAAATGTGGGGGAAAATTGTGAATTTATGAAAATAACTCAAAAAGTAAATCTAGGGGCCCTAAATACCTACTTTGTTACACTACAAAGAAGCATAATGCTTAAAACAACAAGGAATTGCCTATGTTCAAATCAGTAACAACTTCCATGAACCCAATAACCATGAGTTAATATTAGGTCACCATAATAAAAACTCCATATCCTTTTTTTTGATAGAGTGGAATGCCACAATTCAGCTGAGCATATTCATAACTGACCTATTAAAGCATTTCAACATTCAGAGCAAGTGATTTTCATCGGTGCTTGCTTCATACCATGATAATCACAGAGGTTCAGAAGAATTTATCATTTGAGTTTTCGTTTAAGATAAAAAGCCACAACTAAGATGCTTGACTTCGTTGTTTTTTTTTTCCCTATCTCAAATTGACACTCATATGTATATTTTCTGCTGCCAAAATTGGCTTTTATAGTTTCTCCAAACACTGGAAAAGAGTGAACAGAAATGGTAGAAAGCTCACTGGCTTCTCTTCAAGCCTGTTGGGACCAAATATCTGTAATCGTGCTTCAGCATCTTCTGATGAAAGTCCTCTTCGTGATGCTTTCAGTTGCTCAAAAACTTCATCCAATGGTAATCTTTCCTGTTACACCATTATTGAAAAAAGTTTGGTACCACATAAAGTTGATTTGGGAACAAGGTAATCACAATGTATTTGTCCTAGGCTTACCAAATCAATCCCTTCCCGGTTGAAGTTCTCAGGACCCAGTAATGGTTTCTGCAGATCCTCAGCCATACTTGAGCTTCAAAACTGGAGATAAGGCAAGCAAATGTTTGTCATGAGCACAGAGCATTAATGTTGGAACTTCTAATCATAAATGCCATAGGATTGTGAAAAATAAGGCAGAATAAACTAAAATGATATGAAACGCAACACAGTATTCGCATTTGTACAACAGTGAGAATTGGAATAAGAATTGCTTGTCATATGGATCATCTGCCCAATCATCCATGGCTATGAAAATCTGCCCTAAATCATCTAATCATAAATTTCACATTTCACATATCATATATGAACTCACCAAACTCACAAATTGTTCAATTAAGCATTCCAAACCAATCAGTCAAGTGACAAAGTAGTGAAGGAAAGTTTGAAATGGAAAAACAATAAAAGAACATCACTAAATAGCTCACAGAAATCAATAACAGCCATTTATGGCGGACAAAAGAAAAGAAGAAGCAACGAATTAGAAAACGCACTTAGGCAAACGAGGGAAAGCAATGTTATACAGTCCCAGGAGGATCCCTTTCCCCGTTTGATAGTGATGGTTAGGGCCAATTCCAAAAAGGAGTTCAATGCTGCGGAGCCAGAGAGAAGTAGCAGAATCCTTAAAAGGGGATTGCAAACCCCCATGATTTGGTAGTAGCTGACTGTTGGTTGGAAGTTGACGATGACCGACCGATCCCACATATCCTCTTCTGGGTCGCGCCAATTCGAAACCATTTTCGAGAGAGAGAGAGAGAGAGAGGAGAGGAAGGACCGTTGCCTCACCTGCCTTTCAAAACTTACCCTTCCAAACCTAACGGTCTCTTACTCTTCCAGTTCAAAACCCTAACCCTTGGCTTATTAAGTAGCCGGATTTTGTGCATTTTGACTTTGTTTGACCAAAATCTAATCTATGCCTATCTAATCTCTTACTATGCTAACTTTAATTAATTAGGAGACTAATGAGAATCCCATTGTAGTAGAGCTTGAAAAATAAAATCTCAAATGATTAATATGCACAAATAAATTTTTTTTAGGTAAGTTTTTTGAGTTGGGGAGCGTAAGGGAGAAGAGTACCCCCTTGTCCAATTAGGGTTGCACTTGAACCGATGTTTAATCGAGCCGTTCGAGTTTGAGCTCAATTAGATGAACATTATTTACACCACATAGTTTACTAAGTATATCCCACTGACACTCTAAAAACATTGATCTATAAATAAATACTCCTCTTGACCCTACCATTTGCCTCAATTTTTTTACCTCCTCATCCTCTCCTTCTTCCCTCACATGAACCCTAATCCCTCCTCATTCTCTCATTCTTCCCTTGCCTCATTCTCTCCTTCGATCAAAACCCATTTTCCTCCAATGATCATAACACCAATTTCAGCTGAAAAGTTTTTAAGCCAATGTTGGACTTCCTCTGACAAACCTTCGGAGAAGACGAAGTGAGCAACTTTTCCTTCATTGCATATTTATCTAACTTTTGCTTCTGGTCACCGAGGCCGACAAGGATGCACACCAAAAGAGTGTCCAGATAAGCCACCACCATATTATTGCTTAGGCCACTCTGGATTTACCACAGATGTAATGAATTTCTTACAGGCCATGAAGGAAAGAATGGGCGACCTTGCTCAAAGTTTAGGAATGCCACAAGGCCCCAACGATGGATTCAAATGAGCTGTTGGGATTGATGGGATATCTAGAGAAGAATTGAAAATTAGGGTTCAAGGGGTGTAGATTGTGTTTTTAGGAAAAACATAAAAAGAGGTATATTCATTATTGTTATATTTTTCGTTGAAGTTTGTTCAGAAAGGGGTATACTCAATAAATTGTGGGGTGCAAATAATGTTTATCCTCAATTTGAGTTTGTACTTATTAAGTTTGAGTTTGTACTTATCAAGTTTGAGTTTGAATTCGAGTTTAATGTAGGGCTCGATTATCTATCGAGCTTATAATTATTTGGCTCAACAGCTCGCGAGTTGGCTCGATTTTAATTTATTAAGATATATTTTGTATTGTTTATATAGAATATAATACACAATATGAGCTCACATATTAAACTCGAATAGAGCTTGAGCCTCTCCTATATAGCTCAGAGCCGAACTCGAATAGCCAAAATGGAGTCATGGAGGTCATATTTTGAAAGTTTCACGCATTATTCATATTTCACAATAAGTGAATATTCGTAATTTCTTTTTATGACACTCAGGTGAGTTTCTACTGTTGGTAGCTCTACGCATTAGTTTTACAAAAAAAAAATACATCAATTGTTTTGTACAAGAATTGTAAAAATTCTCAACCCACTCACATTATTAATATTGTTCGTGTTAGGTTTATCGGTTACATCAGGCCAATACAATTTTGTTCTTCCTAAACCGTGTCACTTAATGATATTTAGGCCCAAACGATCTAAGATATGTAACAAGTCTTGACAATTAAGAATTTCAAGCGGTTAACGTAAGGTTTCAAAAAGCATAATCCAAATTGATATAAAGATTTCTAGGGCTGTTATTGGTACGGTTACCGTTACCAAACACGGAATACCGTTACCATACCAATTCTTTCGGTAACTAAAAAAATGTTACCGTTACCGTTACTGGAAGAGTCGGTATACTGATGGTCGGTATACCGATCGATCGGTAATGGTAAGTCGGTAATTGGTAAATTTACCAATTCTTAAAACCTATTTAAAAAAGAGAAGAAAAAAAATGTATCAAGTAGCATTGTGCTTAATAGTCATTGTATGAGACTACAACACTTTCATCTTGCCTACAATATCAATAATAAAAATGATAGATTAATGAGAAGGATCATTGTGCTACATGTGAATAAGAGAAAATACCTATCAATCGGAGAAAAAATGAAAGGAGAATTCACATAACATTATTCCAACAATCTATAACGGAAAATCTTTCATTTCATTAATTTCTAATATTTTTAGTATTCGAAGTGTTTTAAACTCCATAGCAGGAAAGCTAAAAGAAATAAGATAAATAAAGATAAAAGACCATAATGGAAAGGGAGAAGAAAAACATGTAATCAATACCAACAAAGCATTTTGTTATGTAACAAACACTGCTTTAAAGTTAATGAAATTGCTAAGAGTGATATATAAATGATAACCCTAAAAATAATCAATGGTCTAGATTAAATTAGATCAATCTAATGGTCATGATTAAATAAAACTAAAACTAAAAATAATATTAATATATATTTAATATATATGTCGGTAATCGGGAAATTTACCGGTTTTGAACTTTGCTTACCGTTACCGTTACCATTACCGAAATCATCGGTAAATTTACCGTACCGAACAATTGGTAACGGTATACCAATCTTTTGCTATTTTCGGTAACCAATTCGTCGGTAATGGTATACCAGTGGATAATTTACCATACCAGTAACAGCCCTAAAGATTTCAAACAAGTAATCAAAATCTGCTGGCATTATGTTATATTATATACATACAATCATGATTCGTACTTATCATAGTACCAGATTTTTGGAATATGATATGTAGGAATTGCAATTCGCAGACATGCATTGCATTTGGATAGCAAATACACCCTAACTTCAAAACAATCCAACATATGTTCCTGGAAGCTACACCAGACCTTCCTTAATCAACACTGTATCTACCTTTTCCCAGTTGTCTATAATCTATTACTTACAAATTTGCATTTTCGCGTATAATACAAATCAATAGTATTACAGATCTTAGTGTTTTTTGTCCCAACTGATATTCCAAATGCTAAGTTGGACGCACAAGATTTCATATGGCCGGTCATAGGGTGACACAGACGAAAACAACAAAGAAAGATTGAACCAACGTTCAAACACAAGAATACACTGGAATCCACTAAAAAATGAGAAGAAAATGCTTCATATATTTCTTAGAAAAAGAGATAATGACCATTAGGGCCGGCTACAACCCTAAAATGATGAGAAAAAAATGCAAAAAACGTAAAATTGTGACAATACTCTTAAAAAAGAAAATGACACATTTAAGGCCCTAAATGATGGAATTTCACAAAAATAAGGTGGGGTTAGAGGCCAAAGGCACCTAGCTCTGCTCATTACGCCATTTCTCTTCAAATTTCATCGAATTCGGACAACGTGACAATTATCAATCCTATTAATTGATTTTATTGTAAATATAGCAAACTACATAAATTAGTCCGATATCATGCGGGGCACATGGAGCCCATGATTTCACTAGATCATGTGCGTTCATTTTGAGATAAATGAAACAAAAAACCCTAAGATTCTTAACATTTTCGAATACAAACTAGCACTCATTAATCAAGCTTATCAAAATATATATTGATTAATCATATCTCAATCTTTCTAGAGATTTTACAATACCCGTGTGGCTACGCGTGTCATACATTCGGTTTGGGAGTGCGAGCCATCCTACCAAAACGTCTCAAAGTTAGAGAATAATGGTTTTGGTGCTGGCTACTTGTTCCCATAAACCCTAATACCATGCCTTGTCTTCATTAAGCAGCTCTCCACTTTCCATGCCCTTAATTTTGCTTCTTCTCTAATCAATAATACTATAACCTGAATCCCCCCAACTCCAAGGAAACTCATGAGTCTCGCATCTTCCAATGCAAATCCCTCAGTTTTCGTCAAGATGACCATGTTCACTCCCCTTGCTTCCTAAACAATTCAGTCAAATCTTTCTTGGCATTTGAGATTAATTTGTACGCACATTTTAGACACTATATATATATATACTCCAAACCAGAACCAGTTGGACCCTCGTGGCCTTCTAGGTTCTAGCTCTTGATAGAGCTTTTTTACACGCCAGTTAGAGTTGTTCATCAACAAAAATGGCTGAGCTTAAGGTTAAAGAATGCAATAAGTTTGCATCCAAATCCAAGGCCCCTTCAAAGGGCAGTAATTTGTCCAGCAAGTGTGCTAAATTGGTTAAGCAGCAACGCGCTCGTATCTACATCTTGCGCCGCTGCGCAACCATGCTCCTCTGCTGGTACATTCATGGCGATGACTAGCTAATTATCATATATATAGCAGTACTAGTAGCATATATGGTAAGGTTCAGGTTCTTGTATCATGCTCGGTTGTTTCTGTTGGGTTTCATGGGCTTCGGTTGTGGTTTTCTCTTCTTTTTTGGTGCACTTCCTACTTTTTGCCCCTTGGTGGGGCTTTTGGGTGCAAGAGAGAGGTTTCTGGCCACAACTCTGCTTTTTCACCAACTGGACATCAATCAAGTATGGAATTGCTGGAGCTGGATGGTTATGTAAATGGAGAGGCTTCTGATGTTGTCAATAGTTGTTTGCCTACTTGTTTTGCTTCTTCTCTCTTTTTGGCCACCCAACTTCTTTCAGGGAAAATAAATGTAATCCTTGAAGAAGTTGGATGGGTTGCTCACTTGTTGTATTGGACTAATTGTGAACGTTATGAATTATATAAATTCTGATTACAATTATAACAACTGATGTATCTACAGCACAGGTTGAAATTCATTCAGATCATCCAAACTGTTCTGCTTTCTCAAGTCTAAGTCCAATTCATCATAGGGCCTAAGCCTTACGGGACCTTCTAGGGATCACTATTTTAAAACTCGTCTTACTAAATCAAGGCAATTCACGGGTTTATAAATGTTCGGGCTTCCGATGGAGTGGTGAGTTATGCAGAAAGCATGGAGAGCCTTTTTTACATGCTATAAGGGGGAGATTGATTCTTTACGAAGGAAATAATTATTTACACAAGTAATGATCAGTTTACAAAGAAACAGCTAATAGGAGTAAAGCACCACTTGAAAGTTCCTTGAACAGGATAGGAGTCTGCATTGGTGCGTTCATCAATGGAGTTTCAGCCTCAAATCTGATTTTCTCCTCCAATAATTCACAATCATGGAATTTACCATACATAAAACAACCTACCAGCCCTCTCCCATAAGGATGAAAACACAAATGACTAGTTCCGACCCTGGAGCTCCCTAACTGAAGCACAGATCTGCTTCCAACACCACCCTTCAGATCTCTGGAACAGACTCCACCACCAAATACTAGCAACAAATGAACCCCAGCATAGCAGCTCCTGATCCTGATGGCAATAATCCTGCTCATTACTGGTGGAAATATCAAAAAAAGAAAGAAAGAAAATTACAAAGCGCGCATTATTAACAAACACTTCAGCATAAATGGAATCTGAGCAACTAATGAATCAAAGACAGTAGATCAACGTTTATAAAATCAAGGGTAATATGCCTTCTCACCTGTAAAATTATAGATCTGAAGCCTTAAATTTTCTAGGCCTTTTATGCTGGGCTGGTGAAGATGGAGCCTCTGATGACCTTCCAGGTCCCTGGAAAACCGAATGTTAAAGGACAATGAGTCGATGACATTATGACAATACATTGCCTTGCCAAAAGTAAAACTAAGAGAGAACACAATATGATAGGTACCTTGCGTTTATGGTCCCTTTTGCCAACCCTTTCCCCTGAAATAACAAGAGAACAAAGCAAGTGAACAGCAGCATACAACAGACTTTTGTCGGACGAAAGGTAGATTAGTAAAAAATCAGAATGTCAAGAACTCAAGATCACTCAGTAAATTACCTCCAAAACTCATTGAGTCTGGAGCAAATGCTTGATCCTGATCACGGTTCGCTCTCTGTAAAAAGCTCAAAAATCACATTCTTAAGGATTGAATAGTAAAACTAACATGCTTGCATACTCAAAAGTCAAAACCCCATATTCCAACAATAAGAGATTTAGAAAGAAAAAAAAAAAGAAGATAAACTGAAAAAAATGTAAGCAACAGTATATTGACCTTGGGAGTGTCTGGTGCTTCAGTGTAGGAGCCATCACGAAAAGATGAGCCTTCTGCCTCCTTATGCTGTAACTGATGATCAAACATGCACACAAACATGTTTAAAAGTACAAGGTGGAAAGAGCCTCTTGTTATCACTAAACAACTATTTCCAACCGAATTCATATGGCATCAGTATATATATCTTGTCCATTTCAAACCAGTAACCAATGTCTATATCGCTTTAAGCCAATTCATGGGCAAGTGAATACTTTCCTAAGAAGTTATGCATTGCCAGCATTTAATGTTAACATTCCCAACAAACATAGAAGCAGTAGACAATTAAAAGACTAAAATTATTCTAATAAGAACATCAGTCAGATGGTAGGTGGGTATTGCCAAAACCAAGAAAGATGCCACAAGTCCTGTTTAATTTTCACATCATTAAAACAAAATTTAGCAAGGATATGAAGTTTGCAACAGAACAGTTTATCTATCAGGAAATACTCTCATGAAACGCCCCTGCCATTCAGTATATGTCATATTGATGAGATTGCATCCTTTTGTATCTAAATAGTAAAATAGTGTAGGGATGAAGTTGAGATAGATAACTCTATGAGCTCAGTGAATATTGTACTCATACATTTGAATAATATCATACATATTAGAAGGGATGGTTACCACTTAAAAGAACTAAAAACTAAAACCCAAAAATAAGGAACAAATTTCATGTGCAAGAAGCAAATCATAGATATGAAATACCTGTTTCTGAAGATTCAGCAGAGTTAGTATTTCTTTTCTCAATTCAAGATGCTCCGAGCAAACAGCTTTCGTAGGAACCTTTGGTTTTAAATTGACCTGTACAATACAAATTACATGATTACATACCTGATCTTGGATTGTCATTTGAGAGGAAGAATATAACTAGAAAGAATTTATTTCTAACAAGAGAGAAAGGTAATTGAAAAACTTAAAAAGCATCTAATAATATTAAATACTTCTACCATCAGGAATCGAAGGATCTTTCAACCTAAACTAGAAAGCCTAATAACGGATAACGAACAAAGGGGTTAAATTCAATGAGACCCCATGATAATGTTCAAAAGCATAGTCAAGAGTTTATTCAAATATGGATATGTTTGCTGATGAAAAATATATATTTCTACCAATCTAAAACCACATTTTCTGATTCGCATACCAAACAAAACAAGATGCAACCAAAGAATGGAATCACGACTCCATGCTGTTCCATACCATTCCTGTGTCCGAAATGCTGCGTAATTGAATCACTTAGCTCCTATACTTTTCGGCACTATATTTTTCAGATTTATCAAACCAACCCTAAATATCTATGCAACATTGTTAATAAGAGAAGTATCAAACCAAATTGTCTATAAGTCTGTTGCATTTCCCTACAACTAAAAGAGCTAAAATGCAAATAATATAGGTTTCACATCCACCAAAAAAAGTTCATGTACAATAAGATAAAACTAAGCCAGAAATACAGCATTCTCATATGACAAAAAGATAGAGATCTTAATGCAAATTAATCACACTTCAATCCTTCGAAATGGACTTAAATGAAAAGGCAAGAAGAACAATTATATGTGCTAAAAGAAAGTAATTAACGATGCTTTGGCAATTATCATACTCTCAAATGTAAAGTTTGAATTAAAATGGGCCAAAGTGAAACAATGCTAGAGAATTTTCACAATCACGTTGTCATGTGCATAACATCATCAGCCAATAAAATATGTTCCAAGAAAAAGATAATTTCTGCTGCATCAATGGTCAGGGAGAGGAACAAACCCCAAGATCTTGTAAAGTTTGCTCAACACGTTTGATAGTTCGAAGTCCAGCAGTTGAGCTTTCAGCTTGCACCATTTGCTCAAGTGCATATGTTCTCAAATATACCCGCAGCTGGAAATTCAATCAACCCGTCAAATTATTAAAGCACGTAGAATAAGGCCAATGTCACCCTCTCCTTGTCAACAAACACACTTACCATGCGCAAAGAAGATAAAGTAGAGGCATTATCTGCCATCACAAGACTTGATGGAACAATTGCTCCAAAAGGTATCTGATCATTTGATAAAGGTGATGCCACATCACCTTGACTAACAGCTCGATCAGGATTTTCTGAACCAACAATTGCCGTTGCACGCAACTCAGCCTGCTCAGCAACCTAGAAGAGATGAAGCAAGAGAAAATGCATAGAAGATGAAATTATAATAATCTACAGAAAACACATGTATATGTGCGCATACATAGCATTCTTCAGAAGGTTTGTAAATCAAACATAAAAATATTACTCAAACAAACTAAACAAAAAACCCCATTTCTTTGTCAATCCCATACTAAATTTCATCCCAGCGTAGTTCAAACAGCAACCTAACATAAGATTTCGCACTAATAAATCGTTCTACCTTAATAGGTCAATATAAACATCCTAAAAATCTGAAAGCAAATGTACCAAAAAATCTAGCTCGAAACTTACCCGTGCAAGCGTCCGAGACTCAGCTATTCTTTTTGCTTCGGCAAGGACCTGAAAGAGAAGTGAATGAAGAAAAACAAAAACACGACATATTCATTTGATGGGTTATTCCAAAACACAACTCATTTTTCCCTGAAACAAAGTAAAGACCTCAGCGTCTTTCTTCTCTTGCTGCTTTGTCTGGGATAGAACCATGGATAATTCACGCTTGCGTTCTATTTCTTGTGACATATTGTAAGTTTCCTACATTAGAAAAGAATCATTCAGAACCAGATAATAAACAATGAATGGAGTGCAATAGAAACTGTATACTATTACAATTATTTTCTTGCAACTACAAATTGTAACGCAGCCATCTGGCATCCATGTAAAAACTCCATTTTCAAAGATACTGCACCTTAACAAGAGGATGCCCTAAAACATCTGCAGAAGATGGATCTCTAGCAAGCAGTATAACTCGGGAAACTACAAGCGAATACATTGCCATCAATCAGAAATCTCTCAACGATAAATGTCATGGTATTCCCAGGACAATGGATCAATATCAAGTTGTTAATTCGAAATATTAGAAGGAAAGAATAAAAGAAATTTTATTATTGAGCAGCATATAATAGCAAGTCCATACCATTGTAATAACGATCCTTCAATTCCTCCACTGTTCGAGAGGATGGGAACCTGTCAGCAATCACGATGAACCGGAGATCGAACTGTTCGCACAAGGAAAACAACAGATCTGTCTCTTCCTTGGTCCACATCTAATGAAGGCAAATTGAAAGAAAATATAAATGACAAAAAAAATTTACAAACAAGATTTAAAAAAAAAAACTTTTTAAACTTTTTGACATATAATCCTGCAGTTGGAGTCTAAAAAGAGAGCCAACTACAACGTAACCTACAGCACTGGTCAAATGCTTCTTGTACTCCTCATCTGTGTATTTGACAGCATCAACAGACTGCACCATCCCAGATAAAACCGAGGTTAATGCGAACTCAAGCTTGATCAATAAGATGATCGGATATTTGAAAAGGAATAGACTCTATTCGTAGAGTAAAATGGGAAAAAAAAAATTGTACCTTGTTATACTTGGCAAAGGAATAGTCACCTGTGGGAGGAACACCATTCACAACTCTGACCTGCAGAGAACAAGTATTAAAAAACTATAGCTAAAAATCAAATTTCGTAGAGAAAATTTCATTAATGAACGGAAAGCTACCCAGTGATAAAGCTGCAGATTGTCTTTTCGAGCAGAATTAGTAAATGGAAGCCACTGCCAAGTTATCTGAAGATAGAAGTTTCAAATATTAGAAAACAAAACCTGCATCAGAAGTTGAACTTGAAAATAAACTTCAATAACAAAAGGTGACAAAGGATTGTAATATCTTGAGTGATGAACTGATCACAGAGCAAAATAGTAAAGGATTCGTGAGATAAAAGATGAGCTCTGCTGGATGGAACAAACTTTAAGAAGAACATCCACTTCAATAGAAAATAATGCACATCAATTACTGATATGTACCACATCGATTCTGATTGATGATTTCAACCGATTGAAATATTAAAAAACAAGACTTTTTCTTCAATGCACTCATTTGAACTTTTACATTCTCAGTCTTTGAGACTGCCACAAAGCCATGTCTACCATAAGTAACATAAGAAACCAGAAACTCAACTCATGGCAATCTAACTATGCTCAAGCATCAAGTGGCATCCTAACTGGTGATCAAGCTTGGTTTGTCAAAAACTTAGTTAATTCAAAACAGCAAAAGGAAGCATTAGAACCTAAAAGAAAAGTTTGCAAATTTCTAAGGTTGTTGACAAGCTCCATAAAACACAATTGCTTAATTTCCAAATACAACCAAAAACTCAAAAATTAGTTACAACAAAAATATAAACTAATAAATATAATTGACATGCCTTCTCATCTGCCGGTGGCCGCTTCTTCAACTGGGAAGTATCAATTGCTGGCATAAGAGGCGCCAGACCTCCTGTAAGTGCATAAACCTAAAATAGCAACCTGACATTAGTCATAACAAAAACTGCTTATGCAAACTCACCAATTCAAGCAAACTTGCGCTCGACAGAAATATATAAAAATATGCCTCGCGAGAGATGCCATCGGGCTTTCGCTGGGAATCCTTGGGCGTCCGAGATTTCTTCTCTTGGGGTATGGGCAATGGATTCTTTGGCAATCCCAGGATGTCCTTGGCGTCCATCTCGAAGCCCAGAAAGGTGGAACTTTTGCGAGTTTCATATACTATCGAGGAACTTGGGGTTCGCAAGACATTCGAATTTTCAATAAAACAGGATCAGAAGAAGAAGTTTTGCAATGATTAAGTTTTGATTCCAAGTGATTGGATTGGGATAAATCAGGGCTTCTTAACTTGATCGGTGTTCCGGGATAGAAATTAGGAATTAGGGCAGTTTTAGGGTGCGAAAGATTTGAGCATAACAATGAAATTGGGATTCTGTTTGGGCAATGAAAACTCTTCACTTCAATACTAATTGGGCCATTGAAGGCCTCATTGTCGAAGCCCGCAAGATATTGGACAGTAGCATCAAATGGGCCAATCGTTTTTAGGCCTCTACACGGCCTATCTAATTGGTTAGTTGCTTTAGGTGAATTTTAGATGCACTAATTGGGCCATTTGAAGGCTCATTGTCGAAGCCCGCAAGATGTTGGACTGTAGCATCAAATGGGCCAATAGTTTTTAGGCCTCTACACGGCCGATCTAATTGGTTAGTTGCTTTAGGTGAATTTTAGATGCATTAATTGGGCCATTTGAAGGCTTATTGACGAAGCCCACAAGATGTTGGACTGTAGCATCAAATGGGCCAATAGTTTTTAGGCCTCTACACGGCCGATCTAATTGGTTAGTTGCTTTAGGTGAATTTTAGATGCACTAATTGGGCCATTTGAAGGCTCATTGTCGAAGGCCGCAAGATGTTGGACTGTAGCATCAAATGGGCCAATAGTTTTTAGGCCTCTACACGGCCGATCTAATTGGTTAGTTGCTTTAGGTGAATTTTAGTTGCACTAATTGGGCCCTTTGAAGGCCTCATTGTAGAAGCCCGCAAGATGTTGGACTGTAGCATCAAATGGGTCAATGGTTTTTAGGCCTCTACACGGCCAATCTAATTGGTTAGTTGCTAGGTTTTTTTAGGTGAATTTTAGTTGCACCTTGGCCTTTTCAAACTATACCTCAACTTACATTAACTTAGGTTTGACCCTTTGTTTTTTAGTTATTGGATCCTCACACCCCACCCTTTCTTTCAACGAGAGACAAACAATGGTGAGTTTGTCTTCCCAACGACCATACCATTGCTATTCGCGTCTGTGGGTTATCCATCACCGCCTTATCACAATGGTTAGGGGTTAGGGTCTGTTAAGGCGATGACATTGGTAGCAAGAATAATACTTAAAACCTCCAAACTATAATCCCAAATACCTTCAATCAATGTGAAGAGGTGGTCCATTGGATATTAAATGGGTCATACATGTGTGTTTTATAAGCAATCATTATTTCACATAAATTTTGCTATAAATCATATTTTTGATGTACGTACCATTACCCTGTGGCAATTAAGGCCCGGCCAAAGCCATTCGACCGACGGAACCAAACTGTCACTCTTTATCTATACAAAGTCGGACAACTTTTCCCGTACCTTGCCAACAATAATTTGTGGACAAGAAGACTCCACAAAAGAAAAGGAAGAATGTTAATGGTTATAATATATATATTAGTGCCACAGCCACAGACAATTATTTTTCCTTGATTGAGCAAGAAATGACAAATTGGTTTTGTTATAATGCTTTTCGTTGCTTACAACACATGCATACATATAAACAACATATGTCTTGATCTTACTTATGGTTTCTTCTCCTTGTGGTTGTAAGATATAGTAGACATATATAATTAGCTAAAAACAATAATGCATACATCATTCGTTTGTATCTATATATATATAGCTTATGCTATTGTCTTTGTTTACTTGGAATTATTCCTTGTTTGTTACTGTCTAATTATTGTGTTGGCATGTTGTTTTGTCTTGTCAAATGAAAACGGGCATGGTTGTTGCTTGTCATATATAAACTATATCACTAAACACAATTAGCTGATTAATCACTCCATGTAAGTTTGTATTAAATCATATATTATTTTTTTTTTGATTTTGGACCTTTATTTTGTTCTTCATTGCCTCTTATATGTGTCACCATTCTAATTGGCCTAACTACTACTACCTATTTAAATTGCGATCATACTCTTGGTATTGTATGCCTCTTCAAAAATTTTGGGTACGTAATAGTCGAACTTTTGAATACTCAAATTAATCATCCTACTCTCTCCCCATATTTTGACAAAGTCGCAGAGTGTTAATATGAAAAGTTATAAACTTTAATCCTCAAAATGGAAATGTTCATTCATATTCGACTCGATTAAGCTATTTCATGACCTAGTTGAGAATATATATATATATATATATATATATATATATATATATATATATTTAGTTAGTTAGTTAAAACTACATATGCATTATAAACTAGTTTTTAACTTGTGATTGGTATTATCACAACATTAATTCACTGTCATCGACATATATATATATATAGTAAGTATTCAATCAATATCACCGCAAAACAATCATTAATCTTCTACCGACAGGCTTAAATGATAATGCTAAACATTCCACGTTTTTCTTCTAGTTATATATATATATATATATATATAATTTATGGGAGTTATTGTGTTTTTGAATGACGAGAGAATCAAACTATATCACCTTGTACAGAGTCGTACGTTGATTCTTTGTCGTGGAAACAATGAAAACATGTTAAATATATGTCAATCTGACATGCACCCTCACCAAACTAAGCAACAAGAACTTTTACGTGATAACAATTCAACGAGAAGAAAATAAATCTAAAGTGACATGCAACAGCATCCGATCATATATATATATATATATATATATATATATACAACTTTGCAGGGCAGAGCCAAAAATTTTCATGAGGGGGGCGAAAAGTTGGTAAGGGTTCGGGGACAATGACCTCAAAATTTTTTTTAGGGTTAATTATATACTGAAAAATAACTAATTTCTCATTGATTATATAACAAAATTATAGTGAAAAATACAAATATCACGAAATTCATAGAGACCATGAACTTACGACTTTCATAACATAATGCATTTTAGCTACCATAATGACATAATGGCAGTCGGAACAATCGAACAAGAGTAGGTTTAAATAAAGGAGAAGAATAGGTTTAAAAAAAGAAGAAAGAAATGCTCGTAAAAAGGAAAAAATTGGTTTAAAAAAAAAAAAAAGAGAGAGAGATGTTGAACAGCTGTAGGGGTGTAAAAAACCGATCCGAATCGAAAACCAATCCGAAAATTTTTGTTTCGTTCGGTTAGGGTTTTGGGATTTATGCTTTTTCGGTTTACAGTTTTCAATTCGGTGTTAAATTAAAATTTTCGGTCTCAAACAGAAAATATTTGCAGAGTTAATAATATTATATATATCTTATATGTAATATAATGACTTACTAGTATTAATTTAGTAGTTTTAAACTATTAATTTTTTGCAGTTTACTAGACTTTTGTTTGTTTGAGAAGATAAGCATGTACAGATTGAACAAGTAAGAGTAATTGATGCTTGATATATTTTTTTTATTAAATCTGGTTGCCAACTGTTGCATTATTTTTGACACAATGACACCTGTATTATTTTTGACACTTGTTTGGATAATGAAATATGAGATTTTCACTTTTTCAGTTTATAAAAATTCTAAAAAGCTGAGTTATTTCGGTTCAAACCGAAAAGCCAACATATATGATTTGGCTTATTTTGATTTATGTTTGTATAACGGTCTGGTTCGATTTATTTAAATATAAAATCGAAAATATTTGGTTTGGATAAAACCAAATCAAACTCAAACCGAACTTCCACCAAACAATTGGAGTTGAGATTCGAACTCGATAGTATGGGTTAAAATGAAGCACAGTTTACCATCACACCAATAGGAAATATTTGAGTTGATGTGTCAAATCTATATATAACAACTAATTATTTTTTCAAAATCCAGGGAGCCCATGGTCCCTATGTGGCTCCGCCCCTGCGACTTTACATAGACATAAGAGCTTCCATTGGGTGCCATGTGGCATGCTAGGAATAAACGAGGACCCACCTTTGAAATATCACAAAATAATGGATTGAAGAGGAAATTATCCGATGTCAGAACTAGTGCATGCATTATGCACGTTTCGTGCTGTCCGAAAGTAAATTGGGAGACCAAACCCGGAAATTAATGTAGGCATGCACCTCACGTGGGTAAAGTGTTATTCCTCTAGTTGCTGACTCATACGCATCTAATTAAAAGTGTCTCATCAAGGCCGTCACTTACACTTGGTATTAGTAAGAGCATCTCTAACGGGAAGTGTAAGGAGAGGATTTGATTTAAGATATTTGATGGGTTTTGACAATGGTATATCCGAGAGTTTTCGAAAGTCCTGGGCGAATTTAAAAAAAGGGTCCTTTTAGAAAAATTAAATGACGTACGTTAATCAAATCGGTTTGGGCTATTATAAGATTGATATTTTTTTAAAAACATGAGGCCTTGGGTGATGGTCATGTTGCCCCACCTTAGGGACGTCCTTGGGTTTTGGGGTTTTCATATAATAAGAGGGTTTTGAGAAATTGTAACTCATTTCGTTACTGAAGTTGGAGTAGATGAATTTATTGAGAAACCACGTTTTAAAGTAATGTATAACAATAATCAAAAAAGTGTTTGATTAAAGTAGACGCGCTCTAATTGCAAAATATTTAACATTTTGTTATTGCCATAAAAATGACCATGGCGTAATTATGTCATCTCTCTCTTTCATTAGGTAATGCAGTATGGACTTGGGAGGTCATGAGATCGATTCTCATTGGGAGCAATATTCTTGTAATTACATATTGGGTTTTTGGCCCAACATACCCTATCGTCAGGTGAAAAAAATTTTGTGTTCATAGACTTGACGACCTTGGGTTTAAGCCCATATAATCAAATGTCCAAACTCCAAAAGACAAAATTTGTATAATGTGGTTATTGATTAAAAAAAAAAGTAATGCATTGATTTTGATGTAACATACTGTACACATAGTTTATTTCTACTTATACTTATCCTATCAAGGTAATTAAAATAACTATGACACCTAGGTTGACCAATTTTAATTTTTTGTCATGGATAAGTATTAGCTTCATTTGGTAAGAACATATATAATGTATATTCCACAAATAATGATGAATAATGAGTTGTGTTCACATAACCTAAAAAAATCAGCTGATCGAGGAAATTACATTTTGACAATTACATTCCCTTTAAAAACTCATCATTAATACATGCCAAAATAGAGGAAAAGAAAGGTAAGAAATACATATATATATACACACACACACACTAGCTTTTGGTGGAATTAGCAGCTTAATTATCTCGTCACTTACACTTGGTATTAGTTAGTAAAAATGGACAGCTTAGTTTGCACCTACGTGTTTGACATATATATATATAGTATTTAGATCAGCTAATTAAAAAAAAAGCAAAATATAAAAGAATATATCTATATATAATTTGGTTCACCAACATTAACTAATAGTTGGCTCACCCACACGAGTAGGAGGAAGAGTAGGAGGAATCAATATATATTTTTCTATATGATTACCAGTATTAGATGAGAGGGAGCAACAACCCCATTCATATCCAGGGAAAAAAAATTGAAATGAAAAAGAAAGAGAAACTACCAAAATCTCATTTAATAATAAATATTATTCAGTTATGATATCGATGAATCGATCCCAACAATTGATATCGCAGTTACCCCAACCGCTAAGTTATACGCACATGATTTCATGTGCATCATGTGGGGATATAGAGTCTACGTATTTACTTGGATCCCGTACGTATAACTCAGAAACTGAGATACCAACTTTTGAGATTTTTATCACTTCGGAATATTAGACCTTACAGGGTCAACATTGTACCCTCGTAAAATCTCATTTCGTTGGTAAAAAGTCAAAACACACGTATGTAATGTGGAACTGGTAACGGCTGTACCTAATTGGATGATGACCAGAATCTAACTACTTTTCAAAGCCGTGGGTTAATATGAAGCTTCTGGGTAATCCATTTGGAGTGTAAGGAAAAAAAAAGATCAAGAAAAAAAGGTTAAATCGGTTGACAATGGAGGAAAAGGGCAAAAAACATGTGGAGAGATTAGTCAGAAAGGGAAAAAAAGAAAGAAAGAAAAAAAAGGTTGGAAGAAGTCAAAGTACGCGTAATGTGAAAACGGCATCTTCAGTCCAAAACTCCCCACACGGACGGACACGGTTTGGTGTTTAGTTGTAAACTTTGTAGTGTCCAATAAGAAGGGGACAAACAGCCGCTTCCAGAACAGGGTGGGCCCACCACTCCTCTAAAGATTTTCTTAACAGATTCTTTGAAATACAATAAAATATAAGATTATCCATTCAACCAACACACAGTATCGAATTACCTATTATATTTTCTACTTCATTATAATAGTGATTCTTTATCTTTTTTAATTTTATTATGAGATAGGATGAGAGAGTGGACAAGAGAGTCCGTTTGGTTTGTTTTCTGTTTTCTACTTTTTTTTTTTTTATAGATGGTTTCTATATTGATCTAGCTGAATTGTATTTATATATATATTTTTTATGGTTTTAAGGTGTTGATTATGGAAATACGTTGTTTTTTTATAATAAAATACTCCCATTAAAAACACTAATAATTAGGCCGGAACTTTAGACGCTTTGTCCATTAAAGGTCAGTTGGATTCAACTCTTCATGGGGGGCATACGCATGATGTCTCACTTTAATCCCCATTAACTGATTACTAATTAAAACAAATCATATTATTTAAGATGGGTGCCGCCAGCATCCCTTAATTTACGATGCTGATGTAGATTTAAATATTCAAAACATATAATATATATATATATATATATACACATATATATATGACAGGCATGACTACATATATTATATATATGCCTCCAACCGAGTCTCAAACTTCACACTCAAAACTACTTCTCCTTCATTGCAAGTATTTCAAACAATTTCTTTCTTCTTGAAGCCAAGAATGGTAGCCGCCTCTCCGTTTTCAATGCGATACAAGAAAACAAAGGCGGTAGGAATTCCTACGATCGATCTTTCAATCCAAAACAAGTCAGAAGTATCGAGAATGATCGTAAACGCCTGCGAAGAGCTCGGGTTCTTCAAGGTTATCAACCATGGTGTTCCTGAAGAGGTAATAGGAAGAATGAAAGATGAAGGGGCTCAATTCTTTGGAAAAACAATGATGGAGAAGCGAGAAGCCGGACCGGCTAGGCCTTTTGGTTATGGCTGCAAGAACATCGGTGTTAATGGTGACATGGGAGAGCTTGAATATCTTCTTCTTCACACCAATCCTCTTGACATCTCCGAGAGATCCCAATCTATTAACTCCAATGACCCTACAAAATTCAGGTAACAACTACTTAATTTCTTGCTTATAGAATTTATTTATTTTTTAATGATCTTAATTTCATTGATTTGAAATTAGGGTGTTGATTTATGTAACTTTGCGTGGTTTATGTGCTTGCTTTCTGGGTTATACATTGTTTATGACTTGTCTAAAGTTGCAACTTTTTTCTTATATTAATACACATTAAAAAATGGACTATTGAACAATATTAAACAATATATAAGCTTAATATAGTATTTAATTTCATACATATATATCTATATATATATATATATAGAGAGAGAGAGAGAGAGAGAGAGCCCACATATCTAATATTTAATGCATAATCCTAATTAGTGATGCCGATATCGTCTCATAGATGTATTAATCGTACTAATTATAATATATAGTTCTTGCTTCTTGGCTTGTAGATAAGCATATTTAATTAGGATTCTAGAAATATATGTACTATTATATCTCCTAGAAAAGGACACAAATCTTTGCTTTATGAAGAAGAAAGTTTATAATTATTATCATTACATATATATTGCCATATGGGTTAAGTTCAATTTGCAGTCCAAGTATATACATACACACACTCAGATATATATACATATACATATATATATATGTATATATATATATGTATATACCCTATGTGGACCAAAAGTGTGGACCAAGTTTATATATATATATATATATACCTTATTGTGATTTTGGGAATGATCTGTTACAAATGACAAATACGCTATTTAGTGAGTTGGAAACAACTATTTTGGGCCCCTTTTGGGCCTCATTTTCAATGGAATGTACGAGTCAAACAAGAAGAAATACAAGTCCAGAGAAGCTTCTTGATATTGTACTACTCATGCTAAAAAGGGTAATGGTTATGTACTGTCAACAATTACTTGCATAGTACTGAGATGCTGCTTTTGCAAATCACTTTACAGATATATATATATATATATATATATATAGTAACCACTACCATAAATTTCAATTCTAGTCAACAAAATCCACTGATTTTTTCATAATTACCTTTGTTCTTGTGTGGTTAAGCCTTGTGGGTGCATGTGATTAATTAGTTTAGCTCCTGTGTTGGGAGGAGTCAATACACTTTCAATTCATCGATGTATACATATTAGGGGTGTAAACGGTCGATTTTTTTACAAGAATTTACCGACCAATCGATCATTAAGAATGGTTATTTCGATCGATTCTCACTATTTTTTACAACTAACTGACTATTTAGTCGGTTAACCGTTCGGTTCGATTATTCAGATAATTTTTTAACAGCCCTAATATATGTCATATGTGTGCTTGTATATATATTGAACCTATTAGAGATTAGTGAGGAGAGAGACATGTTTTTGTAAAGAACACGTTTTGTGTTTCAATTATGGTTCTTCCCTCTTTAAGAGACATGTTTTTGTGGTGTTGATGCAGTTGTGCAGTGAATAACTATGTAGACGCGGTTAGAGGATTGGCGTGTGAGATTTTAGATCTGGCGGCCGAGGGATTGTGGGTCCCAGACAAGTTCGTGTTCAGCCGGCTCATCAGGGACGTCCACAGCGATTCAGTGCTAAGACTCAATCACTATCCTCCATCGGTCAACGAATGGGACCCAGCACCTTCAAAAATAGGATTCGGAGAGCACTCTGACCCTCAAATCTTGACCATTCTCACCTCCAATGACGTGGCCGGCCTTCAAATTTGCTCACAAGATGGTTTGTGGGTCCCCGTCCCTCCTGACCCCACTTCCTTCTATGTCATTGTTGGTGACGCCTTACAGGCGTTAACGAATGGGAGATTCGTGAGCTCAAGGCACAGAGCGTTGGCCAACTCAACAAGGCAAAGACTGTCAATGATGTATTTTGGGGCTCCGCCTCTTGATTCATGGATTGCTCCGCTACCGGAGATGGTCTCGAACCAGAACCCGAGTCTGTATAAGCCCTTCACTTGGGGAGACTTCAAAAACGCCGCCTATTCTCTGCGATTGGGAGACACCCGGCTTGACCACTTCAAGATTGCAATCTAGCTAGCCAGTATTCCAGATTTCTAGACATATATTTATATATTCTTGTACTTCGTTTGTGTAAACCAATTGGTATAGGAATTAGGGAACTTTTGTATATCGGGGTGGGGTTCATCTTTAGGGTTATCCTTGATACTTAAAAAACTCTAAGAAAGGCTAAATTGTGCGAGAATATTGGAGCATAACGTACCAGTCGTCGGTACAGTAATGTGAGTTCTTATTTTTAGTATGGTGGTAGAATTGTATTTTTGGTATTCGGATAGCTTGCTATAAAAGGGGAAACCCTTGTCGCAATTTTAACACTGGAATTCTTATATTGAAAATAATCGTAAACTCCGTGAATATAAACACTCTTGTCGAACCATGTAAAAACAAATGAGATATCTATGATTTAGTCACATCTCCGAAAAGGGTAGTTTGATAAGATATGGGCTTACTACATTTCGATTGGTAAGGTAGGATATTGCATTCACACCAACAATTAAACATTGAATTAAGTTAATTAATTAGCAAACTTAATAGTAGTTCTGTTTGACCACTAAACCAAATCAGTAATGGTTGGCTTTAATTATTTATATTGCTTTTGTGTTGCATGTAATTAAAGGCTAGGTAGGTCCTTCTGGGTATATATATATATATTCTATATAATACGAAATCAAATCATGATAAGATTTCATTTTTTGAATTTTATCTCTAAAAGGTTTGGTATATCCATGGTTGTTCTATCAACCAAGATGGTCTATTGTGTTAAATTAGCTGTTTAAGTAATGTTAGGTATGAGGAGGGATAGTGACTCAAACCAGGATTTGAGCCATTAGTGTCTGTCAACTTAGTTATTTAAGGAGTTTTATTAATTAAAGCTAGCTAGCTCGATCGATTTTCATTGACTATGGTCAGGAGTGTTAAAGGGTCCTACTTTATAACAATATAATATGTTCACAAATAAGGGTCATTTGAAGACGATAACAGATAATAGAGCAATAACAAGCAGAACAATCGAAAGAGTAGAGAAAGAAGAAGAACACGGGATTTATGTGGTTCAGTAAGAGTGCTTAGGTCCTTGAAGTCTATGACTGTTTTCACTATGAGAATTTCGGTAATACAACTGAGCTAGGTTTCCCCCTTTTATAGCAAACTACCCGGGTACCCAAAATACAATTATATCGTCATACTAAAAATAATCAATACTTATCAGTAATACCGTATCATACTACGTTTCCATCTCGCACAACTTCCCTTTTGCTAGAGCTCTTAGGTTTTAAGTAATACTTCCAATATGAGCCACTTTATTTAACAATAATAATATATATATCAATAGATGTCAAATATCGGTAGATAGGGTAGTCCTGAATTGGTAGAGCAACTTGATGATCTACATAAGATCAAATTCCAATGTCTTGTTATCTTGTGAAAATCTCATCAATGATTAATTAAACTCTTTTTTTTTTTTTTATAGCTAGGCTAATTATGATAAGTCTGGCCGTCCAACGCTCATTGACTTGCGTTAGTGTTAGTGAGTCTCTGGTGGCCAACTCTCCACACAAAACTTACAAGTCACGAATTGCACCATAAATTCTAGATGATCAATACAACAATACTACGATTATTAAACGCAACATTGATGAAGAAGCTAAGGAAGAACTAACACAAGTAGTCCGCTTTTAATTAATTGCACCAAATTAACTTGAAAGCGTTGTTGACCAAGTATATTAGGATATTCAGGAGGGCATTGCCGCATGTAAATATATATATATATATGTATGTATGTATGTATGTATATATATAAATATGAGAATAGACGAAATGTTCATGTTGTATTTGGCAATGGCGTCTTTGGTGTTATTGTTTGAAGCCCTAATGAAGCGCATGCAAGAAGACAATGTTGTTTTGCCAAGCAAGGAGATATTGGAGGATACAAATCACGATTCCTGTAAACAAGATACTGCTTTTATGTGTAAAAGCATCGGCACAGGGAGAAAATGGAGCGATGACGATCCGGATGGACATTGCCATCAAGTTTGGTGCCTTAAATGGCTGAATTTTCTCACATAATTGTCTTCTTTTCCTGCTGGTCCTTAGCGCGCATGCCATGAAATCGATCCATTTGTTATAATACTCTGTTCAATGTCTGTAACTCCCTGAAGAGAAGTAAAAATTCAAGCTGAAGAGACAAACAATGAAGAGATCATGTTAGGGGAGATCATCAGAAGATTTTTGAATCCATGGCAGGACCTGCATGTACTCTCTCAAGAACTGTTCTCCAACAAGTTGTTGGGTGTAGTGCCTTGAAGCCAATACTGTCTCTATTATAGTTTAGGTATAGACTATAGAACAAATGTGGTAATGCATAGCTGTATCCCCAAATAAGTGCCAATTGAATTTGTGAAAATCAGTAGAAATGGCTTTTGCATATATGTGGAGTAGCACATGAATTAGTTTTAGTGGTTTCTAGAAAATGGTCATTCTATAGGTACACAACATGGTCATTATAAGACTCCAAGGGATTGGTTTTGTGATAAGTTGTCACCATAAACTCTTGTCAAATACAAATGGGTCTTGAGTTCAATTTTCATGTCAAACGAATTTCTTTGGAACGATTCTCATTAGCCGAAACTCGAAAGCCTTGTATTGCCTGATGCTTTTTTTTTTCCCTAACCATTTTGTCTAAGTTGATGGACTTGTGATTCAAATTAGCAATAGATAAACAAAGCAAGTTTTCTTTTCTTGTATAGCAAAATGAGGGGGGAAAACAAACTACATATGATTGTGCGTCTTTGCCTTTTGGAGATACTTGGTTGAGTAATGTTACATACCCTCAAAATATGATATTCATTTTACCCTCAAATCTATGTAGCATTTGAATACCCATTGATTGTAAACACATGTAGGATTCACTTCATATTAATTGGGATATCATAGGGGTCACATTTTAATAATTTATTTTTAAATAATATTGTGCCCCTTAGCCTTTGGGTTACTTTAGGCTAGGGCCGGCCTGAATCAAAACCATTGTAACTTGTAAGCATAATTGCCGAGTGGGTTGTAGCAATCAATGGGGTCCAAAGACTTGGGTATCTGGTGAATCCGATAGAAGGAAAAGAATTACAGAAAAAGTATGCCAACATGCATGTAAGACACAGGAATATATATTCACACACACACATACACAAAGGAGAAAAACGAAAAAAGAAAAGTAGAACGAAAAAGTCAAGACGTTTTGATTCAAGTGTCTCAGAAGTCAGAACATGAGACTCTGCGCGAGCCAGGCCCATCGACTAGACGATCCAATTGTAGGTGCAGGCCCATTAGAAAAGTCTCACGATGCTTTCACTTGATTAGAACCTTAGTGGAAGGCAGAAGCCAGGAACTATTGAACCTCCGATTCTACTGTAATCTGCTGTCTATCTGCTATCGTTGATTCTGTATATTCTCTTTTTGTTCATTCAGAAAGTGAGTTTCATTGAGTGGCAAAAGCTAGAGAGCAACCGAGAATATAGGCAGAAAGATGAAAATTTGAAACGTAAGAATTATTTCTGCAACTACAGACTAAATAGCAACGTTTGCATGAGAAAACACAAATAATCTATGACTCAAGTAACAGAGATTCTATGAAGAAATGGTACGCTAAAACAAAATAAGGAACAACCAGCTTTGTGTTCCACAACTTTGCTGCAATCCAAAACTCAGAATTCCGCTGGGCTGTCTATGCCTGCAATCACAACCACAAAAGAAAGCCAAAATTAATGTGGTATAAATCTTTTCCAGTAACTAACAATATGAAAATTTGTAACGAGGAATACCGCCCATAATAATATCAATATCAGTAGTAGTGTAGTACTATACCTTGTTTGCAATATTATTTGAGAGCCAGTCAAGTCCTTCATACAGCCCCTCACCAGAAGTGGCGCATGTACTCTGGATATACCTGCAGAACAAAACATGCAGAGTGGTCATGAAAATAGTAATTTTGCCCGTCATTAAGGGGGATGTCGGGTTGGTTAGTTGCTACTAGTGTGTTGAGCTAGGTTTTATCTTACCAGTGGCGCTGACGGAGAGAGTGAAGACCAAGCTTATCAGTTATCTCTGCAGCATTCATAGCGTTTGGCAGATCTTGCTTGTTAGCAAACACTAGCAACACTGCCTCTCTCAATTCATCCTGTTAAGATGAAAAGCATCAAGGTCAGGGAGGAAAAAAAGGCAAGTCTGAAGTTCCGAAACAAATGAAGTTCCAGCAGAAATTTCTCTCATCTCATAATTCCACAAGTATTGCCAATTACATGAGATTCTTATATTGATACCTCATTCAACATCCTGTGTAGCTCATCCCTGGCCTCAACCACACGGTCTCGGTCATTGCTATCAACCACAAAGATAAGCCCTTGAGTATTTTGAAAGTAATGTCTCCACAAAGGACGGATCTGGAAAGACAAAAATGAAAGCCAATCAGCTAATGCTTAATATAATGATTATGAAATCTGGATCCTTAAATTTGCAGACCCAAGTAAACACACAAATGCAAACATAACATAACTAGAGCAGGGAGGACCTAAGGTTATATATATAGTCAATCAAGAATCTACAAACAATGAATTAGAAGAAAAAACAATGACCTTGGTTTTTTTCAAGAAGTAGTGACATGAGAGAGGAGGCAGTGTGATAGACTCTGCTTTGACTGGTTGATTATTTTAAGAGAGACTATCCTCTAAGATACAAAACTAGGATAAATATACAAAATATTCAGTGATGGACGAGAAGTCAGCAAGTAAAAACATATAATGAACAAAATATAAGCGAATATAATCTTGTAAGCAAAAGCACATCTCGACAAAGGTTAATCACTAGTTAAACCACTTATTACAATATAAACAACATGTATCACCGCAATCCCAAGAAGCTAATTCATGCAAAAACAATAGAAAGTTAGAAACACCCAGCACTCAGCGAGTTCAGGTCTCAAACAATACCAGAATTACATACCTTGTCCTGGCCCCCAACATCCCAGACTGTAAAGCTAATGTTCTTGTATTCTACAGTCTCCACATTAAACCCTGATCAAACAAATATTGGTCATTATACAAAAGAGAAATTACTTGGCAAAGAAATCAAAATTAACAATTAAGAAAAAGGGCACCAAGGCACACAACTCACGGAAAAAAGGAATCACTTAGTGCATTCCTGTTGATTTTCTCAAAGATTCATCTAGCCAATCCCAAATTTTCGGGATATAGGCTCGGATGATGATTGATGAATAAAGAGAATAGTCTTTCTAGTTGTGAAAATCACCAGATAACAGTTTTGATCCGAAATTGAAATAGATTATCAGCATCAACTTCATACATCTATGATACATTTCAACTTACCAATTGTGGGAATGGTGGTCACAATCTCTCCCAGTTTGAGTTTGTAGAGAATGGTCGTCTTACCAGCAGCATCAAGACCCACCATGAGGATACGCATCTCTTTCTTGGCAAAGAGCCGACTAAAAAGCTTGGTGAATGAAAGCCCCATTTTCTTCAAGCCTGTTAACACCAACAGCCCCTAAAATCAAAATCTGAAATTAGTTTCACACATCATATCCACCAACAGAGGTAGTGTATTGGGCATTGCAAATAGCACACACAACCATTTCAAAAAGAATGCATAGGATGCAGTCACAAGAAAAGGTAGACTAGAACAACCTCATCAAGTTGGCATTCAGAAAATATTGAGCCTTGTGAACTGCAACTTATAGAAAGAACCATGTACCAAAACCTTCACAATATTTGTTCGTTTTACAAAATGGAGGGCATCTTCTCTAATTGGGGATACATAATTATCACAACAACAACACAAGTGACACAGTATTATGAAATCAAAATCCTAATTCAATTAATACTAACATATCTGAACACAATTAACGAAATCTCAAAACAAGGACATCTAAAACAAGGATTTGACGTCGTCTTATCATCAGTTCAAGCAGCGATTTCCAATCTCGCGACTCGCATAAAAATCCGGAATTCAGATAAGTATTTCCAATACAAAAGTTAGATCAGATCAAATATAGAAGGAAAATGAAAAACCGAGAACGAATTCAGTAAACGAAGCAAAGAAAATATTGAAATCGGATCGAACAGAAATGCGTTCAACTTTAAGAAGATCTGAACCAAATGCAACAGATCCACATCGTGCAAAAGAAGAACAAATCAAGCAAACCGAGAATTTAGTGAGAGATAGAGAGGACTTGCCCGAGAGGTGAGAGTGGCTTAGGCGAGGAAAGGGAGCAAGAGAAATCTACCTCCTCCTCTCCTCTTCTTTCAAATAGGGCGAAAGAAAGAGCCGTCCGTTCGGTCTTCACACGGTTTTTGTGTGTTTCCGTTCATCACGCCGTTACTGCACGTACACGCTTGGCCTGCTCACTGGACACTGGAATTGGCTGGAGATTCGGGCTGTTTGGAAACGAGGATACTTATATTCCTAATGATAATAGGGACATTTGACGCGCCAAACACTCGCAGAATATCATGGATTTTTGAAGCTTAAACTTCAAGCAAGCATTCGATTCTTATTGTACAATAATTTCGTCTCATTATTTTTGTTTAAGCAACCTCTAACTTTGTTTAAGCTATTGCATGAAATCAGCATGTTGATTGACCAAAATTGATAAATTATATTCGGGTGATCAAATTAGCACAAATTATATTCTAGGTGATTAAATTGGTACTAGGTGACTAAATTAATAAAAAAATAGACTTTAAGTGATTAAATTGACACATATTGACTGTCAGTGACAAAAATGATACACTAGCAATATTTCGGTGACCACACTTTCTATTAACCCGTCCCAATTCTAAATACCAATTACACTATAGCTCAACTTTGAAATCATCAATGGTGACCACCATCAATTCTTTCTTTTCTCTGGATTTGTTGGTGTTTGTTGCCTTGTTTTCATTTCATCTGGTGACTTTATACAAACTCTACTCCACACCTTGTGTTTAGAATCTTTAGACGCAGAAGATAAGCAGAGAATAATAACATTAACTAATTCACAAGTGATTGGGAAAAAAAAAAATTAGGGAGCGTCGTCCCCGGGCCCCCGCGTAAAATTTCGACCCCCTAATATTCGATGCTAGTTCTCCCCTTGACCAAATGTATTTTTAAGTTATTTTATGTTTTTTCGGAAAAATAAAAGAGAAAAATAAGCATATCAAACATACCCCTAGTTTTAAATTTTTAAAAGAAAAACAAAGGTACCTTAGAGCATCTACAGTATGCACCAAATATCCAGTACTCTAAAATCATTCTCTCTTCTCATCTATCCTCCGTGGCACAATTTAATTGGATGAGTGAATCCCATAATATACACTATTCATCAACACTCTCTCTTTATTTTCATCACCTCTCTCTTCCTTTTCATCATCTCTCTCTTCACTATTCATCAACTATATACATACTCCAACTCTCAAGTATCCTTTTTCCACAACTAAATTTTCAAGTGTCATTTTTCACCCATTGTGTGCATATAGCGCTATGGTTATCAAAAAAGTAACATTTCAAGTATTTGAAATACACTCTATTATATCCATTGTGAACATCTATCACTTAATTTATCAAGAAAGTATCATCTCAAATACTTCAAAATCATCCCATTGTGGATGCCCTTACTACTTTGTGCCTGAACGTTCATCAATTTGAAGGCGTGCATATAAAACTTGTATTCCGCAAAACTTTATGGACCAAACCTCTAGTCTAGTGGTGCTCAAATTGGCCTTATAGATAGACTATTTATATTATAGAGACTACAACTACCGTCTATAGTGCAATGAAAAGCCCAAGATACTTTGTGACTTTGTGTAGGCAAACTCAAAGTTGTTCATTAAAAAAACATGCTCAAGTCATTAAGATTACAGAACCAAAAGTTGTTGCTTTATTCCCTTTTTTTCTTTCTAATTTTTGTATTTACATCATACAATCATAAATTGGTGTCACATAAGAGGCCAGCAATGCTAAAGCCCACCATTACTGGTCTTTTGGGCCTCTTTTGGATTCAAATGGTTTGGCCTAATTGTACCAAACGAACAAACAGGCAGATACCAGAGGTCCAGAACGTGGATAATCCGCCTAACAAACCCATGGCCCTACCAACTCTAGAATCATTCGACAACCGACTTCTTCGCCACACATATTCGCAATGGTTGACCAAAAATTTCAAAATATGCCCGAATAATCAGTTTGGAATAAAATCGTGGTCCCTACAAACTCTAGAACCATTCGACAACTGATTTTTTTGCCACACATAATCACATTGACCGACCAAAACCAAAACCAAAAATTTCAAAATACGTCCGAGTAACTAGTTTGGAACAAAATCATTAAATTGCTCTAAGTTGTAACATTTGATGATTTTCCCGGGAGAAAAAATATTCTAAACCATTGTGGCTGCACTCAATTGGCTACACAACTTTTCGATTTCAACCACCATCTCCTCCAAATTGTACCAAACGAAACGGCAGACATTATTTTTCAGTTTCAACCACCCATCATCTCCAAAATACTCCAATTTAGCATTCATGGCCATCAAAGCAATAAATTTACATCATAGATCGATATATATATATATATATATATAATAAACACACAACACTAGAGTGTGAGTTTGAGATCTAAGCCATCGTCGTCTCTGTCCACTACTTGTTTCTTCTTCTCGTCGTCCCTGTTGTTACAGGGGAGAGGAAATATGAGAGGCGGCCTTATGAAATCAATCTCCCCTGTGAAATCTTCCTTTTCAAAAGACGGAACCCAGGAGCTTGACTGTTCTTCGTTTCTGATTCTCTCTTCAACTCGTTCCTTCTTCGATTGCGCGCCTCTTGAAAACTCCTAATCAATGAGAAGAACTTCTCCATCTTCTCATCGTCGTCCATCTCGTCTTCCACATTGAGATCACTTCGGTCCTGAACTCTCTCGCTTTCCATTCCGTGATCAGAAAGAATATTACGAAATTCAAAATGCTCTGTTTTTTCCGATGATGACTAAAACAGAGTACGAAAATTGATCGTGCCTTGAAGAATCTGCAGCATTGGTGATTTATAGCGTGTACTACTGGGTCATAGATTTTGTCAAAAGACGGAAATACCCCCCAGCAGTCGATTTTTTACTTTTTAAGGAATATTATGCCCAAGAGTCGATGGGTATTAGGTAAATGTACGTGACGTCATGACCTTTACGTCGTGGGCATATATTAGGTACGAGAACACCTGACGTGGGTTGAATGACGTCATGCATACTCTCTGACTGGGACCCAAGTCGCTGTCATTTCGGACCACTCATGTCACATGCATTGGACTTTCGCTTCACAAGTTTGTCTTTTAAATCAAATTTCGTGTGCTCCACTGTTTCACATAGGCTGAATATAACTTTTTTTGCTTTCATCTTCGTCCTTAAATTATGTCTGATCTCAATTTTATTCTTCAACGATGAAAAAAATTATCTTTTTCATTGTTTAGTGAAAAAATGGCTGAGAAAATATTATGTGGTATATCGAAAGAAAATTATGTCTCAAACTTTTATAAAATTCAAAATTATATCTCTAAAGTATAAAAGTGTGACATTTTTCGTCTATCCACTATATAAAAAGTAATTATTTTATCTCTGAAATCACATTAAAACTTAAAATCAAAAATAAAGCAAGGACAATTAGAGCATCCACAATCGTGTTATATTTAACATTGTTAACACCATTTTTTGAAAAAATATAGTGCTATACCATCACAATGGATAGAAGGAGTGTTTTTGAAGTACTTGAAATGTTACTTTTTTGATAAGTATAGCGCTACATGCACACCATGGGTAAAAAATGACACTTGAAAATTTAGTTGTGGAAAAATGATACTTGAGAGTTAGAGTATATATATAGTTGATGAATAGTGAAGAGAGAGATGATGAAAAGGAAGAGAGAGGTGATGATGGAAAAATATTTGGACATTTTTTTGTCTATTGAAACAATTTTATATGAACCAACCTTTGTTGTCGAAAATGAAAACAAAATTGAGGAAAAATAGTTTAAGGAAAAAAATGAAATCATTGTATAGTTGAGGAGACGAAAAGTTCTGAGTATTTCCAATTTGTATCTCACTATGTACAAATTATGCCAAATGGATTGTCACATAAGATTTTTGTGATGTCGGAGCTTTTTGAAGGATGAACAATGTATTTTTCCATAGTTGAGAGACCAAATTAAATAAAAAATAATAATTTGAGGACAAAAATGAAATCACTATATAGTCGATAGACAAAAAATTATATTTAACCGTTCTAGATATCATAAAATTAGATTTCCCTTATATTAATTTTACAAAAATGATAAAGATCTTAGTAGTTAGTATCTCAGTTATCTCACAACAATTGAGTTGGACAAACTAAATCCAAGTAAATTTCTAGGCTCCACATATCTCACATGAGGCATATAAAATTTTATGCATACAAATTAATGGGTTTATGTTGTTTTAGTCAAAGGTGACGAAAGAAAAAATGTGCAATAAGTCAAAATCATGAAGGCGTCATCGTTTCTAATTTGTATATTAGTAATTGGTCAGACTTCAGAGTCACTGAGCATCCACGTTGAAAATGAAAACAAAATTGAGAAAAAATGGTTTAAGGGCGAAAATGAAATCATTATATAGTTGAGGAGACGAAAAGTTCTGAGTACTTTCAATTTGTATTTCACTATGTACAAATTATATCAAGTGGGTAGTCACATAAGATTTTTCTAATATCGGAGCTTTTTGAAGGATGAACAATATATTTTTCCATAGTTGAGAGACCAAATTAGGTGGAAAAATAATTTGAGGACGAAAATGAAATCTCTATATAGTCGAGAGACAAAAAATTATATTTAACCGTTCTAGATATCATAAAGTTAGTATCCCAGTTAATTATCTCACAATAACTGAATAGGACAAACTAAATCCAAATAAATTTCTGAGCTCCACATATCTCACATGAGGTATATAAAATCAAGTCAATGGGATAATTGGGATACCATTACCGGATCCGTATCATAATTGATAATTTATGTTGTTTTAGTCAAAGGTGACGAAAGAAAAAATAAGTAATAAGTCAAAATCATGAAGACGTCATAATTCCTAACTTGTATATTAGTCATTGATCAGACTTCAGAGTCACTTAATGCAGGTAGAACCGTAGAAGGTGAAAAAAAATTAGGAAAAAAAAAATGGTCTGCAGTTTTTGAAAACGAAAATTAGCCGTTAGTATAACAAGGGTTTTAAGGAATCAACGCTTATACTAATGGTTAGGAGGTAGCATTCTCTTTTTAAGGTTATGAGTTTAATTCTTATCTAAATTCGTACATATAGTTATTATATATTTTCCGAATAAGCATCGTTTACGGGAACTTGTGAGTTCAGCCAATGTACACTCGAAAGATAATAACCGTAAATTCAAGAGTAAGTCCCTTAACTTTAATTTATTTAGTGCTTACCTAAATAATAATAATCATGGGTCCCGTGTTATGGAAAAAAAAAAGGTCACTTTTAAATAATTTTATTTTGGACGCTAAACTAGAAAAGAAGGCCATTAAGTGGTTGGGTGGGCCTCTCAACCAAGACCAAGAAGGGTGGCACACATGTTGTCTACGACCTCTGTGTCCATTACGTCTCCTTTGTTGAAAGGTGCGATCAGTGTTAATCATTCAAATAATGAAATTACTAACTTGATTAGTTACGTTAATAGAATTTAACAAACAATGTTAAAAATGTCTACTCATTATATGAGTATGAGTAGGGAATATATTGAAAATCAACCCTGCTCACATCCATTTGAGATGCTCTTCATTATCTCATATATACATCGAGCCCGTACGATTTGATTTCTCCCTGTGCCGTCTCACTTAATAATACTTGAATCCAATAAAAAATGTCTCATACATGTGAGAAAAGGGCTTATACTTACAAACTAATATTATTTGACTTAGCCAAGCGATGTGGGACAAATAACATTCATAACAGAATCTCACTTCAATTTCATTCAATCACTTTTTTATAGACGATATTATAATTATTATTATAATATAACTCTAAAGTGGAAAACCGATTTGGAAAAACTTTGATCATTGGCGTTTCTGGTGCTCCGTGTGACATCTATTCAAAATTTTAGTGACGAGATTTCAGATCTGAGGGTTTTTGGCATCTCTTGCTACAAGGGAAACCAAGATCTGTGTTGTAAATCCAAGTTGCAATTTGTGTTTTTTTTTTCTGTTTGGTTTTTGTTACCCGGCTTAGACCAGTGGAGCAGGAATCGTTGGATAGTGGTTCGGCGGTGTCTGATGTAATCTGTTGTCGTCCAACAATGTTCGACGATTTTCGGTTTAGTGTTTGTGTTTTATTACTTTGTTTATGTCTTTTAGTTATTAGGTTGTATTTCACCTTTATGGTGGCCTCGGGTGCCTACGAGTCTCAATTACCTAATTTATTAGGTAATCTAATGCAGTAAGATCCATGACATCTTTTTCAAAAAAAAAATAGTATAACTCTCTAAAGTGGGGGTTGATACGAGGCATGGTGATATAGATTCCATCCCAATATTGTCGTCCATTCAACAGTAAAGAAGGCAAAAAGAAACCCACTCTAATAGGTAATAATGTAATATCCCCTCTGACGTAGTGGCTACAATATTCTTTGTGTTGGAGCTCAAATATGTCCTTTGCTTTTGAAGCTAGCAATGTCACTGCTGCCTCTATAAGTTTGCTCAAAATGTCTCTTTTTGGCATAAAATAAGCACCGCCCTGTACAGCACAAAACCAAAAGCTAAGCACACAGACACTAGTAAAAAGGTGAATTTGGTGGGTGGCAAATTGGATTTTTGCCCGTGCACCGACCCAGAACTTTTTCAGAGCATTTCTCTACTCCTCGAACACATTTGTTTTATTTGTGATTATATATAGTTAGGCTCTGCGCGTGCAAAACCTTCCACTACTTGATCACCATATCCAGTATATCAAAGTTGGTGCTCTTGTTAATTAACTTACTTTCTAGCCTAGTGTTTGTCAGTTTTCTAAGCGTGAACTTTCCCCCACAGATTTTCATGATGCTGAGATTTGAAAGCAGACAAAATGGAAGAATGAATCAGTCAGATAATAAAAGTCCATTGCATGGATGATAGAAATGGTGGTTTTATCGATGATTGATACGCACAATAACTAACTCCACGATTATTGTTTCCGGGACCCGTGCCGAACCTTTTGTGTTCATATTCTTTTGGGTCACTGAGAACAACTCAGTAAGCGTGATGTTTGGACAGTACACTAAACCCAAACTCGGGTTGGCGCAAACCTGTTCGATAGATTAGTTGATTCAAAACCTATCGTAAACCACTTGGAAATAGTGACCTTATTTAGAATTGAATTCTAGACCTCAAACGAGATTTTTTACGCCATAAATTTAGAGAGATAAGTAACCAGTCAGGCTATCATCATGCTTGAACGAGAGTAGTACTAGGTAAGCGACCTCCTAAAAAGTTTTATGTTGTACCCCTCCCACCTTTTTCCTGGTTCGTCCTTCCGTTCTCATCTTCTTCTCCTCCAATTTGTATTTTTCTTTTTTCCGCCATTGCGTCTAGGTTTCTTTACTCGAAACTCGAATATATCACATCTGCATCCGCTACTGCTACGTATTGGTGCGAAATGTATTGGTAGGGAATACGGAAAGAAATGACGAAAACACATTGTGCATGCAAGCTTGTGCTGCGAGATGAGTTTATATACATTAATGTTGGGAAACAATTTCGAGTGTGATCATACCAGCACTAATACACTAGATGCGATAAGAATTCCGAAGTTAACTAGTATTCATACTTCCATGTGCACTATATATGTTCTATGTTAACTAGTTAAACAAGGAAACAAGCACATTCATAGACGGGAAAGATCACACCAGTCTGCAAACATACATCCTCTAATTGAGAGACCAACAGAAAATTCATGGTTCTTCTTCTTCATTGTTTGTGTACATGAAATTGCTTTACCAATGAACATTCATTCATCAGCAATAATTCGTATCGCTATCCAAGAGGGATCTAGGTGAGCCCTCCATCAAGCAAGAAACCGGTGGAACGGTGAGCGTTTGCAGATTACCATAAGCATTCCAACAAACTGGGTCCAACACAATATCTCCTTTAGCAGGGAGAAGCTCAATATCAGAGAGTGTTAAGTTGGTGCAAGGAACTGAGTCACTGCAGGCAAAATGCATCGGCGGGCTTCGAATATCATAAGTACCCTTCAGGCTAGAATATACTATGTCGGATACTAGGACAGCTGATGTCTGGTTTGTGCAGCCCTTTGTGAGGCAGTAGAACTGGTCTATTATAATTGGATTTCTAACATTGTCCATGTGAATGTTGCTGAATGTTATTCCTGATACCGCTCCTGATCCGCCTTGCCATGTCTTGATCCTTACTCCGTTATCAGACATTTTAATCACTGAGTCTCTGACCGTAATATTTGAAACACAGGCTCTTGAGTTGTGATTTCCTAAGCTTCCAATGCTGAAATGAAGAAGGAAGAAAAGGAAAATGTTCAGAAAAATTTATGCTTTTCAGCATCAACTTGTGATGGAAACCAGTAGAGTAATTACCTGATTCCATGACCAGGTCCACATGTGATGTTTCTAATGTCCACATTATAACAACCGGAACCGATCGATACACAATCATCCCCTGAAACAGAACATAATTTGACAAACAAATGGCTTGACGAGAGCATGTGAGAGCCACCAATGAAGAATGGAAATGGAGAACTTGGCTAACCATTGGAGACTATTGAATTGTATATTCTGACATCATTGGTGTTTTCTATGTGAATTCCATCAGTGTTGGGACTCAGAGCCGGAGCAGTTATGTGAAGGGATTCTATATGAACATTCCTGCAGTTATCGAATCTGAAGTGAAACTGAGGGCTGTCCTCGATTCTAAGTCCTTGTACTGTCAAATTGGAGCTCATGAAGAACCTTATGGCCTGCAACATAACATTGAAAACATTAATGTTCAAATAATTCTTTCAGTTATGATGAAATTAAGCAAAGACATGGAGAAAGTCTTTGCTGCGTACAATTGGGCTATCGCATGGTCCTGGAAACGTTGTTCCCCTTGTTCCCTGTGACGATGAATGCAGAACATCAGCAATAATTCTAAGCAGAAAACTTTCAGAGAGTTTTTGAGTTTTAGTTTAAGTGTCTGAGCAATACCTTGTGTGGTTTGCAAGGAAGATCCCACCATTTCTCTCCTCTGCCATTGATTAGACCTCCCCCTTGTAGCGACATGTTGTCGACTCTATAAAAGATCAACCATTGGCGTCTGCTGGTATTCTTTGGCCAGTTGTCAGGTCCATCAGGTGGCATAACAGTACCATCAACCTTAACAGTGACCAAAGTACACAAAAATACCAATTTCATTAATCTTCTTTGCCCTTTTAAGGTATCACAAATAAATAAAAAGTGGCCGGAACTAGTGCATTACCTGAAATACTAAGCCATCTTGACAAGGACCTGTGAAGATTGTGGATTGAATCATGAAGGAGAAACCATACGGAACATGGAGAACTGCGGAATCAACTTGGCATGCCGAGTCCCACGCCATCTTGAATGCATTTGTGTCATCCGTTTCACCATCGCCAATAGCTCCGAATTTTCGTACATCAAAAACACCTGTTGATGAATTGTAGGCAATGTTTTCAGGTGGGTTAGCAGGCTCCGGTGAAGGAGAAGGAGGTTTTACAGCTGTGGTAGCAGGTTTAGGTGGCAAAGAAGGATGTGGTAAAGATGGTACAGCAGGCTCAGGATGGAAAGATGGAGGCTTTGAGGATGGAGTAGCATAATCAGGTGGAGGCAAAGGAGGTATTTCAGCCGGGATAGCGGGCTCAGGAGGCAGAGACGGATGTTCTGAAGGCGGGACAGCAGTCTTAGATGGAGATGGAATATCATATTCAGGTGGCCGAGAAGGAGCTTCTTCAGAAGCATTCACAGTTGCAGGTTCAGGTGGTAGAGAAGGAGATTCTGAAATTCCTGAGAGTTGGTGATGGTGATGGTGATCAGTGTGTTTCTGTTTATGGTAATGCCATCTAGCTTGAGTAGAAGGGAAGAAGCAAACGAAATAAAGGCAGAATACAACTGATCCCAATTCAGAAAACTTCATTGTTTTGTTTTCAATTCCAGAACTTTCAGTATGGACTGAAAGAATGAAATGCAACCCAATTTCTTGGGAGTCAGATAGAAGCAAGTGGCTTCTTGTAAGTGACCAAAGCATGTAAGTATATACAGAATCAGAAAGGCTGAAGTTATGCACATATATAAAATATGGGACTGAGAGGAGTTAGTGGAAGGATGTTCAGAAACATCAGCAACCATACACTTTAAGTTTAATGGATTTTGGGGCGGAACCGACCCATTGCATCTTTTTTGAGATTGTGGAGTCTGCTTATGACTGATATGGAAAAAAGCAAATGGAATAACAAGAAACCAGATGTATGGAGAGTCAATAATCCTCAGACCTCCCATGTTCTTCCCATGACACTCACTTTGTTGGGTCCCCATGGTCTACTATTTTTCAACTGAGTTATATATTATTAAGCCATGAAACACAATAAAACCCCCACCCCCCATTTAGCAGAATCTTTACTCTGATGACGGAAGCTTTAGTTCATGGCTCTCCATGAGTGTAAATGGGTTCACTAGCCATGAGAAACACGGATGTTGTCAATGGAGCTAAGGACTAGAAAGCTAAACTTAAGTCCATCAAAGAACAAGTGACACAAACATAAACTAGAAAGCCAGTCGCTTATTCTACAGAAAGATGCAAGTTCCCACTGACTACACCGTGTTTGGTAACGTTGCGGCCTTGCCACCGTGGCACCGGGTTTTGAAGTTGAAGCCCAAATGCCTGGTCAGGCCCAATCCATAAGGAATAGTTGGGCTAACGATTAAGATCTGGGGCCCATCGCTCAAACCATCAAAATTGTAGACAAGGAACCCTCAATTATGTGCCAACCTTATCCGAACTCCGAACCAATAGAAAAGCAGATTCTCTCTACAAAACAAAAAAAAAAAAAAAAAGAGCTAACATTTATTAGATATTGGTCAACCAATTCTAGCACTACACAACCTCCTACCCCAGCATGATTGTCATATTTATAGGGATAACAAAACTCTCAGTCCGGTTCGGATGATCGAATTTGTCAGTCCGGATTAAATCAAGTTTAAGCATAGGTTATATGTCCGAAATCCGAATTCAAATACAAATTTTTTATCATGTTTAAAATCGGGTTCAAGTCCAAACACAGAAATCTTGTCTAATTTACTTGTCCGGATCCTAACCCATATTAGCTTATTATCCAATTTACTTGTCTGAATTTAAACTAGTTAGAGTTTGACTAATTAAGTATGTTTGAAATTCAATCCGAATTAGGGTTTGGACATGTAAACATTCCGTAAACACGTTTTATTATCCGACCCATAACTAAATTTTTGTCACCCCTGCATGTTTACCATAAGTATCGCAAGCGCAATTCATTAAATTGTTCGAAAGATTGGATTTTCTAAAGAAAAAGTGAAGAAGCTCAAATCATATGTGGTGAAATGCATGAAAGTTTATATAAAGTAGCTAGTGGGTATAAATAATGTTACATAGAAAAGTGAATATATTATACTGGCGACCATAATCCAAAATTTTAATGGTCAAAACAACAAACGAAGTACTTAGCTAGATGCCTTAAAGGAGATGTTTTTGGTCGTCTATTAAATTAAATTATGTAATAAGTGGTCCATAATGCAAAAGTTATGCTAATTAATCAAATTGTGATCATGAGATGGACAGTAAAAAGAATGAATTTTTTTAAAAAAACTATAGATGAAAAATTTGCTAGTCCACACATCTGGCAACTCTGACCAACCTAATCCACCAATAAAAAATCAAGATCATTTGGGTCCATTCACTTATATGAGTGGGTTGCCCGGTTGGACCACCAAGTTCCAAACTTTTCTAATCTCTTTTTTTTCTTTTTCTTAATTCTTATGGTTTAACTTTTAAGCCGTGTGTAGTGGAATCTGTTTAGGTGACACGCCTTGTTCTTAGAAGAAGGCCAGTGTCATCCATTATTGTAAAAAATATTATGATTGATTAATGTTGGATAAGAATAGAACACGCTCTAAAAGGTGAGACAATTCAAAGTCATTTAGAATTCTAAGACATTTGTTCTCATGATGTTCGGATGTTCCATCATTGACCAATAATTTATATAAAAGTCAAATTAGATGGATGTTTTAACCAACTACTAGATAAATATTTATGGCTCAACTTACGCGTGTATAATAGGGTAAATGTTATTTTTTTAGATAGCCGCCATGTTACAACTAATACAATTAAAGATCAAACGTTGCAAAATGATCACTGATTTTACTAAGTCGTTGCAAAATGGCCATTGATTTTGCTAAGTGGGTTCATAGTCAATTTTTGTTGAGTTTCAGTCAGTCAACGCGTTGACCTTCAAACAATACAAGAAATTGTTTTTCAACTCATAATTGCGTACGTAAATTTTTTTGACAATTATTGTTTCAAAATACACGTAATACAATAAGATCGTGATAGAGTTCATCTAAAATTTTTAGTTCATTCCTGGCTGGAATGAATGATGTTATGAAAAAATATACTACATCGGTTGGGTAAGTCCCAATCGAGTCTCCGACATATCATTTAGGCCTTCTCATGGGCTATAGTGATAGGGTCAATGCTCAGTTGTTGGGCCCATGAGGAATAAACCCGTAAGAGTAATCTGATATATTTATGGTAATCGAAACCCTAAAGCAAACAATATAGTTGACATATATGGGGTGTGGAGGATTTTCGATACATGTCTCATTGAGCTTCGAACTCGAGACCTTTACGAGATACCACACATAATAAGTGTCATATGGGTTACTCGTGGTTTTTGAGTCCAACCGACTTTGAGATCACATTTATAATGTTCAAAATTAGTCGGTGAGTAAAAATAACGTTGTCCATGAGTTCTTAAGCAACCTCACCGTGACGAAAAATGAAAATGAAGAATCTTGTGCGTACGAAAGACGGACGCGTTTTAAAATGATGACCAAACATCGGCAGTCAGTCGCCAGAGGCGTCTAGATTTATCTTTTGATCGATGGGGGACCCATACCTTCTTTATTCCTCTGGCTTTAATCTTTCTGTTGACTTGAGCTTTGACGGTGGAGATGCGACTAGCATGGCTCCCGCGTTAAGACTCCCCGCACCGGAACAAAGAATAAACTCGTCATTTTTCTTCAAAATGGAGGGTACTTCCGTCTCTTTAGAAAGATCTCTCTATGTCTCTATGGTCATCTTTTCGCACAAGTTACGTCAGCCAGGTGTGAACACGCGAAAAGAGAACCGGCCGCTTTATATTTAAAGTCAGCATAAATATTTTGGTTTCCCAGATTATCCACGAAGAGACGTGTAATTACATGTACACCCTTACGCAATACCAGGTCAAGTCAACTGTTGGAAGAAGGACAATTCGGTCTTTTTGTCATACAAAACTTAACCTTTCGGTTCTTCGAGGGTCATACGTCAACCTGAAAACGGTGACGTGTCCATTAATGGAAGCGTAACGCATTAACGTGTGCTGGGAACACACTCTTCTCACATATCGAAAGGCCCATAAGACTTCCACGTGTCCATACGCTTCTCGAAATTCCAACCTGCAGCCACCGGTTTACCGGTTCCCTATTAAAACTGAGCCATATAAGTACCGGTTCGAGCAGAGAATCCGATCGTTTGAAGCTTTTGAACGAACGAACGAACGAGAGAAAGAAAGAACAGCAGAAGTTGAAATTGCGGCAGAGAGAGAAAAGATCAGAAGAGGAGAAAGAAAATATCTTTGGTGGTTGTTGAGAGATTGAAATCTTTATAAATTGTGGTGTGTTTGTTTTCCTGGTTATGGTAAAGTGAGAAGATGGTAGTTGGAGCAGAAATTGTGTGTCAACAGAGCGTCCCTGTGTTGGAAGTTCAATTCTTTGGTAAAGGTAGCGATGTTTGCGAGATCGATGAGGTTGTTTCGATCTCTCCCCGGAAATTCGATCAAGTTCGCGTCCCCGAGCCTGTTTCGCCTGAGTTATCGACTACGTCTCTGGTAAGTTCTTTGTTCTTTCCGGTTTACTTTCTATGCTAATGTTGGAGAAGTCTGTGATTATGGATTTGTGTCTATGTACTTCAAAAATTGACGATATCTAACTGTTAACGAATTGATTCTTCTGATTAGGCTACCATCTGTTTATTTTAAGGAATTACATTCAAGATGCAGTAAATTGAATTGAATTCTGTTTGAATACGGGGTAGAATTTTCACCGGGAAATCTTTGAAAAGGGTTACGTTGTCTAACCGACGATCGTACCATCTAGCTATTTTGGAGACTACTATGAGTTGTTGAGGTGCTGGTCCAGCCATGGTCAATTAGATGCTATATGAGCTCGGCCCTAGGGTAGAAAGAAATTTGAGTTCCCTCTATTTGATGTTCTTTTTACATATAACTATCTGAGGATTTTATGATGAAATTATTGGCCTGCCAGTTGGCTGGAAAGATGATATCTTGAACATCTAATTGAATACTCAAATTTAATAGATTAGCTCCAACTCATAAAGATGTTGGTTTTCACCTTTACTTCAATTGCATCTATGCAACATAAATGTCATTATTTTTTCTTCTGATGAGATTATTTCATCTGTTTGTTCTTGCTCAATGGTTCACTTTTATGGAGTCAGAACTACTAGTTTTGAGAATCCAATACTTCAAGTGGATAACTTGATTTTGATTTCATTCCTTTTAACAGGACATAAGTTCGGGGGATAAAGTACCAGATGTGTCTCATGAATCCTCCATCCTGCAATTTGTCCCCAACATCCGTTCTGGGAGCTTTGCTGACATCGGTCCCAGGAGATACATGGAAGATGAGCATATATCGATAGATGATCTATGTAATCACTATGGCTCTCTATTTGAGTTTCCCAAGCCAAGTGCTTTTTATGGGGTAATTCACTTTTGGCCTTATTGGGACTACTGTTGCATATTGCGCATCTTCTTTGTTTTCTAAATTCTAATTGAGGTTTGATGTATTTTACAGGTTTTTGATGGTCATGGAGGACCTGAAGCAGCAGCTTATGTCAGAAAGCATGTCATGAGATTGTTTTTTGAAGATGTCAACTTCCCCCAGACATCTGAAGTTGATAATGTCTTTTTGGAAGCGGTTGAAAACACCCTGCGGAAAGCATTTCTTCTTGCTGACCAAGCTTTGGCAGATGACTGCAGCGTGAGCAGTTCTTGTGGGACTACTGCACTTACTGCTTTCGTATTTGGAAGGTATTTTCATCTTCTGTCTTTTGCCCCACATATTTCCCTGAGTGTTTTGTTTCGCCATGCCAGGCCTTTATTTCTTATGTTTTCTCTTGGATTCGCAAATTGATCCATGATCATACTCCATATGGAGTGGTATCTCTTCTCCTATCTAGTCCCTTACAATCTGCATACCAACATTGTCGATGTTAAGATGTGCTAGTTAGGAAGTCTTATACCTGTCCTCTCAGGTTGCCTTTATTCAGAGCAGCAAATTTTTTGCCCTCGTAAAATTTCTGCCACATACCAACCTTTGTATCGCACGTTTAGCTAAATTCAAAATTAGATGGCTTGATGTTCAGTTTTTGTTTGAAGATTGTTAATGCATTTATTGGCACATAAATCTGTTGAACAAAGGAGGAATATATGTATGCAATTTTTATGCGTGGTATTGTAATTTTGTATATATTTGACAGCTTGTGTATCTCTTTACTTAGTCGTTCTTATTCACTGATCCTGTTCTATTTCAGACTTTTAATGGTGGCCAATGCTGGCGACTGCCGAGCAGTTCTATCCCGTAAAGGAGAGGCAATAGATATGTCTCAAGACCATAGGCCTATTTATCCACCAGAGCGGAGACGTGTGGAAGAATTGGGTGGATACGTAGATGATGGATATCTCAATGGCGTGTTATCTGTTTCTCGAGCCCTTGGAGACTGGGACATGAAGTTCCCTCGGGGTTCTCCTAAACCTCTTACTGCAGAGCCAGAATTTCAACAGGTGGTTCTAACCGAGGATGACGAGTTTCTGATTATTGGCTGTGATGGCATTTGGGACGTAATGTCTAGTCAGCATGCAGTAAGCATTGTCCGACGTGGTCTTCGTCGGCACGATGACCCAGAGAAGTGCGCTAGGGACCTTGTCATGGAGGCATTGCGTCGAAATACATTTGACAATCTAACTGTTATCGTGGTGTGCTTCTCTTCTCTTGATCACCTGGAACCCTTACCTACTCGACAGCGAAGATTGAGATTCTGCACCCTCTCTGCAGAAGCCTTGTGTAGCCTGCGGAGCTTATTGGATGGTAACGCCAATCGCTGATGTAAAATACAGAGCATATGCAGTTTCTGATTCGCTTCAGTTACATGGTAAAAAGAAGAAAAGCAGCCAGCAGTTTTGTTGGTGTTGATTTATGGCAAGTTCTGGGTGGATCTGTACATAAAGGTCAGTGTCAGCTTAATATGAGATGGTGGTGTAGAGGTGTATTTAGATTTGCGAATAAGTTTAGAATTATGGGTGGATCCTTTTGGTCCGCATCCACCATGACTGGCTGCCCATTTGATGTACAACTTACCTTTTGTCTTGTGGAGGTGCTGTAGCTTGTACATTCTCAATTTCTCTATAAGATAGTAACATTATTGCGGTTATCTGCAGCTCTTCTTCCATTTTTTAGCCAGTGTTTTGCTGAACCTTTTGATGTAGCCAATGTACTGCAGTTCTTTCATTTGTGTTTACCTTTTCCCCTCCCCTTTTCACAAGTCAAAATCTATGCTTACACGACTAACTTTCTCAAAAGCTAAAAAGCAGAGTTTCTTAAAAAGAAACGAAGAAGCAAAAGTCGCATCCAATTGAAATGCTATAATTAGGGGCTTATCCGGTTATGCCATATTCATGCATTTACGTTGACGTAGCTTTTCCTTTAATTGCATGAATCAAAAGCATAAGTACACATAGCCAAAGCAACCAAAGCTAAAAAAAATATGTAAAGGGGAAAAAAGAACAAGATATAAGGGCCTAATTAACATGAAGCAACCATATCAAAAAAGAAATTATCGCTTTTATCAATTCTCTCGTTCCTCTCAAAAGGTGTTAAGAGTATCCAAATGTCTAGAGGTGTCAAACGACCCGATGCCTATGCTTTTATGTTTTGCAGGCCGGGCCAGCCCGCGAAACAAATGGGATGGGCCAGGACGGGTTAGGAAGGCCTAGGCCTTGGGTTGCCCGGCCCACTTTACATCCCTACAAAGATGACATAGACTAGAAAAAGAATATCAACTTTTATTCTCCTTCCCAACAAAAGTGTCTCTTTTTTCTTTTTTCCTTTTTTATCAATGAGACGTGACTCAGTTGATAATTGAAAAAATTAGATGTATGTGTATTCAAGATTTGATTCCAATCACAAGTATCTATATATATATATATATATAAAAGAGTGTATCTTTTTTATCTCGTCTTGTAAAACACCCCAGCTATCCAATGCAAGCAAGAAGTAGGCACATTGATACATATCTATATTAATTTCCTTAGTCAATTGAATTGGATGACCCATTGCTCCATTTTAGAATCCATTCTTGTCCGTTTACTTTTCCTCTCTCATCATACACAAAATGTTCCACAAATCACGCCGAGAGAAATAGACAGTTGACTTCGGATCAACGGCTGGCATAGCGCCAATAATTCAAATCACTAATCCCAGTTTACAATTTACAATGCATACTTTGTATCGAGCTTTGCAGAGCATAAATAACGCTCTCTTTTTTTTTTTTCATTACAGGGGAAGGAAATGGAGGAGGCTCGAATTCGAGACCTCTATGAGATTCCACACACATGAGTGTCATTTGATTAGGGGTGACAAAAATTTGACCGGTCCGAATGACCAAATTTGTCCAACTCAGAATAAGCTAAGTTTGGACATAAATTATATGAATGAAATCTGGATTCAAACATAAAAATTTTGTCAGATTTAAAACCGGGTCCGGATCCAAACAAATACAACGGTTTACTTGTCCGCCCTAATCTAAATCAAATTATTGTCTGATTTACTTGTCTGGATTCAAACTAATCCGAATTTGGTCAATTAAGTATGTCCGAAATCTAATCCATGTTAGTATCTGGACAAGTAAATATTTAATAAACACGCGATATTATCCAATCCGGAATCAAATTTTTGTCACACCCACATCTAACCTACTTGTCGTTCTCACGACATAAATAACTTTACCCTCCCTGCAATCCACTATTATAAAACAGCAGATCCAAGACCCCCTTCACTTCTTAAAATTCCGAGCAAACATGATCAAAACCACCCCCACATCAATGTCTAAGCCAAGGTACGCAAACCATTAATAACTTAATTTCCTCTGTTTAGATCTTCTTAAAACATTCTTGACTATAATTTATACATTAATCCTTGTAGATTGGAGGGCAAGGTGGCACTGGTGACGGGTGCAGCCAGCGGAATTGGCGAGGAAGCAGTGAGACTGTTTGCTTCCCACGGCGCACTCGTCGTCGTCGCCGACGTTCAAGACGAGTTGGGTCATCAAGTGGTCTCATCAATCGGTCCAGACCGCGTCAGCTACCGCCACTGCGACGTGCGCGACGAGAAACAAGTAGAGGAGACGGTGAATTACACATTATCAAAACACGGGAAGCTCGATATTCTGTTCAGCAATGCGGGAATTATAGGCCCGTTGACAGGGATTCTGGACCTTGACATTGAAGGATTCGACAACACAATGGCTACCAACGTCCGAGGCGTCGCGGCCACAATCAAACACGCGGCTCGTGCCATGGTTGGTAAAAAGATTCGAGGATCGATTATTTGTACTACGAGCGCTGCGTCTTCGATTGGGGGAACTGGTCCACATGCGTATACGACGTCGAAACATGCTCTGGTGGGTTTGGTTCGAACGGCTTGTTGTGAATTGGGGGAATATGGGATTCGAGTGAATTGTGTTTCTCCGTTTGGGATTGCGACGCCATTGTCGTGCAGGGCGTATAACTTGGAGCCGAGTGAAGTTGAAGCAAATAGTTGCGCTTTGGCTAATTTGAAGGGGATTGTTTTGAAAGCTAGGCATGTTGCAGAGGCTGCTCTGTTTCTTGCTTCTGATGAATCTGCTTACATTAGTGGCCATAATCTGGCTGTTGACGGCGGCTTTACGGTGGTCAGTCACAGTTATTCGGCAATCTGAAAGTGTTGATTTTGTTGTTCATAGCTTGGGGAAAAATGTCAACAGGTTATTTAATGTTGGAACACAAAGCTTTGTTACCCAGCAGTAGCACTGCCATGTGCATTCCCTTGTAATTTGTGAAATCTTATGTTTTTGAAATAACCCTTCTCCGCAATACTTGGCAACAATTAGAATTTCAATATAACCTAAATGAAATAGGAAGTAATACAAAAACAAGACTCGAATTTCTTTGGGATCAAACCGTATGTACTCGGGAGAGCAATACCCTTGTGACCATGCGTTGAGTTTTGACCTAACTTATCCTGTCATCAGTTAGAAAACTTATGTCAAGACTATAATCTCATATCGATCTGGTATAACCTAACTTAGTGGCTTATAAGAAAAATTCATACCTTTTCATATCAACAACACGTTTTATGATCCGAAGTACCATTGGCAACACTCATGAAAAACAAAGTCTTGTAGACGCGATGTATCCAAATAAACCGACACTCGAAATTTATGGTGTTTTATATATGAAATTTAAATTACCTTATGTGTCCATCAATTACATCTTTTATTTTCATTATCGTCTCGATGTTTGAAGCTCTCCAACCTGGATCCACACTATTGATTGGTGTTCCAGCAACATAATAAACATTCTGGTGATGTTAATCCTTGAAAGTTGCCTGAAATGGCTTGAGACAAATCTCAATAAACTACACCAACTTGATGATAACTTAAAGAGAGTGCATAATTGATGATAGCTTGCACACATTTGGGCTATGTAGCAGTCATTAATTGCTCTGATGAAAATATAAATTATATCCAAGCCAGGCTAGCTACCTATTCTTGGTTGGCAAACTCACAGGATTTAAGCATCTTGCATTAAATCTTGGACCAAACCATATTCATTTGAAAAAAATTTAAGAGCTTCCAAACAGAAATAAAGAAAAGTCAAATGTCCACAGAGATACATTACTATTTAGTATTTTTTTTTTTATAATCCCAAATAGGTAAGTTACCATACTTTTATGTTTGGACCAGACTGTCACTTAGGCTATTAAAAAAACTTAAAAAACCGAACCGACCGACCGATTGGTTGGTTCTAATGTTAATGTTTTAAAAAAACCAAATTGATTGGTTTTTGTCTTAATTAAAACCAAATTTTGGTCGGTTGTTAATTGTTATATAAAACCGATTGTTCGGTTTAAACCAAATTGATTGGTTTTTGTCTTAATTAAAACCAAATCTTTGGTCTGTTGTTAATTGTTATATAAAACCGATTGTCTAAAACCGAACGACCGAAATAAATTATATATATTTTATAAATATTATGATATATATAGTTAAATAATTAACTTATACTAAATATAATTTGTTTATACATTACTCCATTTAGTATATATCAATAGGCTCTTCGGATTCTAAGAATAATTCCAAGGATGTTATGTAGCCAAGGATTCTTCAGATTCTAAAACTCATATTTCAACTAGAGCAATGGGAATTGTTGGGTATGTTACGCTTACATTTTATTTGATCTAAAAATAATTTCAAGGATGTTATGTCCTCAAATTGTGTAATAATTAGAAATAGTAATGGGTCGATATTTTTTTCCCTCAAAATCTTGGATTCTTGTAGATACAAACCTTTAGTTTTATCTGAACTTCTTTGTCTTATGAAGTTCTGGGATCTGGGATTCTTCTAGATGCAAACCGAAAAAACCGATTGGTCGATGATGGCCAAAACCGTAAAATAACCAACGGTCCACAGTTTTTCTATATCTAAAAAACTGAATTTTCGAGCGGTTTGAAAATATAAGTAAAAACCGACCAAATTGACCGATTGACAAAGTGTCACTTACCGGGGAATTTGTATTATAAAGAGAAGAAATATAACATTATTTAAATAACATGTCATTGCCGCACTTATTCAGTTAATCAAGACTAAAATAGTGCATGCATGTACTGTGTCTTAAAGATTGTTAAAGAGACATGCAGCTACTGCTGGTGTTAATGTAAGCATACTAATTTATATATGTGTGCAACTTGGAGAGCTGCAGAGTATATGTCCAAATGCAATGTTAGCTAGCTTGCCACAAACATGTTCTGCTAATTACATTTAAAAAATTCTGTTGATATAAATGTAACGTTTGACCTTGATTAGTTTTTTGTGCATTATAATCAGCAGCACGTCATGAAAATAAATGTTTTTTTTCCAAAATATAAAATGTTTGCATGTACTAAATTTATAAGTAAAAAAATAAAATGTGGATTTTTTTTTTTGCAAAAATGTTAGGGATCCTACTAAATAAGATATTAGACGTCCCAGTAATTCATTTTGTCTCTTGATTGATGTCAGTGTAGAGGCTTATAAAACCTGATAATTGAATCAGAGAGTGACATATCAGTCACTAAGATGAATGATATCATATTTACTGGGATCCTTATTACTTCTGGGAGTTGCACTCAATTAAATTGAGATTTGATGAGGGCTTGTCAATATCTCTTCTAATTTGTAAGACGAGCCCAGCTCGCTTTGTTGGATGTGGGCCTGTGGCGGTTTATCTATTGAAGGCTTCTAGAGTTTCTAAAGTGGGCCGAATCACATCAACTATGAGACTACAAAAACGAGCCCATCGGAGTCCAATAGGTTGAATCGGCCCATTAGAGATAATAAAACGACAAACTACACTCTAATGTTTGAGACCGTTTGGCCCACCGATAGCGAACGTATTTGGAGCCCATTGAGTCATTCCTGAAGCCCAACCATGGAACGAATAGGACAATTACTCTTTTGCACTTGAATAATAGTGAAAAGTGAAAACCCCAGCAAAGTTTCTAGGAGCAAGAGAGGAGCAGCCGAGCAGGTCCTAGAGCCACCTGCAGAGGCAGCCGAACTGTGCATTCCGCCACCATGGGTATAGTTCTGCGGGTTTCCTACTGTTAACGATCAACGATTTGTTCTTTAACTGCTAATGTGGCCGCTAACACATTTGTTGGAGGAAAGCAAGAGAGAAGATACCATGAGCAGGAAAGCTAGCCAAATTACGAGCAGGAAAGGCGGCCAAGTCGAAGACATTTACGAGGAAAAATGAACTATAGATATAACAAACCATCAGGCTTGCAATGTGTTTAGCCCACAAATCTTTCACTAATGCGAAACAAAGAATGAATTGGGGAAAGCATTGACATCGTCCCAGACTCATTGACATCTTCCCAGACAATCACTCAGCTTCAAACCATTGGGCAAAACTACCACAGTAAATTGGGGAAACTACATTACTCGGCCAATGCAACAGACCACAACAAAATCGCCAGAAGTGACAAAGTCCCATTTGTAAATCAATAGGGACGCATGTCATTGATAAAGTATTTTGACAGTAAACAACAGATTGCTTACCTAAAACATCATTAATCCCCCATCAAAATATAGCAGTAATTGCCATTAGCAAAATCTTATGCCATATATATAGGCAAATAAAAATGAACAGAAAAAGATTCCAACTTTTCCTCCCCATCTATTTCCCTAAAAAAACCCAATGCAACTTAGTAGATGCGATGCTGTTAATGTGTATCCACATAAACATCAAGAAAACATAATGGAAAGAGTCTAATTAGCCAGCATCCTTCATTCAATGGAGTTCTTCTTTTCTAAAACACTAAACAAAACCTCCAAGGAACAAAAAACAACAAGGCCGCAGGAACAAATTGAGATAAATCCATAGCATAATCAGCTTACTAGTTGTAAGCTCAAACAAATCAAAAGAAACAAATGAACGAAAAATTTCCAAAATTATAAATCCTCCAAAAGAACCAGAAGATATATTTAGGTCCAACAATTATTTAAGCAAAACATTTAAGATAATCCTAATTGTAAAACCACCGACCACAATCAATCAGTCGCCACCGGCCTTCTGGTAAACATAGGTGAGACCGCACTTACCACAGTAGTGCCTATCAAAATGATTGGCCATGAAGGTTCCGGCGCCGCACTCACCATTGGGGCACTCCTTGCGTAGCCTCTGAACCTTACCAGAATCATCGACCTTGTAGAACTGAAGCACAGCGAGCTTCACCTTCTTCTTCTTGTGCTTGATCTTCTTAGGCTTGGTATAGGTCTTCTTCTTGCGCTTCTTAGCACCACCGCGGAGTCGAAGCACCAAGTGGAGGGTTGACTCCTTCTGGATGTTGTAGTCGGCGAGAGTACGCCCGTCCTCAAGCTGCTTCCCGGCGAAGATGAGTCGTTGCTGGTCCGGAGGGATGCCTTCCTTGTCCTGGATTTTGGCCTTCACGTTGTCAATGGTGTCGGAGGATTCCACCTCCAACGTGATGGTCTTCCCAGTCAAAGTTTTCACGAAGATCTGCATCTTTGCCTTGTTCCAGATGCAGATCGGAGAAAAACAAAAAGGGGTTCTTCTTCTCCGGGAAGGGATGAAGTAGGCGCGCAAGCCGCAATGTGTGACAGCCGGGGATTTTTAGGGGTTTTGAACGGTGGTGTATGTTAAAATGACTAAAATGGCCTTAACTGTCGCTTAATATACCTCCTAAAAGCCCGGCCCATGATAAGTCATGACCTTGTGGCCCATCTAGGTTGTCCACAAAATTTACCATGCTATTTTGCGTAGAATAAAATAGTGGAACTCGGACTAGGTAAAATTAAAAGTTGTCATTGGAGATACTATGCACACATGTCATATATAAGAAATTTGTTCATTGAATTCATACCAAGTTCATAAGAGCAAGTAGTTACAATTGGAGGATCAGTTACATGTTACAAAAGATTTACACACTTTAATGAACTTGGCAAGCAAACATAAATTGAAAAATTGTATAAACATTTGATTTGCCAAAACAGAATAAAAAAATCATGAAAAGTCAGAGAACAAATTCAAATCATTTGCGGCTGCAGGGGTTAATTCACAACACTGCAATACTTCCTGATTTCACCTTGTTTGCCTGTGAGAACTTCAATGGAACCCATATGCACCATTGCCTTGGCAAATTTGTTAGCCCAAGTTGAAGCATGCCTTGCATTGTTCACCACCATTCCTCTTGTGGAAGGGCTGCTCATCAGTGTCTGGTCCGAAGTCAATACTCCGCGATGGTGCTCCAACTCCATGTAGTACTTATTGTCAAGACGAGTAGGTGTAGGATCAAGCGGTGCCGTTAGATCTTTGTCAGCTCCTTCATTAGTTGATGGAGGGCACTTGTTTTTCAACATAGCTGCAAATTTTTTATCCAATGAAGGATCTTGTTTATGAGTCGCATTGAAGGAGTAGAGACGGTTAGAAAATGCAAAGCAGTGTGAGACACCGACAGAATGTGCTCCAGACAATGTAACCATCTCATCAACTGACATCCCTTTTCGCGCAAAATTTTGAATGATTTGCTCTGCATTCAAGAAGGGAGGAGGTAAATTTTTTGGAACTTCATCGGAAATGGAGACACGCCCGTCTCGACGTCCTGCTGGAACATCATAATTTAGTCCTCCAACTTTGTAAGTACTGTCTCTAGCAGCAAAAGCAAGAATGTCTGCACATGAAACAGTTCGTGGACATATTGCCTCAATTTGAGCTTTGGCCTCGTCAATTACCTCGAAACCTCTCAAGCTGGGATTGTTACCAGGATGGTCTCTTTCGGCTTGATTTCCTGGTGTGGACTTCAGTAGCACAGAACCGTCACAGCCCTGCAACAAAATTTAGCAAAGATTAGGTATAGAATAACCCATTGAAGTAAGTAGTTTATAATAAGACGAAGGAAATGGAGATATATATATGTACTTACCCTCACAAAGCAGTCATGGAAATGCATCCTTATAAGCCCAGGAGCAAAGCCTGGGTTGCTGGACACGGCTTTATTAACTGCTTTTCTTACAATTGATTCCGCGGACGGACAAGATGATTTATAGAAACCAACTCTAAGTGGTGATGAAGATGCAGAACCCAATGTGGAGAGCAAAAGCAAGAAAACCATGCAAGGTGGCAGCAGCATGGATTCAATGTTGGAGTACTTAAAGCTACTGCTTGAACTCATTTTGTGTTAATTAGAAGGCAAAGGGGGAGAGAGTTTGAAATGTATAAAAGAGCTGCAGATAGAAATGGTGGCGAGAGTAGGCAGTTCCGTGCTTGTATTTATAGGTAGTCAAGTAGTTGGATTTGGTATTAGTCGTTGAAAAATCAAAACATGTGTGTACTGGTCGTAAGCTGTAACCATGGCTGTTCTCCTTTTTTTTATGCAAAGTTTGAAGTTTCCTAACTTTGAACACTTCTACCTGCCCTGCATTTTAATGTGTTAATTTCGTGTTATATATCAATCTGCTCTGCATGCTCACTTGATTAGAATTTGTCCATTGTTTTATGCTTTGACTTTGCACAAAAAGAGATTACACAATTCCTTAAGAAAGTTTCAGACTTATTTTTTATTAACTTTGATAAGGCCGTCTTAGCTGTACACAATCCTTAATTAGTTTAATTTAAGAAGTGGTTGAAATTTTCACTTCCATTGATCATTTCTTCAGAAAAATGGGCTGTAAACGCGGAGTTAATCAACAACGGTGGCGAACGCATGGTTGTTTGATTTTGACGTTTACGTAAACAGTACTATTTCCCATCAACCCATGCAACTTGTGAGGAAGTACGCATTGTTCTCTAACATACTTTCCCCTTTTTTACCAATCACAATGTCAATGCATCCATATGAATACAACTAAATAGTCATCAACATATATAAGCTATGAAAATAAGTTTTTTTTTTTTTTTTTTGATGATCGAGAACGTACGACACCATACATGTTTTTCCTTTGGAAATTTGATATGGACATAAACTTGTGTCGCTAGGCCCATGCGCACAGAAAATTTTCACCTGACGACATGATAAGTTGGGTCAAAGTAGCATATGCTTTAGCTAGCCTAGGTGCTATCTCTGCTAGGGAACTTGTGTTTAGAGAGGAGGTCCCTCGCTCTATTCTTTCTTTGTATGCTTTGGAATGTCTTTCCCTTGATCAGTGAAGGTTTCTTTCAAAAAAGAAAGGTCAATGCGTAGTCACAAGGGTATTGCTCATAATGATAATCGAACTTAGAACCTTCCAAGTCCATACTGTTTAGCCTTAGAGAGATTCACTAACTAGGCTATATTCCAAGTGGTTGAAAATAAGTTAGCTTATAAGGTATGAACAATAAGCTAAATTAATGGATTCTTGATTCGGGTTGTATTTACCATATGTGTTCAAATAATTAATAGTTTTCTTCTTATAGAAGCATTGATGGTGCAACCGTGATAATGGAGAACAATCATGTTTGTAAAATGATTGGGATTGGTAGCATGAAAATCAAGATGTATGATGAAGTGGTCGGGACATTGACGCAGGTGTGGCATGTTCTAGATCTGCGGAACAACCTTATTTTTCTTACGGCTCTTGATTCGGGTCACAAATTTACCGGCCTTGATGGAGTTATCAGGATAGTCCATAACTCTTTGGTTGTTATGAAGCATGTCATGCAGGGTAACTAATCTTACTCGACCAACAAAATATAATACCTGAAGATGGCTTGACGACGCATAGATCTTGAAGCAGATCAGGGTCATTAGCCAGCGCACCGGAGATAGCAGTAATGAAGAGTATATATGCCAAGACTTTTGACAACCATTTTTACATTCATTGAATTAAATCGATTTCTGTTACAGGACATGTATACTGTAATAGTTACAATTGGAGAAGGGATTACATGATCGAAAAAATTTACACTTGTAGGATAACCAAACGTAATTTCAAAATAAGAAATTAGAATCAGACAAAGTCAAAAACTGTAAGGAAAAAAGAAAGAATGATAGAATGTTGAAATGGGAAGAATTTGAATCCATTTAAGCAGGCCACCCCTTAATTCACGAAACTGCAATACTTCCTGATTTCACCTTGTCTACCTGTGAGAACATCAATGGAACCCATATGCACCATTGCCTTGGCAAATTTGTTAGCCCAAGTTGAAGCATGTCTTGCATTGTCCACCACCATTCCTCTTGTGGAAGGGCTGCTCATCAGTGTCTGGTCCGAAGTCAATACTCCGCGACGGTGCTTCAACTCCATGTAGTACTTATTGTCAAGACGAGTAGGTGTAGGATCAAGCGGAACTGTTGGATCTCTGGCAGCTCCTCCATTACTAGATGGAGGGCATTTGTTTTTCAACATAGCTGCAAATCTATGATCCAACGAAGGATCTTGTTTATGAGTTGCATTGAAGGAGTAGAGACGGTTAGAAAATGAAGAGCAGTGTGAGACACCAAGAGAATGTGCTCCAGACAATGTCACCATCTCATCTACCGACATCCCTTTTCGCGCAAAATTTTGAATGATTTGCTCTGCATTGAAGATGGGAGGAGGTAAGTTTTGTTCAACTTCCTTGAAAATGGAGACACGCCCGTCTCGACGTCCCGCTGGAACAGCATAATTTAGTCCTCCAGCTTTGTAAGTACTGTCTCTAGCAGCAAAAGCAAGAATGTCCGCGCATGAAACAGTTTGTGGACATATTGCCTCAATCTGAGCTTTGGCCTCGTCAATTATCTCGAAACCTCTCAAGCTGGGATTGTTAGCAGGATGGTCTCTTTCAGCTTGATTTCCTGGTGTGGACTTTAGTAGCACAGAACCATCACAGCCCTGCAACACCAAATAGAACAATACAAATTATAAGCAAAAGATGGGTATAAAATAAGTAATTGAATACTAGTATTCTAAGACGAACGAAATGGAGATATATAGGTACTTACCCTGACAAAGCAGTCATGGAAATGCATCCTTATAAGGCCAGCAGCAAAGCCTGGGTTGCGGGACACGCCTTCATTTACTGCTTGTCTAACAATTGATTCCGCGGATGGGCAAGATGATTTATAAAAACCAACTCTAAGTGGTGATGAAGATGCAGAACTCAACGTGCAGACCAAAAGCAAGAAAACCATGCAAAAGGTCATTGTAAGAGTGTTCAACGTAAAGCTACAAAATGACTGCATTTTTATGGTAGTATGTGTAGCTTGATTGTTGCGGCTGATGCTAAGAGGGAATTGGGATGATATATGAAAGAGCTGTAGAGATGGATGAAGAGTGGAGGGAGTAGGCAGTTTTGTGCTTCTATTTATAGTTGGCTGGCTTGTAAGAAGTTATTGGATTTGATTTGGTATTAGTTTTGAATCCCAAGCAACTATTACTCTTTCTTTTCTTTGGGTTTTTTGGCCTTTGGGGTTGAAGTTTTCTAGTTTTGAAATTTTCCTCTACAGGACACTAGAATATGCGACTGCGGGCTGCAGTACATTAATTGTATTTGGTTTGACTAGCACAAAATGACAAGCGTCGGCAAAGAAAAGACGTAGATGATGTGGGTGCAATTTTCCCATCCAAGGATATTGTACACACTGGATACCTATACGGGTAATGGGTTCCTATATATGAAGAGACGGGATAATTTCTTGAATTAAAATCGTGTGGGGAGAGTACAACTGCTTGTAGAGGCAGGGGCAGACGCATTATTTTATCTTAAGGTGGGCAAGATTTTGCCCTGCTCCCCTTTTTTTTTAGCAATTTTTTTTATTATGCCTTCAAGAAGATGAAAAACAATGATAAAATTCAAAAGTTTATAGAATAGTGATAAGTAATAATTGAAAGTTGATTATCAATCCGTGTGCAAACACTATGTCTTCTAGTATTAATTATTTTTTGAGCAAGATCAATATGATGCCAAAACTTGCATACTAATAGTTGTGGCTGGAATGAGTTGCCTACATCCTTGAATTGATGTTACAGCCTGTTACAAATATAAGGTTGAAAAGAAATCTAGATAAAAATGTTGGAATGGGTGGTCGGAAGGTCCGAAACCTCAACTGTGAGAATAGTCTATGGGTTATGACAACTGCAAGAAAAGGAGAGTGTGTGCGGTGATGCGAACACCGAGTCATCGACTGAGCATCCCGTAGACCGAAACAAAGTAAAAACTTAACCAAAAGGCGACTTAGAGTGTAAAGACAAATCTAACCGCGACATTTAGGGTGGGCAAATTGCCCACTATTAACACCAAAAAAAAATATCATTAATATTAAAAAAAAATAATAAATAATATTTAAAAAACAAAAACAAAAAGTCAGGAAGGACAATTGTGCATCCTTGACTTAAGTTGGATCCGTGCCTGCATAGAGGTACCCAAAACGAACAATATCCGTGATGATAAATATTTCTTAATGAAGAAATTTTCAGAGAACACTATAATAGTTTGTGTACGGAACGGATGTACAGAACCCTAACGTTATCCTTTTCTATTAGCCAGCCCCAGGGACGACCTTGTCTAGTATTTTTTTGGTTTGACTTTTGACCAGGTCATGGCCCTACCCCTATGTATCCAAACTGACAATAAAATAAAAACAGTTGAGTTTGTTATTCACTTGCTCTCGTATTAATAAATAGTTTTCCCATCTCCGTGTGTATTTGTCTGTCAACTCAACCAAAAAAAAACAAGAGTAGAGAGAGATTTGGAGGGGCCGGCAATTATGGATGTTTCTTTTATTTTGACATTAGCTTAACCTCAAGTAGGAGACAGTCTTTCTCCTTATTTTACTAAAATCGATTGAGACAGAGAGTCAGAGACCCAGTCATCAAATTATTTGATTTGCAGATAGTGAGCTAATTAAGTTTAAACTAGGACTCTAAAAATTTGTCGACAAAATCGAATCGAACAATTAATCGAAAAAAACCCGACAATAACCAATTGACTGATCAATTAAATTTACATAAAATATGTTCACACACAATGAATGTATTTGTGGAGTTTACCAGATATAGGGTTTTGTGGGTTTAAACATTTTACATGGTAAAAAGTACCCCACAAATACATTCACACACAACAAATGTATTTGTGGAGTTTACCAGATATAGGGTTTTGTGGGTTTGAACATTTGGCATGGTAAAAACTAAATGTCCTTAATCACTAGATTTTTGTGTTAAAAAGATGACTCTATATCTTTGGCTCAACCTAAATTTCCAGATACTTAAATTAATGCCTTTCTTTTCAAAAAATTTAACAAGTTATAGCCTTATAGGTTGTCAATATGAAAAGTTGCACTTAGATCCTCTACATGTCACGTACTGAGTTTTGACCCAACTTATTATATCGTCAGGTGGGAAGTTTATGTGCGTGCGGGTCTGATGACTTGAGTTTAAGCTCATATTAGATGTACAAAGGGCAAACTTGTGTAATATCGTTCTCGATTATCAAAAAAATCATTCATTTTTATCTTACTGATGCGTTTTTTTTTTTTTTTTTTCATTCCTTTTGTTATCAAATATTGCTTATATTTAAATGCTACGAATGTTAAAAGAGCAATTGCACACGCATGTTTTCATCAAGATGTACTATATGTATACAGTTAAAAGTTGACATCTAATCACACCTTAAGTTACATGCAGAGGAGATATAATAAATGAAAGAACGCACTTGAACTGAGAAGCCAATACCAATTACCAAAGATTAAAAAAAATAATAATAATAAATGTAAATGAATAGAATGGAAACTTTCATGTAGAAAAATCCTTAGTTCACAGAACTGCAGTATGTCCTGATTTCACCTTCTTCATCAGTAAGAACTTCAATAGAACCCATGCGCACCATTGCCTTTGCAAATTTGTTGGCCCATGTTGAACCATACTTTGCATTGTTCAACACCATCCTTCTTGTAGAAGAGCTGCTCATCAATGTCTGGTCCGAACCCAGTAATCCGCGGTTATTCGTCAGCTCAAAGTAGTACTCATTATCCAGATAATTAGGTGTAGGATCAAGCGCCACTGTAGGATCTCTGACACCTTTTTTATCAGGACACTTTTTCTTCAACGTAGCTGCAAATTTAGGGTCCAATGAAGGATCTTGTTTGTGAGTCTGATTGAATGAGTATAGACGGTTAGAAAATGAAGAACAATGCGAGACACCGATAGAGTGTGCTCCTGATAGTGTCACCATCTCATCCGCTGACAACCCTTTTCGGGCAAACAGTTCGATTATTTGCTCTGCATTGAAAAAGGGAGGAGGCAAATTTTGAGCAACTTCGTTGAAACTCGAGACACTCCCGTCGCGACGTCCGGCTGGAACAGCATAATATACTCCTCCAAGCTTGTATGCACTGTCTCTAGCAGCAAAAGCAAGAATGTCTGCACAAGATACTGTTTTTGGACATACAGCCTCAATTTGGGCTTTGGCCTCGTCAATCACCTCAAAACCTCTCAAGCTAGGATTGTTAGCAGGATGTTCTCTTTCAGATTGACTACTTGATGTGGACTCTAGCAGCACAGAACCATCACAACCCTACAACACAATAGATATATATTTATGCAGAATAAAAGTTAGCAAACATCGGTACAGAACGTTGAATTATTGAAGTAGTAAAGTAGGAAGCATGAAATGGAGATGTGTAGTTACCCTGACAAAGCAGTCATGGAAATGCATCCTTACAAGACCAGCACCGATGACGGGATTGCGAGAAACAGCTTTATTTACTGCTGATCTAACAATTAATTCAGCAGATGGACAGTAATTTCTATAGAAACCCACTTTAAGGGATGATTCAGACACAGAAAACATTGTGGAAACCAAAATCAAGAAAACAATACAAAATGTTGAACCCATTTTATAGTACACACAATCTCAAGTCTCAGAGAGAGTGTTGAAATGTCTGTAAGAAAGTTGGAGGTGGAGAGAAATGGCAATGACCTGCTCGTATTTATAAGTGGAAAAAACATTGACGACGGAGCGGGATAGCTTGTAAAGAAGTAGGATTTGATATTAATTCTGAGAAGGCCAGGCAGCAGTAACCATCTGACAACCAGCTTAGCTTTGAACAATTCTACATAAACCTCTGATGACGGTGTATAATTTTATTGAGTTTTGCTCTGTTGACTTGTTAAAAGAACCAATAGGATATAGTGAAGAGACTAAAATGATTGGCTTTTTTTTGTATTAATTTGGCTGTTTTCACTTTGGCTGCTTTATAGATAGTGATGGACATGCCTTACTGTAACTTTTCATACATAAAATTACAACACTTCAGGTAAATTTTATAATTCAATGAAGACGGCCATGATCTTGTATGATGAAGTTTCTATTTACTTCAAGTACAGAAGACAGCTGGTTGTTTGGTCTCTAGTGAATGAACATAATCTACCTGTTCCTAGTATTTGTCTGTCAAGAGTTTGAGAAAGTTTGATTCTAACAGTACATGGAGAACAAATGATGAAAAATCCAGAATAAAGAACAAAAAACACACAAATGAAGTTGCCATATCAAATTCTAGACCCATGAAAAAACGCGGTTTGAATAAATAAATTTGTATCGCATTGTTTGTTTTCTCTCCGTGGGCTCAAACCCACCTTCAAATTTAGGGAAAAAAAAATTACCAAGTATACTACTAAATAGTATACAATCAACGTAATGTCGAACGAAGCCATCAACAACTGTAAAGATCATACAGAGAATCGACCGTGAAAGCTTGATTGTGTGGTATAGATCGGGGAAGTTTCGACGATCTAAGAGATTTTAGTGAAAGAAAGCATAATGTTTAGAGAGAGAAATAGATACCTCCAAAATAGGATCCTTTTAATGTGGCGGGATCTCTCAAGAACCACCCCTTACCCTATAGATCCGTTATAAACCCATGACTCATTTTTTATGATTCATTGGCTAGCATATATCCGTTACGCACACAACACAAAAGGGTGATTACTATCTTTTTATCAGCTTTACCCCTAGATGTCCAGTCAACTACTGCATCTCAACGCATTTCGGAAAGAACCAGCTAGCTCTAGGTTTGGGACCAACCATTGTCACATCGGCCCTAAGCTAATTGAGGCTATGGCCTGTGAGAGAGCTTCCTAGACCACGAACTTGTGTTGGTTGATGCTTGCCCAAGTCGCAGGCCTGTAGATCGATTGTGTAGGTTATGGGCCTATGCTGAGTTGATTGTTGCCTAGGCCATGGGCTTGTTGGACTTTCATAAAGGCAGTGAACTTGTTGGGCTTTCGTAGAAGCAGTGAGCCAGAAGATCAACTGTGTGGACCTGACCATAGGCGTACACAGAGTTGACTGTTGCCTGGGCCATGAGCCCATTGCTTTGTGCGTGGCTGGAACTGATTTTGGCACACACACAGATACACCAAGAATAAGATTTCAGGCCAGCAAAGAACATATAATATTCTTGATCAGCTTTTATAATATATTAATAATTTACTTATACCATCTAAAAGACACCATGCAAATGAGGTATTTGAAAACATGTAGGTAGGAACTAGATTGAAGTTGTTTGCACCATGAGGATGAGAAGATATCAGTATATACATCACTATCCATCTCACCTGATTTCTTCCCTCCCATTGTGAGAGTAACAGAATGAGGTAGACTAAAAGAATAAAAAGGACTAAAGATCATAAGCATATATACAATAATATGTCGCCTAACAATAGTAGGCAAACTTTTAACCATTGATTCGCTTCGGGGAGCAAGTGTTGCAGGATTGGATTCTTCAACTGTATTTCAGAGATCACAGATCCATACTGGTCTATCCAAAGGTCTTCTCACTGCTGTAGCACATGTACAGAAACCCATCCTCATTCTTAAAGGATTCATACAAGGAATCCATTAAAGTAGCTGTAGAAATTGAGTAGACACCAAATATTAACAATCTACCACGGGAAGAACTTTATGTAACATAAGGGTTAGAAAATTTAAAAACAATGGATATGACAATAATTTAACCTGTTTGAGGTAAAGTATCCTTCACAAACACAAAGAGAGCTTTTCCAGGGGGCAGACGAAGCCTGTTTCCTAAGATATGAATGAATTGCCCAACAGCCATGTCTCGGGGAACCAAATATCTATAATTAGCATAAATAAGCAAATCAGATAACTCTGATGTTCAAATATATCGCACAGCATAACAAGAAATAGAATAAAAAATTGAACAACAAAATTTAAGGACGCAGGGGATAAGGCATTCATAACAATTTTATTGACATTCAAAACCATAAATCTCAATACTCTAGCTGACAGTCTAGCCCTTCTGGGTCGTCCAGCCTCTAGTGAGATTAGAATTCTGAACAATGTTCTTAACCTCTATTTAGCCGAGGGTAATATTTCTTCTTCTTAATGAAAGTTTCCGTTTTAAAAGAAAAAAAAAAGTGCTGCCAAGGTGACACACACACAGATGCTTGCTCCATGGCACATAGTAATGCAGATAATAAAATGCAAAATAAAGACAAAACAAATTTAGTATTTAGTTTAAATTTGTTGGACTGCACTGTTGCCTGTTTTAAGGACCTATGGAGTCTATACTTCATCCTTTAGTGTTGTTTTTTACATATTGATAGATCAAGTAGCTACTCTCTAATCTATTTAGGTTTTCTTTAGTTTCAAGAATTTAAAATTTGACAGGTTCAGACAGTCTGCACTTTTGCTTCTTCTATTCTTTTGCCATTGATTGTTTTTAGTAGTCTTCGTATGTTTGCTGGTCAACATACTATGATACTAACTTTATTTTGGCTATCTGGAGTTCAAGTTGCTAAAGCAATGAGATTACTAAGAGTTCACAAATACTTGTAGAACCTATTATTTTTAAAAGGGCGAGTTACAAAGAAACTTCATCAACCCTTATCCAATATACAGAATAGCTGGGAATTTATCTTTCAGTTTTTTTACAAAGCCTTAATTTCAACTATTCGGGGTTAGCTACCCGAGTCTGTGTATATAAGAAGTCAGTTGGAATCCAATAAATTCATAATAGAACCTTTTTTTCCTTTCAACAAACTGTTTCATTGAAAAGGCCACAAATGTATGTTTCTTTCATCAGCATATCACAGGAAATATAAACTAAATTGTTGATCACTTGATTGTGACGAATTCAAGATTTCATATAGGTAAAATGTTTCAGATCATAATGATGAGTGTTGACATGTATTAATCATCAACATGTAAGGGAAAGTAACTAAAATCTAGCTTACTTTTTCTTTTCCATCTCAGGCAGGTCTGTTTTCTCATATCTTTCGACAATTACCTGCATAAATTAACAGCAATGAAGAACTCTCAACTCATACAGCAACAGAGAGGAAACTTTACTCCATTAACAAATTTCTTATACAACATTGAAAAAAGTACTAAGTCTATAACCTGAATTGTCTGAAATATAATCCTTTCTGATAACTTTGTGCACCTTTTTCCCAGATATAAATGCTACCCGAAGGTCCAGAACACTAAACTTTATCACAATAAAATAACATGCAGATCCATTGATTATTAAGCAAATTTTTGGAAGCTAGAATTTGGCAGATCAAACTGTCCTAACATTTGTTTCGACCAGGGAGATTCACCATCTTATGCAGATGCATCTTTCTGCAAAAAAAGTTACTCTTATGTATCTTAGCCTAGCAACTGCTCATTTGTAACCTAACTTTTATTGTCTCAAATAAGTGAGAGGGGCATCCAATTCCTTAGCCATGAGAAGGTCCGTCAGTATACAAATAAAACAATTCACATAGGAACAAAGAAATTGTAGTATCTGACTTTGACAGTACATTGAAAACTCGTTCTACACGTTTGTCCAAAATCATGAAGAACAGAATCTTTCAAATTGAATACATTCGAAGCAAACGAAAGACAGGAAGTTTCTTATTATGACGCGAGTCTATCACAAGTCTCCATACTAACACATAATAGAAATCAAATGCAAACAAGAAAGAAATTATGCGAATATCGACTTACGGGGACTCGATCGGGATATTTGGCGACAATATCACGCGATTCTTCGAGTCTTTGCTCTGCGGTTTACATGGATATATAAGACTCATTTCACAATTCATCAAGAAATCAAACTAGATGTATCGAAACGATCGGAGTAACACATACCGAAGCTGAACTCGTCCCTGAAAGCGGAGATCTTCCCCATGAAGTTTGCTCAGTTTTGACAGAGAGGAGAGAGAAGCAACGTGAAACCAGTACCACCGATCGCGTACGGAAGATGAGATGGAGCTAGCTGACGTTATTATGAGTTATACTTTGATATGGGCTCTGGCCTGATTCAAATCAAGGTCTTTATAATTTTACGCCTGGTCTTTTTATCTGGCCCAGTCCAGTTTCATTATTCCGGGCCACAGTTTAAATCTACCTACGGGCTACGGCCCATCAGTCGGAGTGGTGATCTTATTCTTCACTCTCTTGGCTTTCGTTTAGGGTTCTTCGCTGCGAGAGACAGTCCATGATTCTAAGACTACGATACCTGGTGATAGAGATTTACAGGCTGAATCTGCAAATAGAAGGAATTGTGTTGATTTCGATCCGATCCAGATACAGAATTACAGGATCAAACTTCAAGATCGCCTCAACTTACAGTTCTGCTATAACAGGTGAATCCTAAATTTCGATCTTGGTTGAAAGTGCTTTAGACATTCCTTGTGTAAATCCTTACAAGTGTTGATTTTTAATTGCCCACGTCAGTCCATGTTCTACACACCTTTAGTTACTAATCAGTAATCACTATATGCGTTCTGAGGGTTTCCAATTGTACCAATGCATGAGAATTGGAAAACCATATAAATTTACAACTCATTATACGTCTAGGCTAGCTTTGCAAATTCCTGAGCAGTTTCTTCCCTCTTAGCAAGGTCTCCGTTAAGAGGGATTCAGAAAGCAATCATGATACTGACAATTGAAATTGAGTTATACTTTATGAAGGTGTTTGGACAGATGGATCTTGGGTGTTTTATACTGGTCTTGATCAGCATGCTGAAGTCTGAGGGAGCGAGGAAAAGTTTCTGAGCATTCTTTGTAGTCATTAGTGTGCCCGAGCCAGAAGTGTTGGATGCTAGAGCTTATGACAGGTGAGTAAAACATCTTACGCCTCACATTTGCAGTGGTACCTGGTCTTGTTTGGCATTTCAGAAATATAAGTTTTTATTGATTTGATTCCCTGGTGTGACCCGCAATTGACATCAGATAGCAATGGCTGGAAGGGATGCAAATGGCTGACTTTTCAGCAACCTGCCATACAGAGGGGAGCCGGTGAAGCTGTTTTTGGAAATTCTCTGGTGTACATTTCAGATTTTGGCAGGGATGCCAATTGTGTCATCATCGCAGGAATAATATGATGAATGGTAAAACTTATATATAGCTACTACCTGCAGATTAAGATCGATAAGGTCTTGGAATGAAGAGATTTTCACTTTTTGTGGATAAGTTTTTGCTCCTGGGTTCATTGGTGATCGAACTGGGCCAACTCAGGTAAATTTTCACTATTCTTGTCATGTCCTTTCTCTGTTGGAGGGCGCAACATATCATATTGAACTGAAAAGACACACTATTCTGTGCTTTAACTGAAGTAGTTTTTGAAATTTGTGGCAACAGTATAATTAATAAAAGCTTATTCTGACTTTTTTGAAGTATTGGTGCCAAACTGCCAAATATTTCAGGTAGAAATGCTCAAGCTCTTTTTACATCACAAAGATATGGATTAACATATGTTTCTTCTTTTTCTTCTTCTTTTATTCTAAATTGCAATCTCACTTCCCTGGGACAAAGTTTGTTGCATAAGCCCAGGCATTATTGTTCACAGGATCTGCAAGGTGATCGGCAAGGTTCTCTAGAGGTCCCTTTCCTGTAACAATAGCTTGCACGAAGAAACCAAACATAGAAAACATGGCAAGGCGTCCATTTTTAAGCTCTTTCACCTTTAGCTCTGCAAATGCCTCAGGGTCATCAGCAAGCCCCAATGGGTCAAAGCTGCCACCTGGGTACAGAGGGTCAGTGACCTCTCCGAGAGGTCCTCCTGCAATGCGGTAACCCTCAACAGCACCCATGAGGATAACCTGAGTAGCCCAAATGGCTAAAATGCTTTGAGCATGGATTAGACCGGGGTTCCCCAGATAGTCCAGGCCACCCTCACTGAAGATTTGAGCACCAGCCTTGAACCATACTGCCTCACCAAACTTGACCCCATTCCTGGCAAGGAGTTCCGGGAAGACGCATCCCAGAGCCCCAAGCATTGCCCACCTACTATGAATAACCTCAAGCTCCCTGTTCTTGGCAAAGGTTTCTGGGTCAGCTGATAGACCTGCAGTGTCCCACCCATAATCGCCAGGGAACTCTCCCGTAAGGTAAGATGGAGACTCACCAGAGAAAGGTCCAAGGTACTTGACCCGGTCAGGGCCATACCAGGGGCTTCCCGAGGAGGCAGCTGCCTTTCCTGTAGTCTTCCTCATTGAGATTCTACCTTTGCTACTGGGGATTGCTGATAGAAATTCTTTCTGTGCATTCGAAGGAATGACTTTGCCTGTGAATGTAGATGAGAGAGTAACAGCTGCCATGTCTTGAGGTTATAGGAGCTGCTCTTCGGTGGAATGTGTTGTTTGATGAGTGAATGTGTTGTGAGGTTGGTGGTTTCTCTTATAAAGGGTCTGATGGGTCCACATTCCTATCCATGTGGATCTGCTCCTTTATCTTCATTGGTTCAAGAGGTGATGACAAGGACTCAAAAATCCTACTCACTTTCGCAGCCAATCGGTGAAAGCTTTGATGGATTGTCTTGAGATCATTAGGGGATTTCCTGATTCTTTGTTATCAATTTGATTCATGTGGTCCTATTTAGATCAGCCACATTTTTGTTCTTGTGGAGCCGCATTCAGTGTTGATAAAACTTATTTTTTATCCTCGTTGTGTTTGTGGTTGTTATCTTGGTTAACAGCAACGTTTAATGTGTAAAAGCCAAATGCAGGGTTAAGGAAGCATCATCATGTGCAGTAATCATGCACAGACCAATATTATTTTTCTTTTTGTCACAATCTGTACGTTTAGGCAAAGCAACAACAGCTACAAGTCTACAAGAAACCCAACCTAGGGTTGGTCGAATTGGTTCTTGATATCTTATGTAATTATGTAAACTAATGGATCTTAGATTTGAAACTTTTCGTCAACATTTTGGGACCAGACCCTTTAGTAAATGTTGGTGGCTTACAATGATTTCATGTAGGGAACTTTCGAATGTGCATTGCATGAGTATGAGAGTTTACCCCACCACATCGGAGTGGGTCAAAAAATCTGCCTTTGAGGGACTTCCACGATCTTTTTAAAAAAAAAAAAAAAAAAACCTACAAGAGAGTGTGTGTGAGCGATTGAGCGAACAATGCCCCATTACAATGATCAATATTTTGATGAAATCAATCAGGGTTGCTGTAAAAAACCCCTCTATGCCTCCACTCATCGGCAACTTAAAACCTATTGGGTCATGATATTGCCGCCAACCAGAATCCAGCATGATAATGGCGCTTGTGCTATTTGTGGGATGATAATCTGAACTCAGAGAAGATGTCAACCCTTTATATATGAAAAATGGAAGCCCAAAGATTGTACCGACAGAGCCAGTTGTACATTAGGGACAAAAACGACGAGGGACCCATGTTTGTAATTAACAAGACCCATATATGTTTATATAGGTCTTACGAGTGTCTGTCTAATGTCTATACACCTAGATCCAGACACATACCAAGATTCAACAGTCGACACGCATGGGTATGACTAAATACATACCATACCAGCATAGAGAGTCCATAATAAACAAGTCTTACTACTTCTGTTCATGATGTGGGGATGTGGTAACAGTTTGGTTTCTTACACAAGCTTCTTTTTGTACAAAATACTATTTTGGTCATTGTCATCTGACTAACTTCATTTTTAAAAGGTGGTCTGTGAATGAATAAGTGGAAACCTAATCTACTATATTTTAAGGTCTGGAGGGCAGCAACAAACATGCCATCCCCCAAAAATCCCATGGGACTCTTTAGTTCCACCAACCCTTTCTTGTCCTAGCATTTCAAAGTTTCTGTTTTATTTTCAACTTACATCAAGTTTTTGTTTCTTGGTACTGACGTCATTACACCAACCACGTACCAGTACCGGCACCTGCCAGTTCCCAAACTATTGGGAATTTCATGTAGTTTTTTTTTTTTCAAAAGGTGAAATCTGCGTTCATTATTCTTTGAGTTAGATAAAATATATTGAGTCTACGCGTTAGGCCACAAATTACACAGACCGAGCAAATACATGAAAAATTCATGTGTAGGATCATGTGTTATGGTGAGAATTAACGCTGATTCGGGACAAGGAGTACATAACTCCTCACCACTAAGCCACATCATTATTGGATCGGGGTCATTGGACGTGATGAGTCTAGTTCGGGGTACTTGCAGTGGAAATTCTTGTAATTTTTTTTACACCACCGTTTGATGTGTTCAATAGCATAGAATCCACTATATTTTTAAAATTTTAAAAATATATTCGCTGGTGAAATAGGAAACTGTCTGTCATCTTTCTTAATTGATGCTTTTTATCTGTCTTTGGGTGGGAAACGCACCTATTTTTTTTTAGTTCCTATCAAATCTCAACTGCCCCACTTAATTTATTTTTATTTTTTGTACTTCCTGATTTTTTTAAGTAGCTGCCACGTCGGTTGTAGGTATGAAGCTAGATGGCTCTGGCTCTTTGGCTTGGCTTGGCTCAGCTCAGCTGATGTTATGTATTGGAGTCAAGATTATTGGTACTTATTTGGTTGGTAACCAAACTTGTTTGACCACATGGCCGCCACTTAATCCTAATATACTTCTTCACTATGACAAAAGTTTCTTCTGTATATATATACGTGACTCGGACTTACCAACCCACTCTATGTTTTTGGTCAATTCTTAATAGCAAACCCAACTTGTGTTTATACTTAATATAAATAAATCCAAAGGAGCCCAAACAAAAAGGCTAAGAAACATTAGTAGGTAAAAAAAGTCTTAAACTATACCCTTTGAATTTGGCTTCCAACCTAATACATATGTAGTCCATTCTTATAATTGTTTACCATGTATCTAACTATCTAATTACTTTAAAAAAATGAACTTTTAGACGTATAAAAATCTAAGGATAACTGAGTTGGAGTTGGCCGGAGAAAAATTTAGAAAACTCAAATATAATTGTCAATGTTAATTTGATGATCGTCGTAAAAATATTTGAAAAGAGTGATGGGATTCAAGTACTCAACATTTATATAGCCCAAAAACAAAGATTCTTTTTATAGAAATAAAATAAATAATTATGCAAATAAATGAAATAAAAAATATATTTTTGCCTTAAAAATATTTCAAAAGGAAAATTAAAACTATTCATTTTATGGTATGGAATCAATTCAGCAATTTATTTATTGAAGGACTCTCTCTAATCTATATATAGCTCACACACTTCCTTTTTCATTTTCTAATATTTGAACATTACCTAATATTGTGACCACATACATTAGTTGGAGCTACATTAATTAATTATATAATTATTTTATTATAATTGTATGATTGTGTGGGACCATCAACACATAGAGATATAGCTCCACCTCCCAGTCCCAGCCACTTAAGTTAAGCCATCAAGTTGGTTACCGGTTAGGGTTGGTGAATGACCCGCAGTAGCCCGTAATTTCATTCTAAAAAAAGTTCTTTTTTAAAAGAGGTAGAGAAACCGAAAAAGTCGTAGGATGGTTCATGGTTAGTGGACAAATCAATCTTTCACTAAATTAAAATTTAAAATTAAATAAATAAATAAAGGTCTCTCTCATTCACCAACTCCAACCAATGCCATCTGCCAAAGTACAAGCCCCTTCTCATGTAGCTTCGCCAAAAAAAGAATCCTAACCGGCTAGCCCGGTAACCCGTGACAAGGGTCATTCCTCTATAAATAGAGCGAATTGGAGTCCAGTGTTCGCCGTGTCATTTGCTTGCCGCTTCGATTGTTTAGGGGTCTTGTTCGAGTACCAGATCTGCTCATAAATCTCTGTTCTAGGTACTTCTTGCTACACTTTCTCCTACTTGCAATTCTGATATTCCTGCGTTTCGTTCCAAGATTTGCGATGTCTTGTAAACATTACAATGATTTCAGAAAGTCGCGGGTTCCTTTTTCTGTTATGCCTTCTTTACTGCCTTTTGACGGTGGATCTTGCTTGAATAGCCTCTCGTTTGAGTTAGTTTGACTGAAATGCGGGCAGATCTGAGCTTTTAGTGTGTTTTTTGGTTTCTTACCGGGAAATGCGAAGATCTAAGCTTTTGAAGCTGAACTGTATTGTTGTCTACTGATTTTAGACACCCTTGGTTGAAGTTGAATTGGGTAATGTATTTGGTGATCTGGTTTCGCATGCTATTGTTTCAATTTTTGTTTCTTTTGAACCTCGAGGCAACAGCTAATTTACTTACTGTTTCGGTCATATCTAGTAGATCTGAAATACTCTTATCTGTTGTGAATTTGAAGATTTTGGTCTGCGAGGTCCCACTACCTCTCTTTATGATAAAGTGAATATCACGACAATCCTCTATATAGATTGTAATGATTCATGAATTTGTGGATCTGTCAAGTGAATTAAAGTTATTGCATCAAGTATTCGACCCGTGGGTTCTCCATTTAAATGAATGTTGGCCTGACTATAAAAATAATCGATCAAACCACCTGTGTGAGTCTGTTGATTTGGGTTTTCAAGTTGAAATGTGCAAATTGAGTCTATTATCTGCATATATTCCTTGGCGATAAATTCTTATTGACTTTTCCTTGTGGTGCTTATGGAATCTGTGAGTTCTCTGCCCACTCTCTTAGTGCTCTTTCTAGAATTGGATGTTTTTGATTAAGTGAGAAGGTATTGTTAGATTCTCCTCATTTTGTAATTATTTCTACCAGTTTGTAGATATTTTTTGTTTATCCTTTATACCATATTCTTATGTTATGTACATTAGAAGCTTTTACTTTCCATGGAGTTGCTACCGGTTGCTAATAATTGTATTTTCTTATATGCCTTTATTATGTGTAGCTCAAGATGGAGACCTTTCTATTCACCTCTGAATCCGTCAACGAGGGTCATCCCGACAAGCTGTGCGATCAGATCTCTGATGCGGTGCTCGATGCCTGCCTTGAACAAGACCCTGACAGCAAGGTTGCATGTGAGACATGCACCAAGACCAACATGGTCATGGTTTTTGGAGAGATTACCACCAAGGCCGAGGTAGATTATGAGAAGATTGTCCGTGACACATGCCGTGCCATTGGATTTGTTTCAGATGATGTTGGTCTTGATGCCGACAAGTGCAAGGTTCTGGTCAACATTGAGCAGCAGAGCCCTGATATTGCACAAGGTGTCCATGGCCACTTCACCAAGCGCCCAGAAGAGATTGGTGCTGGTGATCAGGGTCACATGTTTGGTTATGCCACTGATGAGACGCCTGAGTTCATGCCTCTGAGCCATGTCCTTGCCACCAAGCTCGGTGCTCGTCTCACCGAGGTTAGGAAGGATGGCACCTGCGCCTGGCTAAGGCCTGATGGTAAGACTCAGGTGACTGTTGAATACTACAACGAGAACGGTGCAATGGTTCCAATCCGTGTCCACACTGTCCTCATTTCCACCCAGCACGATGAGACTGTTACCAATGATGAGATTGCCAGCGACCTCAAGGAGCATGTCATCAAGCCTGTCATCCCTGCCAAGTACCTTGATGACAAAACCATCTTCCATCTCAATCCTTCAGGCCGCTTTGTTATTGGAGGCCCACATGGTGATGCAGGTCTCACTGGACGAAAGATCATCATTGACACCTATGGTGGCTGGGGAGCTCATGGTGGTGGTGCTTTCTCTGGGAAGGACCCAACCAAGGTGGACAGGAGTGGTGCATACATTGTCAGGCAGGCTGCCAAGAGTATCGTAGCCAATGGACTTGCTCGCAGGTGCATTGTGCAGGTCTCCTATGCTATTGGTGTTCCTGAGCCCTTGTCAGTCTTTGTGGACACATATGGCACTGGAAAGATTCCTGACAAGGAGATCCTCAAAATTGTGAAAGAGACCTTTGACTTCAGACCGGGAATGATGACCATTAACCTGGATCTTAAGAGGGGTGGTGGTGGCCGCTTCTTGAAGACAGCTGCTTATGGACACTTTGGAAGGGATGACCCAGACTTCACCTGGGAGGTTGTGAAGCCCCTCAAATGGGAGAAGCCTCAGGCTTGAAGATAGTTTCTGCTTTTCATTGCTTTCTTTATTATACTAGTTAAGATTGAATAATTCTCTTGTATTCTTCTTGTTGCTCTATAATCTTTGTGCCTAAAGCTATCGTGTTCACATATCATACAAGAAATGGCAGTCATTTTTCCTTTGTTTTTAACCACCACAGTTTTTTTTTTGTCTTCCACCAGTTTGGTGTGAAAGTACATGCCATTTGTTCCAAAAGTTGTTATTAGAAATTTAGAAGCTCTGGAATTTTGCTCAATAGTTGTTTCTCTGAAATTGTGGATTTCTTTGATGTTTTATACTACCTATTGTTTTGGTGGTTTGCTTCTGTTGCTGTGTTTTATTCAGCTGCTCTTGTTTTCGAGGGTTTACTTTGTGATGTTAGAATAATACTCGAACCCTCAAAATATAGTTCATATTTTCCCCTCAATCAATGTGAAGTATTGGATGTTAATTGGGTGTGTGTGTTTATAATCAATGATTATTCATGTACCACATAGACTTGAGGTAAAACGAGGGCCTCGTTGTCCGCTTATTTTCGTTAACAAAATAGAAAAGGAAAAAAAAAATAGTCCTATACTTCAATATCGGCCGTCTCCTTTTGTGTTAGCTTTGGAGGTTTTCAGTTTTTCACTTTCCCTAAACGTTTGTCGTCCGAATCACTCTACTTCTGTGCCAGGTCTTTTAGAGTAAACCAAAGAGAGAATGTATGAATGCTCTCTTACCTTTGTTCAGGGGAGATAACAATCTGTTTATATAGTTTTCTTGCATTTAAGATTAAATATATGGCCTCCACGTCAACCTTTGAACATTGTAAATTTACAGTCTTAAAAGCTCATACAGATAAATAACAAAAACCTACCAAATGCTAATAGCTTTTGAATTAGAAGTGCCACACAAACACAGACTGCAGCAACCGCCACCATCAAGAGCATTGCCGGCCTGTACACAAGAGATCTGCTGGCTATTCCATAAGCCCGCTTAGAATCACAGAGCTTGCCGTGCTGTCCAACAGGTCTCAATCCCGTCTGTCCAATTTCGAAGCTAGCAGCCGATACTACATTTTGCTTCTGGTTGTTTTTGCAATCCGAGATGGAGCCTGGAATGTCTACAACCACATGCCTAGCAGGAGGTCTCTTGTTTATTTTCCTCTGAACGAGGTGGATGTATGAGTAGTGGCCTCGCAAACGAGCATAATCCTCAGGAGTGAAGCCCGTGCTGTCATATGCGCTTTTCCATGCTTCGATTCCCACCTGGATCAGACAGATGTGATCAATCATCAAAGACAACTTCTTTTTTTTTCTGAAGAGTCCATTTTCTTGGATAATCATACTAGCTTTACAAATGAATCATTTGAAGATCATAGTAATGAACGTAGATGCACAATCAATGCACAAGCATCTGAAAATGTAAAAATTCATGCCAGATATTAACGAGTGTTGAATCCATTTCTCATTTAGCATGTTATGATATGAATCAGCGAGGGAAGCAATTACCATTCCTGGGTCATCAATTAAAGCATCTAGCGCAATCTCAGAACCATCTTTACCAGCTGCAACGTGAAGCGGCGTCAAACCTGCAGGACCGGAGACATCTGGTATCAATAAGTAGCTGTGAGGACTTCCGCCAACCAGCACCATGTGTTCTGATCCTGATTCATCTGAAACTTTTTCAAGAATATATCTAAGGAGAAGCACCACCAGTGACCTACTATTTCTCCTCACAGCTCTATGAAGGAGACCCATCTCTGACATAGCAGAGATCGGTGTTGGATCCTCCCCTGCCCCCACAGTGCCATCAAGTAATATGTTTAAAGAGTCTTTTAACTACTGCACACCATTCGTGATCCATTGAGAACTCTATCAGCCACATAAACCGTCTTAAAGCAAAGAGGTCAGCGTCTTGATTTTTGGTTTCAGATTTTCCAGTTACCTCAATATCTGCATCTGTTTCAGTAAACTCGATAGCACTCTCAAGCATGCGGATCTCCGTACATACGTCCTCTTCTGCAACTATAAATGGAAAGAAACTGCTGCCAAAACCATGATCTTCAATCTGAACAAAATCAAGATCACGCCTGAATACTACAATCAGGCCTGATGTAGCTCTCAATGTCAGTAGGACTGTAAGATAACCAGTCAAGAATCTGAAGTTCAAACAATCCACATTACTATACTTTCCAAGAGAAAAAAAGCACCATAAAGTTATACTCAATCAATTTATGGGCTTAAATACCTGTGCTCGCAGGACAAGAGGAAAATGATTTGGTTCCTTTCCTAATAGTTTAAAAACAATCCGATCAGTGCGGCTCTGCCTCTGAAACAATATGGAGGGGAAGGTAAGACTTAACTGTTAAAAAAACAAGCAGCTTCACCTTCAAAATGTTTCCAACTTTTAGTAACTATGAGACATAAGAAATTGGCATGGACCAGTTAGCATATTGATTAAAAGTGCCTAGACCAAGCACATTGGTTTCAGGAACAATGGTTCGCAACTTCTTCCCAAGAAATCTTTTGAGTGTTCCATCTTAACACCATGAATATTTCATAGTATCAGAAATTTAATTACAATGATGACAATATGGCTCTTAACAAAAAAAGATGACAATATGGTGCAATCTGTGAAACTGAATTCAAGTCCATTCCATTGTGAAGAATCTTATCTTCTTTTATATTCGATGCTGGTCTGGTTGTTTGGAGATTCTTCTTCATCTTTTGTGGCTCTGTGATTATGCAATAATTTAGTTCGGGGTGGGGTGTTAGAGTGCAAAGCATCGAATACTAAAAGCTCCTAGGTTCAAAATCCTGATGACAAACCTATCAGAATCCTTTGTGAATAAATGAACTTAAAGCAATCTATATTATTCCATCTACATGCCATATCTTGCGAGTTATAAAAGGGGAATAAAACACAGACTGCCATAATTTAAAAGGACATGACCAAAGAAAACAGGTATATTTTTCAGATGCACATTTCAGGGAGTTAATAGCAGTTAACCATGACATCATGATAAGGGAGCATTAGCCTTCAGAAATTTCCGCGAAAGTGCAATAACCTTTGGAATTCTACAAACCAACAAGTCCACAACCATGATTCACATTATTTTGCTAGGAAATTGGCAGCTCAAATGTGTTTCATGATACTATTACCAGCAAAAATCACTATGGTTCATTCCAAAAAAAGGCAATCTATATATCAAGAACACACGCATTTTGAAATGACTCAAAATTAACACAGACCTACTACACTGTTGGCAGAATCGCTGCATAAAATTCCCCACGAGTGCCTTGCTGGCCTTGGAATGCATCTCACAAACCTTATGCCGCCTATGGTAATCCTTGGCATTGCTCAGATCACCCCCACAGTCCTCCACCGCGGACAAACTGCGCGGCTGGTGGTATCCCAGCCAACTTAGTCTTCTTCCCACTCATTCCCTCCCAGTTCCCTCTATCCCTTTCGCTTATCGGATAATCTTGCCCACCAAGCTTCAAGCTAAGTGTACCCGCTCCATCCTTGTTCAAGTTCTCGTCTCCTCTTCTCCAATTCCCTCTTCCCTTTCTCAATTTGCAGATTCACTTCATCAGAGCATGATGATGGAGCTATTAGAAGAATTCCCCATCCCATGAGGCAAAACTTGCTGGGTAACTTGATTGGAAGACGACAGATTCAATGGAGTAGCAACGAAAAGATCCCCATCCCACTTCCAATTATACAAGTCCCATTCAAGGGTCCTTTTCCCCACCACCGGATAATCGTCATTACCCATACCATAAAGACGATAAGCTTCACTCTCAAATCTCGTTTCCATGACTTAACTTGGAGATTAAAAAAAAATATCTCAGCTTTCAAGAATGAGTAATCAATTCAGTGCACAGCCCACAAATGAAATCCAATCAAAGTTTCAGATCAGAGCTCGAAAAGGCCCCCAAAATTAGGATACGGCCTTAATCCTCTTTACTAATCAGCCTCACTCCTTCCCCAAAAGTCCAAAAACAGTACACTCACAAATCCATGGTTCCAGTTCAGAGCAACCCACATACCAAAAAAACCAGCTATTCAACCAAAAACTTCAAAATCAACTCATAAAAATCCCAAAAAGATAAACCCACTTCATATGCGGGCTTCTTCACATCAAAATCGACCATATTCGAATCCAAATTGACCACTGCAACTTACAAGAAAAAAAAAAAAAAGATAAGTATACGGCATTGCTTTTCTATTGCTGGTGCTGACAAAATTAACAATGTTGGAATAAAACCCAAGAATAAATACATCACACTAGTAACCGGAAAGTGCACGAAATCCGAACAAAACCCAAGAATAAATACATTCCACTAATCACCAAGAGGGCAAGAGGTAGTGGAAACTGAGAATGTTACTTCACCACCAACTACCCAAAGAGGTGGGGGGAGAGATACTTATTGAGAGGCAGTTGCAGCTAACAATTACTGGAGAAATAGTTGGGAGGTTACACATTTACACCACCACTCACTACCGTCAATGAGATGGTTACATCAGTAACTACTATAAATAATCAAAAGTCCACCACCCATGGTCACTAGTTGCGAAGGTAAGAAGTGGCGGGTCATATCACTCCACCGTTTATCATATTCATAATCAATAAAGGTGGTGGATAAAGACATTATACAAGAGAAATATAAAAAAGGCTAAAGAAGAAGAATGTGGATATTTGGTATATGATCTTAAACTTTGATTATTTCAATTCTTACTCAAAATACCCCCTTTGATTTAGGCATTGGGAGACAAATATTTCTCTTGTTGATGTGACGGTCAAAGCACAAAATCAAGAATACAAACATCCCACTAGTTATCAATAGGTAATGGGGAGGTTACTTCACCACCTGCCACTCTCATTAATATGTCAATTAGAAAGAGGTGGAGTGAGAGTTATGCCACTCCGACCACCATTACTTATTGAGAGGCAGATACTGCTAGCACTTACAGAAGAGATACTGGAGAGGTTATATCACCACCTACTATCGTCATTCAGTGAAAGGTGGTTAAATCACTACTTACTATCATTACTCAAAAGTGGTTACTCCACCACTCATGATCTCTAGTTGCCAAGGTAAGAAGTGGTGAGGCCATATCACTATACCATTTACCACATTCATTAATAAAGAAAGGTGGTGGATAAAGACATTATACAAGAGGAATATAAAAAAAGACCTCAATGCAGAAGAATGGAGACATCTAGTATGATCTGAACTCTTATTGTCTCAATTCCCCCTCTCACTTAGGCATTGTGAGACAAATATTTTTCTTGTTGATGTCGATTCTGTTAGAGAATAGAATACTAATTATCTACTGTATTATACTTTCCAATACTTGTACACGTGTTGTCATGTAATAGGTTATCAAATAGGGTTTGTATTGTACACAAGTATAAATACAGAATGTTCTCAGTGCAGCCGTAAGGACTACACAGCTGAGATTTGTCCAGCAACCATTCTTAATACTCAAAATCTTGATTTCTTTCAATATTTAACTTGGTATCGGAGCCAATGGCCAGTGTTGGCAAAGACGATCTTCACAACGACGATCTTAGCCTTACACCCAAGTCAGGAGCCACGGACCAGAAATCTCAGGGTTCGAATGTGGCCGGATCTTCCACCAGAGATGTGTCTACTGGCCTCTCTCTTAGCCTCAAAAGTATTGGGCAATCCAGTCATCCCCTTGGGTCTTACTGCGTTGTCAGACTCTCACATGAAAATTATTTGCTATGGAAGAATTTTGTGCTTCCTATTGTTCGTGGGAACCGGATGGAAGGGTTCCTGATTGGCGCTAAAAAGTGTTCGCTAGAGTTTATTGTTTCTCCAGACAATGAGGAGGAGATGGTCGAGAATCCTGCATATGGTGATTGGATGGCTCATGATCAAGCCCTATTATGGTGGTTATACAATTCTATGGAGATTGATGTTGCCTCTGAGGTTATGGAGTGTGCGACCTCTAAGGTGCTCTGGGAGTCGGTTTGAGATGTGTTTGGTATTAAAACCAAGTCAAATATCACGTATTACATGAGGGAATTTTAGAAATTGCAAAAGGGTGGCCTGTCAATGTCTGAGTATTTGAAGTAGGCCAAGAAGCTGGCTGATAACCTTGCACTGGCTGGTAAACCAGTGCCACTAGAGGATATGGTTCAACAAGTTTTGACTGGCCTCGATTCACTTGAATATAATCCTATTGTGTGTCAGATTCAGGAGAAGGATGTTGTTAGCTGGATTGAGTTATAGTCCAAGCTGCTGAGTTATGAGAAACGTTTAGAGCAGATCAATACTGGGATTGCTTCCATCAATTTGGGGCAACCTTCGGCTAATTTTGTTGGTGCTAGAAATTATGGGAATCATGTAGGAGCAGGTAAAGGCCGAGGTGGCTATCAGGGTCCTCAACACAGAAATTTTGGACAACATTATTCTTCTCAGCCTCATGGGCATTTTCAAGGCAGAGGCAGAGGGGGACGAACTCCCAGAGGCAGGGGAGGCAGAAGCACAAAACCCAATAATTAACACACCCCACTAGTTACCAAGAGGTAATAGGGAGGTTACTTCACCACCCATTACTCTCACTAACATGTCAGTTACGAAGAGGTGGTAGGAAAGTTATACCTCTCTGACTATCCTCGCTTATTGAGGGGCAGTTACAGCTAACAATTACAGAAATGGTAGTGGGGATGTTACACCACCACCCACTATCATCATTTAGAGTGTGTTTGGATTGAGGGATTTGGAGGGAAGGGAAAGGAAGGGAAATAGAGTTTCCTTCTAATTCCCTTGTTTGGATAGTTTATTAAAAATGAAGGGGAGGGATTTGAGGGGATTTGGGAGGAAGATTTCATTAAATTTTTGTTAAAATTCTCTCTCTCCAAAATGGAGTCATTTGGAGGGAAGAGATTACTAATTAAGTCATTTGTAAGTTAAATATCTATTTTACCCTTGTACATAATATTTTAACATAAAAATAAGGATAAATTAGTAAATTAAACAAATTTTTTTTCCTTCTTTTTTTTATCTATCCAAACATGGGAGAGGGAAAAATAGTCTCCCTTCCCCTCTCTTCCCTTCCCTCCCCCTCCCCTCCCTTCTCTTCCCTTCCCCCCAAATCCCTCAATCCAAACACACTCTTAGTGAGAGGTAATTACATCACTATCGAGTATCATTACTCAAAAGTGGTTACTCTACCACCCATGATCTTTAGTTGTCAAGATAAGTAGTGAGGGTCATATCACTCCACCACTTACCATATTCATTTATCAAGAAAGGTGGTGAATATAGACATTCCAAAAAAAGAACTCATAATATCATGGCTTTCATAAGCCTACTTTGCGATGAAGCTATTGAAAATCCATTAAAAAGACAACTGTTAGCTCAAAATATAAATTAAAAACAACATAACACTCGAGTCACTAGTTGGAGTGGTAATTATGAATCTTCCTCCCATTTCAAAAAAAATAAAAACAATATATCATCGATGCTTCTTCAACCAGACTACTAGAGAGCATCAACTAGCTTATTCAAAACTCAAGAAACAGCACAAGCTCTGTGCATAGATCCTCTTGGAGATTTTCAGCACACCAGAAGATACCAGTCATACTCACAACTCATCAAAACTTACATAAGTAGAACCCTAGTGATTTGAAAGCCTGAAGTATTCCAATACCTAAAAAGTTTAGGCAAATGTAGAGACATGTAATCAGAAATCATGTATATATCTAGATTTAGTTATATATACATATTATATATGACAATGCATTCATGGATTCCTTCCCTACCTAACATGCATGTTCCTTCAAAACCCTTTACAAAACATGATCATATGTTACGACAGGAAGTCAGTCGATCGAAGAATATTAATATTTGTCGTGATGTTTGGACGTACGGTGTAATTATATGACTCCAATAAATTCCTGGGCGTATTTCTTGTCAGCTTAATAGCTTATAAGCTGACTTGTTCGTGGTGTTTGGCTGGGTCTCTCTCTTCTTTTCTAAAACGACGCTGATATCAATTGGACTTTTGATAGTCGAGTTTACCACTCCAGATATTTTTGACAGCGTGGACCAGGCTAAACATGGACTCAGCCCCAAATAAGGGTCTGGAATTTGGACTCAACTTGGTCCAATTATCAATCCTACCTTTTTTCCCTCGAAAATGTTATTCCAAATACTGGAATGAATGTATATGATTCAAGTAAAATCGTGAGCTCCCACATAATTCATATGAAATTATGTGCGTCCATCTTAGTATTTGAGATAGTTGATACAAAAAAAAACCTTTAGATCCGTAATGCACTTGCTTTTTTTGCCCCCTTATAAGCCAACTCTATACATTTTTTTGGATTGTTGTACACTTTCATATACTAATTTCAAAACATAAACCTTTTTTTTTTTGAAACAGGGACGGAGAATCTTGATCAACAGGATAGTACACTCATCTTTATCACTCCAATTAATAGATAGGGTGTTTTACAAACTTGTTTTATAACCAATGAAAATCATAATAAATATAAAAAAAAGAGGCTCAAAACACAAACATGTTTTTATAAACAATGAAAATGATACTAAAAAAAGCAATTGTCCTTGTGGGAGTCGTTAAATTTTACAAGGTTCGAGTCTTTTTGTGTTAATTTTTTTATAAAGTTACAAGGTTCGAATCTGCTAATAATAATAATAATTAATGAAATTCATTATTTGCTTTAATCGAGCGGCTGAGCCGGCCTGTCAGGCTCAGACAAGATTAATTTAACCAATAATAGCGGAACACGCGTCTAATTCGCTAAACTCGAGCGCCTGGAATCAAAACAGCCATTGAAAAATCAAAGTAGGCGGTGCAGTGAAGCTGTCAAGTCTGGCTAGCTTGGCCGAACAATAAAGAATTAAGAAAAACAGTAACATTGCAATCGTAGAAGAAAAATCCTTTCCTTTGAGCCTTTCCTTTCCTGTAATAATTCCCCAACTGAGTCAAGCCTCTCAACAGTCTCTCGTATCTCACACGCTAAATCCCACGCAATCGTCAATCCTTCTCTGCCGCCTTCAGAGTATTGGATCCCTCGATCTCGAACACGCGCGAAGAGCACACTCTGAGTTTCTGCTTCTGCTGCGGTTCGAGTGTTGCGTCGTAGTTTCATGTACGGATCTATCTCTCGTGCTCTTCAATTTTGTCTAACCGTTCTTGAAACTTTGTTTTCGTTGTTAGTTTCGGTTTGATTCAATCAATATGCGGTTGATCTATCTGATTTCGCTACTTCAAGGCTCGTTTTCATTGAATTCTGAACTGAAACTTGTGGATTTTCGAATTCTATGATGAATCATAAGTTTTTTTCAGCTCTTTCCATTTGGAGTTCTTTAGGTTATTGATTATTGAATGCTCCTAGTTGGTGGAATTGGTTTGATCTTATTACCGGATGATGAGCTAGGCGTTTAGGTTTGAGCTAGAAAATAGTGCTTTCTTCATGCTACTTTTCGTTGCCTTTTTTGAATTTTAGTATTCTGTGTTTGCCTGCAGATTTTTTTTTTCTGTCTGTTATAAATTTGGTGTATGAGCATGTGTGCTCTGGAGCTTCCTGTGTGCACCCTTTTATGCTATCATGTGCTAGTTGTTACTTTTCCAATGCTGAATTGTACAAGGAATTTATTTGTATTTATATAAGAATGTCTTATTGTATTTTTTTGGTAACTTGAGATTGAGTGTATATCTATTTCAGGATGCAATTTGGGCGTCCATTGAAGAGCGTAGCCTTTTTGCCTTCTTAGTCACAATAAGTCAATAATTGATATTTGAGTTGGATAAATTTGTCTGCATTTTATGTTTTTGCTGGACTATTAATGGTGTATGAATGTGCTTAGAAAATAACAAACAATGGAACCCTGTGTTAAAGACTCCAGCAGTCAAAGCAAGTTCTAGGAAGAACAAATGTACATGGCATTACTCCCAAATTGTGGAGAAAGAACATATATAAGAATGTGCATATGTTTGGGAAAAAATGCAATCAAGTGTAACTACTTTGGAGTTGAGTGAGAGTAGTTTGCCGCAATGCGGTTCTGGCAAGGCATTATTCTTGGGTTATTTTTGATGTAGGAAAGCGGTAAACTAAAAACATTGTGGATAATTTCAGTGGTAGAAGTAAATGGTGCATTTCAACATTCATTAAAGGTAGAATTATTGTTTTAATTATTAATGATCGACTTATGTGCAAGAATGAGGCCCTTGAATACATTCCCTGACCCTGACTTGTATGCCTGATCGCACAAAAAAAGGAAAAAAATTGGTTAATTGAATTAATTGGCAAGTTCAGCATGTAAATGGTCCCACAAGACAGTACAATATATGTTTATATTTAGAGTAAGAAAATGGGATTATATGCATTCCAAAAAAACCTTCAAATCCTTTATGAATTTCAATCAATCCATTTGTTTGACTGGTACAACCAAACACCAACAGCAAATAGCTTAATTATGTCTTCTGTGGGTATAAATGCATTTAACTGAGCATACTAGACTATTGTAGATTTGTAGGGACTGCAAAAGTTTTTGCTTCTGGTAACAGACTTCATCTCAGGATTAAGAAGTTCCATGATTTTGATTACAAAGTTTGTAAATTTGATTCAATGCCTAGCCTCTTAATGTAAATTAGAGAGATTTGTATTTCATGGTTATAATTGATGTCATTTGGGCCAACTTTTAAGCGTACCCAATTTTCACTCATGTTTTATCTCTGAACATGCTGCTTGTATTGCATGTTGTTCGACTCATGGAAGTATTTTTTTTCTTCTAATATCGTTCTTTGAGTTCTGATGTGCTCTTACACTTGGGTGATTCTTTTCTGTTCAAGCTGTCTTCTTTTGTTTGCGCAATTTCTATTTGTGGAAGTTTCAAAGAACTTCTTTTGATAATTTTGAACTATATATTCTTAATAGTCAGAAAGGGGCATTTCTGAAGGGTGAATCATGAGCTGCTTCAGCTGTTGTGCGGACGATGATATGCACAAAACTGCCGACAATGGAGGGCAATACATGTACAAAAATTCAGCAGGTATTTCAGGTGTCTGGAGTAAATTAAAGCTGGATTTCATTGAATGGTCAAAGAACAATGTCATTTTTCATCTAATTAATATAGTGAGATAAGTTGAAATGTTGAATGGTGTTTATGTTCTAGGTCCAGCATACATGTAATCCATTTATTCCTTCATTTTAGGTTTTTACTTTTTGTTTCTTTCTTTTTTTCTGATCTGCAATTGAAAGCCATTATTAGTAATTTATTTATGGTTTCCTTTGTTTTGTCGTTCTTGCCTCGTTTAAATGATATCAATATAATTTGAGTGAACTATTCTTGAAGGAAATGATGGAGGTTATCATACTTCGGAAGCTGCATCAAAGGGTGTTCAAGCTGTGAAAATTCAGCCTATTGAAGTCCCAGCACTACTAGTGGATGAACTGAGGGAAATTACAGACAATTTCGGGACAAACGCTTTGATTGGAGAGGGCTCATATGGGAGAGTATATTATGGGGTTCTTAAAAGTGGGCAGAATGCAGCAATCAAAAAGCTAGATGCTAGCAAACAGCCTGATGATGAATTTTTGGCCCAGGTTTAGTTGTAATAGAAACTAACTTTCAGTTTAATGAATTTTACTTCGTTTCTTCTGTAGTATATATCGGCTGATGTAAAAATGTACAGGTATCCATGGTATCTAGGCTGAAGCATGAAAATTTTGTTCAATTGCTTGGATACTCTGTTGAAGGAGGTTCTCGTGTACTTGCCTATGAATTTGCGTCTAATGGATCTCTTCATGATATTCTTCATGGTATGTGCGATCAGGCTTAATTTTATGAGGTTTAAAGCTTAGTGATATATTTTTTTTGTTGCTATGAAATTGTAATTCTTGAAATGGCTAACTTCCTATGTTTGAATCAAGTAAACTTTGTTTTTAATCTGAAATATTTTCCAATCCAGTCATTATCAATGCTGTTTGATGTTTGAGGGAAAAATGTGAATTGCCTTTTTCACTGTATCCGTTTACGTGAGTAGTCTTTCTAATCCTGAATGGGATGCTTGATGCTATACCCAATTGAGGGTAAGCCGACTACACTTGAAATTCATTAGCTTGTTACTTGTGAAATACATATAAGCCGGATGACTTTTTTCCTTCTCAAAAAATGATGTATTTAAGAACACAATCTTTTGAAAATGGTTTGTTGCATAAAAAATTTATTGATGACTTTCCATGGAAAGGACACACACACACACAAAGATGTGTGTGTGTGTGTGTGTGTGTATATATATATATATATAATATCATGGATATTTTCAAGGCAAAGTGAGGTAATACTTTACAATGCCTGTGGAATATGGTGTCGGTATGTTTGCTTTGTGCTCTTAACATGCAGTTTTGCTATGATTTTATTTTCATGATTAATGCTTTAAAGTGATATCTGGTTATTTATATTGAATATGTATTGTATATGCAGGAAGGAAAGGCGTTAAAGGTGCACAACCTGGTCCTGTCTTGTCATGGGCGCAGCGAGTGAAAATTGCTGTAGGAGCTGCAAAAGGGCTGGAGTACTTGCATGAGAAGGCTGATCCTCACATTGTACATCGTGACATTAAGTCGAGCAATGTTTTGATTTTTGATGATGATGTTGCAAAGATCGCAGATTTTGATTTGTCAAACCAAGCACCTGATATGGCTGCGCGTCTTCATTCTACTCGTGTCTTGGGAACATTTGGTTATCATGCTCCTGAGTAAGTTCCTTATCTATCTTATTTCATTCTATTCCAATTATTATGTGTATTTGTTTCATCCAGAGTTTTTTTTAGGTTGTTAATGAATGTTAAAACTGTGGAAGCATAGAGATTCAATTACTTATGAGGATGCTGTTTAGGATTTCAGTTGATAAGTATTTACTACTCTATCTTATTTCATTCTATTCCAATTATTATGTGTATTTGTTTCATCCAGAGTTTTTTTTAGGTTGTTAATGAATGTTAAAACTGTGGAAGCATAGAGATTCAATTACTTATGAGGATGCTGTTTAGGATTTCAGTTGATAAGTATTTACTACTCCTGACCTAAAAACCATCAGTGCCAATTCAGTTTCCCATTATTATGTATATTTGATTCATCTGGAGCTGTTTTTAGATTGTTTAATGAATGTTGGAATATATATAACGGATGTGAAATGCCCCAACCCAACAAGTTAACTTATTGGGTTGAATGACAATGTAACTTATCGTAACTTATCTTAACATGGTATCAGAGCTGTAGGTCTAGGGTTCAAACCTTAATTTTCGCAATTTAAACCCCCATTTGTTGTCGCCCCCAAGTGTAGGCCTTTGTGTGTGTTTGTTGTCGCCCCAAGTGAGGGCCGTCGGATTGTCCAACCCACATGAAGGGGGGAGTGTTGGAGTATATAAATGATGTGAAATACCCCATCCCAACAAGTTAACTTATTGGGTTGAATGACAAAGTAATTAATCTTAACAATTATCATTAAATTGTTGAAGTCAACGGTTGAAACTTATGAGGATGCTATTTGGGATTTTAGTTAATAACTATATACTACTACTCCTGATCTAAAGGCCATTTCAGTTTCTTTGACATTTTCACATAGGAATTGAAAGTTTAAAAATATACTATAGTGTCAGAATGCCTGATTATAAGAATTGCTTTATTTGATTCGTTGTTCCTTGATCCTGGCTATCAAACTGACTAGTGACTTTTGAACTACTGTGATGTTCATGATTTAGAAAGCTTGCTGTTATAATGACTTGCTGATGTTGGCCTTTTGTCTTATGCACTGGGCAGATATGCGATGACTGGACAGCTGAATGCCAAGAGTGATGTATACAGCTTTGGTGTTGTCCTGCTCGAGCTTCTAACTGGGAGAAAACCTGTTGATCATACATTACCACGTGGTCAGCAGAGTTTAGTTACATGGGTACTAACTATGTTTTCTTTTATCTTTTATTGACTCTTTATTTACGAGCCTTCAATGCTTGGGAATTTGTTACTGTCTTCTTCCCCTTGCTTATTGAAACTCTTGGGATGTGTTAGGCCACGCCAAAGCTTAGTGAAGACAAGGTTAGACAGTGTGTCGATGCAAGACTAAATGGTGAATACCCTCCCAAGGCAGTTGCGAAGGTATTCAAAATGCTTTTCTTTTTATTTTCTAGAAGAGAAAGTGTCTTTATCATGGGATTGTGGATCCCTGCAATATACACCATAAAATACCAGTATACCACTAATGTGTGAACAAAGGTGGCGAGAGAGAAAGCAACAGAAACTCTCTCCGATCACTCCACCCATTCATCAGAGCTTTTACTTAGCAATATTTGCAGAGCAGCTGAATCCTTCTAGTTGTGAGTTTAGTATACATGGGGTGTTGTTGGGCTGAGCTGGTGGCGGCTTTTGCGGTTAGGCTCGATTTGTTTCTAGAAGTTCTGAGCTCGAATAAATTTGTTCAAGCTTTAAAGACTTAGACTGAAACTTGATTCATGGAAAAGTATATGGAATTGCATTGAAACTTGAGCTTGAATTTTTATTTAACCAAAAGTTTAAACTCGAATATGACCTGATTGAAACTTCTAGTTATATTTAGACATTTTGTTGAATATAAGTTATATAACATAAAGTAGATAACTGTTCTCAAGGCAAGCATTAATAAGCTTAGGTTGGCACCTAGCTCAAAGATTATGCCAAAGCTTAATTTATTATTGAACAAATAGAGCTTATGGCAACTTGCGAAGTTCTTCCAAGAATTTAGTGCAGTTGAGCGGATGGACCTGTTTGAGTGTTAGGGTTGATACAATTATAGCTCTGTGATAGCCACTCTTTAGGATTTTGAACAGATTGAAGGTTCACGTCCTCCCTCACACAGAAAACAACTTATAATAAAAATAATATTATTCATCGGGAAAATAGTTTTGTTGATAGAACAATCTTCTGCATTGGGGTTTTGATGAAGAGCACTTTATAGTGGTGATTGGCAAAAAAAATTTGGGTCGATACATATCACAATGGCATGGTTACTTAACATTGCTATCATACTTCTACCATCTCAAATTATTGGTGGTGATTAGCAGGTGACTACTACGAAACTTACATTTTAATCTTTTTGTTTGTGACAGATGGCTGCTGTTGCTGCTTTGTGTGTGCAATATGAAGCTGATTTCCGGCCAAACATGAGCATTGTAGTCAAAGCTCTCCAGCCCCTGTTACACGCTCGCCCTGGACCTACTGGCGAAACAGCAAGTTCATGATCCCCTACCCCTTCTTTCCCTTTCCACACCTTCCCTCTTCTGTCTGTGCAGATGGAAGTTCATAGGCGTTCAAAGTATACCAGAAGTACTGGTTTATATGGTGGTGGTAAATTGTTTGCTTGAGGCTCCTGTCATTTCTATTGTTTACTTCATTTGTTCATAATGCTTGAAGCTCTTTCGTTATCCCAAACTGTTTAATAGCATTTTATGTCAGCAGTCATTATTGTGATTCGTTTTCTTTGCTTACATTCATTTGGATTTGATGAATGTTATAATGTAAGTGGTGCACAGTAAAAGACGCCCTAGACGGTGAAAAAGAACAGGTATGGTTCTATTTTTGAGTTCTATAGAACAAATTATGACACTTCTGAAGGCAATACTGCTGTGGTTAGGCTGACATAGCCTTGAATCTCCTTCTACCTCATTGACGCACTCATTTGAGGACTTGCTGTTGAAATCCTCAGCCTAAACACTCCAATAATATTATCTTTTTTGGGTGTGAGCTCGCAAGTTTTTGTCTCTTGATCGTATCACTTAACGGTACTTGAGTCTAGAGGGAATGCACTTTGCTTGTAAGTCACTTAACTTGATGTGGGTGGTGCATTGGTGCAGAGGCCTAAACACTACAATAATATTGTCTTCTTTGGCCATGAGCCCGTAAGGTTTTGTTTATCTTAATCGTCTAAAGGGAATGCACTTTGTTTATAAGTCACACAGCTTGATATGGGACGTGGGATTATAGTTGTGATACCCTCTGAATCAATGCACTAGAAATCTTGTGAATCAAAGAAATTATATTGAAAGATTTTTTTTTTTAACGGAGAGGGGGAGTCAAACCCTGATCATCAAGGGTAACGCATTTCATTCTTATCACGTTAATTAGTGATTTGAGTGTGAGAGACTCCTCTAAGTACGTTAATACCTATGCTCTACAAAGTAATCAAATCAAATACGCGTAAAAAAAACGTATAAATTGAGTGACTACTAACTACAAAGCTTCTTCGACGGTGTCTCTGGAATTCCGCAGCAGGCAGCGATATTCCACAACCACGTCGAGTTGATAGCGAGCGCGAATCAATGAATCAAACGTGATGAACGGGGAGTCAACATCGAGACACATGAGTCAATGACTTCAACTACACAAGACCCCACGCTAGCGACTCCGAAGGCTAAAAATATTGAATGATGTGATGAGCAACTTTTTCGCCACCACCACATACAGTCATACACTGTGCCAAGACAAATTAATCAAATTGATTAACACTTAATTATAAACGATGCTCATGTAGTAGTTATTAACGTAGTATTTTAAGTAATTATTCTTGGACTTATTAAGGTATTTAAAAATAATGAAAATGATTCAAATACTCAACAAGTGAAAAACAACCGAGGCATGAGCTAACACAAATATAAAAGCTTTGTTGATTAAAAAAATCTCACCAAATAGCTTATCAGCTTATAAATTAATGTATTTTTGAGAGATTATAAACTAATTAATTTTTATTAAATATAAAATCTACTAAGTGGAATAGTACATCGACACGCACCATCTGTCGATACAATATAGGGATTTCAATTCCGGACTCTAATCCTCCCCAAAAAATATGTTAAATCATGAATTAAAGTGTCATATGAGTATTTTGATATTCATAATGTTATAATATAATTGATTTTGAAAAAAAAAATCTAAACTCTAAACCTTAATCTTAAACAGACTTTGTTTGGTGGGGCAAACCCGTTTCTCTAACCCACTCCACCAAACAAGTAAATAAGCTGGGCGGTACCACCCGCATAAGCTGACGGTACCGCTAAAAGAAATCTCTAGATAGGAGCTTGTTTTATAGCGTTAAAGCTTTTTAGATGTGGGACTCACGCCCAAAAAACTGTCTCACGTCTAAAAAGTTGTACTTTTTATTTTTTTAACCTTTTTGTGATAAGATCCACCCATTTAAAGTAATTAATTTTTTTAAAAATATTACTTAATGCAGTATTTTAACCTATTACTTAAGCATTAAGAATAGTTATCAGCTTTATCAAACGCTTGGGGGTAAAATAGTCAAACCACTCGTAGACTTTCGTTTAATACTGACTTCAGACTTCCTACAAATATAGGGATAAGAAGACGAAGACCCCAAAACACACTCAATCTATCATTCAGTCCAAATAATCAGAATGGTATCGTGCGCCGCCTGAGTAGTTATCGTGCGCCATGGGCGGGGATGCTAACGGGAGTAGCAGCGGAGGGACTATGACGGCGGAGCCTCAGTACGTGGCGGCCAAGACCTCTGTTTGGTGGGATATAGAGAATTGCCAGGTGCCCAAGGCTTGCGATACGCATGCGATTGCCCAGAACATAAGTTCGGCGTTGGCGAAGATGAACTACTGCGGGCCGGTCTCTATCTCCGCTTACGGCGACACCAACGGTATCCCTAATACAGTACAGAAAGCCCTATCCAGTACCGGCATCGCTCTCAATCATGTCCCGACTGGTCAGTTCCTTATTTTTCTTTCATAATTTTCTTTTAGTAGAAACGCAATTATGGATTATCTTGTTGATTTTATTTGATGGTAGTTGGATAGGTCATAGAATTCTGTGGGGGTAATTTCTCAAAATCAATGATTTGATGCTGTGGGCCACCGGTAATCCTGCAAAACCCATAAGAGATGTTAGTGGTTGCTCCACCAGAGAGATTCCGGCCAAGAAATCTTGGACTTTCAAGTCAGTCATGGGTTTTCTCTCAAATTGAAGTATATTATTTCGTGAGTCAAGTTCTCCCTCCCCTTACTTTGTGTCCAGGGACTCCTTTTATAAAGGAGGATGATTCATAATGCCCAAGATAAGGATCTTGGGGATTGATTGGGTTCATAGGATTTTAGGTGTGTCAAAGTAGATACTTTTGATTTGGTATTTTCCAAGAGTAAGGTTAGCTGTTCCAGGTCTCGTCATAAATGTGTGTGTCTCGAGAATATTAGGAGGTGGATTGTTTGGATGTAAGCTATAAAGGGTGTTGACCAAGTAAACTAATGACGCTGGATTGCGTCAGATGTGGACTGATTCAAGGTACAAGTGGAGGTAGAGGTGGTTGGATGATGATATTCGAGGAGCTAAGGATGTAGTCTGTCGATATAAGGGTTAACGTCACCAATGTGGGGGTGACATGTTGATGACATGTGACGTGGTGCGGAAATAAAAATCAATTGGTTAGTTTATGACTAAGCCAACATAACTTGGAATCCACCAAGAAAATTGAGGGAAACCTCAAAAATATTATTAGTTGATCAATCCTCTTTTTTACGGTTACAGCCCTATAAATATTAAAAAGAAACAAGAAAACCATAATGAAATAAAAAAGTATTACTCCCCCGTCACAATTTGCCTGTCACCCTTTGAAAATCCAAGTAACAAGGATAATTTTGGAACACAACAACAAAATTGTTAATTAATGAAAAAAAAAAGTGACACTAGTTTTGGGACAACCCAAAATAGAAAGAAGGACAACAAAAAAGGGATGGAGGGTGTAATTGACTAGAATTCTTATTAAGTACTAAAACTCCTAATAATTCTATGAGAAATGGACTCTAATAAGGAAAGTAAATAATTAAACTAACTCTTAGGAAACTATTAAATCTTGTCAATCTTGTCCAACGTGGGCTAACTAGTTGCTTTTAGCTGACTAATTTTGGCGTTGGTAGGACTTGGTCGTATGGACCATGTCGGGGGGTGTTTTAGATATTATGTTTGGTCATGATAATAAGAATGATAAATTAGTGGTAACTAGGCTTTGCTTTACTTGTCATTAGTTTGTGGTCAATATTGACTAAGTTGAATGACCATTTTTGGTCATTAAAAATTCCATGATAGTTGTATAAATCATAGAATTCTACGATCTTGTGGATTTTATTTGAAGAGTTTTCATGACCACCTTTATTTTCTATTTTTTGGACTGTTTCATTTTCTTTTCTGTTATTGGTACTCTTGATCGTTTTGCTTTCTGATCCCAATGTTTTGGGACACGTAGCATCTTTGTTGACACTGTAAGTCGTAAACAGGGGTAAAAGATGCTAGTGACAAGAAAATTCTTGTTGATATGCTCTTTTGGGCTGTGGACAATCCTGCTCCAGCAAATTATTTGCTGATTTCCGGTGATAGGGATTTTTCTAATGCTCTCCATCAATTGCGCATGCGGAGATATAATATTCTATTAGCCCAACCGCAGAAAGCATCTGCACCTCTTATTGCTGCGGCGAAGAACATATGGCTATGGACAAACCTAGTAATTGGAGGACCCCCTCTTACAAGTGGCGAATCCTCACAACTTCTTGTTAATGGCGATGATACTTGTAACCCTGTAACATCACAAAATTCATTGTCCGAACCTATTATACCAAGTAGACCAATATCTTTCAACTCCGAACGCCTTTCATCGGGGAACCAAAAGTCTTCTGTTATTGGAAGAATTGGTGACAACAAATTTACTTCGAAACATTTGCGCAAAACCTCTGATTTGCCAAGAATATCAAGAGCCTCTAGTGCGTCAGTTACAGTCGCAGTTCAAGAAGGCAAGGTCAAGGAGCAGCCCGAGCATTCACAGACAAAGCTGTTTAAAAATGCCCCACATGAATTTTTTGAGAAGAGTGATAATTCTGTTTTCACGAGTCCGCCTGCTCCCAATTTCCATCCCGGCCATTCTGACCAGTTGAGAAGTAACAGCAACAACTTTTTAGGCAATCCTCCTAATCACAGTCCTCTTCCCTTGAGGCCAAATAACCAACATGTATCTACTTTTGCACCTCCAAATTTTCAGAATAATTGTTTTCGTCCAGTGCCTTCAAGACCAGATGTTCCTAGATTCCCTTCAGCCCCATTAACAGGTGTGCCTGATGTTGGTAAGCTAAATATATCTGAATGCCCCAACTATGCTCAAAATCCTTCTAATTTCGATCATCAAATTGGAGAAGAGTTTATATTTAAAGCAGGATCTAATGAGTCGCCCAATCCAGCTAGCTTAAATATACCACAGAAAGGCAATATCACGCACAACTGCCAGGGAATTCACCAAGATATTAACAATTGGCAGTTTCATGGTGTTGAATTTTCACATCCTCCTTCCCCAGCAATGGTAACTGGCACTGCATCTAGTGATGGTGTTTGGGTGGCTAGCTTAAATATACCACAGAAAGGCAATATCACACACAACTGCCAGGGAATTCACCAAGATATGAACAATCGACGGCTTCATGGTGTTGAATTTTCCCGTCCTCCTTCCCCAACAATGGTAGCTGGCACTGCTTCTAGTAATGGTGCTTGGGTGGCTAGCTTAAATATACCACAGAAAGGCAATATCACGCAAAACCGCCAGGGAATTCACCAAGACATGAGCAATCAGCAGTTTCATGGTGTTGAACTTTCTCGTCCTCCTTCCCCAGCAATGGTAGCTGGCATTGTTTGTAGTAATGGTGTTTGGGGAGCTCAAGGACACCCCCCGCCATCTGAGTATGTGCAAGGTCTTATTGGAATTGTTCTACTTGCCTTAAACACCCTGAAAACTGAAAAAATAGTGCCTACTGAAGCAAACATAATGGAGTGCATTCGTTATGGAGATCCAAAACACCGAAATACAGATGTAAAGAAGGCTCTGGAGAGTGCGATCGAACAAAATATGGTGGTGAAGCAAAACTTAGGTTCACTGCAACTGTATATTGGTAAACACAAGAAATTATGGAAGTGCTTGAATCCCAAAGGTGGCAATCCTAATGTGTATCCAAAAGCAATATGGGACGTAATACAAGATTTTCTTACCTCCTCTGCTGGAAGATCCGCAATTCTGTCTTCTCAATGCAGGTATGACTTTTTCTCTGTGTGGATACGTGCATGAGTTTTGAAGGTCTTATGATAGTAACTATTATATCTGGTTGTCCATATGTTGTACAGATATGAAGCTGCTTTGGTTTTAAGGAAGGCATGCTTGGAGGAGCGAGCTTTAGGCGAGGTACTCATGATCTTGAATATGGTAATTGCGATCAAGAAATGGATTATACATAATCCATCAGGTTGGCAACCAATTGTGATTACTCTTTCAGAGACTGACACTGTGTAGTTACTTGAACTTGGTGCTTGATCTGCTGGAGATTAGTTTCACAGCGGCTAAGTATATTGCGGAACTATTATCATCATCATCATCATCAATCCTAAAACTATGTTGGATGGTCCTTTTGAAACATTGCTCAGTAAAGTAGGTGTCAGGTATTCTACCGCCCTCTTTGTTTTTCTTTTTTGGGGAGCTCTGTTTGGCTTTTGAAGGGAAAAAAGAAGATTTATACTACCGAGATGAAGCATTATGCACACTATCACGACAGTAATTCTCCAGCTGCAGAGTTGTATCCCGTCATTTTATGCAATGTAAGCTTACCTTGAATAAGATGTTCGTACGTAGCTAATGAGGCTTTTGTCTACTTCACACCACTACTGTTCATCAAGACATTTTGGTCCATGCTGGATGGACAAGAAGTTACTAAACCCTTGTTTTTTTACAGTTAAATTTGATGAGTAAGCCCCAGCTGTGAAAGAATGGCGTGATTATTTGTTTATTGCATGAAAGGAGAAGCCAACATGTAGTTCGGGTCTTTCACTGGTTCTGTCATTGGCAGTGTGCCGAGTATTAACTTTTGCTTACTTTTCATGCTAGACGACTCCTGGGTATTTTTATGTTGAGGCTGGGTGTATAATCCAAACTTAACTATACAGGCACACCGGTAAAGAGATTCTTACGAGGTCATTGTGTGAAGGTGAATTTGATAGTTTACATTCTGGATGGGAAGAACGTTTATGGCTGAATAATATCGCGACTATAAACAAGTTCAAGGTTTAAGTTTTCTCTGGGAGGTGAGTAACCTATTAGGCATTCATGGTTTCATGTATGTGACTATGTGGTAGCTGGGCTATGGTGGACTTGGCACTTGAAATGTGTACTGTAATTGGTTACTTGCTAGCAAAGACTGCTTCTTTTTTTCTATGTTTAGAACTTTTAAGATTTTCTTGTATATGAAATTTGGTTGTGGTAAACAAATTTATTTGGGTTGCTGACGAAACTATGAACATAGCCTGTTTAATATATATTCAACTTCGGTTTATGTTTTTGCGGTTGTTTGATCAATTTTGATCACCAAAGGTTGGAACCTGGGCTGGTAGAGTCACTGACCATGGTGAAAACTAAGGTTGCGTTTGGACTGGCTCATATTACACCCCTCTATTCACGCCAGATTTAGAAGTCCCCAATAAGTTATCATGTCTAGAAAGAATGTGGGACAGCAGCCACAATGAGAAAGCCAAGTCACAAACAAAAAAGTAATTCAACATCACTATACAATGGTAGTATAATAATGAAATGACACCAAATTTAACTTAAAATGCCACATTATTTCACAATGCAGAATTGTTCCAACTGCAAGTATCAGATCAAGGAAGAAAGGGATTGTGCGAAGGATATGCCTCCTTTTGCCTTTTATAAGCCCTGAGAAGAGAGATTGAAAGAAATGTGTGTAACTATTTACTCTCCCAACAAACTTCTACAACAAAGTACCACTAAATCACTAATCACCTGGTTGCATTTGAACCCCCGAGGCCAAGAGTTCCTAGTATAATGAAAAGGAAAGGGATCTTAATTAAGGCCTGATTCCTGCTTCCACCACTTGCCCTTGGCACTCCTGTTCTCACCACTCGTGAATATGTGGCTAATTAAGAGAGAGAGAGAGTGAGCAGGAAGCAACCATAATGAACATATGAAAAGAAAAGCAAAAAAGAAGCGCTTGGTTGTTTTAGATAGACAAGAATGACAAGAAAGGTACCTGAAGCCGAACCTTCTCTGCTTGCACCTGTTAATAATCATCACATTCAAAACCAAGCAAACTCTGTGTGAATATTCCACTTGTGCAAACTACTTTTTTTATCTGTAAATATATATATATCTTGACGTGTAGTTCTTAAGAGCTAAACATGGTTTGCAAACTCCAATCCGAATGGGCATCTTAATATGGTCTTCAAGGATTCCAATGCACAAGGCAGGTATCCCCGTTTGGGAAAGCATTTGAGGCAAGAAACCTCCAAACATCAACACAAAACCCAGCCATCGGGGATTGAGATTTAGAAAGAATGAAAGCAGTCAAATCAAAATGCAGCAACAAAATCATGACAATCATGCAAAGTCAGCATTTATGTGAAGGATGACGCTAGATCAAGAATAGTACAAAACAAAAAAGCCGCGGAAGATACAAGTGCAACACCCAAACAAATAAATCAGTTTATGTAGCGACCCAATGACTGGACCACTGTTGCACAAATCTTTGTACCACTGCAATGATATAATAACTATTAAAAGATAGAAATTCAAACAAACATATTTTCTTCACTCTCATTGTCGTCCATTTGGTCTAGATATATCTGTTCCATCTCAGTGTATCTATTCCCGGAGAGAAAAATCAGAAATTTAACACAAACCCTAACATCCGTAAGCAGAAAGTAAACCAACATTGAATATCGTACAATATTTTAGGAAAAAGAATACAAAGTTCAATAGTACCTCATCTTCAGGCACGGCTTGTTTATCGGACTCCACAAGCCAGTTATTCGTCATGCTTTCCAACATGACACTGAAAAGGAAATTACATCATCAAGCTTTTTTCGTAGTTAGCATCCCATCAGCCGAAAGTTGTACATATGTCATAAGCAAGTTAGTTCCGTTTCTTCTGAGGCAGACAACAACTATGCCTTTTGCTGTGAACATGATCATACACAATCAGGATATGTTCACATTCAAGAGATCAGCATGTCTAAGTACGCGTATAGAAAATTGTTGTAGCTCCAAGCAATTCATCTCATGTTGCCACCATGAAGACAGTTTGAATTTCCATCATCACAAGAATATTGAATTCATGGATAATTAGCTAGCATATATCAAGCAATATCGCCTGGATATACCTCTGTTCTTGTACTTATAGCGAAATCAATTCCAATCAGTTTTTGCGGATATAGACTCCAGGATCCAATAGCATCAAAGAGAAAATGATATTATCAATCCAAAACTACAACTGTGAGTCTGCAAAATCAGTAATATAAAATCTCATTGTGGAACATTTCCAAAACAAATGGTGTCATTTTTTTCTTCAGAAGATGCTAATGACATCTGTACTGCAAAAAAGAAAATGAAAGGAGAAAGTAGCAAAGCAGACATTACCTAGAAGATTAACAGCATCTAGTCAGCAGATTAATAGTATTGACCATGAAGAAGACCTCAAAGAACAAGAACAACCGATTATGGAACGAATTTACCTTTTTGACATGCTGAAACCTGATCAAATGCAATTTTCTTATTGCATGCTTAGTTAGTGGTAGAGTTACAGGGGTGCAACCTAAAGGTCAAATGTTCAATTATTAGAAACAGTCTCTCTACATATATTATGTAGGGTAAGGTCTGCGTATATCTTGATTGTCCCCAGCCCCGCCCACTACGGGAGTCATGCACGGGTGTTGTTTACCTACCTTTACCGTCCCCAAATACCCGACTGACTTTTTTTCCCTCTCAATAACATTCAATTAAACCCTTGGGCAACCGTATGCTAATTGCAGAAGCCATAGTTCGGAGATAAGCATTGAACTCAAAACAAGGGCAATTAGACAAAGGGAAAACATTTTGAAAAAGGAAAAAAGAATTTTCCAACAAAAAGCCAACAGGTTCAACAAATCAAGGTAAGATATTCAATTGGAGAGCTCATGGAATTTGTAATCACCCAGTATTTATCAAGTCTATAGGCTGGCTTCACTAGTGTATTAGTCATTTATGCTCATCCAATAATTTTACTTGCCCATTCAAGGAGTTTGCAAACCACGATCACTTAAGCCGCAATTTTAATCTATCTCGTAACACAAAAAGACAGGAGGGGTTACCAGATACCAGGCTGGTGTAAGCTTCTGAAATCTGCCATAGATGCACGAGCCAAGGTCAGACTAACTAAACAACTATGAAAAGTATAGAATAGTTAAAAACCATTTCTTATCCACAATCTCTAACTCCTATTCCTAGTTAAAAACCATTTCTTATTTCATTGGTATCTACAGGAAAATAGAATAGTAACATATGAGCTGAGTTGATATGCCGTACTAGAAACAAAGCATCCGAACTTGTCAAGAAGAAGACAGAAATAATTCCAGGACCAGAATGAGAATGCAGAGAAATCTAAGAATAGTACAGCAGGCCTCATTTTGCTTACCAATTTAAACTTGGACTCAGCTTTAGACTTCTCACCAACAGGGAAGAGATCAGGATGAGACTCCCATACTTTCTTTCTGTAAGCTGCTTTAACCTAACCAACACCATCACCAGCTTATTACACACGATTGAACTTTCCATTCCAAGTTCAAAAACTAAAAAAGAAACAAAAGAACATTGAAACAATATCAACCGCTTCAGCTAATCCATGGGATTCATGTCAGAAATGTGAAACACACGATCAAAGGAAGAATTCCCCAGTAAACAAAAAATTAAAGAAGGAGGATCGAACAAAAATTCAGGCAATCGAATAGAACAATCGTGATTCAAAACCCTAAAAGTGGTCTGATGTTGAGAATCGAAGTTACCTGAGAGGGGCTGGGGCGAGAATTGGCAGGGAAGCCGAGCAAGACCCTTGCCTCATCGCCCAGCATATCTGAATTTTCTCTTTTGAGGTATATTAATGGAAGTGTGTGTATATATATATATATAAAATATAATCCAGCTTCCTTTTTTTTAGGTGGAAAAATTGTACACTTATATGGGGTCGTACAAACTTGTACGACGTGTTAAAACTACAGTTGATAGGGGTTTTCTTTTAGTGTCCGTTTGGTTCCATTGATTTGCGATCGTAATAGGAATCCTAATACTAGAAATCAAGCTAAGGTAGTACAACTACAAAGTAAACACATTTTAGTGTTTGGTAAATGTAACTAAATTGCAATGCATTGTGAATAGATTTCTGAATTTGCCCTTCAATGTTTTGACAATGATTATCAATATGAAAAAGGATTATACGAACAACTAACAACCCATAATGACTACTAATTCTCTTAACCTCCTCCACATCATCACTTACAATAGTACTATTATTATGGTAAGATCTTGAGTTCTGAACAACGAGGCGATTTCTGCACAAATCAAGAAATCTAATTTAACTGTGCATATCGACACAATCAAGGGCGGATGCGAGGGTACTACAATAGATTGTAGTCTCCCAAATTTTTTGTAAAAAAAAAATACTTATACTTATCTATAACTGATATTATCTTAACTGGTTTTGAATTAGTTTAGGATTACAAAATGTCTAGTCAATTGGGCTCTTTCCTTTCAACTTGGTCTTGGACTTCATTGGGCTTAATATTCTATTGTGGGTCTTTTAACAATAGCTCAAAATGTATGAATATTTAAGTGAAACTTTATTAGAATTATAATGTTATTTTACAAGATCATACCTTTTTGACCACACTGCTAAGTTAAAAGTTTCTTCATGATGCTCTTCTTACTCTATAATTTTATAATATTGTAAATAATCTTTAAAAAAATTTCCAAGGGACTCATCAATTTTTAACAGTCTCCCTAACATCCACTCCTTGCTTCACCCTTAGACACAATCAATTCTTTTTCAGCATCTCCAACAAACCAACCTTTCAAAATTAGCAAAAGCAAAAATATTTTTTTTGGTTGTGATGTCATCTCAGATCTTGGTGCTGCTGTTTATTTCAATCGATATGCGAGGAACTGTGTTGTAATGATGTATTCGTCTTATGATTGATGGTGTCCTCAAGTATATCTGGCACTATGGGCTCCATCAATCATAATTTCAGTGATCACAACTTATTATTTTAGAAAAATATCGTTGTTCAATTAGGTTTCTTGAATTGTCAGATCCACAAACTCTAACCTATCTGATGATGGACTTCTCATTCAAGAAAGAAGTTGCCCCACATTGTTTTTTATGGTACTTATCCTTCAACTTATTGGCTGTCTGTGGAACCCATTTTGAGACTTTTTGGTGAGAGAGATAATTGATTGTTGTCTTTTAACTTTATTGACTATTTAGGATTTAACAGGGTATTTAATTCATAATTATGTGAAGTGAGCATGATATATAAAAGAGATGAGTGCGAGGTGAGTGTGAGATGAGTGTGAGGTGAGCGTGGTCATGTTTGGTATAAAATAAAGAGTAAGTATAAATGTGAAAATATTAATAGTATAGTTTCCATATTTTTTTTTTTTACCTTTTTAGAAAATAAAACAATACTTTATAACAAGTTTAAAGAGTATTTTACAAATCAAAACTCGTTCTCCTTTGTGGAGAATAGAGAGTGGAAATGAGTTTTGGGATTTCACCCTTTAACACTTAACCAAATAAGAGAATACATTAATCTCATCATCGTCTCATCCTTGTTTCCTTCAAAACACCACTCAAATGTCCCGTTAGTGTTTAGGGTTTGGGAAAAACTTCTTGACCTGGCAATTATGGAAGAGCTCCAAATCATTGTCATTGCGGTGATATTTCAATTGTCTTATGTGTCAATACACATGTTAAACGCGCACTAAGGCTCAAATAATATGTGATGAGGAATGTAAAGGCCAAGAGCAAATCCCCCAAAGTCCTAAAAACTGTCCGGACTGAAGGAGACATGCAAACATATCTTCTTAAAAGGCTACTTTACCCTATTAAAGTAATTCTACCCACATAAGTCTCTTTCCTTAGTTTATTGCAAGCCAGTTATTTGCCATTATTATTTAACCCTAATTTTGGGTTTTTACAGACAACTAATGAAATATTGGAATCCAATGCTATTATAATACTATTGGAAAGAGAAAAAAAAGATGACTCTTATTTGCACCCCATTTTTTGCTAAGTACACCCCAATCTAGTGTATTTTCAAAGGGTGAATGGGGTGTACTTAACAAAAAATGGGGTGCAAATAAGATTCATAAAAAAAAAGAGAGAAATCACAATCTGGGTCTTGCAGGAAATGGTTAATAAGGTATATTAGGTTTTGTACTTCTGTATTGGGTTGTTTGTTACTTTGTTGCTGGCACACACCCACCCTATTTTAAGAAACCAAAAAAAAAAACAATTTTAGAGTAGATTTGCAGTCACATGCACATATATCTGCATCTCCAATAAATCAGGGGTTGCCTCATGCTAGGATCTCGCCAGAGAGAATCAAACAAGGTATCACAGAAGATTCTTGATTCTTGTTATTCTGATGAACACACTACAAGTACAAGGTGAATGACCAACTGGGTCTTCTTTAAAAGGGACCAAATTAAGTGAGATTATTCAAAAGGTTGTGTGTGTGTGTGTGTGTGTGGTGTCTTGACTTTGTATGCAGAGTGAGATGGAGTTGTTTCCAAAGGTGCTTTGTGGGTGGAGTTGGGAAGAGAACAAGCTCTTTGAGCTGGCTTTGGCAGTGGTTGATGAACAAGACCCAGATCGATGGGAAGTGGTTGCATCCATGATTGGAGGGAAGAAGAGTGCTGAGGATGTGAAGAAACATTATGTGATTCTTCTTGAGGATTTGCAGTGTATAGAGTCTGGTCAATTTGATTATCAAATTGGAGAAGCTCAGTCTTGCACTCTTCATTGGACTGATGAAGATCACAAGTAAGAACTCTTTCTTGATTCCTCATAAACAGATTTGTTACTTTTCTATCTGAAACAAAGTTTTTGTTCTATTTGGTTCTAATACTGTACTCTGTTTCAAAATACTTTCTAGTGTTTTGCATATTTGGAATGGAATTGATTCAATTGGGAGGAAAACACTCTCTGCCTTACTGGGGAAAAAAATTTCCCAAAAAGTCTGCTCTTCTGGTCTTTCTTTGCAATTCAATGATTGAAAACCCTGTTGGTTTTGGTTCTTTCTGAAGTTCCCTCTCTGAAATTTCCAGAATTTTTCTTCTGTGTGTACAGTTTGCTGGGAGAGAACATAAATTGATTGTCAAGGCAATTGGCTATTCATCATTCAAGGCAGAAAAAAGTCCTATTTGGAAGCTTTGTGCCTTGTAAAAACATGGGTAGTTGAACCAAATCATCCCTTGTTTGATTCTTCGAAACCCACTTCAAGGAGAAAGTGAAACTATTTATAGAGTTCTGCTGCATATGGCTTTATGTTGAACTGACCATTGTTGAGATTGTATTGGACCTAATCTGGAAATTTGTATTCAATAAAATCAAAGGTTCAGATGTTACATTTTAGGGAATTCCTACAATAATTGCATATGATGTAATAATTATCAAACTTTCACTAACAGTATTACAGTTGTGCAATAGAAAACACTCACTTACCTAAAGCAGCCACGGAGAAAAAGAGATGAAAAACCAGAGAGGAGAAAAAGCAAGAGGAATATAATAGCCAGGGAAGAGGCAGTGCATGGATAGAGCCAAAAACAGATTCTCTATTAGTAGCTCCATCCATGCTCAGCCTGTTCCCCGTCTCTGTCTCCTCTTACTTATCCCTCTCTCTCACAATGTTACATTCTCAACTTACATTTCATTTCTTCCTAGCAAATCTGCAGACAATATATCATGGATTTTGGGGGTTGTGAATTAGGGTTTTCCAGTCTCTGGCTCCCTGCTGGTATTTATATGTATATATATAGTACACCGTACCAGCATGTACTATCAAGTTCTATCTGGACTAGCTCACAATGTGTACTACCCACACTGTAACTTTATCAGTTTAGTAATGGAAAATTGCAGATCTGCAAGACCATGAAATGTACTACACTTGCTAGTAGTACTCCCTCTCACACCCTCCAATTATGGTACTTTCTTCTTCTTATAACAAAGAGTAGTTGGAATGTTGATTACTTGTATAGCTTCCTCAAGTAACTAATTATTCTTTATTAAAGTAGCTTCAACTGACAGGTAATAGCAGTCATCAAGTGGACTTTTGGGACCATCATTTTCATGGGCTCCTAGTGACAAGAAGTCCAACACCATGGGCCCATGAAAATAACAGCAGAATGTGGAGGTCCTGTTGGGCTGGCCAACCCTATCTACCAATGCCAGACCAACCAGTCCTCTGAACTATTTAACTGCATTTTGGGTTTTCAATATGACAGCTTGATAAGAATTCCTCACTTTCCATTCAAGTCAACAATGGTTAAATCTTCTTGCTTTGTGTCTCTCTCTCAATTCTAAAACTAAATGAAATGCTGAATGAAAAGCTTGAAAAAATGAAATATTGATCAATGAATTATGTCAGAAGAACATCAAAGTCGCTTAAGGTCCACTCTGCTACTTCATCAATGTCACTGACAAAAATTTCAGTACCCGTATCAATGGATGTCCATATTCTTCTTGCAGGAGCAGTGCCAGGATCCTGCGGTAAAAGAAATGTGATCGTCCGTCATCATCGAATAAGCCCTAATCCCATTTACTTAAGGTCTAGAGAATTTAATATAATAGTTCCTCAGAGAGGGTTGTGAAATATACTGACCTGATAGAAGTAGAGTCTACTAGATAGCCCACCAACATCAAGCTCCCAGGTTCTTCCATCCCCTACCCAACCATCCCCTTGTTTGGTTGGATAGCCATACTCGGCCCATATTGGATGAGGCAGCAACTGAACTAGCTCTTGTGCCTGAGGATTGCTGTAAGGATCACAAGTGCTGACAGGTTTTTCCAGATGTTGAGCATTCCCTGGAGCGCAATAATAGTGATATGCACCATATGGGAAGTTGGCAGTATCATTCCTATAAATCTTTGTGTTGTTTGGAGTAATGTGATATGGTGGGCAGTTGCCAATGCTTGCGGAGTTGCACCAAGCTGGAGTTTCAGGATTGATAATCATCTCGCTATATCTGGTTACATCGGTTAGCACATCTCCATCACATGAAGCACCATTGTTTTTCCAGCAGCTGCCAATGTCTATCATATAGAACTGGCTCTTTGGTCCTCCACCTTTTTTGACATCCAAACTCAATCGGACCTTGAAATTAGGTGATTCTGGAAGCTGAACGGCAACAAAATGTTACTTACACAGAAATGTTGCAACATATAGATGCAGACAGCATGACCTGAATGTCTCTACAACATTAATCAAGAAACAATGTGGCTTCTGTAAAAAATTTCAGGTCCAACGGTCCAATGTCAACTCTGTTTTTTAGAAGCCCAAGTTAGTACAAGGTGATCGAATATTAAAGTGTAAGTTGATTCTACCATAATTAAGAATCAGGGCAAGTGGACTGTATTGAATATACATACATGCTTAGTCTGCTACTTTGGCATATAAGTTGTTTTATCTGCTGAAAGAAATGAAAATAATGATATACAGGCCGTCTAATTTGATAATGACTCACAGCCTATCGAGAAAGGAACAGTCCTTGAAGCCAACATCAAATCCAATCTCAATATCAGTTGAGTCCAATGCATTCAGAAGTTTAGGACACAAAACAATCAAAGAGTATATGCTTTAAATATAAGTTTTTTTACTCCAAAATGGCTGAAGAATTCATCAAAGCAGGGAAAAACTCAGCTTTAATTGCCATTGAAGAGATGCAAATTTATCTAATGACTGTATTCCATAACAAGCAAGTACAGCAACAAAGTGTCTGTGTGCCCTAATCACCACCGAAAAAGGAAGAAGAATATAAAGAAGACAACAATCTTTTTCCACTCCTTAGCTGTTATTGAAACAAATATCAACACATAGCACTGAAAGGAAGGAATAATTTTCAGCTGAGTTCACCTTCACACAACATCATGATAAGGAAATCTAAATGGGTTTGTAATTAACTAAGGAAAAAAAAAGGTAAAGATGCCATATTTTTTTTCAACTTACAATTTTGAGCATGCCTCTTGTGTCATAGTGATATCCTCCAGAGAATCCATTGGTGGCATCAGCTCTAAGATAGAGCATCAACCATGGGTATTTCTTTGAAGTCTTGAGCTTATGATTGAAAACCCAACTCCCAACACCAACTTTCTTCTCCCAAATCACCTCATAAAAGGAGATCCCATCAAGTCCATTCTCTATATCAGCACCCAAATTATATGTGCCATTGAATCCTCCCCTCATTGTACCATCATCGAAGAGCTTCGTCTGATGATGAAACAAAATGGGTTGATTCATACACCCCTCTCCAAAGCAGGGAAATCTACCTGGATTAAAAGGTGGTGCCTTTTTACCATTTTCAGGACACAACCCAGACCTAGTGTCATAGTTCCCATTTTTTAGCATAACCATCCAAAATTGCCATTGATTTGGTGTGTCTTCAACTTCACACAAAGAACCCAGATACAGCTCCTTCTGTACTGCATAATGGTCTGCATTGTTAGTGTCATTTGGGTTCAATCCAGTGAATGGTTTCCCCACCCCAAGTTTGTTATCAGCTTCTGTTACCTTGTGTTCCAGAAAAGATTCTGCCCCAATATCAGTAAAGAATTATAACAAAACATAAGTGTCCATATAAGAGCATCAAATTGGTTTCATTAGCAAAGCAGGAAAAGAAAAGGTCACAAAGTAATGCATAAACCCTGGACTCAGAACATTCTAATAGTAACCAATTAAGCATACCCATTTCAAAGTGTGATTAGGAACTGAGAAACTAACAGAGGAAAAAGAAAACCAAAGGAGAAAGACCCACTGTTTTTGGCTGCTTGATTTGTACTGTGTTGGAAATCAAAGCAATCAGCAGCTCTTGGGCTTCCCATTCCAGGAGCTTCTACTCCAACTTCATTGCAGAAGTTCCAAGCCTCAAACCCCACTCTCAATCCATCTCTTTTCATTCCCGGGTCCCCAACGGCAGAGATATACTGTTCTCCTCTTGCACCAGAAATCCCCAACACAAGCACACTTACCAAGAAAAATCTCACAAGCAGCTGCTTTGCCATTGCTCTGGAATCTGGACACGGCTCGCAGCTGTCTCACATAAAGATTTCTATGAAATAGGTTTGATGTTTTGCCCTCGTACAATTGTCGTCATTGACCAAGAAATAGTAACAGAGATATATAAACATCTTCAGAGTCCTTATTATCAAAGATATTATTGAACTAACCATCATATAATTATCCTTATCATCAAAGATATTATTGAACTAATCATCATATAATTATCCTTATTATCAAAGATATTATTGAATTAACCATCTCATGATAGAGGATTAGAAATAGATAAACAATACTATTGGAGTCCCACATCGGTTGGGAGTGGTTTTGTTGAAATTGACTACATTTTCATTTAAAAATCCTCTTAAATCATGATTTTGTACGTGTTTAACATTTAAAGTTTATGGTTTAAAATTTAGAATTTATGATTTGTTTTTTTTTCTTCAAAATCTATTATATTCTGACATTATGAACATTAAAATATTTAAAATTTTCTCTCAACAAAAATTTCTCTTGTAGTATAGATCTTCACAACATCGGTTTCGATGATGTGTTCCAATGACACATATTTGATGCATAATGATAGGGCTCTTAGATCTCGTAGAGATGGTCTTTCTTGATGAAGGGGAAGTCAAGAATCTTAATCCAATTCATGTGTGTTGTTTTTGTTTAGTCTGTCCGGGACAATGTTATTCGGGTACATCTAGATGTTGTCCAATGAAACCCTTTATAGAAAAAAAAAACATCAAAACACTCAATCACACGATTTTGGGGTAATTGTAGCACACTATCTCTCATTATAGGCATAAATTCCTGGATTAAGAAATGGACTTACCATTTCCCATTGTTTTATAAACAATATAGCTGGAGTTCACTTCAAATTGGGCCCAACGGTCGGCAAATAATCTTGGGCCTATTGTATTACTAAACGGGCTTCCTGAACCTTCAAACAAGCCCAGATTACATATTTTAAACCCATTGGTTGTGAGTGAGCTCTTTTCATGATCCACCAAGCCATTCAATTGTCCCTTTGGAAATCTTACAATCAATGACTAGATAACCCCACTTTACAGTTACGATAGAGATTTCAATAGTTAGTATCTTAATTATCCGAACAGTTGAGTTGTACGCACAGAATTTCATATTCATCATGCGAGACATGTAAAGCTTGTAAATTCACTTGGATATTTTACGTCCACCTTAGTAACTGGGATAACTACGATCTCAATTACCGATATGTTTATCATTTTTCGTCACACTTTATCAACTTATTGATGATGAATGAGCTTGACCTTCATATTAATACATGGGACCCTCAATTTCATTTAAGTTATTATTCATACATATGGGTTGCAAGCAATCAAGCATAGGTGTGTATGCATGTTTCCATAATAGTCAATGACTCTTGTATTGTTCCATTCACCTCCCCCAAGAAATACATTCCAACAATTTCAACAAACGACTAGAAAAATAGTACAACCAAATCCTTCCAGGAGAAATTGACATGTCCTTAATTAATGTTATTACGAGGTAAACTGCAGAAGAAAAAACAAAAAGAAGGACGATAAAAGAGAGAAGAATGTAGACAAGCATCATGGGCCATAATTTTCTTGTTGGTATTTTCATTATCCAAGTTGTAATGAACAGATTGCAGATTGAGATGTGATGTACAGATGTTAATGAGACTATGACAGATTGGGTACCCAATCAATCAATATGGGATTTGTCCTTTTCAAGAATTGTGTATGATTTAGAAAAAGGACCACTTCGGAATATCATATATTGGGTATATATAATATCAAGTCTAATATGTCTAGAAACCCTTCTTTCTTTCCTTTTTTTGTATTCTCATAGTCTAAGCAATCCCTTTGAAATGGCGTATCCTTTTATCTTTTTGCTTCATATTATAGAAGTGTTTGAAACTCATATATATTGTCGGGATATTTTCCGCCACACCTAAGGACTTGTTTCGATTGATGTTTTAGAGAATTAAGTGAGGAGAGTTAAGGAGGGTAGAGTAACTCCACATTGCTTGGACTGTGAGAGGAAGAATTAAGTGGGGGGAACTTTCCTCATTAAATTCTCCAAAATCATGGATAAATTTTTTTGATTCATTTCAATTTAGAATGCATATATAAAGCAATGTAAACTTTTGTGAAACTCTTGTTTGTTGACTGCCTCATTCCACATGTGGAAAGAGTTGTCAAATGAAATGAGTACCATATATACACACATACATATATAAAAGTCACGTTGCTTTATAAACTTTTTTTTGTGAAGCTGTTGTTTGTTGACTGTCTCATTCAACATGTGAAAAGAGTTGCCAAAAGAAATGACTTTTATATATACGTACATACACATAGACAAAGTTACATTGCTTTATATATGCTTCTTGTATTTCCCAACATATATACATACATATAACTTGGACATTCTGGTTGCTTTGAACATTTTGGGCTTTCTGCCAGGTTTGTTTGCACCATGATTTTTTCCCCTGAGCACGTACACATGGAAAAACACTGGATCAAACCGGTACACCATTTTGGTGCACTAAATTATTTTAAAAAAATTTGAAAAAAAATCATAAATGTGTTGTATTTAACATGACGAATCAAACGATAATAAAAACCAAATTAATCGCAATCGAAAATCAAATATTTTGTGTTTATATCATATGGTTTAGAATTGCGATTTTTTTTCATGTTGAATTTGATTTATTTTTTTATGTTCAGTATCTTATGTTAATAGATAAAAGTGGATTCCAAAGTGAGTCTACACAAATAAAAATAAAATTTTTTAATATACATATTTTACAAATATATTTATTTTGCAAGTCTGTTGCTTATTGTTAATATTAATTTTTATGTATTTTAAACATGCAATTAATTAATACTATAAAGATTACGATACACACTATGATCTTTTTTGTTTTTTGAAATATGAAAGACAATCATAGTTGTGGTTGAAATCGAATCTTAAACACACATATGTATATAGATTGTTAATCAAGTCAACTCTCGTGGATAGACATTATGATACAATTATTATTGAATATAGAGTGCTATATTCGAGAATGTAAATTGGAGAAGTATATCCACCGATTGCATGCTGCAAAAGTTGGTGCTTTAAATTCATAGTAATTAAAGTTGGTGCTTTAAATTCATAGCAATTAATGTGTTACATTCCCCATACATGATTGTCGCCCCTTTCGCATCAGGTTTTGGGTAACAATATACGGGTATACCCTACATATCTTACCTAAATTTAACAGTAGTCCAGTAGTCCAGTACTCGGTAGTCAAGATTTAAGTCTATTCATTGGGACTTCTGGAAACCCTGTGGGGGCCAAATCCTCTTAACGGTGTAGGTTTCACAAGTGGCTTCCATGAACCCCGTCTAGCGACCCGCCGACCCTGCAAAGTAAACACGCGTCAACGACTGTCGATTAGACTTGGCGGCCAACGGTGAATTTATGGTGGCTTGTTTAATTTTTGTTTTGTCTTCATTGTTTTTCTCTAGAGTAGGGTCCAAATGTTAATAGGAATATAGTATTCTCACCCCTTTTTTGTAATCTCACTCTCTAAATCATTTATTTATATTTTTATATTATTTTATGTTTGATTTGATATTTGATTTACATGTGATTTGATATTAAATTTACATTTTCATAATTGATTTTTCTACCCTCAATAATTAAATAAAGTAATTTATTATATCACATCAATACAGATTGACGAGTACATTTAATGTATGTTGTAAGTTGTTCATTGTATGGAGTGACCCATTCGTTTGCAGAATCGTACCTATATTTCAACATGCGAGGTCAGACTAGTAAAAAATTTTTGGTATTAATTAAAATAGAGGGAGGAATCGCCTCTAGCTTCCTATAAAATAGTAATCAAAACTTATTAATGAGCTAACTGCTTGCTACTTTTTAGGTGGAGATAATGGAGTTAGTTGAGAGTCTAATTAATCATTCTTATCTGTTGCTCTAAGATTACCCATTATCATTACCCTCATACAATATAGAAAACCCCTACAATGTTTGTGCGCTTAATCATATATATATATATTCACTTTTTGAGAGTGTCGAAGATTGAAATGACAAATAGAACCAACTGTTTTGCATTCCATTTGTTTGTTAAAACAACAAAGATTCTAGTGGTCTCATTTTAAGTTCTCAAAAGAGAATTCATACACATATATATACATACATATATACATACATAAATTCTCTTATGTGAATCAAAAGTGTGAACAAATTTTGTAAACTTTAAAGTCAATGATTGTAATAAAATAAAACAAAACTGGTACATTTGAAATTATATATATGTTTTTATAGGCACGTGGAAGATTCCTACATATTTGAATTTATATGATTTTATAGGGAAGTGGAAGATTCGTGTGCAACTCATACAGGTTTGACGTAACAGGCTAACAGCTAGGTGAGCCCAGAAGATAGAGTTAACGCCAGGGCAGGCAGGCATTGATTAGTTTGCTTTTCACACGAGGATTGAGTAATTGTCCAAATTCTTTCCAATTATTGCTTCATCATTCATACACTTTGTTCAATAAAAGAAACTCGATCTCGGCCTAAAAAAACATAAACAAAGAGATTTGGAAAGATTACCCACACCCACCCACGAGGGTCTTGCAATTTGTCATTACGTAACTGGCCATCTTCCCTAGCCTTATCAAGTAAGACACCACAATGACAATAATACATTGATATTTGTTTGATGAATATTATTTAATTTTCTAACATGTTTTTTTTTTAAGGAGGAGAAATTCGAATATTGATTATCAAAGTGATACACACAATTTTTATCACTCTAACTAGTGGATCGGGTGTTTCTAACATGTGTTTGCTATTGTTATGGTAAATGAATCTTCAAAGAATTTATGAGTTTTATATTGATCAATCTCCTAGCCCCACATTGCATACCTTACAATTTGCTGAATCACTATTTGAGATGCTAAAATAAAGTTTTGATCATGCAATACATTTGCATGGCCCCATGCATGCATGCTTCCACTTCCTCATTTAATTGGACAACATTTGAATTATTGTACGTGAAATGGGAAGTTTTAATTGGACCAAATTTGGAAATGACGATCGCCCGCCGTGACCCACTTGACTCTGTTTTTGTGTTTGTTGCACTTGCGAACTAGCTTCAAGTACTTAAATGCTGCTTTAGCCAGAGGGCTCCTTCCACAAGTGCGACTTTTTATGGCTTTTATTACTACTGGGACTGGCAGGCTCATAATTATGTCTGCCTTATATCAACAAGTCAACACCCCACCACCCACGGCCGTGGCTCGGTGGCTAGCTGTACTGAACTTAGCCAAGTTTGATTGGGTCATGTGTGATGCTGATCCACTTGTGCCCTACCAACTTCACCCAAAGAAGGGTTATCCATACCCCCGTAATGGGATGGTTGTGTGGTTGAGATGAAAAATATATGAGTATTGAAAGGATATTTGTGAGAATGGAGAGATTCAAATATCAAGAATTTATGTAGATTGAATTTTGTCGTTATATTTATAATACATTATTGTTGATACTATTTTCTACACGACTTGACACGTCGACACTTGATGCCAAGTAGCAATGTGAAGGGTGAACTTCGATACCTACAAAAACAAGAATGGGCGGCCTTTCATGATTCGGGTATACTTAAACGCTTAAGTCATAATTCTTCAAAGAGGAAATCAAAGAATACTAAGTAGTGAATTTTCAATGTCTACCTTGTATCATGTTTGATACTCTTTTTATAGTTGTTGTGAAGTATGTCTGTTGGGATTTTATTATACTAAATTTGATTTAATATCACTTTTGAAATTTGAATTGTGATATGACGATTCGTCTTGATATCTTATTTTGAATTTGAATCTTCCTAGATTGACGCATGGTAGTTTAATTTTCTGTGAGGTCTTCCCTCCTCCCTGTCTTTGCTAACTAGGCAGGTGATGATTTTTTATCCATCCACAGTTATTTATTTCCACTTTATTATATATCTTAATTTATTATGAAATAATGATCAATGTGATTAATCATTAATGTAATTTTAATTATAATTAATCCAAAAGCAACTAGGCGAATATGGGTTCACCTTCCAATATGGAATATTATATAAGAAGGAACCAATAATTGGTGGAGATGGAATTTTGGGCTAGCACACCGACAAAAAGTTACATAATTAGCATATTCGATTAGGTATACTTATTTATTTCCATTAAATAGCAATATATATACATAGATATATATATTTTGTGTGTGCATGTAAATGGCATTGCCTCATAACTTTGTAGCTATATTTGTTCTTTAAATGACAGTTTTCGTACTGAAAGGGGGGGCGGGGGAATATAATTAGGTGACTTTCACGTGGCCAATGCATAAGATGCAAATAAAACAAATGCATTTCAGTTTTAAGGAAATGTTTATTTCCAATATATGGAGATGGAGGTTGTGCTGTATCATTTTTATGGCCAGTTCATCATACATACATACATACACATATATATAGGGTAGTGTTAACAGATGTCTTAAGAACACTTACATCTGAGTCACTAGTTTGAATGATAAGAATGATGTATATTCGAATCCCCTTCCCCGTTTAAAAAAAAAAAGAGCATTATTTGAGGGGAAGATTTTATTACGAAAGAAAGGGGAAGAGAAGAAGAACAACCAAAACCAATCTCAAAAACAACTAGAGGTTGACAAAATATACTGCTATCATGAAATTTACTATGCAAGGTTGGCTCTCGAGGTAGATGACTAATGAATGAGCTATTCATAAATGTAAAAAAAAAAAAGATATTTTAAATCCTGTTTGATATCATTTTCAAAAATTATAAAAAAAAATAGAAACAAAAAATAGAAGATACTATTATAAAATGTACAATATATGGTCACAAGTTATAAAGTTTGTGAATGAAACTTTATCTATTACATAATAATGAAGTTGAGTCGCTGTAAACCTCCTTGCATGTGTGAATCAAATGTCACCGTGGTAAGAGCTTTCTTCAATTGTATGTTTTCTTAGAATATATAGCAACTGAATGATTCTTTTAAGGTTGAAGTGAAAATTATATAAGTCAGTTATATGACTCGTAATAATATATTGTTCGAAGTGTTAGGCTATTACAAATGTTTTGTTGGATCTCTAACCGTGCGAGGAAAGATAAGATAATAAATGATATTATTAGTTATAATGTACGGGTAGTACCAATTGAAGATAAGTTACGAGAAAATCATTAAGATGGTATGAGGACATACAACGTATAAACAACGGTGTGACGGTGAGTAGAATCGAAAAGATTGTATTGGAGAGAGTAGGAAACGAAGAGAAAGAGCTAAAAGGACATGAACATGAAATAATAAGATATTATATGAATTCAATATGAGTTGATAAAACTATGATGCTAGATAGAAATGAATGACGAAAACGAATACATATAGTGAAATTCTGTTGATTTTCTTGTTGGGGTTTTTTACGCCCACTGAAAATGATAATTTGAGTGTTCAAGCACTTTGGGTTGATTGATTATTATATACGTTGTGGTTGTGTTTTTCTATTTTTCTTTGTGCAGCAATGTATCGTGAGATAGCCTACTTTGCTGGACAGTTTCACGTAACTTGATGTAGGCTATGACAACAGTGCTCTAGATCTGAATAAATATGGGTCAAATATTCCAGCTCAGCAAACATGAATTAGAGTATTTATGGGCAATTGAGATTTTTATTAAATACTATAATAGAGTTATCTTTTATTAAGGAAATTCCTGTTAATTAGGTTGACTGATTGAAGTCAATTTAGGAAACTAGAATCTCAGAAGATTTGAAGTCTAGGGTAACTAGGGTTCTTGCGAAACTATTTATACTTGTCGTCCAAGACTTTCAAGATCACCGAATTTAGTGCACAAATATAAGGCAGTTTCTTTCAAGCTTCGGGTTTATTGTTGATTCCACAGCTCTCCAAATTCTACTGCCGTCAATACATACTACGGGTGCATCTGTTAATATGACCGCTGTATCCACTAGACCTGATTAGGTTCTTGTTGATCGAGCTCGTCTCTAGCAAACACAAGGACTTGCCTTGGACTTCTTCTATATGTCCGATTTCCACGCCAACTATAAAAACCAAACATTAAAACAGTTCAATATATATATAACAATAGTTGTAGTGTATATATATATATAGATTTATAATATATATTATATATACATATAATAATCAATATATGTAAGTATTTACATTACCTGGCACCAAGTGGACGGGGTGGCTAGTCCGTACCTCCTTCAAGTGGAGCCAAAGTCCGCATCTATGGTCGACATATGTGTAGCCTCTCCCACGACCATAGCTATGAAAATGTATGTAAATAAATAATAAAAATAAAATCTTTACCTTATATAATTGTCTTCAACTAATTTATTTTTATTAATGGTACCTGAAGTAATAGGCCACATCCACCTATCGTACGAGCATTGCTCATACATCCTCGCCCGTCCATTAACAACATCCTTATAATTTATATTGACAACCGACCCTGGATTAGAAATCTGTAATGCATGCAAAAAACCTAGGGAGCATATTGTATGAATCTTCAAATGTCCCAAATAATTTTTTCATAACCTTTTGTTTTGCCTTCCAAGCCTTCCCGTAAGACACCGGGTAATGCAATTGGGAGCTAGCAAAGGCCCAAATCGCTGCTATATTCATCCTCAAGTCTGCTTTGACAATAGATATCACTTCATCTGCAATATACTCTGAATCCAACTAGCGATGTCCCTGATGCAGTGACGCATTTGTGCATGTATGCTGATCTTTAATTACTACTATCATCCATAGATTCAATTTTTCTTTCTTTCACACATCTCAACTGTACAACTTTTGCATTTAAGCGTTGTGTCTTGTATTGGTAATTATTCTTAATATGCCACATTTTCAGTGCGCGAATAAGTTCTTTCTTATTTTCAAAGACTTCATTTACTGTCAACGTGTCAAATGTATCATGGTACTGAATATCCCAATTTCTACATACCGCGCAAGTTGCTTGGCTAACATCGCCAAATTCAGGCACCATCTCTGCTATATTGAGGTACTCATCTTTATTGTCGACAATGGAATCAATATTGACCCCAACATTTCCTTCATCCTCATCCTCATCATCACTATCGTCAGACTCAATTTCATGTTCTTCTTCAACCAACTCTGAGTCATTATTGGCAATTGCTTGCTCAAAGTGATTGTCGTCTTCATTACGATACATTTCAGGGATTAGATTCAGGTTAACGGATGACGATGCTCGTTGATATGAACTACCAACGTCTGTTTGAGAATAAGCAACCCATGGACTCAATGGATTATAGTTTTGCTCATTCTTAGCAATGTCATGAAATCCGCTTGTTAGATTTCGATTCCAAGATGACGTCATTGTCATCTCCAATCTACATAAATTGTGTAAATTATAATTAATAAATCAATATTTAATATAATATTAACCTAACATAGATGTACTGTCACCTAAATCAAACCTAAACTCAAGATAAATCAATAAAAAATACCATCAATTTCAACACACAACAACAATATCCTGCATGTTTTGACATTTCAACAAATCAAGAAACCAAAAATCAACCAAGATAACAACTACCTTGCTCTGGGTTGTAGAGTGCGGTTGGGTAATTACTCCGGCCTGCCTAAGTTGGCTCTCCTCACGCAAGAGATGAACGACGCTGCTGTTCTGGTGGAGGTTTGCTTCGGCAGAGGGTTTGCAGGGACGGTACGATTTGGTTTTAGGAGATGGGTTTTGGGCTGATGAGAGTGAGAGATGAGGTTTGGCGTGATTGTGTGGTTCAAATTGGTTTGGTAAAAAAAAATCGTTAACTTTTTATTAGTCATGCCGTTTCTAACGACGACATTGAATAGTCAAACGGTGTGACTAGTTCATTCAAAATTAGTCACTCTGTCCGTGACAAAGCGACTATTGTGTTCCTATTAGTTGGCGTGATTGGCCCAAAAACAATCACACCAGTTAAACTGGCATGATTGTAAAAAATTCCCCTAATCACGTCAGTATGACTGACGTGAAGAGCTATTCTGATAATGATTTTACAAAGAGAGTTATATAGGGATTTACTTTTATGCAGGGAGCTTTATCGGTAAAAAAAACTCTCGTAATTACAGGTGACGCAACAATGCACGCACGTGATGGTCTTCTAGCTAGAAGTTAGTAGCTACATGGTGGTCTTCTAGAAGTCGGATCATCCACCCGGATACTTCGCGAACATGGCCCACTCCGACTGATAGACCCAATAACGGAGCGCTTCTTTCTTGACCAACCAAATCTGTTTAATATTTTTTTTTTAACCTTTTTTTTACATAACACCCACTTGTGCGATACGCCCACACCCAATCCCCCGAAATAAACCCCAACCCTCTCCCTCTTATGAGATTTGAGCCCATAGTCTCAAATAGGAGTGGCAAAAACTCGATTCTAGATTGGACAACATCATATATTTATGAAATATTTATATTCGAACCCTAACCTAGAGCATGTCCAACCCCGTAATTTATTTTTGGGTACACAATTTTCCCTATTTTAAGTTAAAAATAATTTTAAGTTATCAGTTTTCTAATAGCCTTCCAACCATATACCCCATTTTAACATCACACCAAATATTTTAATATTTTTCAATATAATTACTTTTAACTACTTTCAACTTTAAATTATTATAATTATAACAAATACAACTAATTTTTTTTAATTTAATAATATCATCATTATACATTGATATAAATTAATAAATTTTATATTTATATTATAAATGAATTAAAATTTTTATAATAAAATTTTGTATTATTATAACTTATTATAATATATTTTAGTATTATTATTTCGAAATTATTAATTTAAAAAATATTTCAATATTTTCCTCACGAACTCCGGCTATCCCTCGTGAACGCCGGTTTTCGATTGATAAGAGAGAGAAAATAATTAAAAAAATATGAAAATTGATATAGAGAAGATTGAGCCATGTCAATATTTGACTTATCAGAAAATAAAAAACAAGTTTTTTACTTGTTTAAGGTAACCCATTTAGAGGATTTACCTAAAAAAAATCAATAGTGCTAGGTATCCTATGAGAGTTCAAATCTCTTAAACGAAATTTTAAAATATTTTTACTCTCAAAATATATCAAAATATATGTTAGATTTTTTTAAAAAAATACATATTCAGAATCAGAACATAAAACTCTTTCTAACAAGATTCATTGTCGATGAGTTTTATCGGGTAAATCTTAATTTCATTGTTTTTTTCAATGGAATTTCAAAAACAAATGAATTCGAAACTAAAACAGTGCATTCTATACTGTGCCTTAAAAAACAATACAATCTATATTAAAACAATAAATTTTGGACAATGAATTATGGGATAAAAGAGTCGAAATAAAATTTTAATCAATGGAATAAACATGTTGGACTCCCATGAGCTATCAAACTGATAGATTACACGTCATTTTCTAAAAAAAAAAAGAAAAAATTGTCAGCATCTAACTGAAAGTTGTTGGGAGTTGGGACGATGAACTCTCAATCCACCCAAATTAATGAACAACGTTGACATAGGGAAAAAAAACAATGAACTTCTGTTAGTTGTCTTGGACATACCATTTCCGAGAAAGGAAAAGGAAAAAAGATTGTTGATGATCTAATAAATTTTGCAAATGTAATTTGCTTATAAATTATAATCTTTATGTGTATTGTACACTCTGTAGTCTGTGCTAACAGTTGATCTGTCAATTCCTTATATTTTTCTGTGTTGTAGATCTTTCCATTGAAGGAAGACGATGATGTTAAGGTTTTTGAAAGTGCTATTTGTACAAGCAAATACAATTAATAGATGTGACAAACTAGTCCAACAATTTTTATTTTTTTACAAAAAAAAAGAAGGATTAAAAGCCCTTATTTTTGGTTATTTAATTATGTTACAGGTCATTCTTTTGTATCATGACGTGTGAGTTGACTATTAAGTATTGTATATGTTTGATAGTGCGTTTACACTGCTGCGTTCAGTTACACCTCACCTCACAGCACCACAATTTTTTATGACACGCCAAACGTTTTTACAACAGAACTCACCTCACAGCACCACAACTTTTTACCTCACAGCACTTCACCTCACTGTACAACACTTTCAAGCACTTACAATATATGTTGAATTGTCCCACATAATCAAATTAGGTCAATTATTTTATTTTAGATTAATGTACAATATAAACGTTAAGTGATTTTATGTTAATATTATTAGTTACTAATATAACTGTAATTTATATACGTCAAACGCACCTCACAGCACCGCATCACAGTTTTAAAAATGATGCAACAAACAGCTTTTACGTTCCAACTCACCTCACAGCACCACAGTTTTATAACTCACAGCAGTTGACAACACTCCCAAACAACACTATTGTGAGCATGGGCGTAGAGTGGGGATTTACACTACCCTAGTATCCCCAAATTTTTATAAGAAAAAATATATTACTACGTGTGTGTGTATATATATATATTTGTATATATTTTTATGTGTAATTTTTTTGGTAAGTGTATATATATATATATATATATATATATATATATACACACACATATATGTTTGTATATTTTTAAATTATGATGTTTGAAAAGTTTCCTTTTACTTATTACCTAATAGTAACAACAATACTTTATGTGTTCTAGTTATACACTTATATATTATTTTATCTGATATGATTTTTAATTAATTTTCATCAATTTTAATATGTATTTACGTTTACCTTTTCTTTTCTTAAGAACTTAACGCATACAGGATTCATTCGAATCGACATGAGAGTCCATCTACATTGCATTGCTAGAATCCATATCGTATATTTGAAAGAGATTGACCTCCCTGCTTCTCTTATAGTACAATCCTCTTCTCATTGAGCTCCCTTTCTCCTCGGTCCACAGAGACAAAATTAGGACTGATACCAATGGTTCATCACGGAAGAACGGATTCACTAATCCGTGATGACTGACAAAGACAGTTCTAATACTAACTAATAGAATAGCAAATACTTATAGAATAGAAAATATTGATAGAATATGGTTACTTTATGAGACCAAATATCAAGATAAATATTCATCGATAATATCATTTCGATAAATTGTATTATTGTAAAATAATCATAAAAAAAAAAAATCGAGGACAGCCTTGTAAATTTTTTTTGAGCAAATCAATGTAATAACCCACCACCCATTATCATTTCCTGGTATCACCCCTAATTGAGGGGTACATGGTAACGTATTGATGGTGAAAGATTATTACTTTCAATGAAATGACTAATTGAGTAAATAATTGATTAATTGAAGACAAATTTTAATTAATTAAATAATTAATTAGTGACTCGCTGGCAAGACAAACAAAGTACGTAAGTTTATTAAAGAATTGTGCGTTCACAACGTGAAGCTCAAACATTTTGACCAAGTTTAGCTGGACCCTCGTGTTCATATTGGGGGGGTGTATCAAGGGTCTCTTTTTTTTTCCATTCTTTTCTTTGAAGAAAAGTAGCTGTCCAATAGTAGTTCTTGCTCTCTACGGAAAAACTTTATATATCATTTACATATTTTATATATATATATATATATATATATATATGCATTATGCAATGCGTTTGAATAGATCTACACACAAAGAGTAGCCACAGAAGAAGAGCAGAGAGCGTTCGGAGCATTACTTCCTCCTACATCAGAGAAAACCGCTCACTCCAAACACCCCTTCTTCCTTCTTTCTTGGTAAATAGATTTTATTTTCATGTAAAGATATTCCCTTTCTCCCCCAGTATGTTTATATGTGATGGTAATGATGGCTTGGTGTTAAATGAAGATCATTGTGATTAGTTTTGTCAAGAACAGAAGACAGTAGAAGTTCTGTGGATTTCTATCTCCTTCAGGTCTCCTGTTTTTTACTTGGTCGTCTTTCTTGCAAGGAAATCGATTGTGTTTGATTATAAAGTAGTGGGTTTAATCAAGATGTTTTATTTTTTTTGTCTGAAAAAGAGGTGGTGATGGTGGATATATATGCAAGTCTTCATTTTCCATTTATTTATTTTTGTTGGTTTCTGCTATTTTCCAGGAAAGTTTGTCCAATCTTTACTCTTACTGGGTTTTTAATGGTTTCCAGTTTTACTTCTTGCGTTGAAAGCATTATATGACAAATGTTGAAGATCCTTAAAAAAGTGTGGAATTGACTGTTAGTATAGTGTGTTTTGAAATGAAATCTGAAGCAGATTCAAGCCCTCCTTGATGTTTATATGTGTTGTTGATTTATGAGCTTTTTGAATCGCAGGCAGTGAGAGATTTAGAGATTCTAAAGTAAGGATCTGAGGCCGGACAACATGGCCGTAGAGGACGGGTTGGGCAATGGTGATGGTAACAGGGAAGAGGCAACCACCTCAAGAGGCCCTTTGGAGGTGGAGAAGAGGAGTTCCAATGGAGAGGCTAACACTGAGGATGAGCAGATTGGAACGGTGCCATTTCGCAAGCTCTTCGCATTTGCAGATTCAACTGATATCTTGTTCATGATTATTGGCACAATTGGTGCTATTGGGAATGGCTTGTGCATGCCTCTCATGACAATATTGTTTGGAGATATGATTAATTCTTTCGGTGCTAACCAGAATGGTGATGTTGTCAAAGTGGTCTCAAAGGTAAAAAATGGGAGAAAATATGGAGATCAGTTTCAATACTAGGGATGTTCAAGCTCTTTCAATGGCCTCCTTTGCTTATATGATTTTGGTTTGTTTTCAGGTTGCTCTGAAGTTTGTGTACTTGGCTATTGGGGCTGGTTTCGCATCATTTCTCCGTAAGTACTCCCGTTATCCTAAATCACTACGAATTCCTTAATTGATTAAGTACTCAAAACTGAGAAACCTTTGCTTTCTGTTTGTCAGAGGTGACTTGTTGGATAGTCACAGGGGAGAGACAAGCGGCACGCATAAGGGGATTGTATTTGAAAACCATTTTAAGACAGGATATTGCTTTCTTCGATATGGAAACTAATACTGGAGAGGTTATCGGTAGAATGTCCGGCGACACTGTTCTTATTCAAGATGCCATGGGAGAGAAGGTAATTATACTGTTTTTTTTTTTTTACTGCTGCAATTGTTAAGAAACTCTATGAGAAGAATTTTATGGAATTGTTTGTTCTTCTACAGGTTGGGAAGTGCATACAGCTTTTGTCGACATTTGTTGGAGGCTTTGCAATAGCATTCATCAAGGGGTGGCTTCTTGCTCTTGTCATGATGAGCTCTATTCCATTGCTCGTGATATCCGGTGGCGTCACGTCTATATTGATATCCAAGATGGCAACCCGAGGACAATCTTCTTATGCAAAGGCAGCAACTGTTGTTGAACAGACAATTGGTGCAATCAGAACGGTATGATAGAATGATAGATAACCAGAGCTGTCAAATTTTTTTTCGAGATTTTTTTCATTCAGTAACATGCGCTCAAATTTTGTCAATCCAGGTTGCATCGTTTACTGGTGAAAAGCACGCCATTAGTGAGTACAACAAGCATCTTGTCAGTGCCTACAAATCGAGTGTTTCTGAGGGCCTTGCTAATGGATTTGGCATCGGCGTGGTTATGCTGGTTGTGTTCGGAACTTATGCTTTGGCTGTATGGTATGGGGGGAAATTGATTCTGGATAAGGGGTACGATGGTGGTCAAGTGCTGAATGTGATTGTTGCTGTCTTGACTGGATCCATGTGAGTTCCACTTTTCTATTTGATTCACAAGCACTTGAACATAACAAAATCATGCAAATCGGGCAGTTTTTTTTATCAATGTTCATCCCCTGATTCACTTATTTCTTGTGAAATGTGGATTTTTTAGGTCCCTGGGGCAGGCGTCTCCTTGCTTGAGTTCATTCGCTGCTGGTCAAGCTGCTGCATATAAGATGTTCGAGACGATTAATAGGAAGCCAGAGATAGATGCTTATGACACAAAAGGAAAAGTGTTGGATGACATTCGCGGGGATATAGAGCTGAAGGATGTTTATTTCACTTATCCTGCTAGACCAGATGAGCAAATTTTCCAAGGATTTTCTCTTTTCATCCCAAGCGGCACAACTGCAGCTTTGGTTGGACAAAGTGGAAGTGGGAAGTCCACAGTGATCAGTCTGATTGAGAGATTTTATGACCCACAAGCTGGTCAAGTTCTTATTGATGGCATTAACCTTAAAGAATTCCAGCTTAAGTGGATTAGAGAGAAAATTGGTCTTGTCAGCCAGGAACCGGCGTTGTTTACTGCCAGCATCAGGGAAAATATTGCTTATGGAAAGCCGGGTGCAACGAATGAAGAGATCCGTGCTGCTACTGAAATGGCAAATGCTGCTAAATTCATTGATAAATTGCCTCAGGTTCTAATTTCTTTCCCATGTATTGTTTTTCAATGTCATTTTTCGTGGTCATCTTGCTCATATTACCCTTTCATGTTGCATTTTTCATTTAGGGACTAGACACCATGGTCGGTGAGCATGGAACCCAGCTATCTGGTGGGCAAAAGCAGAGAATTGCAATAGCCAGAGCAATCCTAAAGGACCCCAGAATTTTGCTTCTAGACGAAGCGACAAGTGCACTGGATGCTGAATCTGAGAGGATTGTGCAAGAGGCCTTAGACAGGATAATGGTTAATCGAACCACTGTCATCGTAGCCCATCGTTTGACTACTGTTAGAAACGCTGATATGATTTCTGTCATTTACCGTGGAAAGATGGTTGAGAAAGGTAAATGCTAATCACCCTCAAATGTTGTATGAACCACTTGATTATTTAGACAATGAGACCATGGGAGGATTTTTGCTTAATTTTTTTTCCCAATCTTCAGGCACGCATTCAGAACTACTCAAGGATCCTGAAGGAGCGTACTCTCAGCTTATACGTTTACAGGAAGGGAACAAAGAATCAGAGGCTGATGAGCCCAGGAGAAGAGACTTGTCCAGTGAATCGTTTAGACAATCTAGTCAAAGAATGTCATTCACTCGATCTATTAGCCGTGCATCTTCTAGAGGAAGCAGCCGCCGTTCATTTTCGGTCTCATTTGGTTTGCCTACTGGTATCACTGTCACTGAATCTGCTGTGGAAGCACTTGAAGACGCTCCACCGTATGATAAAGGAGCCCCCGAGGTTCCACTCAGCCGTCTTGCTGCACTTAACAAGCCAGAGATTCCAGTTCTTTTCTTTGGAGCTATAGCTGCAGCTATCAATGGTTCTATAATGCCAATTTTTGGTATACTGATTTCGAAAGTGGTCAATACATTTTTTGAAACAACACCTGATCAATTGAAGAAGGATTCGAGGTTCTGGGCATTAATATTTCTGGCCCTTGGATTTGCATCCTTTCTCGCATATCCATCAATGAATTATTTCTTTTCTATTGCTGGGGGTAAGTTAGTACGACGGATCAGAGCACTATGTTTTGAGAAGGTGGTTCACATGGAAGTTGGTTGGTTCGATTTAACAGAGAATTCAAGTGGCGCAATTGGTGCAAGACTCTCAGCAGATGCAGCATCAGTACGTGCCTTAGTTGGTGATGCACTAGCTCAGATGGTTCAAAATGCTGCAACAGCAACAGCAGGCTTGGTCATTGCTTTCACAGCTAGTTGGCAATTATCACTTATTATCCTCGCGCTGCTTCCTCTGTTGGGATTTAACGGATATGTCCAAGTAAAGTTCATGAAAGGGTTCAGTGCAGACGCCAAGGTATGTTTTTGATCAAACAAATGAAACTTAGCCTTTCAATGATTTTTTTGCTCGCCGTTTCTAAGCATCCGTTTTCAAGTTAATTCTTGTAAAAGTTGTTGATTGAGATGTAAAATCTAATTGATCGCAGCTGATGTATGAGGAAGCAAGTCAAGTTGCTAATGACGCAGTTGGAAGTATAAGAACAGTTGCCTCATTCTGTTCGGAAGAGAAGGTGATGCAGCTTTACGAAAGGAAATGTGAAGGACCTAGGAAGACAGGAATAAGGCAAGGTCTGATCAGCGGAATAGGATTTGGACTCTCTTTCTTCTTACTGTTTAATGTCTATGCAACCAGTTTCTACGCTGGAGCTCGATTCGTTAAAGCTGGCGTAATAACATTTGCTGATGTTTTTCAAGTGAGTATCAGAAATTTCTTCTCTGTTTTCCTCTGTATGGGGTGAATAAGCAAAACTTCCTCATTTCATTTCATTGACTTACCATGATGCATATGTGTGATGGACAGGTATTCTTTGCTTTGACAATGGCGGCTGTTGGAGTTACGCAATCAAGCTCAATGGGTAGTGATTCCACCAAGGCTAAGAATGCTGCTGCTTCTATATTCTCAATGATAGACCGCAAGGTATTGATCGATGCAAGTGATGAGTCGGGGATAAAATTAGATAGCGTAAAAGGAGAAATCGAGCTTCGCCACATAAGCTTTAGGTATCCGGCTAGGCCAGATATTCATATTCTTCGAGACCTATGCTTGAGCATTCGTCCTGGCAAGGTAATCATCAAATTCTTTTCCAAATGCTTTGTTATTTTTTTTAAGCATAGAGCATTGTTGTTTTTAAAGTCTAACTAACTAACCTGTACTTATTGAAACATTTTCAGACGGTTGCTCTTGTGGGCGAAAGTGGCAGCGGGAAATCTACAGTCATAGCATTGTTGCAGAGGTTTTATGATCCTGAATCAGGTCGTATTACAATCGACGGGACTGAACTTCAAAAGTTCAACCTTAGATGGATGAGGCAGCAAATGGGTCTTGTTAGCCAAGAACCAAGCTTGTTCAATGACACAATTCGCGCCAACATTGCCTATGGAAAACAAGGAAACGCTACTGAGGCAGAAATTTTAGCTGCTGCAGAAGCGTCGAATGCCCACAAGTTCATCAGTTCATTAAACCAGGTTAGAACAACGTCTCAACAAAATATATCTGATCATTTCCATCATTAAAAAAAAAACATCTTAACATGTGAGGAATGGCCAAATGCAGGGTTATGATACAATGGTAGGGGAAAGAGGAGTCCAAATGTCAGGAGGGCAAAAGCAAAGAGTAGCTATAGCCCGCGCCATAGTGAAAGATCCGAAGATATTGCTCTTAGATGAGGCTACTAGTGCACTTGATGCTGAATCCGAAAGAGTGGTTCAAGATGCATTAGATCGAGTAATGGTGAACAGAACAACCGTCGTGGTGGCTCATCGATTATCCACAATCAAGAACGCTGATGTAATTGCAGTGGTTAAAAATGGAGTGATCGTCGAGAAGGGAAGGCATGAGACTCTGATAACCATTAAAGATGGAGTTTATGCCTCACTGGTTGCACTTCACACCAGTGCTTCTTAAGTTGTAATTTAAGTTTCTTTAGCATGTATTCTCTGAACTGTATTCTTTTCCGCTTCTTTTGGAAGTAATCGATGTCTAATGTCGTCGTACCTTATAACTTTGCCATTACAAGAGAACATAAGTTGTAATTCTCTTAGCATGTATTCTCTGTACTGTATTCTTGTAGCACTCAATCTGTTGAATGAAATGAGCAAAATGACTTTGCTTTTGAAGTGCAAATGTGTAATCCGTAACTGTCTGAATGACCAACTATATTTCTTACAACCGCAGCATTTGTTGGGAACAATAACATCAGGCTTGATAACATATATATATATAGGTCATCTTGTTACTCTATATCTCCATATAAACTCTTGAGTGTTTGGATAGCCCCATTATGAGAGGGTAGGATTTGCGTAACCGACGGCGACCTTGTGCATGGAAATTGTCTACATTTTTTAGTACAACTTAACATTATACTATTATAACACTATTTAGTCCAAGATTGATATTCCATGAAATCCCCATATTCCTGCAAAGAAAATATCTGGGTTCTATTTGTCATGTGAGACTTAGCTTGCAAGGAAATGAGAAAATTATGAGTGTACTCGAGAATTTTTAAAAAGATAAAAGTCATCTATGGATGAATACCTAACACCTTCCATCTCCATTATTTCGGTTGTCAAAATAGAGTATTAAAAGTGAACATATCTTGAAGAAAATACTACTCTTTTGACTTGATGAATTGAATATTAATTTTTTTTTTAAAAAAAATAGTTGAATTAATAGGATAAAGAGAGTTTATCGCAACATGCATGCATGTACTTTAATTAAAAGTCTTCATTCTACCAACAAAATAAAATATAAAATTGTTTTTCAGATTCAATTCTCTCTCTCAAAGTAAAAAAAAAATGGTTAGTGAGTTGGAGTGCTACAGGTTAAAAAACAGAGTCGCATCAAGCAGCTTATTTGTTGCATATGTCAAGCCCTATGACACCCAAACTCTTCACTTTATCCTGTTATATCGGTGTCGGGTATGCATAACATGAGTATTGGTATGATATCCGGACTCTTCACTTTACTTTACCTCCCTCTATGACAGCTTTCAATTTGAAGAACCGGACACATGGATATATTATATATACCCATACCAAAACTAGAGTCCAGGTATCATAGATCAAGTCTGCTCGTCTATGGTGTTGTCATGACAAAAACCCATATCTACTTAGATTTATGACAACGACATCGTGACGGCACCGTGACGGCACATACCAAATTGAAGTTGATATCACTGGTAGACTTTTAGCATTTTAGGTGAGGTGGGACTGAGAAATGGGAAGTTCCATGCACACCTTCAAGTCAAAAACTTAATGGAGTTTGGTTGTTACTTTGGTGGTGGGTTCTTTTTCATTGATCTTGGGATTTTGAACCTTCTCATTAATTTCCTTAGAACACATGAGTTGAATTTTACTTATTTGTGAGGAACTCTACTACATTTCTTCTAAGAAATTGTTTGTTTTAGTTTGCTTGCACCCAAAGAAAAAGACCACTAATGTTGATTCATTTCTAGTGTCTTAATGTTCTTAACAAGATGTTGAATAATGTCAAAAAAAAATAGAGAGAGAGATGGAAACCCAGTTCTATTTTTTTGAATAGGTTTATTAAAAAAAATCCAAGATGTTGAATAATGTCAAACACCTTTGGGGAGCCTTGTCCGCTCACCAAGGCTCAAGTACCATTAACTGAGAGAGCCCAAGAACAAAGTCGTGCGAGTTTGTTGTTTTTACAGGAACCAATAAACTTAAAACGGACAACAATATATTTGATGTGAGTAAAGCTGAGATTTGCTCTAATGTTTTTAGGCAGTTTTCACTTTTGATCTCTTCGTGAGATAGACGTTTGGCGTCTTCGTGAGGTGATTTTGTTTGTCAAAATAGATAGATGAATGATTCTTGATCATATTCCCTTGATAAGTTGGATTCCACATATCTAAGAGAAGTGGACAATGCTACATCCCTCATTTTGTGACATCCAAAAGACCCCAAAATGTACGTGACATTAAAATAACAATCGATTAAAAACACACATGTAGATCCCAAATCACATCCAACACTCCATATTAAATAAGAACCTTTTAGGGGGGTCATTTTTTTGGGTTCTCGAGCATTTCGGAAGAATAAAGTTTGATATATGTGGTTAGGACTCACTACGCTCTTATTCAAATAGATTACTAAACTAGACTGAAAGTTTAGGGGCCTAAAACATGATAAGGGAGGAATGCTTTCACTTAAGGCCCAACAAGGCCCATTTGGCGTGTTTGACTCATTTAATGGAGAAGTAGTAATGTAGTATATTAGGCTGACTCAATCAATTGTGCTCTGTTTTTTGTCCAGTTGCCAAGGCCCATTGACAATTTACACAATACGACGCACCGTAGGCCCTTAAATTATGCTCTATGCATTCGGCTCACCTCAGGGTCAAAGCTTGATGTCGTCGTTTGTTTCTTTCCTAAAATTGCATCTACTACCTACTTGTTCAAAGTATTAATGACCTTTGCGTCACTTTGAGTCAAATCTCACCCCGTTTCTCAAGTCAAAATTGACATGTAATATCACCATTATCATCATCTGCATTTTGTCATATATATATATATATATATATATATATATATATATGAATTCTTGTATACACATTTAAATTACAATTACGCACTTATGTTTAAACTGTATTTATTGACATGGACATCACACTCGGAATGGAATAGCAGATAAGTTTGCACTTTGCAATCAACAAAAATTGACTAACTAATACCAACATTTATAGAAGGTTACTAAATACGGTAAGGACCTTTTGGTATGTGGAGAGGCGGTTTGTTTAATAGATTGTGGGATGCTGTTATATCCACTTAAAATAAGGTCTCTATTTTACTCTCAAATATATGTATCATATGAAATAGTCATTGATTATAATTTATAAACACACATATATAAGCCACTTAATTTTCAACATTCCTTGTTAATTGAAGATCGAATGGAGGTCACATTTTGAGATCTCAAGTATTATTCTATTGTAAAACAAAAAAAGAGGAGTTGATTCTCTTCTTTATTCTTTAATATCAATATTTTTTTAAAATTATTAGGAAATTATAAATATCAATGACTTTAAATCAAATATTTTATTTTTTGTTGAATAAAAAATTAAATTAATTAAAAAATATTCTCTCTTTTTTAAGAATTTTAACAGCTAAATACATAATCTAATGGTCAAAATTTTACATATTTTCTATTTCTTATTTTTTGAATTTTTAAATAAGTATTTTATACCTAGAGAGAGAATATATGACTATCCATTTAAAAATAATGACAGAGATTCTAGTCGTTAATATCCGAGTTATCCCAATTATTACGTTATACGCATAATATTTTATGTGTATTATATGAAACATACGAAATTTACGAATTCACAAATACGTCTACCTCAGCAGTTAGATAACTGAAATACCAACAGTCGAGATCTTTATCATTTTTTTTTTACAAGCATACGTGCATACCCCGTCCAAAAGACAAGTAGTGTATTTATGGGTGCCCGGGACCTGCTGTAATAAAATTACAGCAGGTCCCGCTGTAATGCACTTTAGAGGTAGTAAATTTATTTTTTTTTATTTTTAAAAATCATAAATATGTAGTATTTTTCATAACGAATCCAACGGTATATTTTTTGTTTGAAACAAAAATCAAATTCATCGGGATCAAAACATTGAATATTTTGAGTTTATATCCGATGGTTTAGAATTGTCGTGTCTTTTTCATGTTGAATTTGATTTTTGTTTCTAACAAAAAATATATCGTTGTGTTCATTGCGATTAATACTACACATTTATGATTTTTAAAAATAAAAATAAAAATTTTTAATGTCAAAAAAGTATATTACTGTGGGGCCTGCTGTAATTTTATTACAGCAGGCCCCGGGCTTCCGTGTATTTATTGAGTCGGCACAAGTCTCAGAAGCATCCAAATTACGACCATGGAACCCGAGATTGGAGGGAGAGAAGAGATGATTCGGATGAGGCTGATCGGTTTATTTAAGGATGAGCTCCATCGGTTCCAATTTCAAGTCCAAGACGGTTGCATTGGGTCGTGTCATGGCAGGAGAGAGTGTCAAAATGGAGGAGGCCACCGCGTTGAGAACCTCCTTGGAGGTGGAAAACAAGAGTGATTGGAATCAGACGGTGCCGTTTTACAGTCTGTTCGTGTTTGCGGATTGGATTGATGTGTTGTTGATGATCATTGGCACAATCGGTGCTATTGGGAATGGGCTCTGTATGCCACTAATGGCAGTATTACTCGGAGATGTAATCCATGCGTTTGGTGCGAACCAGAATGATCAAGATGTAGTCAAAGCAGTTTCGAAGGTAACAATGTGCAAAATCAACTTCATTCAATTTTGATTCTGCAAAACATTGTTCTGTGCTTGATTTTTGTATCTTGATTCGTTTTCAGGTCTGTTTAGAGTTTGTGTACTTGGCTTTAGGGGCAGGTGCCGCATCATTTCTACGTAAGTATTACTCAATATTAGCACTTGGAACTCATGAACAATACTTTGATTGATTTTATAAGCAGTTAGCGCTAACAAACAAACCCTATTTGGTGTTATTCAGAGGTGGCTTGCTGGATGGTCACTGGGGAGAGACAAGCGGCAAGAATAAGGAGCTTGTACTTCAAAACCATATTAAGACAAGATATTACTTTCTTTGATAAAGAAACTAACACTGGGGAGGTTATTGGAAGAATGTCTGGTGATACCGTTCTCATACAAGATGCCGTGGGAGAGAAGGTTTTGTTCTATTACTGCTATAATGATTGAGAATCACTACTGGACAAACTTTGGTTTTGTTCTGTTTCATATAATACAATTCTTTCTCGCAGGTTGGGAAATGTATACAGCTGCTGTCTACCTGTGTTGCAGGCTATGTGATAGCATTTGTCAAGGGTTGGCTTCTTGCACTGGTCATGTTAGCTTCACTTCCACTCCTGGTGATGGCTGGTGGAATCGTGGCCATTGTGATATCAAAGATTGCTTCCCGTTCGCAAACTTCTTATGCGAAATCGGCAAATGTAGTTGAACAAACAATTGGCGCAATTAGAACGGTATACCAAGAAGTGTATAAATGACGAGTAAATTTTGGGTTTTCATCCTTGAATGAAGTGTTCTGGGGTTTGCAGTTTACATCTTAGTAGGACCATCATCCTAATTTGATCATTTCCCATTGTCACTCCAGGTTGCATCATTTACTGGCGAGAAGCTAGTCATCAGTAATTACAACAAGCATCTTGTCACTGCATATAAATCGGGTGTTTTTGAGGGCCTTGCTAGTGGATTAGGTCTTGGTGTAGCCATGCTGGTTGTTTTTGGTACTTATGCTATGGCTGTGTGGTATGGTGGAAGGTTGATTCTGAACAAGGGTTATAATGGGGGTCAAGTGATGAATGTGGTGATGGCATTTTTGTTTGGTTCCGTGTGAGTTCCTTTTGATTCTTGATGAACAAGCAGTTTAAACATAATAAATAAAGCAGTTCAAAATATGTTCATCTTGACTCACTTTTCTTTTTCACCTAACATGTGGATGTTTTAGGTCCTTGGGGCAGGCAACTCCTTGCTTTAGTTCATTTGCTGCTGGTCGAGCTGCTGCATATAAGATGTTCAAGACAATTAATAGGAAGCCTGAGATAGATGCTTATGACACACCGGGAAAAGTGTTCAACGACATTCGTGGAGATATAGAGTTGAGGGATGTTTCTTTTACTTATCCAGCCAGACCAGATGAGCAAATATTGTGTGGATTCTCTCTTTTCATCCCTAGCGGCACAACTGCAGCTTTGGTTGGGCAAAGTGGAAGTGGGAAGTCCACAGTGATCAGTCTGCTAGAGAGGTTTTATGATCCACAAGCTGGTGAAGTTCTTATAGATGGCATTAACCTTAAAGACTTCCAGCTTAAGTGGATTAGGGAGAAGATTGGTCTTGTCAGCCAGGAACCGGTATTGTTTACAGCCAGCATTAGGGAAAATATTGCTTATGGAAAGCCTGGTGCAACAAATGAAGAAATCCGTGCAGCAACTGAAATGGCAAATGCTGATAAATTCATTAATAAATTGCCTCAGGTTCCAAGTTCTTTTCAACATGTTTTCATCATTTGAATGGACATGTCTTGCTTATATTACTTATCAATTTCATATCTCATTTAGGGATTAGACATCATGGTTGGGGAGCATGGTACCCAGCTTTCTGGAGGACAAAAGCAGAGGATTGCCATAGCAAGAGCAATCCTAAAGGACCCAAGAATTTTGCTTTTAGATGAAGCTACAAGTTCACTTGATGCAGAATCTGAGAGGGCGGTTCAAGAGGCCTTAGATCAGATAATGGTCAATCGAACCACCATCATTGTAGCCCATCGTTTGACCACTATCAGAAATGCAGATATGATTGCTGTCATTTGTGGCAGAAAGGTTGTTGAAAAAGGTATCTTTTATCCTCTCTGGAGACACAAATTCCTAATAGTTGAATTAGTTAAGTAGCTTTACAGTAGCATAGATCTTTTAAAGATTGGCTTGTACTTTACCGACTTCTACCCTGCCATTTAGCTGTATCAATGTGTTGGGGCGTGTGATATCATATATTTAAGTTTCTACTCTTAAATCAATTTATGAAAGTTATCCTTAGCTACGATATTGCCTCGGTTAATTCTTAAAATTTCATCAGCCCTTGCTATTATTTGTTTCATTAATTACCTTTGGAGTGTAGATTATTCCGCCACACGAAGAAGACATTGAGAGACATATTGCTAAATGCATGTTTTTTTAACCATTAGGCACAGATTCAGAACTATTGAAGGATCCTGAAGGAGCATATTCTCAGCTTGTACATTTCCAAGAAGGAAACAAAGAGTCGGAAAAAGTGATAGATGAACAAAGGAGATCAGACTTCTCTAGTGAATCGTTTAGGCATTCAAGTCAAAGAATATCATTCACTCGATCCATAAGCCGTACATCGTCTGGGCGAGGAAGCAGCCGTCATATATTCTCGGTCCCATTTGGTTTACCTACAGGCCCAGTGTTTGCTGATACTGCCTTGGAAGGGCTTGCAGCCCCTCCACCATCAGATCAAAAAGCTCCAGAGGTTCCAATCAGCCGCCTTGCCACCCTTAACAAGCCAGAGATTCCAGTTCTTTTGATTGGAGCTATATCGGCAATTATCAATGGTTCTATAATGCCAATTTTTGGTGCACTAATTTCGAGAGTTGTCAAGACATTTTATGAGAAACCTCATCAATTGAGGAAGCATTCAAATTTCTGGGCATTAATATTTCTGGTCCTTGGTCTGGCATCCGTTGTGGTATGTCTGGCACAGACATATTTCTTTTCTATTGCTGGGTGTAAGCTAATACGACGAATCAGAGCAATTTGTTTTGAGAAGGTGGTTCACATGGAGGTTGGTTGGTTTGATTTAACAGAGAATTCAAGTGGTGCAATTGGTGCAAGACTCTCAGCAAATGCAGCAGCAGTACGTGCTCTAGTTGGAGATGCACTAGCTCAGATAATTCAAACTACTGCAACTATAGTACTTGGGTTGGTCATCGCTTTCTCTGCTAGTTGGGAATTATCACTTATTGTCCTTGCATTGCTTCCTCTGTTAGGATTTACCGGATATGTTGAAGTAAAGTTCATGAAAGGGTTCAGTGCAAATGCGAAGGTATGTGTTTAATCTAAAGCTCTTATTTCATAGATGCAAGGCACCGAACTTTACGAATTCCCAAATTAAAAATGAAGAAAATGAGAAAAATGAGGTAGTCGCTAAACGAACACATGGTAATTTTCCAATTGACTTTTCTAGGCATCAACTTTCTAAGTTCCTCTTTGATTTTGAGATTCAAAGGTCGACATAGAATTACAATATTCAATAAATCCAATTGATTGCAGCTGATGTATGAGGAAGCAAGTCAAGTTGCTAATGATGCGGTTGGGAGTATAAGAACAGTTGCTTCATTCTGTGCTGAAGAGAAAGTGATGCAGCTATACAAAAAGAAATGTGAAGGTCCTATGAAGACAGGAATAAGGCAAGGGCTGATCAGTGGAATAGCATATGGACTATCTTACGTCGTTCTGTTCAATGTAAATGCAACCAGTTTCTATGCGGGAGCTCAATTTGTTAAAGCTGGCAGAATGTCATTTAGTGATGTTTTTCAAGTGAGTTTATCATTCCAATGTATCGTACGTTTCTTTTCTTCTTTACTGGGTGAATAAGCATAAGTGTCTCCTTTAGTCCCCTTTTATTGTTGCTCAACTTTCAATTTTCCTCACCATTACATGCTCTTGTTATTAACAAGATCTATATCTGTAATCTACAGGTTTTCTTAGTTGTGCTCATGGCAGGTATTGGAGTTGCTCAATCAAGCTCAACTGGTACTAACTCTACCAATGCCAAAAATGCTGCTGCTTCTATATTCTCAATAATAGACAGGAAATCAAAGATAGACTCAAGTGATGAGTCGGGGCTAAAATTAGAAAGTGTAAAAGGAGAAATTGATCTTCGTCATGTAAGCTTTAGGTATCCTGCAAGGCCAGATACCCAAATTCTTCGAGACCTGAATTTGACCATTCGTCCTGGCAAGGTAACCATTTAATTTTCTTCTAAATGCATCCTCTTTTAAAATTTTCAAAAAATCCCTTTCCATTTGTGCTTAGAGCATAGTGTTTTAGAGCCTAACCTTTACTAATTGGAACTTGTTCAGACGGTTGCTCTTGTGGGAGAAAGTGGTAGCGGGAAATCTACAGTGATAGCGTTGTTGCAAAGGTTTTATGATCCCGAATCAGGTTGTATAACACTTGATGGAACTGAACTTCAAAAATTCAACCTTACTTGGTTGAGGCAGCAAATGGGCCTAGTTAGCCAAGAACCAACCTTGTTTAACGACACAATTCGTGCCAACATTGCTTTTGGAAAACAAGGAAATGCTACCGAGGCAGAAATGGTAGCTGCTGCGAAGTTGGCTAATGCCCACAACTTTATAAGTTCATTAAACCAGGTTAGAACAACAGGTCAACAATAAATATTTGATCAATTTGTTTGTTGAAATCGACAATGGTTGATTTGTGAATGGCCAAATGCAGGGTTATGATACAATGGTGGGGGAGAGAGGAGTCCAAATGTCAGGAGGACAAAAGCAGAGGATAGCCATTGCTCGTGCCATAGTGAAAGATCCGAAGATATTACTCTTAGATGAGGCTACCAGTGCACTAGATGCTGAATCCGAAAGAGCAGTTCAAGATGCATTAGACCGAGTAATGGTGAACAGAACTACAGTCGTGGTGGCTCATCGCTTATCCACGATCAGGAATGCTGATCTAATTGCCGTGATTAAAAATGGAGTCATCGTAGAGAAGGGAAGGCATGAGACTCTAATCAACATGAAAGATGGAGTTTATGCCTCCTTGATTGCGCTTCACACCAGTGCTTCAACTTCTTGAATTGTGATTCTCTGCTAATATAGTATTCTATGTAACATAAAAACCCTGGTAAGATTTATGTGTAAGCTGCCTCATGCTACGTACAACGTGGTGTCACGTGATTGTAATAAAACGACGTCATTTTACTTGTTTTGGTGTTCTAGACTACGAGAGATGTAGCCATGTAGGAGGATACACTGTGGCTTTCCCCGTCATAATTATTTTTTACTATTTTTATCTTCTCCAATCAAACGTCGAGGTCGTGCCAGCAGTGCATAAGTGTGACAAAAACAAGAAGCGCCACCCATGGTGTTTCTGCCCTGTAATTCTCTTCTCTTACAAAAACGCAACGCAGAGAAAGGCGGAGGACCCCGATCCAAAGAGAGTCAAAATTATGATAATATCGTATCTTTGAAATTTTAAAAGAAAAACACAGGAACGAGACTACTCCTTTTAGCTTCTCGATTCTCTGCCTGTCCCTTTCAGGTCCGTCTTTTTTTTTTTTTTTAATTTTCGCCTCAATTTCATCGAAGTTCAGGACATGAAAACCCTAGATCTTTTTTTTTTTTTTTTCAGGAATTGATTTTTTTTTCTTCGTTAGATGTCAGTGTGGAAGAGGGATTACTGCCGGCTGGAATTGTGCAGAGGCAGATAGCTGAATGATCAGGGTTTGATCAAATTCCCGTTAAGTGATTTTGACTGCTACTGACCCGGGACGGTGATATTCGGTGCTTATTTAGGGTTCTTGATCAAGTTCTTGGCTGTAGGTTGGATATCTCGAACTGGGTTTCAGTCAAAATTTATTCTTGTTGCTTGATTGTTTCTGGGGGCTTTAGATTATATTGCAGATTTTTATTCGTGATGTGCCCAATAATACTTTTCCTGTCAGTCGGAAATTTCTTCTCTTTACCATTCTTTCGAGAATAGGAGTTGGGAGTGAAGTCTGGTACTTGTTTCAGAGTTCTTGAAATTTTATCGGTTCTAGTAAAGAAATTTGAGAATTTCAATGGCCAATCCACCTAAACCTTCGCTTGGATATTCTGTTTCTACAACTCCTTCACAAACAAACAGACAGACTCCTCAGTCAGAGAAAAGTCCAATTCCACCTACTCCTCCTCCAACTTCAGTTTCACCTGTAGCACCTAGTAGATTTCCCCCTCCTAAGTTGCAACAAGATCAGATACCTTCCCCTTCTATTAGAAATCTGAATTTTCAATCGCCAACAAATGGGGTCAGCACTGGAAGTCTTGCTACTCATTTAAGCACTCCTCCTGGCCCCCCTGTTTTTACTTCCCCCGTTCAGCCTGCTGCTGTGCCTTTCCGAACTTCTCCAGCAACTCCTCAGCCATTTGCTTTCTCATCAGGTTCAACATTGCCCACATCTTCACCTCCTCATTTCTCAAATGGGTCAGCTGACTTGCAACACCAGGTTCTGAATGCTACAGAAGACTCGGTACCAGTTACGAATTCACTGTGTGTTTTGTTCTCAGCTCATAAGGTATCTTTTTATTTTCTATGGCTGCTTAAGACAGAATCATTGATCTTCATGTGATATTGCCTATAGCGTTCTAATTTATGGATTTTTTTTTAATATTCTATCCTTGTCAGTTTATTTGTTTAAACAGTATTTATAGATGCTAAAGATTTGTATATTTGGGTTAATGCTATTTTTTTCGCATATGTTTATGTAATTCACTTCTGATTTTCCGATTAAATCTAGGTGTTGAAACAGAAGAAAGTAGCAAATGTACCTAGTTTGGGTTTTGGGGCTTTGGTCTCTCCTGGGAGGGAGATTTCACCAGGGCTTCAAGTAATACAACGTGATCCCCATCGATGCCAAAACTGTGGAGCTTATGCAAATCTCTATTGCAAGATTCTGCTTGGCTCAGGCCAATGGCAGTGTGTGATTTGTCGGAAACTGAATGGAAGTGAAGGGGAATACATTGCTCCAAGCAAAGAAGAACTTCGAGGTCTTCCGGAACTGTCATCACCTGTGGTTGATTACATTCAGACTGCAAACAAAAGACCTGGTTTTATTCCGGTTTCTGATTCCAGAATGTCTGCACCCGTTATCCTTGTTGTAGATGAGTGTTTAGATGAACCACATCTCCAGCATTTACAGAGCTCTTTGCATGCATTTGTTGATTCACTTTCCCCAACAACAAGAGTTGGAATTATATTGTATGGCCGAACGGTTTCAGTTTATGATTTTTCAGAGGAATCCATGGCATCCGCTGATGTGCTGCCAGGTGACAAATCTCCAACTCAGGAGTCATTGAAAGCATTGATTTATGGAACTGGAATATACATGTCCCCAATGCATGCATCTTTAGAAGTAGCGCACAAAATATTTTCATCCCTGAGGCCATACAAGTCGAACATTCCAGAGTCGTCCAGAGATCGATGCCTGGGTGCTGCAGTTGAGGTTGCTCTGGCTATAGTTCAAGGGCCATCAGCAGAAATGTCTCGTGGGGTGGTTAAACGAGCAGGAGGGAATAGCAGAATAATTGTGTGCGCTGGTGGACCTAATACTTACGGTCCTGGATCCGTCCCGCATTCTTTTACCCACCCAAATTATCCTTACATGGAAAAGACAGCAATGAAATATATGGAGCATTTAGGTCAAGAGGCTCATCAGCACAATACAGTTGTTGACATCCTATGTGCTGGGACCTGCCCTGTCAGAATTCCTATTTTGCAACCTCTTGCAAAAGCTTCTGGAGGTGTTTTGGTTCTTCACGATGACTTTGGAGAAGCCTTTGGAGTGAACTTGCAAAGGGCATCTGCCAGGGAAGCAGGTTCCCATGGTTTTTTGGAGATACGCTGTTCTGATGATATTTTTGTTACCCAGGTTGTTGGTCCAGGTGAAGAGGCACATGTAGACACTCACGAAACATTTAAAATTGACAATGCTCTCTCCATACAAATGCTAAGTGTTGAAGAAACACAGAGTTTTGCTCTCTCCATGGAGACCAAACGAGACATCAAGAGTGATTTTGTTTTTTTCCAGTTCGCAATTCAATTTTTAAGTTTCTATCAAGCTGATGTTTCGAGGGTGATTACTATCAGACTGCCAACTGTTGATAGTGTTTCGGCATATCTTGAAAGTGTACAAAATGAAGTGGCAGCAGTCCTTATTGCCAAGAGGACCCTGTTGCGTGCGAAAGGTCACTCTGATGCAATTGATATGCGGGCAACAATTGATGAACGGATCAAAGATATTGCTCTGAAATTTGGGTCTCAGGTGCCAAAATCAAAACTTCATCGATTCCCCAAAGAACTCTCTCTGTTGCCTGAGCTCCTATTCCATCTCAGAAAGGGTCCGCTCTTGGGAAGCATTGTTGGCCATGAAGATGAGAGATCTGTTTTGCGGAATTTATTTTTGAATGCTTCTTTTGATCTCTGTCTTCGTATGGTAGCACCACGCTGTTTGATGCACCGCGAAGAGGGTACGTTTGAGGAATTGCCAGCTTATGACCTTGCCATGCAGTCTGATACAGCTGTTGTACTTGACCATGGTACAGATGTCTTCATTTGGTTGGTATGCCTCTTATTTCCCAGCCACCTTAGTGTGGAATCTTTTTGTTGGTTTCTGATGCTGTATATACTGATTTATATCTGTTCACATGTTTTAACCTTTTGTTGCTTGTAAAGTATTCGTCCTTGCATGATTGCATCAGTAGCTTGGTTGCATGTATAATGCATTCTGTTTCTGTCTGTGTTTTGGTGCCTAGTTTCAATATCTGCTAACGATGAGGAGGAATTCAATAGAATCTAGCAAGGTCGAGAGCATCTGAGAGTTGTATTTCCTGTTTTTTTGCAAATAAATGAAGAAATGTTTTTTTGGCTGATCCAGAACCATATCAATTTTGAAGTAGTGGCTGGTTCACTCTATAAAATAAAATAGTGGTGCCATCATATCAGTAATAGTGCGCTGAATCTTAACGTCGTTAGACATGCTTTTTTGAGTAGTACTATTAAGGGTGGCCTCCTAAGAAGTCCTCGTTGTAGCACTCATTCCACCAAATGTTAAAAAGAGGAAAGGGTAGGTGACTTTTTTTCTCCCATTTCGAATGCAAAATGAAACGGCACCCGGGGGGGGAGGTGCAACCAGGGAACAATTGCAGTACAGATACAAGTTCCTACAAGTATAATTCAGCCAATCAATGGCTTGCGGGTGATTGATAGTATTTGTGGTTTACTATGCAAGGTAACTTCACATGGGGTTAACCTTGGAGATATTCCCTGTCCTAAAAAAAGTGAGGAAATCACTCGGCCAAAGCTTTAAAGTACTAAGCTAGTCATCCGAGAAGATTCTTTGAAATGTTGCTATTTCTCTCTTGCCAAATCAGCCAACAAATTGCCAATCCTTTTGTTTTTTGTCCTTGGCCAGCCAGGTCCTTGCTGAAACTTCGGGGGCTATGCTGTTGCTCATAACCCAATTAATTCCCTTAAGTTTCCGAACTGCTACCCAAACTTTCCTGGTCCAGGAGCAGTGCATCAAAAGGTGATTGGCTGATTCTTCTTCCACTTTGCAGAGAGGGACATCTATTGACAAACAATTGGTAATCTGAAAAGAAGAGGCTTGTCCTTGCTTCCCCCTAAACGGCTTCCCAAATGAAAAGGTTAACCTTTACTGGACCCTTTGTCTTCAAATCCACTGCTGATGAAAACTAGGAACTCCCATCTGAGAGTTGTTTCTTTCCGCGAACCTGACTATAATAAGAGGCTTGAAAGTGAGATTCTAATCTGCATCTATCGACCAGGAAACATGCCAATTTGTAAGTGTTGGGTGATTAACATCTTAGAATTACAATTTCCCTTTACTTAAACCTAGAACAGAAGGAAACGATAAATGATGTCATATTGTATACAGACTTTAAGTGTAACTTTCTGTAACTCAAGTATGTTCATGCATGCAGTCGCATCTGTAGCATATTGGAAAACATCATTAATTTAAATTGCAAAAACCAGTCCTGCATAAAACTTATGTATTATATAATGAGCTTGCAAATTTAATGTCTTAATATGTCATTTTTATACTTGATTTTTTTGGTTCTCTGGCTTTATTTCTTTTTTAGGGTGCTGAACTTGCTGCTGATGAAGGGAAAAGTGCAGCAGCTTTAGCAGCTTGCAGAACGTTAGCTGAAGAGCTCACTGAATTGCGGTTTCCAGCTCCCCGCATCCTTGCATTCAAGGTATTCTGAAAACTCATGGTTCTGACATTCCTTTTTTTTTTTTTTAATTTCTTTTCCCTTTTTGTATGCATTCGTAGTCATACTGCATTGCTCCACTCATGGTGCAAATAGTAAATTTAATTTTTTTATTCATAACAGGAGGGGAGCTCTCAGGCTCGATATTTTGTTTCTCGGTTGATACCAGCCCACAGAGATCCTCCTTATGAGCAGGTGAGAGAGGATAGAGTGAAAGAACCTTATTGTTGATTACGTTCTTAGGTTTTTTATGACTCAGATGAAAATTTAGTTGTTATTTTGGAGCATCATAAACACTGGGATGTGATCAAGAACTCCAGCATTTAAATGGGCTTACATGATGAGAGATTGTTTTGGAACTTGATTACAGGAAGCAAGATTCCCACAGCTTCGATCTTTGACAGCAGAACAGCGGACAAAACTGAAAAGCAGCTTTATTCATTTCGACGATCCTAGTTCCTGTGAATGGATGCGAAATTTGAGAGTGTTACCACCAGAACCAAGCTAAGCAACTTTTTTTTTTAAAAAAATTTGGTGGGAACCCTTATCTCCAAAGAGGAATTGTGCCTACTCTTGCGAATGGAAATCTGTCTCTTCTTTTGGCTGCCAATGCTTGGCAGTATATTTTTCTATTTTCGTTTTCATTTTTTACATAGAAACATTTATACTTGTCTTTGATTCAAACATTGAATTTTTTACAATTGTACCATCAATTATGTTTCTTTCTAGATTAATAAATCTCTCTTTTGGTTCAATTTTTTGCTATTTTTATAGCCCATATTCTAGGTCTTCTCTTGCAAATTTCTGCCATAACTGGATCACTGAGAGAGTATGCCATGCAGTTGCAGGCTGGAAGGAGCATTTGTGTAAATCCATGCACTATTTTTTGCTCTTCAGGCTGTCATCACTTGAGCAGTGGGAAATTCATTTGTGATTCAGGTGTTTTGAAGTCATTAACTACTTTTTGTTTGGAGTTGATGCAGGGCATTTGTTTACAAATGAAAATCTGAATTGGGACATGCATTAATAATATGCAAAAGCAGTATAAGATGTATTCATAAATTTAATTGGAAAGATTCTCAATAAGATTATACAGATGAACAAGTGTATCTTTCTCAAAGGCTGAGAAGTAAAATCCCATACCAAAGTTCCTATCTTGGAGATGCCTCACTCCCATCTTTTTTTATTACAGAACATAAAACCTGCCTGGAAATGTAGGTTTCGAGCTCCTTGGACACATCTGTTAGCTTCAAGTCGAAACTGCTCCTGTACTTTTGCATTGGGGATGGCATAATGCTTGAGAACATTCCAGCAGAGCCAGAAAATCGTCTTCTTGGACTTGAAAACCTTCCTGGTGACCCTGGATTCCTCCCTTTGCTTATATGTGGTGCTGAACCTGACACTGTATTGCCCATCGTGTTCTCTGGGTTTATCAGTGGCCCTTGCTTTGTCTCGAGTGGTAGTGGCTTCAATGGATCATTCTCTGGCTTCTGTTTCTTAAGCCTTTCTCTGGCCATCTCTGCTGCTAATACTGCTTTATCTCTGCTCATGTTTATCAGTTTCCACGGGTCAATACTCACCTGGAACTGGAAGCCGTCTTTCTTGGTTCTAGTGGAGGACTCAGGATCTCCATCAATCCTTATTGATAACCTTGTTGGGCTCTGAAATTTAATGAAGTGTCCATGATAATGTGTTTTTCTATGGTGCAATCGCAGGGGAGGATGTCAAAATATGTACCTGATTTAGTTTCCGACCTCTGCAAATAAACCTGGATACAAATGTTGGCTTCTCAGGTGAGTCAAAGTCCATGCTTTCATCTGACGAGGAGTCTGAATCATTGAATAGGTCCGTTGGTTGATTCTCCTCTTTCATTGCCATGATGTACTCATATGTTCGCATTCCCTGCAATCAAAGTAATGTGCTCAAGACTGGTTAGGTGTTAAAAGAAGTATATTGCACCATCTCTTTAGGAGTAGATAGTATAATTGAAACCTAAAGCGTGGACAATCACAATGCCAAAAAAACCATTGAGAAAGCCTTTTACAAACAAAGAACAGTTATCATGCTTGAAAATTCAACTAGACTCAGAGAACTCAGAAGACATGAGGTAACATTTGAGGAGTTATAATTGCCGTAATCGCGGGACACAATCTCTTAGCGGTGCTAACTAACGCAACAAGAAAATGATTAAGTCATTTGGTGATGTATACTGCACCAGTAATAGAATAATTGCAGTGTGATGCAAGACACCAGATGCCTGTGTTAAGATGGTTAGACTAAAGGAACCAAAGGGGATTGTTGGTCTAGATATATAGTTTTAGGGCTATTAAATTTCCCTCTTTCAGAAGAGGGTTTAAGTACTTCACTCTGCAGCACGAATAGTGTTCAGTTTAATCATTATGCTTTATGCTTCTGCCTGGCACTGTGGCTATTTCATTATGGTATGAGCTCTAGGGTTGTGATAATCAACTAGTAGAAGGAAGAATGCAGTAGGGAGCAGAAGCAGAGGTGACAAACATATCACCCTGTGCGTCTAAAATCTATTTATTTATACTTTACTAAACATAAAGCTGCTACAGCCTATAAGTTTATCTTTTCAATTCAAGTATCATCCCTACCTTCCTTATGAGAACCACATGAAAGAAGAATAGCTGCCCCATTGCTGCTGAACAATAGGTTGTCAACAGAAACAGCAAAACCTGTAATATATCAAGAAGTTAAAATCAATGAGCAAGTGAACTGGCATCCTATTGAACTACAATGATAGTTTGACAATGGTGAGAGAACAGATAATTACCGATATAGTAGCAAGAACTGCTCTAGGAAACTCTACATAGAACCTCCTCTTCAGCTCCTCCTCTAGTCCTTTTTTATCTGCAAAGCACCTGACAAAAATGGCAATGGCAGTTCCTCCTTCCATGATTAGCTGCAGCAGATCCAATTTCATAGACGGTAAACAAACGGTTGAAAAATGGATGTCAAAGTTGTCCTTGCAATAATTATCAAGTAAGGCCCATAACAACTAACCAATAACAGCACTGATATCATTAGAAGAATGAATGTAGTGTAATTCCTTTTGCCAACACAATTATTTAACCACTGGAACAGAACAAATAACTTTGAGTCAACATGATAGCAATTGTATCCATAATTCATATGAATAGTTAAAGGCTAAAGAAATCAAAGGCAGAATATAGCACAATGCGGAAAAGAAATGCACAATTCTTACCCTGCAGTGGTGATCAAACCCTTCAACGCAACGGTTGCAAGTTCTACAATGTTTACTGTGTTTCTTCACCTGAGCACAAAACATGAGAAGCTTGATCATGTTAAAACTTAATTAACCAATATGTCACCAACTAAAGGGTAAACCATCCTAATTGCTATGATACAGCTTAAAATTTCTTCTGTTCTCCCTCTAATTACAACACATTAACAATTCGATTCTTCATGGCATTATCAATCAAATAGGAAGGAAAATTGCACTCTATAAAAATAACTTCCCAGAAATGAAAACTGGCAACAACCTCAAAATCGCATAGCGAGCAAAAGGAGATGTCATCCTCTTTGGGGTCAGGTGAAACCGCCTCATCCTTCACAACAAAAGGGAATGGCAGCAAGTGCTCCATTTGAGGCCCGGTCTTCCATTGATCCAAATACGTCCTCCTTATGAAAGTCCTTAGAATTTTCCTCTCCACCCTCCTAAAAAACCTCATAATTATCTGACTAAATATGAACCCATAATTCAGCTTCGCAAACCCACTAGATTTCCCTCTTCTCTTCTTTCGAAATCTGGTCTTATCTGTCGGGTCAATGGCAGTGCATCTAATAAATAGTAACATAACTGAAAGTGCCTGAAAGTGATGAAACATGAAACAGATCAATTTCACTGACATCCAGAGACAGTAAATTATCACATTTGCAAATTGCAATCACTTGAATACATTACCACAAAGGAATAGATAGTGGTGACGGTGATTTCAGCAGCTCTATTCCCCAATAAAAGCCCAAGAAATGTGTAAAATACTACCACCAGAAAACAGTATACCACCATCCCCACAATCTGCGATCCAATAATAAAGCATCGCTAATCAAGTTAGAAATTTTGACATCTGGGTTGCTGTAAATACAATCGATTTCGGGTCCTAAAGATGCATATATAGATATGGAGTACCTGTAAAGAGTGGAGAGGACGTTGCCATCCATGGCGCCTCACAAGCATTGCTTTCACAGCTTCTCCTATCAAAAAAGCCAAAATTGGGATTTGGGTCTATGAAAAGTTTCAGCTGTCCATAGAGTAAAGGATATGAAGTCTGTACGTGAGCAAAAAACCTCCTTTGTTGGTTTGTTTATTGAAAGTTCACACTCAAAATGAGGGGTGGGTACATATCTCTCCAACGGTCGATTACTAGGGTTTTGAAATTTAAACATCTCTACCGATTCAGATCTGTGAGATTGAACGGCTGTGACATGTGGGGAAAACTACGGGACCCAGATCTGATGACTTCCAGATCCCATCTGGACCGATACTTTTTAAGACATATCTATCCTCAATCACTCATCAGGTCAATTGGAGTGACTTGCGCGTAGGAGTGTTAAAACTAGGGCTATACAAAATTGGCATAAGACCCAACCCAACCCCACCAACTCGACCCCTACCCGCATAATTGAGGGTTGAATAAAGATTTGTTAAAGGATTAAGGCAAATGCAATGGTAGAGGTTTGCTGGGCCAACAAAGATGTTGTATTTTGTTGATGTGGTTGTATTGTAAAATATGTTTTGCTTATGTGGTTGTATTGGGATAAGTGTTTTGCTGATGTGAATGTATTGATATTTGATGTTTTGATGTAGTTTTGTTGTGGATAATGTGGAGGAATGGAATGTTGTTGGTCTCCATGTTGGGTGGGAAGAGAAATTGTATAGAAATTTGTGTTTTGCTGATGTGGTTGTATTGGAAGATGTGTTTTGCTGATGTGGCTGTATTAGAATACGTGTTTGACTTGACTTTTTGTGTAATAGAGGTAGGACATGGCCAACATTTTTGTTAGCCCAGCAAATAAAAAACCATTGCATTTGCCCTAACCTAATCTTATGCGGGTCGGATGAGGTATTTGTCTTAACCCGACCCAATCTCATTTCAATAATACAAAGTCATTTTATACTTTTATAAGTCAATTCTCAATAACATTTATTCCTCTTATCTATTAATCTATTACTTTTTTAGTGTTTGAGACTATGAGGCTTGAGTATCTAATGGCCTGACCCACTAAAACACTAACCCATGAGACTTTGAGTATCCAAACCCAATCCACTAACCCATGAGACTTCTTGCACACATTGCCAACCCGACCAAACCCCAAATCCACCCAAACTCTACACAAAATGAGGTTGGTTGAGGGAACTTCCACCCGAACCTATGCGGATTTGATTGGTCATTTATTTTATGTCAATAAATCTAAAAACTAACTATAACCGATTGTTTACACCTCTATTAGCATGCAAATTACTATGTCATTGTGTATTCGCGCGTTTGTTCATGTTTTGGTTTAAAAAAAGTTTGTTAATGTTTTTGACCTTTTGTTTAGAGGGAAAATTTTTATTTATTTATTTAGTTCTTGAAACTTCTAAGTTATGGCGTGTTGATTTTATGTTGTAAATCCATACTCCCATTGACATCAACAATATTATCCGCCCTGGGTTGTTCGGTTCCTGTGGATACATCGGACCCGCTCGGCTTTGTTTCTCCTTAGGGCCAAACAAGTGGCTCGACGCAACTCACTCAAGGCTAGGGAAATGTCTTGTTGTAGAGTTAGGGGTGGGCTTATCCTTATAAATAAGGAATCAATCCCTACATATTTCGATGTGGGATACTTACACTCCCCCCGTACTTGTGGGCTGGGTTATGCTAGGCCCAACAAGTGGAGTGGAGGTCATGTCCAATTGAACCGAATTGCTCCGATACCATGTTATAAATCCACACCAACAATATTGTTTGCTTTGGGTTGTCCGATTCTCGTGAATACATCGGGCCCGCATGACTTTGTTTTTCCTTAGCCCCAAGCAAGTGAGCTCGGCCCAACTCACTCAAGCCTAGGAAAATGCCTTGTTACAGTGTTAGGGGTGGGTTTGTCCTTATAAATAAGGAATCAATCTCTATATCTTTCGATGTGAGATACTTACAACATCTGACGGAAAAAATTAAATATTTTTTTCGTTTAAAACTACCGGTTCAATGTTGATACTGGACCTAACTTGGATTGTGAAAACCAAAAACCTTTTGGCTGAATGACGATTTTATTACACAATTGTAGTTCTTGAAGCGTAATTACATATGACACTACATTTTGTTTCAGCAATTTATTGTGTCAGAAATTTGAAATTATATTATTGTGTTTTGTTGAAATACCGTTGAGAAATGTATTTTTTATTAGAATCGAACATTGTCACATATATGTCTAACCCAACTGATTACTAACCAAATCACTTTTTATACCTCTAGTTGGTTAAAGAAACATGCTTCCTTGTCCATTTGGGCACTATAGACCATAGTAGTGTAGTGTCAGTAACCATTTCACGTAACCATGGTTTAGTTGGTTAACTTAATTAACTTTGAAGTATGAAAGAGGTTGAGAGAAAATTTATTATGGGCTGGGCCTGAGGTGGGGCTTTGATTTGCAGACACACTGCCATACTCGGCCAATAGCACAAATTAATGAGAAAGTAGCCCAACCCACTTGGGCCCTTTGCCCCACTTTCATATAGCCTATGGGCCATGCCACTTTTTAAATGGGCAAGGCCCACAATGACTGCAGAAAATGTCCCCCCCCCCCCCTCAAGAAAAAAATTAGGGCAAAAATTAGAAGGAATAGATTACAGTGATTTTGAAGCAAGAACCAAATCCAATTAGACTTGATACTTCATGATGTCTAGTCAAGACAGATGAGCTTAATCCCATGCACACATCATCATCATCCGAGCCTTAATGCCAAAAATTTGAGATCAGCAACACGAGTTTATGAAAATATCATCGAAAATCCCATGCACACATGATGATGATATTATCAAAGCTAATACAATATGTTGAGTCTTATGTTCAGTCTCCACTCAAAATCATCCCAAATAAAAGCTTTAAGCTTGCTAGCTAGCTATTGCTTGCATCTCTTGGTATACAAAATGTACACATGAACAAAGATTTGTAACAAAACCCTTGCAGGAAGGATGTAACCAAAATCAGCAGTTATATTTCCACCCTTGTGATCTTTAATCTCCTAACAGCAGACAAGAACATCCTACAAAAAAAAAACAACAATAAACCATGAACATAATTTGTATTAGTCTGTGTGTGCATGCCACATGAGTTTAAACCCATATAGGATGTTTAAAGGGTAGACTTGTACGTATCGTTCTCGATTATCGAAAAAAAGAGAGAAATGAAAGGAGAAGAAGTGTATGAGACTTACTCCCAAGGAACATCCCCAACCATCAACCAGTCTCCTTCTTTGTCTTCATATGTCAACACATGACATTGCTCCAAATTATACCCACAATCCACCTCTGCCCCTGTTCCAAAATTTCCCCCAAAATTGATCAATTGAAGCAAAATACACAAAAGCTAGATGATGAGGATGACGATGGTGAGTTACTTAACAGATAATGGTGGTATTGAACATGAGGTCAAGAGTTCTTATCAAGTCTTGGTAACAATCATGAGCTAACAAGTCCAGCTTTCTCCCAATTGGAATTCCTTCCATGTAAACCTTAACAAAGAATGTAGCACTACTACACTCATCATCATTCTCTTCTTCCACAACTCCCATCTTTCCCATATCAGGACAATCTTCCAATTCTTGCTCTCTGAAATCACACATATATAACCCAGTTCATATCGAATCTTAGACTAAACAATCAACAATAAATTCATTGCATTATATACTCTGTGTGTGTATATATATATATGTATATGTACCTGAGTGAAGACGTGGTGTTGTCTTGGTGAGAGGCCGAATTAATGCTAAGTCCAAGCCTAAGATCTGTGCTTAGATCTCTCCTCTGCTGTGAACGGAAGTTACTACTTACAGTAGATGATGAAGAGCAGCTACTACTTCTGCCCATTTTTAGGTTTTTTTGTTTGTTTGCAGATGTGTAGTGAAGACAAAGAAGCCGCCACCTTAGCTTTAAATAGCGAGAGAGAGAGAGAGAGAGAGAGAGAGAGAGAGATTGCTTGTGAGAGAGAAGTTTTTGAAGGCAAATTTGCTTCATTGAGAACCAATGGTTGGTGTGATTATGTAGTCAGAGTAGCAGACATGTACACTAGTCAAAACAGAGCCCACTTGGATTAATTATGTCATGTTTTTTGTTTTCTAGGCAGCTTAAATACAAAAATGTGGTTCATGTGCAAAATACTGTTTATGTTTATTGGTTAATTCGTCTCTTATACGTCACATTAATGACATTGTCCTTATTAATACATCCTACTGGCATGACTTTTCTTATTCTTATTCTTATGAATAAATCATACCCATATGACTTTGTTAAGAAAAATTCTCGTTAATGGAGGGATCAAGACTTTCATTATGAATCACATTGCTTGTCTCATAATTCACAATAATCTTCTCGGATCAAGTCATCAAGCTTCATATTAAATCCCAACAAATGTTGTTGTTTTACTCAAATTTGTAAGCTCTAATAACTTTTTAATGCAAATTACCACATTTTCTTGTGTTTATTTAATTGATTTGTACTGGAAGAAAGAAATGAATGTAGACAAGTCATAGGTTTCTAAACAACAAAGGCATCGGTATCTGAGACCTTTAACAAAAGAAAAAGAAAAAGAAAAGAAAAAAACATGTATTATTGTAAAAAGCTAATAGTAACACAATATATATATATATATATCTCGTATCAATGTTCAATGGATAATCTCCATCGTGTACTGCGAATCAACACCTTACAATGCATTGGTAGCAGCAGTACATATAATTAAGAGTTAACCTGTGATTTGAACAAAGCTGATAAATGTACAGGGGGAATGCTCCGACATGCAGGTAAAACACGAAACATCTCAATGTCCCAAGTCAGCACTCAGCAGAGAAAAAAACAAACACAGTTGAACAATTAAGACAAGTTTTCACAGTAATAGTGCAAAGTAATCAAATCAAAGCTTTAACGTTGGCACTAATCAATGGCTTACACATTTGCCGTAATTGAGTAAGCTTTAATTATGCAGGTGTCGGGTTCTGATTACTTTAGAAATCTGACTAGAAACAAATTTGATATAGGAAAAAGAGAGAAAAAGAAAAAAAGAATCAACAAAAGTGCATTTAGGAATGGCTAAAAAAAAATCCGAGTCTGGGTCGGTTCCAGGTATAACAACATTCACGTGTTCACGAAGTATTTACGTGTCCGAACTTTAACCCAAATTGGATTTTAAACGTACTTAATTGATCAAATCCAGACTAATTTAAATCCAGACAAATAAACCGAATAATAAATATGTGTTTGGACTAATACTCCATTTTAAACTAGACAAAAATTTTATGTTTGAATCTGAATTTCGGACATATAACTTATGTTCAAATTTGATTTAATTCAAGTCGAACAAATTCAGTTATCCGGACCTAACATAATTTTGTCTTTAAGTGCATTATTAGTTTATGAAAAATGATAATGTGTGTGTTATCATGCATTATGATTTATGATGATTTATTGTCAGATTTATTACAACTTCATCTCACGTGTTTAGTCCACGTGCCCCGTTATAGACATCTCTTGTAAAAAATTATGCTTCATGTTCCCTTTTTGACATGAACGAAGGGGACCAAGACCAAGTTACAACAAATATTGCTTGGACCTAAAGAAAGGAAATCTGGTTCAGAGAAGAAGTGAGATTTTTTCTCTTTTTAAAAAAAGAGAAAGTAAAAATGTCCCCTACCAGCCCTACCGTAATGTTGTTTCAATTGGGTTTTGATGGCTACTTTCCCCTACTCCAAAGACTTTTGGGGTCACTAGATTACCATCTGTGTTTGAAATTAAAGAAAAAGAAGAAGAAAGCAAATCTTGAAGGAGTCATTACCTTAATAACAGTAGACCAAATCCCTCTTTTTCTTCTCCTTTTGTTGGGATCCTTTTGTTGTGTCCCAGAACCATCTATATCCATCATCTTTAGTCTGTCTACTCCTTTTGGAATTCTCGAGTTTTCATCAGTCAAAACGTAGGATTGCTTTCAATTTCCCCGTGTAAGAATGTCTCCTTGATTAGCCCTACACGGGGCATGATCCTGCTCTTAGGCTTGCTTTCTTCCTGAATTCCTTGTAATATAAGCCCAACCATGCAAACCATCTGTCTCAAATCAAGCATGAAATGTAAGCTGTCAGTTGCTGATTTTTAGAAAGTTACAGAAATAAATTGGTGATGGCAAGCGTCTCACTTGCCTGTTTGTGTATTGTAAGGATTCCAATCACATAAAGCACTGAATATATAGTGTTCTTATCATCATCAATTAGTATAACAATACCGGGGAAATAATGGTGAAATTACAGGCATGTAGAAGCTACATGATGCCTAAGATGAGAATCAACTCTCCAGTAAAGCAAGCTATGCATGGTTCAATGGAACAATCTAACAGACATTTTCTATCTATCTACAAAATGAAAACAGCCTTTGAATTAGAAGCCAAGGGATCTGTCGTTATTTGTATGCATATTGAGAGAGGAAATCATTCACCTCAGCAGCAATCTCATAAGCTCCCTCCACACACCGGCCCAATGCTACACCAGATGCACAATTGCCTCCCAGAAACAGCCCTTGCAACCCACAATCCTTGAGAGCAAATTTCGCAGCATCTAGGATATCAAAGTGACCTACCAAAAACTGGGGAATGGCTTGCGGCCACACCCTCACACCCAATGCAAGTGGATCCTTTGCATTAGGATTTATAAGCATCCTTCTCAAATCACGATCGACTGCTTCAACAAGTTCACTCTCTGTCTGTAGGAAAAGAGAATTTTATGTAAGTAAACAGAACACAAACTAAACCAAACATCTTGGGTCACAAAACCCAGGGCCAGAAGCCCTGAAAAAAAAAAGTTCCACTTGTAAGTGAAAATTTACTAAAAGAAACCGGGACAAAACAGCACTGCACGACCTTAGTGGCTTAGTGCAAGGTAGACTATGTAGTATATAAAGATAGGGCCACTAGATTATATATTAAGAAGCCAAAAATGTAAACTCAAATGGTGGAAAGACAATGCACATCTTGAACACTACCACATATCTTCCATTTTGTATTTATGTCACTGATTCCAACTTGGTGAGTAAGGCTTTGATGATGATAGTCATGATAAAAACTGTGACGCAAACGCACAGACCATGCAAATGTATAGAAAAACATGTGTTGATCACAATCAACGGGAATGGCATGCACAACATAAAAATTTAAAGCTTAAACGTAGTTGCCCTAAATTTTTCACTCATCAGTCATGATTATCAGTTTTCCAAGAGCGTGTATTAAACTTTGAAATGTGTAATAAAAACATAAAGGAAACAAACCAAGATTAAGAACTATAGTGAACATGCGACTTGCGAGTTACTTATGCCAATCTTTTAGCAAATGAAACCCGTAATCATGTGTTTAAACTTAAAATCAAAGTTGAATAAAACAACTCTACCATCGTTTTTTTTGGTAAGTTTGATACAACATCGTGAATAATTCCTGACATTCCAGGATGATATTATAAAGCAAATTTAAATTTGTTGCTTTATCCAAATTCACCAATCTTCTGCCATACAGCCCTTACCTAATGTATTGCATCATCATGACTAAATTGAGACCTTTTTTCTTCAACCAAATTGAAACTTACTCTACCATCTACTAACCTTGGATAAAATTCCAGGGTTGGTGGCTCCCCCAATAAAGTTTAAGAGTAAAATTCTTCCAGCTGGAGCTCGATTTTGAAAGAGTGATGAGCTGTAAATAGTTCCTGCAGAACCAACTCCGGTCCATCAGAAAGTTGGTTGACATTTTATTCTTATTACCAAAGTTAGGTATTAAGTGCCAAGCAAAATTCTTGCTACTGGCATACATCTGTAATTAATAACATTACCTAATGTTTCAACTCCTTGGCTGAGAGGATGCACTTGGCCAAACCCTTTAAGTTCACAATCAATCAAGCACTCTGTCCGAATTGCTTCTTTAGGGTACGAGATGGATACTACAGCCACTGGTGGATAACAAAATTTTACAAGTGCATCGGCAGCGACAGTCTGCAAGTAATTGTACATTAAAGTTCTAAATATATCTTCAGAATTATTTCACAAACAAAAAAAGGGGGAAAGAAAGAATCTAAGAGACACTCAAACAACGCGTCAACAAGTCTAGTAGATTGCAAACATATGAACAATTAGCAGAGTCTCACTAGGACAAGTCAACACAAATACAGTAAAATGCACCAGAAAGAAAGAACAAAAATAAAAAAGCAAAAAGGTTTACCATATAGCACATAAAGCTACACCTACTGAAGCTTTTGTTGTAAGAGTTACCCAAAGAATCAACAACTATTGAAGCTTTTGTTGTAAGAGTTACCCAAAGAATCAACAACACACACACAATCCAATGTCAGAAGCAAACTGATCAACTAAGAGGATCATTGCATCGGATTTTTCCCAACCAAAAGAAGCAAAAAGAAAAAGTTGGTTTCAGTTTTAAAATTGTCACACAACAATTGGGCAAGGGACACCAACCCTACATCCGCCTAGACACAATGATGAATCAATTCACAATCAAGTAGTAAAAACATATAAAAAAATTTCTTACATCCAAACATGCCCAACATGACTGAGCAAGACAGCTAAAATAGGTTTAAGTTCAAAAATATTGAAATACAACATTACCGACAACAAACAATCCAGCAATGCTATAAACAGTTAAGTACAGTTTATCATGAGGTAATTTCATGGAGTAATCATCTAGGATACCAAAACCATCATAGGCATAATGGATGCTGAAGGCAAAGTAAGCCACTTAAAGATCAATGGATAGAATTAATCTTAAATGCTACTTTGCTGAAGTGTACTCTTATGCCCATACCCCGCTAATTATTTATTTTGTCTAATCAATACTCCAATAGAATGCAAGATGATGAAAAGGATTAAAAAAAACTTCTAGTGTAATCACCTGAACAAAATGGCTCTATCAAGCGCTCAAAAACCTCACCGCGTAGGTTACGGCGCACAAACTCCTCAACTTATTCTTCATGATCCTGTCACCTTTGTCAAAATAGAACACTATGAGAAATTGCAGTCATCAAGAGCTTATCCGTGTGTTTGTCTGTCAATGAAGACTTTATTGAAATTGCAATAGTCATTATTTAAGTCAAGCCAAGAGAAATTTAAGAGGACAAACTGGTGGTGGAGGTCGGATTCCAAGATCACCCAAGCCAGCCCTGAGTTTGCCACCGGTGCTCATTAAGTCAGAGAAGGGCAAATCAGTTGGCTTAGATGGTATTGGCCTCAACTTGCCATCCCACAAAACAAATCTCGGCGCATTAGGATCCCCCAAAACTAGATCATCCTTCAAGCCATTATCCACTTGCAATCATAAGAGCATCAACTACCGACTCAACCATACAACATGCACGCCTGAACACATCCATACTACAGTCCAGACAAATGCTAATGAGTAAAGTTAATGTAAAATCCTGGTAGATCATAATTTAGAATGCATTTCAGCCTTCAGAGAATATGCACATGAAAATCCCAAGCAAAATCCAGCTACATTGAGTTATACCTCGAAGGAAATTTAAAACACTAATGCCGTTAAATTGCCAGTCAAATTCAAGAAGCTGAAATACACAATTGACGAGAACACACCGCCAAACTGAGCATAACATCGGAGGGCTGGAAACTGTTGGGGCCCTCTTCCCATAGATAACCATCCTTCTCGACGGTGGTGATGCTCCCACCGACGCGGTCGCGAGCCTCAGTCACGATCACATTATGGGCAACGTCCCGGTGCTTGTTGGTAAGAGCCTGCGCTATGCAGAGACCACTAATTCCGCCGCCGACGATCACGCAATCCTCCGTGGAAGAATGCGTTCCTCCAGATATGGACTCGCCGCCGACCATCGAAGGAGAAATTGTGGAGGTGAAGGCTGAATCTTCTCCGCCAGAGCAGCGGAGCTTGAAGGGCCTTTGAATGGGGTAGGTTCTGGGAAAGGAAGGGACGAGAGAGGGCATTGAATGGAGCAGTGAGAGTCCATTGATGGTCGTCATCGCGGGCTGGGCTGAGGAAGAAGGGAGAAGAAGTAATGCGGTGTTTGGCTCGCGTTAGTGTGATTGTTTGTCAGAGCAAGGAAGCAAGGACGCAGAGGCTGCTTACTCCTTGCGTTGCCTTCAGAGCTTTTTACCGTAAAGACCTTCCATCTTCAGAAAAATTTCCTTCGATGGGTTAAATTGTTTTTTTTTTTTTTTTGTTCGGTACGTCGGATTGTAGAATATTGGACTAAAATTAAAAAGTATAGGATTGAAATGAACCGGATAAAGCAATATTAGAGTGAATTAAAATTATTTTTTACTTTTGGTAAATTATTATATATATATATATATATTTATATTTACATCCAATAAATTAGTGAATATCAAAGTTATATCTTTAGCAATAACAATAGTAATACTTTTATAGTCCCATTCTTAAGAGATTATTATTATCCCATTTTTTGAAATATACCAAACATAAAATTTGATCATTTTGTAAAGTTTTTATTTTATTTTTTAAATTAAATTTAAATAAATTTTTCCACAACTTATAAAATTAGTGTCATCTATACATTTCACCAATTTATTTCACATTTTAAAAGGTAGTTTATTTTTCACAGTTTATAACATAACTTGAGTAAGGTCTATCAAAAACGGAGTCAAAAAATAGTGTTATTCATATGGTCATACTTGTCTAGACATTGGATGTCTCAAGAAACTCATAAGTTAACATAAAATGTAAGGAGAAATTTTCGAAGAAGGAAAAAGGGGAAAAATTGAAATTTCTCCGAATTGCAAAGATTAACAAGGAAAACAAAAGGTTAAAATAGTCTATTAACGGAGTGTGCACGATGCGCACCGCCGATAAATTAGAACGAGTAGGCCGTTTCGAATTAGCACAAAGCCACAAACATCGCTATTTTTTATTTCCCGCCACGATTCGTCTCTGCGAAGCTAACCAAAAATTCAAATTCTGCTCTTCTTCTTCCACGGAAAATAGAGTTCTCGGCGAGTGTTTGTTTTGGAGAGAAACGTACGGGTTTGACAGTGAAGCTCTTCAGTACGATTTTACATTTCCTGTAAGTGATCGGATGATTGCGCTTAACCCTCATGGTTTCTATGCTGAAAATCGTTTGATTCCGGGCGCTTCTTTCTAGCTTTCTGAGAGGGTTTATTCTCCATTTCGCATGTTGGATCTAAATTTTTTTTGTCATGCTGCATGAGCTATGCTGTTTCGAATTCACCTTTTCAGATGTGTGTTCCATGATTTCTGATTTTGTGAAGTTATAACCCTAGCATGTTCATCATATTCAGATATTTAATTAATCGTTTCAGATTGTACAAAATTTCACGATATTTTCTCTTTGAAAAATACAGTTTCTATAGGAATTTGGGTACTAAAACAAGGGGTCTTGATATTGTACTCGTTCTTCGTTTTCAGATAATTTCTTCTGCACTACCTTGTTGTTATAGGCACCGTTTCTTTCCTGTTTTGGGGTTCTTTCGGTTAGTTTGCCTTTTGTATTTCATAGTTCATTTTGTTACGTTTAGCCGGTGAGACAAGTGAGAATTATAATAGAAGAGGAAGATTCCACTCTCATGCTTGCTGAGAACTGGACAAATTTCTTTCCTCATTAGGTTCTAAATTTTAACATTGGTCATTCTTCAGGTTGCAGCTGTAAGCAGCGCCGATTGACATCTTTCCCACCCAAAAAATTATGCCAATGGAGGTTGACGTGCTTAAAAATTTACATGATGTAAGTGACAAATGCCAGCACTAATATTTTACTTTGGGGAGGAAGTGTTCGAACATAATTCTTGTTCTGGTTTCCTGAGTTTAACCATCTATATATATGGCTCTGTCATTCTGTTCTGTTTATTTCGTATTATCTCTGTAGCACATCAATTATCAGTTTCATTTATCGTCAACAAGAGATATTTTCCTTGCATGCATTGATTTTGATGCATGCTTGTATTTTACTTTTCAGTTTTCATTGCAAACTTGTTTTAAAATATTTTTTGCATTAAAGTGATCTGATTTGCACACAATTTTTTTTTTGCTGCCTTCGGTTTTGAAAAATATGCCTTGTCGAGTATCCAAAAAAAAATTACAATTTTAATCCTACGTTTTAAAAATAAGAACATTTTTTCTTTAATAGAAAATAATGATCTCTAAGTTACCAACAATGTCCTTCAATTTGTGGTTACTACCTTTCAGGTCATTATTTTAAATAATCAGTCTCGCTTTCCGTAGCATTTTCAACTTGTTAGGACCCATTGCCAAAGCGATATTGGGAACAGCTCAGGGCCATATGAATCTTGGTTTAAGGACATTAGTTTCATATTGAAGAAGAAGCCGGATTTTACTGTAAATTTGTTTTTTGATTGAATTCAAGTTTATAGTAAACGCTGAAACTTTAATGTTTGAAAGGCATTGTGTAATTCTGTCATGATGTATTTCAGGATCGAATGAGCAACTGTTGGAGTCTTGGTAGTTATTATCATCCATCCAGCCAATCTAGAAAGATTTCAATTGGAATGATGGTAGACCATATAACAAAGAGAAGATCTGCAGCTTCAAACGAAGATGAGGTTGTGGAGCCAAATGCAGAAAGAATGAGACCAAGTGAAGAAAATATTTCAGAAGGAAGAAAAAGAGCAGAAGGAATGAGAGATGCTATCAAAAGGAAGCAAATTGAAGCTCCAGAACAACCAGGTTCTCCCCGGGTAAGCACTAGATCCTTTGATGAAAAGTCACCTCAACCAGAGACTGTTGCACATGCCAGATCTTCCACTTCACTAACTACTAAGGGGAAGCAGAGGAAACTAAATGCAGCAAAGGATGCACCGGTGAATTACTCAGTTCATTTATTCACAAATCAAACCTCAATGGCACATTCTCGCGATGGCGAGGGGAAAAAGTTTAGCGGTGACACTTATCAGAGCACTGGAGAAAGAGATGGTAGCTTACAGAGGGTGGAGGAATTTACATTTGCCACAGGTCATAACGTCACTGTGTCGGATGAACGGGTGGTTGAGGGTATTACAGGTAAAGCAGAGATTGAGAGAACTGAAACTTTGAGAATGAATCTTGTTCAGATACTAGGAACTGTTTCTTCGCCTAAGTGCCAGCATTCTCAGATTAATAAGGAAGAGGGGAATAATTTAAAGCAAAACCAAATCTTTGATCAAAATGGTGATGCAGTTGTTAAGCGAGTTGTTGATAGAAAGGGTGAGACATCTGGCAAGCCTAACCAGAACTCAGATTTAATAGAAACAGATTCAGAAATTGCCGATGGGACTATTAAAAGACCAGTTACTTGTTCTTTGACACGAAAGACAACTAAAGTGCGACATCTCAAAACTAAGGGTGATCCATCCTCTATTCACAGGCAGAAACATCAGGAGAGGAACTTATTCTCTTCCAAAAGAGGGTGGTCTCACGAGCAAGATGGAGTTGTAAAAGGTGGCTCCTCAGCTTCTCTGATGAAGATGTATCAGAAGAGAAGTTCCAAAATTGAGGCACGCAAGATTTACTTTCCTGAAAAAAATCGCATTGATGAGATTCCAAGGGAGACTTACAAAAGTGAAATACCATTTCCATCTGAGAGACCATCTCCACTTTGTAATGCAGGAGATTGTTGCCCTGCTGAGAATCAGAGAGAAACAAACAAAATTGGTTCGCAGGTTGATATCCACAGCCATGAAGTACCAGAAAATGGGGTTCAACAGGAAGACACTGGTTATAACTTTTCGATAAACATTCCAGATCCACAAGATGAATTCCAAAGTCCAGCACAAAGTGTGCAGATGGAGAAGGCTGTACGCAGTCCAGCACTTGCTGAGAAAATGTTTAGTGTGAAAAATATCTGTAGCTTCCAGAATTTGCGCACTTCAAAATCAGATTTCTATGAATCAAATGCGGGTTTAGAATCATCAGTATCCTTGACCACTTCAAATGTGATTAAATAATGTGTTTTTCAGATTTCTAAGCTGTGAATTTCTTTCTTATTTTGTTTTTTAATTTCTTTGCCTTTCCTTATTGAACTTTAGGCTGATGCAGAGGAACCTAACAGTTCTCCACCAAGGAAACCAGCACCTGTAAATGAGATTCAACATGAAGATGTTGATCATCCATTTTCGATAAATATTCCAGATCCACGGGATGAATTCTTAAGTCCAACTTTTAAAATTAAAACACCCAGTTCAAGCTCCTTCCCTCTCTCAAGACCGAAAACTGTGCAGGTGGAGAATGGTGCTCACAGTCCTGCACTGGGAAAGAAAATGTTTAGTGCAGAAAATATCCAGAGTTTCCAGACTTTGCACATTTCAAAACCCTATCAGTATGAATCAGATGCAGATGCTGAATCATCAGTATCCTTAACTGTTTCAAATGTGATTGTATGATGTATTTTTGAGTCCTCTAAGCTGCAGTGTTTTTCTTTATGTCTTTGTGTTTCCTTATTGAAATTTAGGATGATGTAGAGGAAACGAAAGGTTTCCCTCCTAGGAAAGCAGCACCCGTGAAAAGAAGAAAATTTGCAGTTGGCAGCTTTTATGAATCATCATCCGAAGAAGGGGATTATGAGAGCTCTAAAAAAACCCCTCTATAGGTAATAACCATGTAGTAGAAGAAACATGATTAACAGAAAATATTAAATATTGACTATCAGACATGGGAACCCAGTTTTATAGCATGTTTCCTTTAGACATTTATCTAATCAAATTGGAATCGAAATGCAAACTTCCAGTTTGCAGATGATTCTGATAATGACGAAATGCAAACTTCCAGTTCGTATCAGCATTTCTCACCATCGGTGAACCTAAATTTAATCCCAGAAATGTGTCATAATGAAGATGATAGTCAGTTTGAGGGTGCAATTGCTAATAATGATGCGGAGTTGGTAGAACAACAGGAATAAACATTAATGCAGGCTGCTTTGGCATTAGAGGGAGCAAAAAAAGTTGTTTCTGCATTGCGTGATGCTCTTAATGAGTCTACTGCTGCCATTGCAAATAATTGGTTGGGAAATTGTCGTGATATTCTAGACGAGGTTGGTGAGGGGCATCGATTTGAAGAAGTTATAGGCAATGTTGAATTGCAAATTCAAACAAATATGTAGGTTTTCCAAGCTGGCAGGTTTCCCTATTTTGTGTAAGCCTTCTTAGTTTGAACTCGTTATTCCAGGGACAAGCTGACAAGCCTTAGCAAATCAAAAAGAAAGCTTCTGGAAACAAAACTCCAAGGTAAAGAATTTGTGTAAACTGATATTAACTTGTAATTGGAACTAGAATGATCCAAACTTATTGCTTTCAAATATAGGTCTCAACTTAGATTTGGTTGCTTTTTTTTTTTGTCGTCATGTTTAACTTAACTTGGGATTATCTGAAAAATCTGACCTGGCATTAATTATTTCCCTTTAGCAACTTGGTAAATGCATATTAAATGATTTTGAACAATACATTGTATTAGCCACATACGAACATGTCACCTAGTGGTAGAGTTCATGGGTGTAACCTAGAGGTCACATGCTCAATTCTTGGAAGTCTCCCCACAGAATAGGTCTACGTATATCTTGTCTTGTCCCTGACCACACCCACTGCAGGAGTCTTGCGCATGAGAGTTGTTTATCTTTTACATCGTATTAGCCAATAAACTCGTGCTTTTTATTGTAATGAGTCTTCTAAATTTTGAACCATTACTCCATTAGTGAACTTAGTGACATTGATCTCATACATGGCAACTAGGCAATGACTCATGCAGGCACCTGAGAGTTCCAACTCTATAAAGAAATCTCTAGGATTTGCAAATGGTCTTGCAAGAAAACAGCAATGCTGTAATGAAATGTAAAGCTGGCTAAGTGAAGAGGAGATTCAATTTCTTAATTCAAAAAAAAAGAAAAAAAAAGGAGAGGAAAAAGCCTCTTACTCATTCACTTAAAGTTGGTTTACAGTCATGACTCATAGTAAGGGAATGTATTATCACTGTGAATTCTGTTTCAATTTAGTATCACTTTCTCTTATTCCTCAACTACAGGTGTAGTAAACCTTATGGTCATTTGCTAACTTCATTTGAGGATTAATGTTATAATTATGAGCAGAGCACAACTGAAATTTTGAGACTGTCTTTCTGGTAACCAACAGCTGTGCTATATCTAATGGTCGTTACCACTCAATATATGAAAAGTTCGGTTTTACTGACAGATTTTAGGGACTTATAGGGACCTGTTTCTCAATCCTTATGAGTTTCTCCTATATCATTTTTTAGGGTTCTTATACTTTATAGATCTAACTTAGAATTCATTAAATAATTTGACTCTCAGTAGATCAGAAAGCTTTAGTGTTGACGTGAACTTCACTTGGTTGAAAGTTGAAAATTTCGCTATTTTATTGAATATTCATGCAGAGCAACAAGTAGAACTGAAGTCTATGCATGAAAAATTCCAGGAGGTTGTTCTTCAGCATCTCCAAGATTGTGAAAACACACTTGAAGGACTGGAAGCAAACCAGATCGAGTTGAAGGGAATCATGAAAAAGTAAAGTATGGAACTTTAAACTTTTTGAATTCATTTCTTTAATTAAGTAACTGCATCTCATATTCAATAGATATCCCTTGTGAAATTTCATGATTTTGTTAAGTGATACTTGCAAATTTGCAAATTAAATAAACAAGCATGTAACTGTGCTCTATTACAATGCCTGCAAATATTTGAGTTCCAAAATGATCAAATGAACATTTTTCTATGTGTTTTGGGCATTGCATCTCAGGTTCAGAAAATGACAATATAAAATGTTTAATTTGTACTGGAAGTCAATTGGGTTTACTAATTTGGGAAATGGAAACACATTGAGTGAAATTTTGTGATTATATGGACTTTAACCTTTTTGGTATATGCAAGCTGATCAGTGATGCTTGTATTTTGTTGGTATGAACCTTAATGAGAATATATAGATGAAACCACTTGGTCTGGAATCATCCATCATGGAAAATTTATTTTCCATGGTTTTCCACATGAAGCGTTCTAGTGTTTAGTTCAACATACTAACATGCTGACATACTGACTGGCCATAGCTACTAGGCAAACAAAAATATATAATGTCATGATCTTCAAACAACATGAATAACCACCATGTGTTTTGAGAAACAAACAGGAATGGTTCAGATCCTGCATAAATGATGTTTAGTCCAGCATTCATGTAGAACGAGGTATTGGCCTAATGGAAAGGTTGTTTATAATCTATCATGTATTGGACTGTAAAATACAGCTTCTGGTTACCCTGCTTGCCTGGTTGCAATTATGCAACCAAAATACTTAACGAGGTTGAATTTGCACCAAGTCGTTTACATACCAAAAAAGAGGATTTGAAGCCTAGTATGTATAATTACAATGTTTGATAAATTTGAATACATATAGCTGCTGGAGACAAGTTTTTTTGCTGGGTCGTGCTTACATTTTTTTTTTTTTGTTTACAGAAGCTTTAAACCAGAAGATTCTCTTGCAAGTTGGAGCAACAGTTGAGAGCCGCTTCAATGATGCCCAAAGAAGGATCACAGCCATTCACAAGGCAAGTTTTCTATTTTTTTTTTTTTTTTGTGTAAAAATTTTATTGCTGATCCCTTATGTGCTGTGAATAATATGTTTAGTTGCTAATTGATTGTCTTTAACTCTTTATTGATGTTCAGAATAGCTATGCTGTCATCATTTATTATGTACATCTAAGCTGAGTGTACTGATCAATGGACATTTGAGCGCAAGATACATGCTTAATTGACTAATTGTTTACAGATGCATTGATTGCAGTCTTGTTAAGTGAGTTTCAACTATCAGTCACACACATTAGCTTTTAAAACTATATTAAGAAAATCACCAGGTTTTATCCACTTGAGGTAGGATTCTCATGTCTTGAAATTGTGCTTATGGAGAAGGTCAGGCACTAAAATTTATAGACGATGATAAGGAGCTTATACATTTGGCTTAACATGAGATCTGTTGATTCGGACTTATTGCAGTCAGCAAGGAAACAGATGCTCCAATTGAAACATGTTATAGCTGACTGTTTTCCTGAGGATAGTCTAACTTGAGCTGACTTCAATTGCTATCTCAATGGATGAGGACATAGCTCAGCATTAAGCCTTCCTGGAGATGGTCATTGATCTTGAGAAATTGCCTTCAAGCCCTTGCATTGAATGAAATTGCTCCTTCCCTATATAGCAGTAGGTATACATACTCTTATTAATTGTATAGATAGCATAATGTATAGAAAAGCAGTAGAATTCACTTCAAAAGCTTCATTGCTCCTATGTCATTTCTGTGTTCTTTATTTTTCTCCATTCCTAGGCTCAAAACGCATAGCATGGGGAAATTTAAAGAAAACTATTCAGCTAGTCAGCCCATGAAATAAGGGTTTAGAGATGAGCAGTATTGAGGGTTTTCTTTACCCCTCCCATTGAAACCTCTATGCTTTTTGAAGAAACACCATGACCAGCAGGCTTCATGCCAAAAAGGGCATATTACTCTTCTGCTCAATGGCAGTTGCTCCGTCTCAGGTGAGTCTTGTTCAAGCCGAAAAGTACTCAGAAAGTGAGTCTCATTTTGGCATATCAATTATCACAGACAACATTTGCTATGTTGGGACCTTTAGCTGACATCAAGATTAAATAGCTCATCATTGCCATTTTCAATACCAAGAGAAGGCAAACCCAGATTGGGTTTGTGATCTTCATCCTTCAACTCAAACCGTAAGCACTCTAGAGCCCCTTGGAGTTTATTGAACTCTGGATGCATGAAATCCGTAGCATAAAACTTGTGAACATGCGAACCTAACTCAATCCAACTACTTCCAGGTTTCTTTGTCAAGCTCCTCTCCTTTATTGCTGCTCTGGTCGTTGATGCATCAGTCCATTTCTTGGTTGAGGCATATATATTAGATAAAAGAACATAGTGCCCCGAATCTTTCGTATTCTTCTGTTGGATTTCTTTCCCAATAAACTGAGCAATATCAAACCTATTATGAACTCTGCATGCACCAAGTAAGCTTCCCAGAACATTTATGTCAGGTTCCAAAGGCATCTGTCTGATGAACTTAAATGCATCCTCAAGATGACCTCCTCTAGCTAGAAGGTCCACAATGCATGCATAGTGTTCCATTTCCGGCAGAATGTTGTAATCATCGATCATCGAATTAAATAATAGCCAGCCTTTCTCGACCAGACCAGCATGACTACAAGCTGACAAGAGTACTACAAAAGTGACCTTACTGGGTCGGATTCTGGCTTCCTGCATTTGCTCTAAATATGAAAAAGCCATTTCAGCCTGTCCTTGAGTACCATGTGCAGCGATGATCGTGTTGTATGTCACAATATTCTTTTCCATCATCTGACTGAGAACATTTAGCCCCAATTCAAGGAAACCACATTTGCAGTACATATCTATTAGAGAATTTCCAACAGAAACTACTGCTGTGAAACCGTTTCTAATTGCATAGCCATGAATTTCCTTCCCCTGTCGAGGAGTTCCCATCATCGCGCACATTGGAATCATACTCACCAGGGTTATAAAGTTCGGTCTCAGATCAGATTCCCATAATCTTTGGAAGATTCCAAATGCTAAACTGATATCACCATTTAGAGAATACCCAACAATCATTGAGTTCCAAATGCTGATGTCCTTATTAGACATGATATTAAAAATGTGTTCGGCTTCTCTCACCGACCCCAAATGAGCATACATGTCAATTAATGCACTTCCTACAACAACATCATCTTCAAACCCTTGCTTTAGGATATAACTGTGCATCTCCTTCCCCTGTTTGAACAATTTAAGCTTTGCTAATCCAGGAAGAATGCTTGCTGCAATCATTGCATTTGTGCTCATTCCTATCCTATTCATTTCAAGATATAGTTCAAAACTTTCGCGATGCAGGCAATTACATGCATAGCCAGCAATCAATGTGCTCCAAGAAACTACATCCCTGTTCTCCATGTTGCAAAATACACTGCAGGCTTCAACAGTGCAACCACATTTACAGTACATATTTATCAGAGCATTGGAAACATACAAATCACTATCAAAACCATTCCTTACAGCAAAGCCTTGCAAGGTCATTCCTAGATGCCTTGCACCCAATCTACCAGATTCAGGAAGAATGGCTGCCACAATTACCGAATCAGGGTGTATGCCATCCATTCTCATCCTTCTAAACAGACATATCGCCTGAGACCAGTCCCCATTTTGCAAAGTCCCACATATCATTGCACCCCACGAAGCTAAATCTTTCTTTGGCATTTCATCAAATACATGCCGTGCTTCCACTAAACTGCCACACTTTCCAAACATATCGATCAAAGCACATTCAACATAAATATTGCGCTTTACGTCACGATGGATCTCGTTGAATACGATCAAATCTTTCACCCTCCTTCCTTCTTCAAGCGCATTCAACTCAGAACAAGCCTTTAAAACAATTGGGTATGTATAATTGTCAGGGTTCATACCTTGAACTAGCATCAAGTGATAGAATTCAATTGCTTTAGAAAATTGGCCCATATCAACAAAACCTCGGAGCATCGCATTCCAAGCCAGATTACTCCTGCAAGGTAGTAGATTGAAGACGAGAAGTCCTTCCCGGAGACAGCCAAAGTTGACATAGACACTGACAAGCTGCGAACCCAGAACTCTATCGGCACTGATGGGGCTAAAGAAACCATTGACAAGTAAAACGGCATGTAATCTTTTAACTTCAAATGGATTGGGTGGTGCTTTCAGTAAATAGAACAGATCACCATAAGCAAGACTTGTAAGAGAGGTCGCTTGATGGCGAGTGATAAGGGATGGAATGATTTGGATAGTCTGGTGTACAGATATCGGTGTCGACTTGGGTCCGCGAGGAAATGAAGGCAATTTCGATATCGACGATAAGTGGTGTCGAGCTCGGCTTAGCATGTTCAGGAGACTGAATCATCCTTCATTGCTAAAGCAGTAAAGCTGATGAAGTTAGGTTTCGGTTTAGAAGATGGGCTTTGAAGACCCATTAGTTTAGCCATGGCCCATTCGGTTGCCTCAATCCAACCCAAGCCCATGGGTCATGAATGGATGTGGGCTCTATTTAAGGCCTTGTTAAGGCTCAGATTTAGGCCCTCCTATTGATTGGGTTCTCTTTTAAGGCCTGATTAATTGTTTAAGGCCTATCCACTATCGAGGTAGGATGAAATATCCTTAAAAAAATAGGATTAAATACAAGAAAAAATGCTTGAGACCCCTAATTTAAGGTTTCGATACATTTCGAAATGGAGAAATTTCTACTAAAATAGGTGTTATCCGATAACAATTAGTCGATTTGGATTTGTGAATTAGAGCTTGTTTATGAAGTGACATGTCCTTTTATCTCTTACTACTCCCTCCACCTATATTGCTAGGAATACAATAGTATCAAGAACAGAGAATAAATATCGGACCTGTAGTATGTTCATGGGGGTTGGGCCTCCATTGAAATTTTGAAGAAAAAAAAATTATTGGGTATTAGGTACCAGCCCATGCAAAAATTAATTAGACACCCATAATGCAAATTAATCAGGTCCATTCCCTAACAAAAGAACAAATGGATGTGGTTTTGCAATTTGTTGACTCATGCGGAATTGTTAAAGAGAGTTGCTTAGAACTATTACTAATGATTTTCTACTCGAACTTTTTCATAATATGAAAACTCGTAGAGAACAATTGTAATGAATAATGATGTATTGTTTTATTATTAATGACTATACTCATACCATATAACTAACTTCAAAAAAATTCTCGAGGACATTACCCTCGGACCGCACCACTTAACTGTTCTGCTAATGAGTTTGCGTCCTGAATCCATCACTGGTTACGATATTAAGACCATAATACCTCTATAAACAGGCTTGACAATCTCAATACATTAACATTAATTGTTTTAGGCTTAATCATAATTTAAAATGTCTAATTACCTCGAAATCATATTAAATTAAAGATAGAAGGAAAAAAAAAAGTGGTAAAGCTGTTAAAGAAAAGTGATTTTAGGGTCCAGTCTCTTGGAGACATTTCTAGACAATCATTGATGTCTTAAACTGGTAAAGAAAGTGTTCAGACAGAACAACAGAAGCTGAGAGAAACATGAGGTTGAAACAAAGATTTACAAGGGACACATGAAAAAGGCTACCCAACTTTTTCTTCATAGCATAAAGTCTACTAAACATATAAAATTAGCATAATAGGTAAATAATTTTCGTGCACAAACTTCTTACAATGGACGACAGGATCGCGGGAACGTACGGAATGTAAGCAACGGATCGCGGGAACGTACGGAATATAAACAGATTTTATTCCCACATAATATGGAGAGAGATTCTTTTTAAGGAATTGAACCTATAACCTCTAAGTTGTATTCGTGTAACTTTCTTGTTCGTCTGTTTGAAATTAACAGAGTAACTAAATAGATAAGTTAAAAGAATCTCATTGGTCAATAACAATTGTGATTTTTTTTTCTTCTTTTGTTTACTCAATTGCAACAACACAAAGCATATCCAGTAAGAGAAAAAAGACAACATAACAAACTTTATTCTGCAATTCTAACCAAACCCAACAAGTTTAAGAACAAAAAAAAGGCAACAAAGTAAGAAATGTTTGTAGCAAAAGACTTATATACAGAAGAAAACTCAATTGGCACACACACCTTTAATCAACCATGATGAAGATGAAGAAGAAGAAGAAGAAGAAGCAGAAGCAGCATTTGTTGAATCAATTCAAAGCTATAACTGTCCGTAGGCCGTCGTAAGCCTGTGAGAATCAGTGTTCTCTTGCTGCTGATTATGATTCAACAATCCACTTGAATTATCACTCAAAATATGAGTTAATGACTTACTCTCATTGTACAAAGACTAAGGATTCTGTAAAGCAGCAGCCATTAACACCGGATTTTGGAGATATTCAGGCCACTTGATCTCTCCATTTTGGGTTTCCAGTAGCTGGTGGATCTGGGTCTCTTTCATTGATGTTGCTCCACATTCTACCGATGATCCCCAAGAAAATAAGTTGTTCTCAAAGAAGGAGCTTCCACTGCTGCTGTTACTGTTATTGCTTGGGGCACCAGGTTCCCAGTATCGAGAACCATTGATTGGGAAAGAAGCCATAGTGGGAGTATCAGGAGGAAGAGTAATGTGAGGCCTGTAAGTCATAGGAGGAGGAGTTGAAGAAACAAAAGAGTTGTTGCTTATTGGTGGAAGGATTGAAGATGAAGTGGAAGTGAATTCAGAGTTCATATCAAAAGCTTTGCTTGTCTGGGTAAACCAGAGATTTGGGTTTGAATTTGTGGGGATTCTTGGATTTGGTAAGTAGTTGAATTGGTTCTGGAGAGGAAAACAGGTTGAGCCTTCATCAGGGGAGGTTGAAGAAGCATATCCATTGCTGCCATTAATTTGTCCAGAAACTGAAGAAGGTATATTTTCTTGCAAATTGGTCAGAGGCCTTGAGTTGTTGTCGGAGCTGAGAATGTTGAGTTCACTTGATAACCCAGAAACCTTATCTTGACTATTTGATGGAGTCTTCATGTCGTCTTCTCCATTTTCAACTTCTGATAGAGGTTTGTGAGTGACTGGGTCAATACCTCTCTGTCTCAGCTTCTTTTTCAGGCAAGAATTCCACAGATTCTTTATTTCATTATCAGTTCTTCCTGGCATTTGTGCTGCAATCTGTGACCACCTGAAGAATCCACAGGAAAAACCCAAAAACTCAGCTCCCAAAACAACCAAAATTGATTGAATTTCAGAGATTAAACAAAAAAAAAGTTAATCAAACCTGTTCCCAAGAACTGCATGGAGTTCAATTATAAGATTCTCTTCTTGCTCTGAAAATGTGCCTCTTTTCAAATCAGGCCTTAAGTAATTAAGCCACCTCAATCTGCAGCTCTTCCCACACCTTTGCAGACCTGCAAACATTGCAGAGACAATTTGGTCAAAACCGATAAAACAGAAGAAATTGAGGGTTTTTGTTTTTCTTTTTCTTTTTCTTACCAGCTTGTTTAGGTACAGAGCTCCAACAACCATGGCCGTACTGGGTAATATACCTCAAGAGTTTCTCGTCTTCCTCTGGTGACCACAGTCCTTTCCTTAGTTTCTGCTTGTAACAGCAAGAGTGCCTCCCCATTTGTACTAAAGACCAAGTTTTTCAATGTGGAAAATTCCTTCCCTAAAACACCAATATTTGTTGAATCCTAGGTGAACTGTCTCTAGTACAATGAAGCAGAGGCGGCTTTGGTTTATTGTACTATATGCTTTGAAACAGAGAGAGAGAGAGAGAGAGAGAGAGAGAGAGGAGGCTGAGAAAAATTGAAGTAGCTGCTGTGAAAGGGTGTTCAATTAATATAAGAAGACCCCCCTAGATAGAGAGAGAGAGAGAGATAGAGAGAGACTATGGGGGATATGAAAATTTAGCATTCATTTGCAAAAATGATACATCTCATCAAAAAAAAGGTGTCTTAAATTTTAATGTCCTTTGCAGGGAAGGTGGGGTCTTTTTTTCACTGAAATTATATTGAGGCACAAAACAGAAGTTGATATTAATTAACCCCAATTGCTTCTCTTTTTTTTATGAAAAATGATGGGTAGGGTGGCCCAAGTTTAACAATATTCTTTGGGCGTGACTATGAGAGTATTCACCTGTTGAAAACTATTTGGTTGGAGTGATATACTATCATTTCGTAATTCTGTCACCGTAACTCCAACAAAATGTATCGTTGGAGAAAACCCTTGCTTTTTGGCACGGTGAACTGTCCGGTTTGAGCGATAGTCACTGTCATTTGGTAACTGCGTCATTGTAATCTCAATAAAACGTACAATTGGAGAAAACCCTTGCTCCTTAGTACAGTGATATCTAGTTCACAAAATTCAGGCCGGTCAAATTGTTTGTAACTTAAGTCAGTGAAAATACACTCTTTTTTTTTTAAACAGGGAGGATGTTCGAACTCTGGTCACTAAGTAATACACATCATCCTTACCGTCCCAACTAGTGACTCAGGTGTGAAAATACACAAATTCACAGTGTGTTAATTAAGGTAACAAACAGAATATGATACAAATCTGCTAAAGAAACAAAAGTACACACTTCTTCATCTTTTTATACAAAATTATTAATTTGTGTATACTCTACAGAGACACTCCTCTCTCTCTATATACACAAAAATAGATTTGCCACTTTGCTTCAGCAGAGCTAACTTTTGTATCCTAAACAAAACAGGGTACTCTGTCTCTGTCTTCTTCACTCTCCCAGCTTCACTGCCAAATCATCACCACATTGAAAAGTGTCATCATTACGTGGAAAGAACTATAAATTCTGGTATTTTTTTTTGGTGTGAATGTGACGTGTTTATTATTTAAGATAGAAAAGAAAATTCCACCATTACCCCACACTAATTTTTTTGGTAACCAATAAACTCGGACTTGTCAGTTGTCAGGTTTATCATTTACCAACGTGATAAATTGGGTCAAAACACAACGCTTGACCACCAAGATATATTATTCTCTGTGAGAATCGAATTCAGGATCTTCAAATCTATATGATTTAGTCTCAAGAGAGATTCATTAACTAAGCTCACAATACCATTTGCTTCCATTTCAAGACACACATATTCTTTCAATTCTCTCTAGTCGCACACACCATTGTTTGGCTTTCATGATGGGAATTCAAGAAAAGAGTAGCTTTGCTTACACGATTGCTACATAAATTGAGAAGTCAAAATTGACAAGTTTTGTCACAAAACTCATATACATTGAATTTGATGTGACTAGGTAGTTGTATTTTTTTTATCATATGAGTAAGCAATAATTCAATACAATACTAACATGGTATTGTTGGCTGATGTAAATAATAACTATGTTTAGAAGTATTTATCGCATAACACATAAACCGCACACACACACGACACGGAATGATAATGTGTCCCCTACGGACACTAAATAAGGATGAAAAATGTGCATTGGAATCTGAAAAAATATACATATTTCGAGTTTAAAAAATTAAATGAGAGAGTGTACGTTCATCACATCACACATGACAGAGTGTGATATGTTGTAGTGAATTCTTAACAATTGTGCTTAAGATACACGTTATTAATACCCTAAAACTAATTAGGTAATTAAGGAGGGGTTTAGTATGGTGTATTTATTACAAACCAAAACTTGCTAATTTCTTAGTTAAATCACATTAACTTTGATACTTAATGTGGTTTTAAGTAACAAAGAAATTAGCAAACTTGTTTATATATAATAATGAACTATGTGAATAAAATAAGCAAAGTGAGGATTCTATTTTCCGACAAGTTAATTTCAATGATTAGAAACAAACACTGAAATAATGTTGTTTTTTTTATAATTATAATTATATAAAAACTTCTTATTCACGTGGGAGTAAAATATATTAAAATAGCTATTTTATTAAAGTAAGGATGTAGTTCCATAATTTTACTTATTAATCCGACATTAAATCCCCCCCCAAAATCCTAGCTGTTTCCAACTTTAATTTTTGAGAATCTTTATGACAATAATCTTGAAAAAAAAATCTTTTTTGAGAGGTATATTCTTCAACATTCTAGTCTTCTAGACACACTATTTTTCTTGTGTTTTGACAGAAAACAAACAAGCACCACAATTACAACTCATGCCCAAAAGCATATAGACATAGACCTACTAAAATAGAACTAATTAAGATTTTTTTTTAGTATACAAGAAGGGAGATGGAAGAGACTCGAACTCAAGACCTCTATTCGTGATTCACTAATTAAGATTGAATTAATAATAATCAATCATGTAAGTGTAATAGAGGGAAATCATATTTACCTAAATTCATTCGAGATATTATTCGTTTTGGGCTTATTTCATATTCTAATTGTTACGAGAAGGTGAGTACCAAGTGCAACCCTATTCTATTGTCATGAATTTGTTGGCATTATTAATATATTATAAGTATAGCATGTCATTAAAATTTTGTTGGAAGTAGAAGAAGGCATAATTATGGAGACATTAGTGATATTTAAAATGGAGGATGACTAAGACTTTAATATTAAAAAATAATTTTAAAAAAAAACCTATTTCAAATCATTAGCTGTCCTAGGCATGTCAATATGTCCCACATTCAAATGGGAAGCCTTTTGGAATCTTCATAAAAGGTACAGCAAGTTATGGGTAGTGGGTTTATTATTAATATTAGCAATTAATTTATCAATCATACATCGTATTCACAAAATTATTTCATAAAATAAAAAAATAAAAAAAGCAGCCATGTCAGCCATTCTTTTATTCCCTTTAAATTTTAAACCAAATAATTACTCTATATTTTTTTTAAATATTGACGTGCATCATAAGTCATTCAATATTTTCTAGAGGACAACTAGTTTGCCCAATTGAAAAATATGAGGAATTTTTTTAAAAAATAAAAATATATACGGATCTTGGTCATTGGGCCCACCTTGAAATATGAACATGGAAATGATAGACTAATGTAACAGTATGATAGCTTGATCTGGGACGAAGCGGGCCCATTCGATACAACAATTACAACCTCGTTTGGTAGAGTTTATTTTTCTTTCAACCCAAATTTATAAACTGTGAAAAATAATCTGTGACTATCGTTGTGCCAAACAAACACTACATCTCATAATATAAATGTAAGCCATATTTTAGAGCTCCTAGTGCCCCAAATTATTATTTTTTAATACGAAAATTACTATATGATTGGATAAGGTACAAAATTGGTCATATATAGGATTAATTATTGTAAATAACAAATTTCTTAATAGAAATTGTGGGTGTCCAATCAGGAGTCAAAATTTGAAGGGGAGCCAATATCTAGAAAAGGAAATTTTGTGGGGATATATATATATATATATATAGGGAGTGAACATCTGGAACATAAGAGGTGATCATCAATTGATTGAGAAATTGAAATAATATTTTCTTTTAACAAAAGAGGGTTAGCTTTTTCTCATGAAAGATCAAATTTTCTCTTGAGACAATGCAACAGCAACTTTAAAGCGCTGGACAAGGCTTTATTGATTTTATGCCATTTTTATCCACACACACAACACACACAATTATATTATCTGTTTGAATAGTTTGTGTACAGGGAAATATTCCATTATGGTGTAGTACTTGATATTATATAATTATATATATAAATAGCCTATACATATATACATATATATATATATATATGTTGGGAAAACCCTAGGAATTAAATTACAACTCTAAAAAACACTTTTATTTATATTGAAAAACTGCAGGTCTCATGATCAGCTGTTCGGACAGATTGTCTTATGTCTTGAAATTGCAGGTCAGAGCTCCAACTATCCAGATGACTTCTCCGTCCGTCCGGACACCTTGGAATGGTGTGGGGACACCAACAACTCACCTACAATATTTATACAGACAACCAAAGCCATCCAAGAGCATCTTCAACTTTCAAAAGATTGAAAGAAATTTAAAATTCATAAGCAAAACCCTAACTCTCAAGTCTTCTTTTCCATGATATATGTATACATATATAATATTGATATATTATGTTTTCTTGTAACCCCATTCTGAGGCCTAGCTCTTTGACCTTAATCATGTCCCCATTCGTGTATCCTACAATAAGGGAGCAAATTTTAAATTAATTAAAACCCCAATTAAATTAATTAAATTATATATTAAAAAGATGATAGAAAGAGACAGAGATACCTCTCTAATCTCCATAGCTCATCATACACTCGTGACCTTATCATAGTAAAGCACATGAGCTGTTCCCTCCAGTCAACCATATTATCCTCACTATTTATTAACTTAATCATACAATAATATGATTAATTAATTTCATTGTGTAATAATTAATCCAAGCTTCCATGGCCGGATATGAGTTCAATCAATTTGAGTTCCGGTTTAATTCATGTATTTTTTTTCATGAATATGAATTTCAGATTAATATAATAGGTAAAACTAAAACTCTCAGTTATTTTGAGTTTTTTTATTTACCATGCATGGGAAATAAATATAAATATATTCATGTAGATATTATATGGGACCATAACGATGCTTCTACCTAATTAATCAAGTCAATTAATGTATTCTCACAGAATAATTAATACATTAATCAAATTAATGATTCTAACAAGGTTTGTCAAAGAAAGATATTTACAAAATCCGACCATTCGATTTGTGTAGGTTCATTGCTTATATATACAAAGTGTTTTAATTATCAGATCCATCATTTTAGGGATATGATGCCCAAATTTTTTTTTTGTCACCCTCAAGTGGTATATTATGAGCTGGGTCTTCTTTAATTTAGGACTACCCACTTCATGTTTATCGAAACAAAAAAAAATGGCAATTCAGATAAGGTTGGGATTCCTTTCCTTTGTGGGGTACCTACCTTATATATGAGTATAATTGATCACAAATTCACAATATATAGTCCAATTAAACCCCACTCGTATGTAGGACCCTGTACCTCTTAATAATTGTGCCCCTATTGAGGTTAAAAAATGATGCCAAAAAGGGTATTATCATTCCCTGCATGAAACTTCGATGTCCTATATATATATATACATCGAACTAGGTGTCTGTGATCGTAGTAAAATTGCTTAAATTGATGAAACACAAACGTAGGCCAAATTAGTGTGTCTAACCATTTAAGGTATAAATAATGCATGAGAAAGCTCAAAATATAATCCTCATTTGACCTCCAATTAATGTGGAGTGAAATCTATATGTTTGTTTATAATCAATGACTATTTCACATGTAATGAGGATCTTATTTTGGGTAGATATAAACGTTAGTTTTTTTAAAAAAAATATCATTGAAAAATTTGTTTCTTATTAGAATCGAACTTGGGACACAAATATATTCAACTCAATCGATTGTCAACCGAATCACTTCTCCTCTCAGTTATAGTTATAGAGAGAGTGAATCGTTTATGAATAAAATGGTCGTGACCCCATTAACCTTATTTTATACAAGGGCATGAAAGCAATATGAAGAAGAAAAAAAAAAACCAAATATTACGACTACTTTCATTAGAACAGTACTTGTCGGCAACCCCGTTTTAAAACATTATATATATAGTACATATAATATTCTGCACTTATGAATAGCATTGTTTTGTCTGCCATTATAATAATGACTTTGAACTGGTGCCTCTGTTACAAACATAATACACCGTCCTTTTAATCTAAAATAATATCGACTCCTCTTTTGGGTTAAACTTGGTTTCCTTTTTTTTCACCCCCAAAAAGGCAGACCTTTTTAGAATTTTTTTTTTTTTAATCTTGTAGAGATAGTAATTTAATGGTGTTAGCTGTTCCTGAGACAAATCTTTTAGCTGTTCTGATGGTGGAAAGAAAGATGGGAAAAGAAAAGAAGTGTAAAAACATTAGGGCTTGTTTGGCTGGCTTGCACATTAGGGCTTGAGTTAGCAGATTTTGTTTCCATAAACATGGATAATTGTCACGTATGAATGGGCATGATATGTAATGTCGCTATGCTATGGAATGATATCGGCATGAAGACAAAATTCATCGATTAATTTGCCAAAATTCATGTATAGTTTAGGGATCACTCAAAGGGTGTGATTGGGGATTAAAATGGTTCGTGGGGAAGTGACTAGTAATTAGAAGAATATAAATGTAACATCCGTGTATAAAGATAATGATATTTAGGTGTGACTGAAATTAAATGCAAAGGGGAACCAAAACAAGTTAACAAGCAACCAAACACGGTCTTAATTTACTTGATTTTTCTGTACCGTTGAAAAAAGAAAAACAAAGCCTAATGAAACGGGATGTTTGGGACCCACCGAAAATTTAAATGGGGTGTCGTAACGGTTTTTTAATAATTGTGTCTTAGAAGCCTCCTTTTTTGCGTTTTCACCCCCTCACTTTTACGAAATTACCATTTTACACCCCTATATATCTGGCGATTTCTTGGACACGTCACACGTCTAGCCAGCCATAAAATACGTTGTCACATCATTCCGTACGTACACGTCAACATCTGTTCTTCATTGCTGTCAAATCCAGACTGTACACTCACACTCTCCCGTCCCTACTGCATTAATGAATCAGTTGTCGGGATCCAAAAAAACTGATATCTCAATTATCACAACTGTTGATGTGTACGCATATGATTTCATACATATCATATAAGACATATTGATTGAGCTTACGAATTCATTTAAATCTTGTGCATCCAAACTCAATAGCTACGATAACTGAGATATTAAGTGCTAGAATCTTTATCATTTTTGCGGGCTACAACCTAGTTAATTCTTATTTGACAAACACATTTTCTCTAATCGCACAAGTTGAATTCTCTCCTTGCCCTGACTCTCCATCTTGTGATTAAATCGATACATAAAAGTTGGAATCCTAAAACCAAAAAGGCACACAATTACTTGGTACTAAAAAAAAATTAAAACTAAATGTATGTATCTACACTAGATCTTAACCACGAGGTCAAGAAACGAATGAGGGTGCCTATGGTGGATATGGTAGGAAGTAGATTTACTGGCCGTTAGATCTATTTTTAAATGTGGGACCCATACTTTTTTATTTTCAAAAAGCAGACATGATGACTATAGTGGAAACTGTCTGTAGTTTGCTAGTTTCCATTGCAGACACCCTTAACTCGTCAAGAAAGGCATAACTGTATAACTAAATGTAGGTATCTATTAATTAGACAATAGTACCTCCTACTTAACTGTTTTATTAGTAGTCGAGACACTCACAAAATGTAACTTAAATGCATTTGCATGGTACATCGGTAGATATATAGCATAGGTCGTGTATATAAAATATTTTGACAGAGTCAAAGGGGTGGTGTTATGGATTTGGGGCCCAATAATTAAAATGGTGTGTATTATTTGGGAGATGACAGTGTACGTATTCATTGAACAATGACCTTGTACGGTCTATATGTCCTGCATGGGGCCTCATGAAGAGATATATATATATATATATATTGCTTATTATCCCTACCCTGCTTGAAACTGTAGTAAAGACCAAGACAACTGTGAAGCTGGATATATCGAAGGCCAAGACAAAAATAAAGTATGTGCTTGCGTCGTCGCTGTCCACACGACTGGGTTGCCCACACCATGTGACCAGACTGACTGTCTTAGCATATATGGAAGATGACAATGCTCCATCGATCGATCGATCCTAGGATGGTGATGATGAATTGATGATGATGCTTCACTCTTACAACGTTGATATATTGTTTTATTACATTTTTCTATTTACCTACGAGCAAAAATATACATTTAGTTTCTCAACTATACTATTGATTTCATTTTTATCCTTAAACTTTATTTTGCTCTTAATCATCCATCAACTATTCAAACGTACCCCGTTCGTCATTCAAATGATTCCGACATCAGAAAAATTATACGTAACATCTCAATTGGTGTAATTTTTACACATGTCATCTCACTTGACTTAAATTTTACAACTGTCATCTCACAAAATCCCTAAAATACCTAACTCTTCAAAATTCTCAAACTATTTTGTTGTATAGTTTAAGCACAAAAAAATATTAGACATTAATAGTTTAGGGATGATATCATTCCCATTTATCAAAATTTGTCAATTAGGATTACTCCGATATACAAAATAAATGTCGCGTTGGATTTATCCGGCTACTCTCTCACTTAAATGAAGAAATAGATATCTTTCAATAATTGAATGACCAAGTTACAAACAAAAAAGGTCTAAGGACGAAAGTGAAACTAGGGATGTAGTTGATGTACGTAATGTCATATAATTTTGCCTGCATACATGTTGTGTACCGTGAAGAGTACTTGTTTTTTTATATTATATTCATTTGATGGAAGAGGAATTTAAGCACACCTATAGTGATAGGATGGGCAAACAAACCCTCTAAATTATGTGTGGGAGTACAAAGTACCCATCGAGTGTAATCGTCCTACCCAACTCACTTTACATCAACCTTTTTGTAAGGTCCAATACAAAACAGAATAGACTACTTCTATGACATACTTGATAACTCTTGTTTGATTCCTTTGTTAACAAGTTTGTTTTTTTTTTTGAAAATTCTACACTAATAATAATTTGACCTCCCACTATGATATATATATTGTAAAATAAACCAAATATTTTCATGGGTTTTGATGGGATATTAATGAATTGTATTGTATGTCCAAAGACAATGCTATTGAATTATTGTACTAATCAACATGCTATTGAAATATGGAGGGACATAATCCATGTGTCCTTGAACAATATGAGATGGAATATGCCGAGCTCTAGCTAGCTCATACTGCCTTAATTAATTATTTCTCTTAACCCATCTTTCAAGTAGAGATGACAACCCCCTAAATGACAAGAAAGATCAACTATTAGGTACTTTTGGGATAATGGGATTAGACATTGTACAAGCTATATAAGTCTCTCATTAAATATTCACTAATATTTTCATACTTATAATTGGAAAGAGAAAGAAAAGATGTTAACACGCAAAGATTTTTATAACCACACCCCTATTGACCCACTTTTTTGATTGAATAACGTTACATCCCTAATCATTGTCTCATATTTTAACCTCAAATTTATGTGACATGTGAGATACCGATTTATTATGAACATAGATGTGGGGTTACCTAAGACATTCAATGTGCTAGCTAGATGTACGTGGTATAAAATGGGGGTAAGAAATTGATGGGACGAAGCATTTTCCTTTTTGATTTATAGGAGGCACCCCATGTTAGTGTCAAGACTATATATTAAGAGAGGCCTTAAGCAATAAGGGAAAGGGTCTTAATCAAAATGACCCTTAATGTATCCCACTTAATAGGCCCAATGTAGTGCATTTAGAGGTAACATAAGCACATGCACTTGTCCTATATTTTGAATTTTCTTGCTAAACCCTCAATCAACCACATATCTACCTTAATAATGCTCCTTCTTCCTTTACTAACGTGACAGGGTTTACCACATCCAGGGGACAACTTAAACTCTACTAATTAACCATTTCAAATTTTAAATATGAACTTAATTAGTAAGTTCTTTATAAACACCAAGACCAAGATTATAATAGGATTTGACTTTAATTATGAGAAGGAATTAGTGATCAGCATTAATTACAAGGAGAACTAAACTAAACACTTTAAATTTTAACCCTAACAATCATCAAAAGTTTCTGTAAAAAAGCCTTGTATTGCTGGATTTGTCCCCCCCTTCAAGTTTTATAATTACATCTTATAGTGGGGAATGATGGTCAACTTTTAAAACACATCAATGACCTGAGATAACTACATAACTAACTTCTTGTAGGACCTAACTAGTTAGGAGAGAGTGTTCCTTATTTGGAGGTTGTGGGTTCAATTCCTAACGAGATCGCACGTAACTAGAATTATCAAGTGAACTAAGATCAGAATAGAATCACAAGAAGCAAGATAGTAGGAATTTATGTTATTTTTCACATATAATATAATGTCTTCCTTCATAGTTTATAATGATTACAAGATGATAAAGAACGACATAATCAATGATCAAATCAAAATATAACCACCAAACTCTTGGCTTTCTGGTATGCTCTCAAAATATTCTCTAAATCTAACCAATTCTAGTCTAACATTTTGTTCCTTCAAATAAATTTTCATAATAACCATCAGAGCACCCTTTTCTTTTGTAACGCAACATAGTACTGTGGAGATCCTAAAATATGCAATCAATTTGTTATCGTCGATCGAGTTCTATGACAATCCTGCAAGATCAAAAAGAGGATCGACAGTGAAATTTGGGCACCAATGTGGTGCCAGTCAGGGAAGCTTCTACGGCCAAATCAGTCAATGGTAAAAGAATATTTATAGTGTTCCAGATCACGTGGTCAACACGTGTTAACCGTACGGACGGACCTTGGGCTTTGATTGGGCCCAAGGCCCATGTTGGAGCTTCCTCAGAGGTAATGGGCTTTTAACCTTTAGTAGGTTGATGGGCTCTTATGATGCTGCCCCTATTGTTCTTACAACGGGCTTTCTTGTCGTTTGGGCCCGACTAGGCCTCTCAAGGGTCCAACCTTAAGCGTGATCAGCCCTAAGCCTGATGGAAAGAACATCTTCATAATCTTCATATTATGGATCTTTTAATCAAGTGGTTTTTGGCCCATACAAGTACTTATATATACATCACTTCTATTATACTTGTATATGAGGCTACTATCCTCCACCCTAATTTTGTACTCCATGTATTTTAGTCCCATTGCTCTCGCCGACGTCCCGAAGCAATTCTCCGCCACCCATTCACCTCCTAGCGGCGGCACCACTTACACAAACCCTGCTCCCGGCCGGAGAAACAAGCTAGGAGTGTAAGAAAGAACGAAAATGTGAGGGCTTTTTGCCAAACTATAGGCTAACTTTGACCAAGGAGGAACGAAAATGTGTGATGGTTTTTGGATTGGGTAGTAATGTTGGGTTTGTGACCTTAAACCCCTGTGAAATTATCAAATTAGGCCCACTTTTGGTATGAGTTGTTGGGCTGAGTTGCTTGGATTTGTAAGATAGAAATCTAGAATGTCGAGATTATAGGGTCCAACACAGTTGGGCCGCTAATTGACATTTTCTTCAATTATGCGAAAATAAATGAATATAAGGGGCGGGGGTGGGAATGGGAATGGGAATGGGAATGGGTCAATACAGTTGCAGGCGCTGCAGTGTAAAGTGCCTGTTTAACTGGCCACTTCACCAAACAGAGCTACGCCAGTGGTACCGCCATGAAATTCAAAGCTTCAATTTGGAGCTTCTTTTCCTGGACTGCTCAGCGTTCCAACTATCTTAATTATTTTATTAAATTATAACTAATTTGAAGTTTATTTTATATAAAAAAAAAAGTTAATAATAAATCTCATCTAAATAGCTTTTCAGTTAGTGTTGAAAATTATAACAACCGCTCTAGTAAACGGTGCAACTCTATCTTACATGTTAATTGGCTAATTGCTAAGATGTAATTTTCCCACACATTTTCCATGCCAAGCCCTAACATTTTTGCCCATTCTGGGCCAATGATCACGCCACAATGATAATAGCTAAAGCCTGTTAGTTTCTATAAATTGGGCCTCACTTTATTTAAAATGTACAACTTTTTCTTAATTAAAAATGTATCGTTAGCACTCTACATTCAGCATTTGCTTTCATTGGCCAAAACTTATGGTTGTCCAAGAAAATTATGCCAAATCGAATCGATCGTTTGATCGGTTATTGTTAAATATAGATTAATAAGACGGATCGAAAAAATCGATCAAAATATTAATAACCGACCGATCGATCAATTAAATTTATGTTAAAAAACCAATTGAAATCGACCGTGAATATCCCTAACCAAAATACACACTAAGCAATTTTGGAAAAAAGTCGGTGAAGTCTCGATCTCTCGCAGACTTGCACCAAAGAAATATATAATGTCACCATAGCCAAACAGTCCATATAATTAAGTATTGTACCAAAATCACACTTTTCATAAAACTAGATTTTACCCTACCGTCACCGTCCAACAATTTTATCACAATATCTTGTGATAAGAAATAAAGAAAAGAAGCGTTACGTGGGGTCAAATATTGGAATATTTATAACTTTGACGGTGTCCCCACAATTTATCAATCCACACGGAATTTCTATCTTAGATTCTTAATCAAACAATATTTAATCCCTTAGACAACTTCTCCCCGAAGGGTTTGGACTTCGGAGCCAATTTGCTGTAACTTGTGACGTGGCACTTTGCACTCCTAATATTAAATTGAAAAGGATGAATTTTGAATCATATAAAAAATAAATTGTCAAAAAAATAAATATAGTGAGTCAAACAAACCTTTTAATTATGTTATTATTTTTTAATGTTTTATAATTTGAAAAGATCATAATTGTTTCGTCCCATCCCCTATACAATTGGGCACATAAAACAAAGTATAATAACAAAACTCCTTCATATTACTGCCGCTAAACTAATTAAGAAACATATTATACAATTGGCTTGGATGAATTATTTCAACTATAATAAGATTCAAGGTCAATCAGAGTCTCGATAGTTTTATCGATTGATCTACTTTTGACATGTTCGCGATTTGAAGTATAATTAGGTCATGTAAAATAGAAGGAGTTAAATCACAAAAGAGAGAGAGCATAGTTTTTTTTGTTTTTTTTAATTTTATATTAGGGTACATTCTATTTTTTGTAATCTTCTCCAACATATTTGTGGAGGAGGTTTTTGTTGAACCACGTAAATTTTTGTATTTTTATTGTTTTGATTTAGTTATCTATAATTATTCTAACTTGGATTTATTATTGATTTGGTCAATCTCTTCTGTGAATTATCTCTTGATTGATTTATGTACAACATTATTAATTTGTTTGATAGTAATTATTATCTATTGCACCTTTCTTGTCTTGAATAAAAAATCTTGCTTGATAAAGTTGGCTATCAAAATTAATGAATAATGGGACCCAAAAGCAGAATAGCATGCAATCCTATCCACAGATCCTCCGAGAAGGACTCATCACCTTTTAAAATATTATACAGACCATACATACCTATGACTATGAGTAACCTTTTAAAATATTATACAGACCATACATACCTATGATATCAATCATTCCGAACCGGGTGCATACGTGTAAGCATTCTAATCACAATCCGCGCTCTCATCACCCTTCAATTCTCGGGATCGGAGGACTCTAATTATTACCTTCAATTTCCTTCCAAAACTCACGTTAAATCATGATTTTTTTTTAATATGACATATTAGAGTTTAAGAGTTAGGATTAGTGTTTAAGATTTAGGTCTAAGGCTTAATATTTAGAATTTAATATTTAGACTTTTTTTTTCAAAATATATTATATTATAACATTATGAATACCAAAATACTCAATCGCATGTTTTAATTCATGATTTTGATAGAGAATTGGAGTGAGAATTGGAGCTTCGCTATCCGTCCATTCTCATTGTCATCAACTAAATGCAACTACGCTTCTATAAATCAAGTAATCAACGGTCGGTATGCGGCCATGTTTACTAAGAGTGTGTTTGGATTGAGGGATTTGGGAGGAAAGGAAAATAAGGGAAGGGAAATGGAGGGAAGGGAAGAGAATGGAAGGTATAACATCTTTCCCTCCCATGTTTGGATAGATAAAAAAGAAAGGAAAGAAAATTGGTTTAATTTACTAATTTATCCTTATTTTGTATGTTAAAATATTATGTACAAGGACCAAATAGGTTTTTAACTTATAAATAAGTTAATTAGTCACTCATTCCCTCCAAATGACTCCCTTTTGGGGAAGAATAATTTTGACAAAAATTTATTGAAATCTTCCTCGCAAATCCTTCTCCTTAATTTTTTATAAACTATCCAAACAAAGAAATTGAAAGGAAACTCAATTTCTCTTTCCACCAAATCCCTCAAATTCAAACACACTCTAAATAAGCATAATCATTAATTAGTTCCACCTACTCTTTTATATAATTTTATAAGCATAAATAATTTTGAAAGGATAAATTCGGTGGCCGAAGAAACCAAGAACTATCTAATTCTAATTTGAAAAGGAAATAATAATAAATAAAAAAAACAAAAAACAATAATAGCACCTGAAAACGGAAATGGTTCAAATACATAGGCCATGCCACGTGGACGTTGTTGGTAGTGTTCGGTGTCATGGTATGTGTTGTTGGGCTTTTGGTCAGGTGGACCCCCTTGCATAATGCAGAACTAGAACCCTCGTGAACTGATGATGGGTGTCGTCAAAACTGATAGATTCTTCTTTTTGTTTTTGGGAGAGTGTAAAATGCGGACAGCTGTCCTGTCCAACGCGGTTTACAAAAAATACAACCGTGCCGATTGGTCGGATTGTAAAATTGGTGGACCGCTCATATTAATATTAGTATTATTTTTAATATTAATAATTTTTATTTTTTAATTAAATATGTGGTTGGATCAATAACCCGCTGGATGAACCAATGATCCAATAACTCACACAGATGAGAGTATTCGACACGATTTTTATCACATTGCCAAAAAAGTCATCACTCTCTGAGTAGTGAGTGGGCCTAATACCCAACCACCATCATTTTCCACTACCAAAAATGCCCTCGTTCTAAGCCCATAGTCTCGTTTATTTTTCGAAGGCAAATCCGGAACAAAAAGATCGTGCGTCATTAATTCATCATCATTCTCAAGTCTTGGAGCGTGAAGACGAGTGTAGATGATTGCCCTGCACTGCCGGTATATTCTTATCACCGCACCTGTTTCACGTGACGATGTTGCGAGAGACGCCTATATGACATCCACTAGATCAATTTTATTGTACACAAAAGCAAAATTATATTTGTCCAAAATAACTTTTGTTATGAAACAACTCAACCTAAAAAATAGAATAAAAGGCACAGTAGTGGTCATTACATACGTCTATTATATTTACCAAATTTAAAAAATTGTGTGGATCTTGATGACGTCAAAAATAACACTGACCCAACTGGACGAATAAGTTAGTTAGACTAATTCCTTCCTTCTTGATCGGCTGCATTTCTTCCTACAAAGGAAGCAAACGTAAGCTACGGTAGAGCCCTGAGGGTGTGCTCAGAGGATCTCTCCGACGCTCAAGTTAGTACGATACTAAATTAGGGAGGATGGCTCATTGTTCGGAGCTCTGCCTCTTGCTCACAGTAAATAGTTCAAAGTGCAAGAGTTAGAATCCTTACCTGAGGGTCGAGGTTCCCCTTTTATATGAGTTGAAGTGTTTGAGTTGTAGTAGGAGTCAGACTCTCTCTCATTGGTTTTCCAGAGGATTTCTCGTAGGATAAATCTCATCTATATTCCTCTCCAAAGTCCAAAGGGGTTGAACTCTGTTGAGAGTTAGTGTCCTATTGGGACATTAATGTACTGAAGTTGTGCCTTACCTTGGTCGAATAGACATAATGTACCTCGGTCGAATAAGGGTGAACTCATCTTGATCGGGTGTGGGAGCCTACATCAGTCGGGTTAGATATAACGTACCTCAATTGGTATTTGGGAAGCTACCTCGATCGATCCTGAGATACTTTCATACTAATGTTCAATTGGATAAGTTTTGTCTAACTGGCTCAGAGGTGTCATGTGTCCATGTATAATTGATGGGGTTATTTTGGTATTATCAGACCTCATACTAATAAATAGACTAAACAAAGACTAGACGTGTATGATTAAAACTAGAGAAAAATTATATTGATTTCTACTATACACCCTTAAGCCAACTGAAAATGTAGTTGTTTATGAATTATTATAACTAAAACCAGGCATGAAGACCCAATAAAAAAAAATTGAAAATCTTGGTGTTGGATTTGAGGTTTTGAATCACTCAACAAACTCAATTGGCAACAGTGAAACAAACAATGAGAAGATAAATAAATAATACACGTAGGACATGAAACAGAATGACACGTGGATGGTATAATTGATGATGCATATATACGCGTTATGCAAGGGTGAAGAAGGGTAGAGTGGAGAATTCATGCAAAGACTAGATTGTATAAATACTAATGTTGGTAGCGATACTGGATTTACCTTTTCACCTTATCTTCTAATTTAGAAAACGAATGATTCAGAGAAACCTAATCGCTTCGATCATTTAATTGCAGATTTGCAGTCTCTCAGTTATAGCTCACACTGACACTTTACCTTCCTTTTTGTCTCTGTCCCATTTCCTCAAACACATTAGCTACACAAATAACGCGGTCACTCTTCTTTGACAGTTGATCATTTGACATGTATGGCATCGGACGAGAGTATGACCGTGCTTTCTTCTATGCAGGAAGATGAGTACGATGATACTGATGATGGGTTGGATCAACATCCGCTTCTCCATAGCTTGTCTAGATTGTCTGTATGTACTAGTTCGATGTGTACCAACGAAGAAGAGGAGGACGAAGAAGTGGATGGTATTGATGGGGTTATGATGAATTATATGTCGAGGTTGTCAATTGAGAGCTTGGACGCCGACGACGAGGAATTCTCTGACGGTAAAGGAGGCAAACGCATCCTAGACATCTCGGAGGACGACGACGACTCTGACAAAGAACAGCATTGTTACTCGCTGCCGGCTACTCCCCCTCGCCGGAGAAATCGAGGAGGGGTAGTGAATCAACAGGTGGACGTTTCCAAAGACTACGCCAGTGAAAACGAAGCCCAGAAGGGTCTGAGGAGGGAAAAGATGGGAAGGAATTTGAGGCGGAGAAGGATCATTAGAGAAAGATGGTTAGGTGGTAAGGGGAAGAACAGAGGAGAGGAGAACAAGAACAGTATTAGTGGAGAGAGTGAAGATGCCGGTGGTGGGGTGGTGGTGATAACTAGGCCGAAGGGAGGGAGTAGGTCGCTTTTCATGGACTTGGATGAAGTGAAGGCTTGTAGGGATCTTGGGTTCGAATTGGAACATGAGCGGATGCTGGAGATGCCAAGACGTTCGTCTCTTTCAGCATCAACCCTTGAGACTACCAGCAGCGGTGGCACTTCTCCTATAGCGAATTGGCGCATTTCCAGTCCTGGTTAGTCAGTATTCACTGTCTCCACTCATCAACAATATCAAAAATGGGAAAAAGATTGAATTTTGTAATTGATTCATGTGACCTGATCTGACCACAAATGTCTTACAGGTGATGATCCGCGAGACGTGAAGGCTCGACTCAAGGTCTGGGCGCAGGCAGTGGCACTTGCATCTACATCACAACGTTGCATCTAACTGCTATGATTTTAGATCTTTTTCTATCCACTGTTCTGGTGGTAGAAGAAGAAAATTGTTTTGTTTTTCTTCATTTGCTTCAGACTTGTTCGATCTAGGTGCTTCAATCACTACTGATGCAGGGGTGTCGGTAGGGGAGGCTTGAGAATTGTTATTCCCAGCTAATCACTGATTACTACTCTCTCTTTTTTCCTGACCTGTATGGCTATGTAAGCCGTTTGTAAATATAACAAAGAAGGTCAAAGGCGTGATGAAACATTGGAAAACCATTGGTGGTTTGATTTTTTGGGGGAAGTTATGTGCATAGAACATTGTGTTGGTTCTCAGTTTATGTTCCAGCTCTGTTTTTTTGATTGATTTGAGTTGAAAATAACATTATTGCATTGCAACATGTCAAAAATAGCTTGTGTTAGCTTTGGAGATTCAAGTGAGACTGTGAGTGTTTTCATTGAGAGGTATTCTATTCCTTGAATTTCTAGAACAGGATTTGGAAATCATCTAGGAATTGACAATCCATACCAAAATGTTGTAGGACCTTGTTTGCTTCTGCTTGAGCTCAATACCGTTCTTCCAATCACTAACAATTTCTTTAGTCAGTTCTCTTCTTGTTAATTATCTCTTCGGGTTGGGATATTTCTTTGTGGAATCCTGATTCCGTGGGTTTCTCTCACTTTCGGGTCCTTACTCCCATGGGCTACAGTATAGTCTTACCTATCCCCAGTGTGGTACGAGTTGTTCCGATGGCTTTAGATTTACGTCCACTCAACTGTTCGAATGACATGTTAGGTTAATTGGTTCCTCGGTTACCAGGGGCGGAACCACCCACAACCAAGGGTGGTCGACTGCCCCCCTTAAATTGAACCACCCACAACTGACTTTTGAGTATATTGATAACCATCATCCGACCTATCTCTACAAGGGTCGAATGAAATTATCTGCCTGACTGTGTGGTTCGGTTGATTATCTATTGGTCGGTAATGACCGATAAAATTGATCCATGGTAAACCCTAAAAAAAAGCATTCATATAGAAAGACGCGAATGTAATTAAAATGTCAATTTGTGCAACCATTCATATGTATAAATTGTATGTATTCTCAACATATTTATTACTGTTGTTATTACATATTATTATTATTATTTGGGTCTAGATATAATTCTTGGGAACACAATTTCCAGAAGCAGCAACTCCATTTTCAGCACATTTATCCCAAATCTCGGCCCCCCTTTTATTAGCTTCAGCTTCTAAGCCTTTAAATAGTGGATTTTTGAGAGTATCCCTTATGAGTACACCATGACAAGCTTGACCACCCTGCACAAGTTTATCACAGGCTTCCAGGCTTGGTACTCCTTTGTTCTTGAAGATATAATCGAAGATCTGTTGACCCTCCTCTATCGGAATCCTCCTTCTGCAATTCGCAATAATCATTTCATATCTTGTTTGTTGCCCGATCGCCATCTTCATAGATCCACTGATCATCACCATGAAGAAAACAATCAGAGTTGAAATTAGATTTAACCTTGCCATGATGTATGTATATGTTGGAGATGCTTTCAATTTAATTGGTTATTCAAATGCAAAGAAATACAACTATTTATAGGAAGATCACATGAAATAACATATGCGTTTTATTAGCTTAATTTTTTTTTTTTTTATAGAATCCAATTCCTTGTTTATTAATTGCAGAATTTAACTCTTAATTAATGATGTGAAACCACCATGAAGAATTTAATTAATTAAATGAAAGCAACTTCCATCTCTTAATTAGAATGGTATATGATTTAGGCATGGTAGATTAGGTACATGAACAAAGTCGATTAAAGAAGTCATTAAAATTATCATGGTATTTATGGTATTGTTTTGTTAACTCGAAGTCTTGGAATTGACAAATATTTGACAAAATGAGATAATTTTTAAGTACCCGAAATAATAAAAAAATTTTGATAGATGAACTCATATGACATATTCAAGTCGAGGCACCTTGGTGTATGTTGTTTGCGACATTCTTAGGAATCAATGGATTAATATAACACCGTTGAATTTCGTGTTTGCCTATATCCACTACCCTCTACATCATATAGCATTGCGACAGCGAGAAAAATCAAGAGATTTGTATAGGAGAGAGTAGGAAGCGAAGAGTAAGACCTAAAAATACACGACCTGAAATACTAAAAAAATATAGATTCAATAAGAGTTGATGAACGTATGATCCTAGATAGATATCAGTGGTGGACCCCAAGAATTATGATCATTGGGGGCACAAAAATGGTGCGAGGGTGCTGCCCCTGAATTTTTTTTTGGGGTTTTTTATGTATTGGATTTTCAAATATGGATAGCAAACACAAAAAACAAGTTAATAATAGTTCAAAACAATAAGAAAATACATTGTTATTTATCACAATTGTTCGATGCGAGTTTTCATAGTTTGAGAATGGGATATTACAACATTCGTAAAGTTCAAATCAACTCAATTTTCTATGTAACAAACAATACAATCATTCAAAAATTGATAGGACTTAGGAGGGTTGGGTCAAAATTACTTACAAGGTAAATGACACACAATAAAGTGGAGTTAGGGCCTGAGACTTAGGAGAGTTGGGTCAAAATTACTTTGTGGGCTTTAGTGGACTGGAGACCTTATTTTTTTGACTGTGGGCCTATGTATCAAATTGTCAAAAACACATGTATACTTAGTGTAAATTTTGAAAATTCACTAGGGGCCCGTGCCCCCAATCCACAAAAGGTAGGTCCGCCTCTGATAGATATGAATGGTGAAAACGAATGCACATTGTGGATTTCCGTTATTTTTCTCATGGACTCATTAATGCGGGGCAATGAACGCTCTACTTGAACCTGTTGATTAAAATCATGAATACCAGGATCAAGACTTCAATACCTTCTTGATTCAAACAAATACCAAGAGTTGAAAACTCCTCTTCAATATTATTTTGAAATAAAAATCTACCACTATCTTAAGGGGTTACAACCTTAAATAATATGAAAGTCAAAACCCTAAAATAACTTGAAAGAAAACAGAATAATAAAATCTCTACAAAACGCTAAAAATAATGTAAAAGATCAAAATAACATTAAATTGCTAATTTGAATGCCTAAACGATGAAATTTAGCCAAAAACCAACGGATGTAATGGCAATGTGCAATTTTCAACTTAATTCGATACCGTCAACAATTGCCTTATTGACCATTATGTCCTAATTTTCATTCCATATCATACTTCTCCAAAAATGTGTTGGTCATCCGATGCACATCACTCATTTGAATACTTGATGCTGGTGGTGATACCATTATTCCTCCCCCAATGAATGCTGGTGGGTTGGAGATCAACCAAGAAGAGAAGAAGGGAACATGATGATGCGCCTAAAACCAAGAGTAGACATAAAAGAAGGTATCCCAAGGTTCAAATGCACCAAATGTGGAGGAGAATGACACTATAAAATAGAAGAGGTTGTAAAAATCCACCAATGTGTCAGCTAAAAGGACCAAAGAGTTACTTCACCTGCCTCTCAGTCAATTGGTGCTGGAAGTGACATTCCATTGAAGGAGCATAAACAAGCATAAGCCCCCGGTAAAAGGACCAAAGTTAATGCTAGGGAGATGCCAAACGTGTTTGGGTCTCACATGTTTCAAAGTAATAATTTCAAACATACATCCGCGTTTTATGATTAATTAAAGAAAAAAAATCTCCAATGTATCGGTTCGATTATGTTATCAATAGAGCTTTATAGTACAAAAAAATGCCATAATCAAAACCAACATAATTTAGATTTCTTAATAAGTTGCAACCATATTTTATTTGCAACTATATATTATTATTTAGTACATAAACAAAGTTTATTATTTGAATAATTAGATATATAGTAGTATAAAAATTAAATGTCAAGTCTGTGGCACACATTTACTAACAGAAAGACATTTATTCCAAATCTCATCACTCCTTTGTAGAAATCCAACTTCCAGTCCTTTAAACTCTGCTCTCTTGAGAGTTTCGTTTATGAGAACATCATGACAAGGTTGTCCTGCCTTCACAAGTACTTGGCAAACTTCATCGCTCACAGACTCTTTGTTCTTGAATATGTAATCATACAGTTCTTGCCCAGGACCTATCGGAATCCTCCTTTCGCAATTGGCAATAACAATCTCATATTTTGATCGTTGTCCGACTGCAATCTCTACTGATCCAGTTGCATAAATCAAAACCATCACAGTTGAGATTATGCCCATCAACCTTGCCATGGTTCAGAAATCTCTCTCTCTTTTTTCTTTTTTGTAATATTTGTGTGAGGAGAGATGGTTTTGAATTTTTGTTGTTTTTGATATGCAATGAAACACACAGTAGAACATTTTATAGAGAGAGTGTTTGCGTTTTACAACTAGTTAATTAATTACTCTTGATGACCTAAAAACATATATATACTTCATTTATACTGTCAACTGTTGAGTATATTAATTGCAAATAGAACGTTATTAATTATAAACCAAAGCTAATTACTATAAAGCATAATCAATATTGTCATTTCTATTGATAAAATAAATATTTATTATTGTATCATTTGCTCGAGAGTCGTTAAATATACCACATCGGTTTCGTAAACCTAAACCACATAATATATATGGAAATCAATGTCTCCACCACACTAAGATGCCTTTTTCTTGGGCCTAAATATCACTTATCTAAATATCGTTAGTTGAGACGGTCTAGGAAGAAGATAAGGTTTGCTCGTGTAATATGATGTTCCGTTAAGGGATTTAGAAGACATTGATTCATGTTCCAATCAAACCTAGAATTCGAGTTTTCAACAAGATGTTACACAGGATTTTTACTATTAAACTGCCATGGCAACAGATCACTTTTGTTTACAACACAAAACTAAATGTTCTGTAGTAAAGAATAAAGTATATAGAAATGAACCCTCTACACCTTTCTTCCTTGGGAGTTGCAAGTTTACTCACTCAATTAACTCAGATTGAACCATGAATTCACCCTCCAATTTCCATCTGCAAAAGAGATGCCATATCGCTGCAAGGAATCCAATCTCGTTGCTCCCAAATTATCTATTTACAACTTTGTAAAAAGGAGGAAGAGAATGACTTAGCATGAGACAGCAACATTACTAAGAGTGGTCACACATGCAACGAGTGGAACAAGCCAGTTGAAGCATAAACAAGAACTGATCCTTGAAGGTCACGGTCCACCTTAATGTGAGCACGGAAAATCTTCTTATCTGCCATTACATCACCACACATTTAGCAGAAAATGGAAAAAAAGAAAGAAAGAAGAAGACCAAAACCAAAACCAACCTTCCTCGTTTATTCTTTACTCTTGTTAGCTCATAATTCACTCTTTCGCAAAATCTTGTAAAACACTTGAAGGCACAGCACTTACCTCCTTGAAAGAATGTGATGTTAGAAAACCTCAAAGTAGCCTTTCTTCTGAGTCAAATAGTACAACATGGCTAGGCAGAGACCAATTTCTAGCATATTCAGATGCAAAATCAATAGGGTTGTTCATGAATTGGTCAGACTCATCCTGGATTCCTCTTTCTTCACTGTTAGATGAGAAACCGACACCAGAATTAGCAAGAAATGACCCATAAAGCGGCAAAACCAATATACATAGATGCTTCAACCAAGTTGTTGAAGTCCAAACCTCGGTGTGCAGTCCAGAAAACGCATTGGTAAGTTGCAATGCAGAGTGGAGTAGTACGGTGTGGCATGGCAGGGCATCAAGAAAATTGCACTCTTCACTTTCCCATAACGAGCTTCATTGGATAGGTAGTTGATCGCATCTTCAGTACCTCTCTGTCACAAGTCAACTCACCAGGTAACTGTCAGTTTAGCGGAAACAAATAGGACTAAAACATGAAGATTCATATTTTCTTTTTTTTTTTCAACTACATAAAACTTCGGAGGAAATTTTCTTTTTTTTAGAAAAGCCTGATTGTTACGCCAAAATAACTTACATTTTGAAAACATTTTTACATTTCTGACAGCATAGAATGGTTAATAATGGCGGGTAGTGAAATCAGTCCATCAGTAGTGCTTCTTGCCATTGAATAATGTGTTTGAAAGGAGACAGGTAACTGCTTACAGCTGCAAGAATTTTTTTGTGAAAGCAACATAAACTAAATGAAATATGATCTTTATCCATGCATGTAATCAGGCAATATATGCAGTTACAAAGAGAATAGGCAAGTGGTCAGCTTTGGCTTTACTAAGGAGGCAGTTGATATACCTGATGAACCAAACTCATGTACAAGGCCATTGGAATATTGGTGGCCAGTAAGAACAAAATGGCAAATTGTAGTTTTGAAGGCCATTTTGCTGGAATGTTCAAAAATCTTCTCCTCTTACCATCTGGAGCACTAAGTTCTTAAATTGCATTGACACAAAGCATGTAGTTCAATTCGAAGTATCTGAATTCTTTATGACCCAGCAGACTATATGTTATTAAAACCCATGCAACAAGGCCAAAAAGCTTCCATTGTTTAGATTTGACGATGCCAGCAATGGAAAACAGCAAGAATGTGAAGGCCATAGCTGGAAACCCTTGAGTGAAGTACCAGTGCCACTTATGAGTTCCATAATAATCTCCCCCAGCGGAAAGAAAATTGAACTTCAAAAAATTAAGAGGCACTAAGATCCATGAGCCGTACATCAAACGATCTAATATATTTCTCAGTCAAGGTTTCAGGGAAACTGTGTAGTATCTCAACACCATCATCATCTAAGCTTTGAAAGGTATTTGGGGTTGGCTACTCAAATTTATAATGAAAGGTATTTGAGTCCGCAAGGTTGACCGTCTGAATATAGGTGTTAGCAAAGAAACAAACCCATTACCCATCTATGGATCACCAGGACTGGTCCCTGAGATAACTAGCAAAGGGTATGACTGGAGTATAAACCACTGCACACTTGAACAAGAGTTGTACCGTGCAGGTCCACACTTGGGGATGAACCATTGTATTGCCTTGGTGTCTAGTCATCCACTCTATTTCTATCCTGCCCAGATCCAAATACTGCAGTCATCAGGCACAGTTCTTTAAGCTTACTTATGCTGTCAAAATAAAATATATCATTTGTGATTGCACACCAAGGCAAGGGGAACGTTGATTCCAGAATAAAGTTTCAGATAAGTCCAGCATTTCAAAGCATGAGTACTGATGACAGTGAGATAAAAACATGACGATGTGCATTAAGTACCTACCCAACCGGGACCACCTCTAAGATGACAAATCTCAATCTATCATGTGCCACAAATAGTTCAAGAAGGCCAACATAGATCCATATAATAGCACTTGTTGGTCGAATGGCACAAGCTAATGCAGCTAAAGCCAAAGCCCACTTCCTTGAATTTGAAGAACCTTTATGAGAAGAACCCGTAAAACAGGGCCAGTAGTACAGGGCCACCACTGTAAGGACAGTCTCCAAACTATTTGATAGCGTGCAATTAAGACAGAAAAACATGAACCAGTTCCCCAATTGCCAGAACAGCTTGTGCAAGAGTTAAGCGTCATTCGTTACAAACACAATTAACTTTACTATGTCTGTTGGTATTCACAGTGGGATAACAGCTTCAGATAGACACTCCCACATCGGAAAGATGGGGGAGTTAAGTTTTGTTTATAAGGAGGGCAAAGGCCACTCCTTAACATGTCCAATAGGTTTTCACAAGAGCCCATGAAACATTGGTATTGTGGAGAAAGTAATGGGCAACAATTTTATCAACCATACAAAAGCTTAATAATGATTTAATAAACATAGGTAAAAGGATACTGCCCATTTTGCCACATGACTGCCAAAGATGACATAAGAAAGTTTGTACAAGTAGAAGTCACAAACTGAAGAAAATATGGGCCGGAGCTGACAACAAGTTGGGCCCTTCGGCCCTCCCCCTAAAAGGCCTATTAAGGGGAGGAAGGCTTGCCTCATTTGTACAAGACAACAAGAGCCATCCCAGCCGATGTGGGATTTTTAACACGCCCCCTCACACATGGGCTGGGCACTCCAGTCCCCCATTTTTTGGGCTTTTTCCATGTGCGGGATGATACGTGCCGGCTCCGATACCATGACAACAAGTTGGGCCCTTCGGCCCTCCCCCTAAAAGGCCTATTAAGGGGAGGAAGGCTTGCCTCATTTGTACAAGACAACAAGAGCCATCCCAGCCGATGTGGGATTTTTAACAGGAGCATCCGAGGAGCCCTCATCTGTGAAGGACGAGAAACAGGATACGGTATAAACAAGCCAAAAAAATAAAGCATGAATGCAGCTAAAAGCAGTTGCAACAATAGAAATACAAAATAAAATCAGACACAGTAACTTAACATCATGTCTTGAATTTATCTTTCTGATGAAATGATTTGCATCAATGCCATAATGCTATGACACTAATGACAGAGTCATCTGAAAATTATAAGAAAACAAATAGAAAAATTTGAGCAAGAGTTCTCAGTCATGCTAAAGTCCTAAGTCATCCCACAAATCCTAGAAGCAACACATTGCTAGATATATTTTCCCCTTCCTTTTTTCCTCAACAAATCAGGTTTGCAGATCAACTCACACCAATATATTGAATATGCTGAATTAGTGTTAACCATATAAATTATGACATTCAACAACCATGGAGTATCAAGACCCAATAATGCAAGAACTTTATAAAGCAAAGCAAAAATCATCGGATGCAAATAGCTACGAATCCCTTTATTCCACTCCCATGTCAACTGACCGTACCTGCCATTTTAACGTATCAGTCTATAAGTAGCATCTCCAAATCACATTCACCACTTCCAATAAAACCAAACCAGAAGAAATAAAAACACACACATATTACATACAGATTGGCCTCAACTTTCCTCAAACAACAGAAATATTTTCTAAATTGAAAATGATTCAGAAAATACCCAAACACCAATCTATGCGCCACTTCGAGGGCTTGCCAGTGCTCATCTGGGTTGAAGTAGGTTTCAACAAGCAAAGAATTGACAATTCGAAATACCAAACAAAGCGCGAAAACATTCTTCGGAGAGGAGAAAAGCCGGGATTCCATGGATTTCGTCCTTTTCTCTTCTTCTTCTTCATGAGAGACATCCGGTTTTGCACGAGCGGGTTGAGATGCTTTCGGTCTCTGCCTCATTTTGCCTCCGTAAATGGAGATCCTAAGGCAGTAATTTATATGTTTATGGTTGGTTTGGCACAGCGAAAATCTTGATTTTCAATCTAGCGGGAATGTTCTGAAAAAAATGCTGAGTTTTAAGCTGTGAAATATGCTGTGAGGTGTTTGGTGAACTAAAAACTAACGCTAGTGGAAAAATTATTGAAATAAAGTATTATAATATTAATTTTTATTTTTTTATCAAAATTAATCTAATAAATATAATTCTTATTAAAATTAATTTTAAGTATTAATTTAATTAATCAAATTAAATTAAATATTTAAAATTAATTTTAAGTATTTTTTAATTAATCAAATTAATTAAACTTACATTTATTTTATTTTTTAATTAATCAAATAATTTTTGTTACATTTATTGTATTTTTAATTAATTTATACTTTTTATTAAAATATACTTATATTTAAATCATTAAATAATAAAAAATTAAAAAAAACAAAAACAACAGCTTTTTGACGTGGGACCCACGTCAAAAAGCTGCAGCACAGCGAAAACGTAAAAGAAGCTCCCTAGCGGATCCGCTGGCCAGGAACCAGTAGATCCGCTGGCTCCGCTGTGCTGTTTGGCACAGCGGAAGGCGGAAGCGGATCCGTTAGCGGATCCGCTGCCACTTCTGCTGTGCCAAACAGGCGGTATGTTTATTCTTCTTGGACTTGAATCTTGTATCTCTTGGGCTTGGACATTTTATTGGACCCAAAAGTTTCAAAGCACTCAAACCAAAGTTGTGGGCCCGGTGGTACATATTTGGGCTGTCTACAAATAGGCCCAACCTTACTTACAAATTTTGGTTGGGCTCTTGTAGAAGGAATTTGTGTTGCAGGCTTGCAGCAAACAGTAGAAGGCAATGCAACCTTAGGGTTAAGGCCGTGTAGAAGTCATTGCAGACTTGCAGTTTATTGTAGTTTTAATCACAAAGTTCGGTCTATTTATAATGTGGGGTCCACATAAATTTTTGATTGTGGTAAACAGATCAAACGTCTATGGTTAAAACTGCAATGACTGCTACTGCAGGAGCCCTCGTTCACTCGTCTGGCAGCTTTTATGTCTGATCAGTGTAAATTTAGTCTTTCCATTGTGCGTTTAGTTTGATCGAATTATGGGTATGTTGTCTCACATCGCTTGGGTAAGTCCAAGTGGTATGGTTTATAATAAAGACCCACACTTTCTCACACACCCAATTATCTTTTTATTTGGCATATGTACTATTAAGTGAGATGTCTCATAAAAAATAAAACCGTGCAAATCCGATGTATCCACGATAACTTGATAATCCAAAGTGGACAATATTAATTTGTAGTGAGTGGTGGGATTTATGACAGGGTTGCAAGCCACATCTCCCATGATGAAGTATGCTAAGCATCTACTTATCCTTATTGATTAAAGTAGATCTTGTAGCCAATATTCTCTTATTCCATAATCACAACAGAAGGAAAAAAGAACAATTCTCATCTGCAAAAACCCCCCACTTAACAATACGTCTCCTATATAGCAGGATTCCTAGATTCTAACTCCAATTTGAGCTACCCACACTCCTTTTGACAACATTAAGAAATGTCTACTCATATTTTACTTTTATTTGTGCATGTACCACAATCTCATGTTTTTCAATCAAATGACGTTGATAAGATGAAGAGGGGTGGCCACTGGCCAGCACCCATTGAACCATATAGCATAATTTTTAAGTCTAGTGGAATAACAGGTCTCTTGAAGCACCTACAATCACTATTAAGAAATCCCCCTCCACTCACATACATAATATATAATATCGTCCACTTTGGGACAATAACAAGTCGTGACAACGAGACAATCATCTGATACCATGTTAAGAAATCCCACCCCACCCCACTCACATACATGATATTGTTTGTTTTAGGTTTGTTGGTTCCCGTAAATATATTGGACTCGCACGGTTTTGTTTTTCTTAAACCCAACAAATGGGCTGCTTTAGTATGTGAGAGGGGGGCTCACTCTTATGAACCCATATCTTTTGGCTTTACCTATTGATGTGGTACAATAACAGGTCGTGACAATCACCACAAAATGGCAAGTTGACATTAAGAATTCATAATTGCACCAAAAAGAATCAAAAGATATGCTCATCGCCAAGAACATTGCGCGTCACTTCGCACATTCTTAAAGCAGTAGGTGGTCTTTGTTGAATACATATATGATATGTGTATAAATAGGCCTTATTAGGTATTGTTCAAGTATGAAACAGAGCTGTTATACAGTTATTGTCAAAGGTTATTTCTTTGTGGTGTGGTATATTTGATTTTCTGTGTTTGTTCATTGTTTCCAGTCAAATGTTGCATGCTGCTGTTAATGTTGGATGCATCTCCTTGCAGGTATACTTCATTAGATGGATTCGGCTAGAAGTTCCAGTGGATCAAAGTATGAGTGTCTCTTTAATTTTAAATAGCCAATTTACACAACTAATATCAATTGCCACAATGAGAGGAAAGCCACCAATGAAAATAAGTAATAGGCAGCACAGTTTAACACTAGAAATTCGAAGGGACAAAAGTATAGATAAGCCAACTTAATGACAGAAGAAAGGTTACCTGTTTAATGGTCCATTTTCCTTCAAAGAGTTGAAAATCTCCTTCAGTCATTTTGAATTCAATATCACGCCTCTTCCCTGAGGGGAAGTTCTCCAGATCTTTCTCATAACAATCCAAAATGCCTTTAGCATTAAATTTCAGCCCAAATAGCAAATTTTGCTGCCCTATCTGTTCAAAGGATTGTGCAGTCAAATCAGTAAGGCCCAACAAAGGTCTGGACCAAATTCTGCAGAGCATGCCAAGAGTGAAAGTTAACTTTTTCTTTAAAATGGCTATATTTAAGTGCATATTTGCATAATATGGAGTGACAGAGAGATGGAAGGCTTGGGCCTCATGTGCAATAGTCAAAAGAACCTTGTGGACGATAAATCAAAACCACAGAGTTGTAAGATCCACGGTTCTGAAGCTGTAATAGATCCTCACAGAAAGTTCTTGTTGGTAGATATGTTGCAACTGAAAAGGTTAATTCACATCAATTGATGAATGTCTTATATGTCCCTTCATACCATTCAAACAAAATGTCCCTTCATGATATTGTTTGAATGATACAGCATTAATGAACAAAGACATCCTGCATTTATGCTTCAAGGAATGGCTTCAGTCACAATGACAATAAGCAATCGCATAGAAGACATCATTCACATCTAGGAAATATGCATGCCCAACTAAAACTGAGTTAAAATCTACTTCAACATCATCAATAGGACCTACATGGCAGCACCAATCAAGTAATAAGAGAGGTTTCTCTTGATTCTCTCGAGACCAAAACCTCCTCACGACTTCATAAGGTGTATCCCTTTTGGGTTTCGTTCGTCGGTGCACTCCTCTCCTCGCTTTTTCATTATGGATGGGTCTGATCTCGTCGTCCCTCAATCTGGATGGATTGATGGTTTCAAGGATTTTTTTGGTGGACTCTTCTGCAACAGGCGGCCTCTTTAGGGGCTTCTTTTATCAAAGAGAGATCATGAGAACTTCTCCTAATAGACGTATGGCTTCTTTTCAACTGTCTTATACTTTATTAGATTACCAGGACATTGCCCCTCTAGTCAAATGTCCACCATGATCTAGAAGACTACAGGCAAAGAATTTCTCTAATGTAAATCCATACATTTTAGTAGGAGTGTAGGACCAATCTCAAACTTCACCCACATTTGATTACCAGCATGGCATGGCAGAACTCATTCCATATACACATTAAAAGCAATCAATTGAAGTTGAATTCAGGGATCAATTCATTCCACAAAGACATCTCTCATGCCAAAAACAGCTCCCACAATAATTTGAAAATGCTCAAAAAGCGAGTGCATTGCGAATCAACTAGTAACTGAAATCAAATTAAAATACCTGATAGAGTCGAGCAAATTTTTCTCTCTTCTCGACCAATTGACTAACAGCAAGTCCGGGAATGAAATCCGCGAGCTTCTCGTAATCAGTCAAGATATCCCAAATCGTGTCAAGTGAGGCCTCGATGGCAATCTTTGCCCGAATCCTGCGGGTCCGCTTCCCTAGCCTCTCTATCTCAATATACACACCGTCCTCCTGCGAGGAATCTGAAATCTCATCGGACGAAAACAAGTAATCATCGGTAACCTCGTCACTATCAATCTCATTCTCGTCATCGTAATCAGTGGAATTCGATGACGAAGGGGAATCTGTGCAGTTGCAATAGAGACGGCTGGCCGTGAGAACAACGAATTGGGAGGCGTTGATTGTGGAGAGAAGGGTTGGAATTCCGGTGGGGACAAGTGGAATGGGAGGAGGAACAGAGTGGGAGAAGACAACGAGAGGAGAAGAGGAGTCCAGCGAGACTGAAAACGCGCGCATATTTTGTCAACCACAGCCATAGAGACCTTCCCCCACATTTTCTTTCTGGCTTTGGGAAATTGATGTTGGAAGGGTATTTCATCAAGCCCAGCCCAAATGAAATTGGGCCAAGTGGCAGAATGTCGGCCCACTTTGGGCCCAAATTGAACTGTAACAAGTCCTCATCTATTCTGAAAAGAAATCATCTCCACTTTCTTCCCCAAATCAAACCCTAACTAATCCTTACCCATTATGAGAAGAATCCACCCCACTTTCTTCCCCAGATCGAACCCTAAGATAATAGGCAAACTTTTTTCTGCTTGGAAATGGGCATCAGATTAGTAATAACCATATGGACAAGAAGATATTCATCTTATAAAGGCTAAAGATGCTATCATCTTTCTCTTTGTATTGGCTTTCCTTTTCCTCTTAGTGGCAAAGGTATATGTTTCTCGGTTATTCCAGTTTCAAGATCTTTGAGCTCAAAAGAGGGTTCTTTGATGCCTGGGAATTGGAGGAAGTGTCGAGGATAACTGTGATTCCCAATTTGATGTTGGGTATGCGGTGAACAGCATTGTTATGGAGGACTATGAACTTAATCTTGTAAGGAGGATTTTGGGGCAAAACTGTGAGGTCTGGTGTGCTAAAGCTGAATGTATGCTTGGTGATAACATACTAACATGCCTGGTGGTGACATAATTTGATACTGTGACACTTAGAAGAGTGTAAGCTATGTCTTTCAATGGAATGGTCTTGGCTTTAAGAAGAATGAAACTGTAAACAGCCACAATCTGGGATTTACTAAAACATCAATGCCCTCGTTTCTTGATCTAAGAATGTTTCGATTGTATCTTGCAATGGTCCTTTGGGCAAGGCTGGATGATGATCCTGCCTGGCCTTTCAGAAGACTGTTCAGAAGAAGCCAAAGGACCTTCATTGGCTGGCCTGAGCCAAGTAATCCTTGGATAGGAATCAGTACAACAGAGAGAGATATGATTGCCACACTTTCATTCGGTTAACATTCGATGATGCTTTTTATATGCTTTTTACATGATAGCTGATTGCTGATTTTGTCTGGTCCAAGCAGAGGTGTATTTGCTTATTTGAACACAACACCTAGTTCATTTGTTTTCCTGCACAATTAACTGCCCATGGTATTTTTTCAATAATTTTCTGCATTTACCTTGTGCAGACTCCATGGCTGGATAATTGCCATGTTGTTTTCGGAAACGTCATTGATGGAATGGATGTTGTGCATAAGCTTGAATCACAAGAAAGAAGCAGGTTCTTATATTAGGATGATTATGAATGTGCCTTGTGCCAATGCTGAACTGAACCAAGCCTCTTATGCTTATTTTAAGCTTATTCTTATTGCCCAGTATGCAAGTACTTGGGAATGGTTACATAAATCCATATGAAGTGTAAGTTTAAATAACTAGTGTGGATACAATTCGAGTATGGTGAGTTTCTGTGGAAGACTCAGGAAATTCATGCAAGGACCACTGTTGCAATTGCACTGGATTGGATGACTTGCTCAAGCTGTTCCCCTTCAGTGTTTTCCCATATTTCAGGTATTGCTTCTTTGATATTGTGAATACTGTTCAAGGCATAGTCTGCACCTGGCACTAATACTGAGCTCCCCACCTACCATTGATATGTTTCAAATTTATGTGACTCAATTAAGGATGAGAGAATTTTATACTGGACCACAGAACAGAATTAGTGCTTACAATAACTGTGTGTAGTCCTGCTGCTTTGCCACTCGCAATGTTCCGAGTGCTGTCATCAAAGAAAACCTGGGAAAAAAAGATGAAAATTATATTATTCTTTCCCTCAAAAACTAATGCAAATGACTGGTTATGATGAGCTTGAGTTTATACTGTTTTGTCTGGCTCAACATTTGCTATCCTTATAGCTGCTTCAATGGCTTCAAGAGAGGGTTTGCAGATGATCTGTGGCTTGGAGCTGCAACTATCAGGGTCAGCATCATCAGGGTCTGGTTCACCAGCTTCTGCAAGAGGAGGATTAAGAGTCTCAAAGCAGATGACACCTTCAAAGCAATCCTCCAAGCCCAACCTTGTGAGAACTTGAGCCACATGTGCCTTATCAGCATTAGTGAAGATCTGATTACACCAGAATAACTCTCAGAATTGCTATGGAAACTGGAAAGGTACGTTCTATGAGCAAAACTCTCAAATATTCTTGCATCAACAATTACATACTATTTTTCTTTGTGGCATGGAAAGTAAAAGGTTCCTCAATACGGGATCAGGAGTCAGAAAATCATATGGCAGCCTTCCATGAACATAGTCGTGAAACTCATCGTTGTCAAATTCATAACCAAGAGCCTGAAATTCAGTACTGAAACTTGTAAAACTTCTGAGTTCTGACATATACATAAAAAGATTGTCACAAAACTCCATACCTTTAGGCCGGCCATTGTGGTTCCAAATTCTTTGTACAATTCCAAGCACATCCTTGGTACATCACTTTTCTCTATGTTCAGGTTTTCCAGCATGTAATCTACAGTAACAATAGATCAATTTCATTATCATGGTAACCATGTATCTAACTATTGTTAATATGAACTACTGCAGCCATACCTTCGATGTTCTTGCGGCAAGCTGAGTTGATGCCTGTGCTCATGGGATAAAGTGTGTCATCCATGTCTGAAAAACATATAAAGAACCCCATATCAGTGACCCTTTTATTCTGTTCGACTCTAAATAAAACATTTTTTTCTCAGAATCTTGGACTCTTCTGAGTAATTCAAATTTCGGTTTCCTTCAGAATTCTAACTTTTTTTTTTTCTTTCGACTCACCGAAGAGATATTGCTGTATGGTTAGGATCTGAATTGCCTTTAAATCCTGCTGAATAGTTGGCTGGACAACAAATTCAAATCCCTTTGATGATTAAAATGTACAAGACTTTTCTTGCTAAGTTGCTTTGGCTACTGTGTTTGACATCAAGAAGAATTGTGAATATAAGTGCAAACCAACCCCCAGTTTTAGCCTATGTAAATGCACGGCATACAATTCACTTGAAGGGACATGTAACACAGCGAGTTGATTTTAATTAGAACTCTTTGAAAAATATATTATTTGAGGGTATTTCAACTAAAAGGAACTTGAATCATATCATTATTGGTCATGTTTGAAAGGTTTTGAATCAGTTGGCAACTCCAAATCTTAATTAGTCATTGCTTGTGTACAAGTCATTAGGACCTTCTATTCCATTCAACTCTTTGGAAGCCACATTGTTGCTCAGATCATTTTACTTCTATTCCTTATTTCCTTAGGAGTTAGGACAACCTGTTTTGTTGCATTTATTATATCTATTGCATCAGATTGAGTTATATATAACATATTAGATTGTCCTAAGGACCATTTGGACATTTCTTTTCTCATAAGGGAATTTGAATTTCAAACCTGGATTCCCAGATTATGACCTTAAGAATCTTCATCTGTTGAAAAAGTTATTATCTTCTCATATATATTTTCCTCTTAAAAAAAAAAACTACATGTATGGTGCTGATGTTTGAAATCGTGTTGGTTGAGTGTGTCTTTTGGCTGACTGGAAATCATTTTGCTTTAGCACTTGTATCTGCTGTCCACTTCTGAATATCCCTATCAACCTGTAGTCTATCCCTTTATCAGCTTCACTTTTAAGCTAGAGTGTCTAAGTAAGGATAATGTATCTATGCTCTGCATATGGTGCTTATGTTGAAGTTGACTGTTTAAAGGCCATCATCCATGATGTCCTTTTGTTCTCCTCTTTCTATGATATGAGAATTGTTGCTATATATATATATAATTTGTTGTGCAGTTCAATAAAGAAAGTAGTCTTGAAAGTGATCCCTCGTCCAGTCAAGGTTTTGAGACTACTCTTTCATATTTAGTGGACGTAAAGCCAAAGCTGTGGCTTCCTGTTGGCCTGGTTGAAGGTAGACTCTGCCAAGAGATAAAAATGAACCTCTCATCTATCCGAGATAAAGCACAGAAAGCGATCCACAACACAGTCGGTGCTCATCAACCTTGTTGACCGATGTAGCCTTTTAAGTTCATTGTTTTTCAGATTGTTTTGTACCCTAAGAACAGTATGTGTAACCTGCATGTTCTCGTACATTACATTTGGGAGAAAAGAGGGAATCATTGTCAAGCAAAATGTGTTATCAGTTATGGTTCCTGACTTCCAAAACAAAATGTTGGGTATTCGAGTTTTGGAAATGCTATCCAGTATAAAAGATTGCGTGAGAGATTGTTCATCACATATGACATGTTGTAGTGAGTTCTTAACCACTGTGCTTAGGGTTAACGAGGCCCTTCGGTGTTTTGTAAGATTAGTTCCTGTTGTGACCTGGAGAGTGGAGAGATGGGGGCCAATACTGGTAGACTACAAGCTTTATTAAAAGTGTTCTCAGAGTCACAGAGACCAAGGTCATGGGGTTCCGCAGTCTATGGCTCTACATGTTTTTCATTTCTCTCTCTCTCTCAGTAACATGTCTAAACTGGACCAGCAAGATGGACTCAAAAATAGAACCACTCCCTGGTTCCGCAATCTGTGGTTGATTGAATTAAAACCTAAATGAAATGATGAAAAAGTAGGATCAATGATTGTACTTTTCAGTGAGGCAATGCTAATAATTGGTCTTAAATGGACAAAACATATAGTTTTTAGGTTTTGACACAAAGCAACTTGCTGGTGGGTCCGAAGGGTTCGACCCAGTTTTAAGGGGATTATGCGGATGAGGGCGTCAAGGACTTCCAATCTGTTTATTAAATTTAAAAAATTGACGGATCTTATATTATATTAGAAAAATAATGACCATTTGATTAAAACGACAGAGAAACTACAGCGACTTCTATTGCAACAAAATAATGACCATGTGATTAAAGCCACAAAGAAACTACAGCGGCTTCTATTGTAGCGTCATCCACCCGTTATTATTATGTGTTGTTGCGATCCTTTTGGTTCATCTAAGAGTTACTAAATCAATGCAATTGGCCCATCAATGTAATTAGTCAATATTATCTGCTGAGCTTTTGTTGCTTGCTTCTTTAAAACCACCTCTTATGGATAGGAGTTGGGACATCCATCAACTTGGTGAATAATGTAATTAATGATGGGTTGTATAAGTGGGACAAGACCAACATTCACCAAAACTATTTCACATAAATTACGTATATATATACCGGCAAAAAAAACAGTGTCTCTCTCTCTATATATATACACTTGTAACTCTGCTTAGTGCTCTATATGCATGCGAGGGTCTACTAAAAAACCTTCCATTGTCTTGTCTACCTATAAATAATACAAAACTCATGGCCATCAAGACACTGGATCTTGTCATTTGAGAACTCCATTAATGCGATCCATCCATTGAATCGCAATATTAATCATGAATCATGTCACCTTTCTTAGTCCCATTTTAAACTCCGTCCATCTGAAGCGTTGGATGTTTAGGGAGTTTTATAATTGTATTTATAATCAATGGTTATCCCACATATCACGTGGTTTGAAGATTAAAATAAGGGAGAATTTTTTAGAGTTTGTAGCATTTCTTTTCTATTTGTGTGTGATTACTCCATTTTTTTTTTTTTGGTGTTTCATGAGTCTACCTATCATAATTGGATACGATGATAATTGATTACGGTGTGATTCAGAAAGCCCTTTTTTTAACAGTGGTACTAGGTAGCCCATATAGTAATAGTCTATGGGAGTCCAAGTCTCTTAAACGAAATTTTAAAACGTTTTAACTCTCAAAATACATGTCAGATTTTTAAAAAAATATACATATTCAGAATCAGCACATAAAACTCTTTCTAACAAGATCCATTGTTGACGAGTTTTATCGGGTAAATCTTAATTCCACTATTTTTTTTCAAATGGAATTTCTTAATTCCATTGGTTTTTTCAATCAAATTTCAAAAACAAATGAATTCAGGATTAAAACAATTAATTCTAGACTATTCTTTAAAAAATAATAGAATTTATATTAAAACAATGAATTATGAGATAAAAGAGTGTAGATAAAACTATTCCATTGATTAAATCAATGGAATAAATCTGTTCGATCCCATGGACTACCAAGCACATCAACTATATGTCATTTTCGATTTTTTAAGGTCAGGAATTTTTTTAAATTAAATATAAACCCCTTTAGACATAATGATCACAATTATCATGATGTTATAGGGCACTTAATTGTCAAAACCTATGACCTTTTGGCAAGTAATTATCAAGTAACACACACACACCGATGAGTGGATTTGGATCATATAATACACAATGTTTCAATGCCGACTTTGAATATATATATATATAATTGTCATCAATCTTAATATTTTATTATTCATTAGCAAAAGTGTCTTGATTAAGTGAGTGGTTTGGGGGGGATATGATATGAGGGAATCAAATTTGACTTTATGATTTCTTTTCTTCTAATGCAAAACTTAATTGGCATTGCTGACTTGTGGGTTTTGTTTGGTTTGGTGGATGAACTCATAATTTCAATTTCTCCAATACATTAATTAATTAAATTGGTATACAAAATATTTTGTGTATATGATTTAAGGATCTACTCATTGTGTGTTTGCTGAGTGTTGGGAGAATTCATAAGGGCTCGAGTTGTTCATATAAAAATATACATTTTAAAGGGCAATAAAAACCTTGAATACTTTTCCAAGAACATTCCTCAAAAAAACAAAGATGGTATTTTTTATATATATATTTTTAATTATGATATTCTTGCCTATGAACAATCCCGAATCCTTACTTTCCCATGAATTTCTTCATAGTTGCTCCGTTCTATGCTTCAGTTTACAGGGAACCTCAACGTGGCTCTATTTCATTATATTCCATCCATATCTCAATATCCGTTAATTTTGATGTTTAACAGAAGAGATGTCGTTTCTAGTTCACATCTTTTTCATTTTTATATATGAAAAATTCACATGAATGAAAAATGAAAAAGATAAAAATATACATTTTAAAGTGACATACAACCTTGAATACTTTTCTAAGAACATTCCTCAAAAAGCAAAGATGGTATTTTTAATTCTAATGTTCTCGCCTATGAACAATCCCGAACCCTTACCTTCCCATGAACTTCTCTATAGTGGCTCTGTTCCATGATTGATAAGTTCATTCAGAACGTCAAAGTGACTCTATTTCATTCATACCTCAATTCCATTCATTATAATATCCCCTGCCCTTGGTGTCATTGGCAAAAGAGATGTATCTAATCCATCTCTTTTGCATTTTTATATATGAAAAGTTCAAAGATAGTATTTTTTATGTTTTTTAATTATGATATTCTTGCCTATGAACAATCCCAAACCCTTACCTTCCCATGAATTTATTCATAGTTGCTCCATTCTATGACTCAATGTGGCTCTATTTCATTATATTCCATTCATATCTCAATTCTATTAATTTTGGTGTCATTGACATAAGAGATGTCGTTTCTAGTCCATCTCTTTTTCATTTTTACATATGAAAACTTCAAAAATCTATCATATAAGAATTCACAAATTGAAAAATGAAAAATACAAAGAAAAAAAAGGTCGCTTATGATTCTACCAGTGCTTAAAATAAATCTATCATATAAGAATAATTTTTTTTTTGCTTAAATACTTGTCATAAACATAGTTTTAATTTGATTTGGAATGCCCACTTCAACAGCTTTTAATAGGTTGTGTCGTTATTGTATTAAAGATTATGCTATTATTATAATCATGCTTTTACCTATTATAGGAAAAGGCAGCCTATTATACCTTGTTAAAAGAATATTAAATTTAACTCAAAAACATATAATTAGTGGAACAAATTGAGGATTTCAAGGATTTAACACACAAAAATAGTAACTAACAAAGATCATTGACCTGAGATAGCTTTTGAAAATAGAGATTATGACTGTTGATGATTAATGAGACTAAAAGCATATGTCAGAATTGGATATGAAAGCGAAAAATGAAAAAAAGCTACATTAATAATGATGACAAGAATAACTGGAGAAACGAATGAGAAGTGATTCGATTTCCAATCGATTGGGTTAGACATATATGTTCTAAAAGTTTGATTCCAATCGCAAACATATTTGTCTGTAGTATTTAAAAAAAAAAAGAATGACTTGAAGAAAAATGAGAGGAATTGAAATGATTTTCACACACATGGGACCTCACTCTCTATCTTATATGAATCCTGACAATTCCACATGGATTAATGCATTTAGATTCAGGTTTTTTATTATAAGGAAGTTTGGAACCACTTGCAAGTTCTCTATAATAAAACACTACAAGAAGGTCAAAGCTTATAGAAATTAAAAAATGGTGTCCCCACTTCACCTTCACCCATCTAAACTTTGATTGATGAGTGAGTAGTGCCAATTTATTTTGACTCCAACAGCACCACCAGATCTTTTACTAATCATTTGTAAGAAATATTGATTAAAAAAGATTGAAAGAAACTCAATACTCTCTCTAACTCTTCAACTCAAATTCATTTTCAAAGATAATCACGAGTAGTTCATATGATATTCATGCTTATAATATCTCATAATTCATATGATACTCATGTTTATAATATCTTATAGGAATCTAGAGTTCGAATCTCTTTTCCCTTTTTTTTGTATATTAAAAAAAGATTCATTTTCAAAATATCTATTTTTCTTTTTAGTTTTTTTTTACCCTCCCAAACCATTTGAAAACCCCAAGAAAAAGACCTCCTTGTGAACTCAGCTTTGATTCTTCATCATCACACCAAATCCCCAATTTTCTTTTCGCCTTCTTATCATATTCTCAATAACAAATAACAAGTGCCCACATTTTTTTACACCTGTTCTCTTCTGTTTCTCTTGACCTTTTTCACTCTTCAGTCTCTGAACTTTCGAAGTCTGGGTTTTTTTTTCCTCTTCAATTTCTTTCCTTTCTGAATTTATTGGGGTTGCATGATTCAATGATATGGGGTCTTGGGTTTTTTTTTTTTATTTATTTGGACACTTTGTCAGATTCCACAAAAAAAATCTGAATGGGTTTTGTGTCTTTGTTTGTATCTGATGTGTTCCATTTACTGTCTCTTGAGGTTCCCTTAGATCTGTTAGCGGCTGTTCTCGATCCACCCGCTGTATTCAAGGCATACTAGCCTCACGCAAGGTCAGATCATCACATTTTCGAGTTCAAATCTGCAAATATGTTTACTTCAGTTTTAATTGATGGGTGGATTTGTTTAGTTTTACGATTATATTGACTAGCTAAAGTTGCGGTTTGAGTTACCTAAGCTGGTCTTGGGTTTCAATACTTGGAGCTTGAGGATTTGATGATGCGTATTTACCAGAGAAATTATAGGGTGCTCGAGGGGTTTGATGGGTATTTGCTATTTCGTTTGAGTTATTTTATTTTGCATTTACTTATGGTGCAAATTAATAGAGACCACCTTTCATATCAGAGGTTTTGTTTCTGAGGTTTACAGAGATAAATGGGTAACGGCACCTCTCGTGTTGTGGGTTGCTTTGTGCCGTTTAATGGGAAAAGTGGAGTGGATTTGGATTTTCTAGAGCCACTTGATGAAGGGTTAGGCCATTCATTTTGTTATGTTAGGCCATCCATATTCGACTCTCCTGCCATCACCCCATCAAATTCTGAGAGGTTTACTGTTGATTCAAGCACTCTTGATTCTGAAACGCTTAGTGGGTCGTTTAGACATGATGTGATAGATGATCCCTCACTTCTACATAGACCTATCAAGAGCTTACCAGAAACCACATTTAAAACCATCTCAGGGGCTTCAGTTAGTGCCAATGTTTCTACTGCTAGGACTGGTAACCAGAATGCATTATTTGCCTGCGATGTGCAGGAACCGGCTGCTTCATTCGAGAGCACAGCCTCATTTGCTGCAATCCCACTGCAGCCAGTTCCTCGTTGCTCTGGACCTTTGAATGGTTTCCTGTCTGGACCTCTTGAGAGAGGTTTTGCTTCTGGTCCTCTGGAAAGGGGAAGTGGTTTTATGTCTGGGCCAATTGAGAAGGGAGTAATGTCAGGTCCGTTAGATGCTACTGATAAATCCAACTTCTCTGCTCCACTTGCACGTGGGCGAAGAAGACCTCGCTTCCACCGCCTCATGAGCAGCGTAAGTGGGCCAATGAAAAGCACTCTCTCAAGGACATTCTCGAAACATTCAATTGGGTCTGGTTGGATGCAACGGTTTTTCTTGCATCCAGTGACTCAACTCGCATGGCATCCTAAGGAAACAAAGTTTCAACCAGAAGCCCCAAGGAACTGCCTTGAAGAGGGACCATTAGAAGGGGATTGTGGGAACAGCCGCAACTTGCAATGGGCTCATGGGAAGGCTGGTGAAGACAGGGTTCATGTTGTGCTTTCTGAAGAACAAGGATGGTTGTTTATTGGAATATATGATGGTTTTAGTGGGCCAGATGCACCGGATTTTCTGATGAGCAATCTTTACAGAGCAATAGACAAGGAACTGGAGGGACTACTTTGGGATTATGATGATAAACCTAAGAATGATCCCCTTAAACCTGAACTTCTTAAGAGTGAAAATGCCGAGGCTGGTTCAGAATGCTGCAAGGAAGGCCATCCATATTCAGGTCAAGTAACTTCTAGTAGTTTGGAAGAATCGCGGAATTCTGGAATTGTATCTAGCTGTGAGATAGTTGAGGAAAGAGTTGAAGTTAGGAGGGGTACTGTACCGGAATCTTCTAATTGTGAAGAAACTGCATCTGTTTCTGTTCCATCTGTGAACTTGTCTGGTCAAGGCAGAAGAAGCATGAGGCTTTATGAGTTGCTTCAGTTGGAGTCTCGTGATGGACAAGGTTCTGAGTTATTCTCAGAAGTTGAGAAGCAGAAAGAGAGTTCAGGGGATTGTCAGCCAAGTTTAGATACATTGGCTTCTGGGGAAATGTTACAAGTAGAACAGCTAAGGTCTCGCTCGCAAGCCTCGCATAACCTCGAAGGAGGTAGCTGCAGTAATCAGGGGGAAGATCCCACCATTTCAGGGAAAGGTGGAGTTGTGCCTGAATGTATCAATCAAAGTGTCACAGGTAATCTTTCTGTTTCAGAGCAAAGACATAATACAAGAAAATCTTCAATTGGTACCAAGATTAAAAGAATATATCGGAAGCAGAAGTTGTTGCACAAGAAATTTTTTCCTTGGAATTATGATTGGCACAGAGAAGAGGCGTACATTGAAGAGAGAATGGCTGTACCGTCTGGACCTATTAGGAGATGTAAATCAGGTGTAATTGATAATGGTGCAGTTCTTAGAGCAATGGCACGAGCACTTGAAAGGACAGAGGAGGCTTACATGGAAATGGTGGAAAAGGCTCTTGATAGAAATCCAGAACTTGCTTTGATGGGGTCGTGTGTTTTAGTGATGTTAATGAAGGATCAAGATGTTTATGTCATGAACCTTGGAGATAGCCGTGCCATTTTGGCTCAAGAAAGACCAAATGATCGCTATCCCAACCCCAATTTTGTTAAGGATGATTTGCGGCATAGGAATAGATCCAGAGAGTCATTAGTACGCATGGAACTGGATAGAATATCAGAGGAGTCCCCAATGCATAATCAAAATAATCAGGTAAATTTGATCAATAAAAATCGAGAGGTCAACATCTGCAGATTGAAGATGAGAGCTGTTCAACTTTCCTCTGATCACAGCACAAGCATTGAAGAGGTGTGTTTTCCATATAACTGAAAGCTTCAATTATGTTGATATTGTGTCCTTGTGTGGCCGATTATCTATGTCCTTTGATTAAACTATATGATCTTTAAAAAAATTCTGATCACTACTCTATCCTTGGAAACAACAAACCAGCAGCTATTTGCTTTATTTACTTGCTGAAATGCGCTGAACATGTCTGGTCCAGTCATCATGTGAAAGCAACACATTTTTCTTGTAACAATTTGGCGTGCTCCCTTGTTTCAGTATTCAATATATTGTAATTGATTTATGGCCTAATGTTTAAATCGAGTATTGGAATTTTGATGCAGCAGCAATGTATTTGATTTTAGTACTTTCATGACCATTTAACTTTTCTCTACTATGTGCCCACAGAATCTGATTAGAACCAATTTTCCTTTTCTTCTTGTTTAGTGATTATTATTACAAACTGAATAGCATTCAAGTGAGGGGTTTAGACATTGTGCTTGCAAACCAATGCACTCTCGTACAAATTAGCAATCTGATTGACAACTATATCGCGGTTATTGCATTAAAACCAATCTTACAACCAACCTTATCTTTTCATTTTCTTATTTATTGATCACTATTAATACTTTAATAGCTGAATTGCATTCATGTTAGGTGACCCCAATGCTCTCTCATAGAATAGGAGTTTGCAATTTTCTTGAAGAGTGATTTTTCCTATTGTCCTTTTTTTTTTGGTAAGGAGATTTCCAATACTTATTACCAATTAAACATGAGGTGGAATTTTGTTTCCAAATGACCCAAATCTTTTCAGTTTAGCTTCTTCATGACTAAGATATATAGATCGGTTCATAGTAATTTGTTACATAAGATAACCCTCATTTGAAGTTCTTAAGACATCAGGTTAGCTTCTATCACGTTTTCTAACAGGAGAACCTGAAAGAAGATTTAGAATTAGAAGCAAATAAATAAATTCACTTTGTGTGTAGCAGTAACTGAAACGGAGAGATAATCTTGCATCATTTATTGTATCATGCAGGAAGTTCTCCGAATAATGGCAGAACATCCTGATGACGGGCAATCTGTTTTGAATGATCGAGTGAAGGGGCAATTAAAAGTCACTAGAGCTTTTGGTGCAGGGTTTTTAAAGAAGGTCAGTTGATCCTCTTACTTTGAACCACGTGAATGACATCAGAGACTACATAGTTGAGGTTCTTTGCAAACTATTTATTGCTAAATATATAACAGGCCCATTCTACTTTGAATTACTCGCCGTCGCCGGGTGATTGAAAGAATTTTGACGGCTTATTTCTTTTACCTGGCTTGATTCCAACTTTGGTCTTGGCTTATTATCCTCCTCAAGAAAGTGGTACATACTTTGGAGTTTGGACTAAGCCAAAGCCACTTCGTTTCCCAATTTCCTGTATAACAATTGGGGTGTTTATTCTCTCAATTTGCCTTCATTTTTCAAATTTCCGTTCTCAACTCACATATAATGGTCATGTTCTGACAAATCTTTTTTCCATTAAGAAAAAGTGGTCACGTTTTGTGGGTCGTCTTGACAATTTTGATTTTAGCATGGGTTGGATTATTTGAAAATAGGCAGAAGGTCAGTGTGTTGTTTAAAGTATCTGTAATCTCGAACAGGGGAAAGAACGTCACTATTGGCCTTATTTTGTGCAGTCTGGTTTCTTGTTGGATTGAAAGAGGCTTTCTTGCAAGAGAGGGAGAGAGCTTGCTGGGTCTTCATTAATTTAACACTGTTTGATGATGCCGTGCAAATGGTTACATAGAAAAGTAAGAAGTTCTAAAGTTTGAACAAATAAGGTCAATATAAGATATTTCATGTCGTGGATTCCTACTTATTTCTCTCTTGGATTCATGTATCTCCCCTAAATTGTGTGGGACAAAGCTTTTGTTGATATTGGTAATGTTGTATGTTTTACCCTTGTTTTCTAAATTTAGTTTATCCTGAAAACAATTTGGTGTCTGATCTTGTTGCTCCAAAGTCAAAATACTCTGCAAGATGGTTGTGTGTAACTAAGCACGTCTAGTTTGCCAACTAAGTGTGTTTCTTTTTTGTATGCCCAAAATGAGCTTATATGCTGTGAACTTGAATCTGGATTTTGGTTGCTTCATTTATGTTATTATCAGTATCCTTGGATAGGTTTGTTCAACTCATTGTAATTCCTCTTTCTGGGTGCAGCCAACTTGTAATGAAGCTCTACTAGAAATGTTTCGTATTGATTATATTGGTACTTCTCCCTATCTGAGCTGTATTCCTTCTGTTCGCCATCATCGACTTTCCTCCAGCGACCATTTCTTGGTACTCTCCTCTGATGGACTTTACCAATACTTCAGCAATGAAGAGGTTGTTGCTCACGTAACATGGTTCATCGAAAACGTCCCTGAAGGTGATCCTGCTCAGTACCTCATTGCAGAGCTTCTATTCCGTGCAGCAAAAAAGAATGGTCAGTTGATTAAATCTTTCAGTTTCTAACAACTTGTTTGACAATGTGAGCTTGACTGATAAATAATTATATTATTGGATTGCACTTCCTTTTTTGCTCCTTTACTGAATTACTTTTGCAGTATAAAAAAAGAGAGACCGTTTTAGTTCCATTGTTCTCATTGAGTCTTGACAAAAGCGTAGTTGGGATGATATCCTAAAATGGAATCTTCATGGGATGGTGTTAGTCTGCTGCGCATCTACTTGCTTCATGTGGCACATATTATTCCCTGAATATATTTGTCATATTATTGCAGAACGTTCATATTAAAGCTTCATTAGTACAATTTGCAGAATGTTGTTACTGCCACATATCATTCCTGAAAAAGAAAAAAGGATAATGCATTTTAGCTTAATTGTTAAATTTGCAATATATTTGGAACTCTGAATTAACTTTTCTTTTGTCTCTTTTCTTTAATGTTAATTTTTGCAACTTCTTTTCAGAACCAATTTGTGGCCTCTTGTACTATTTTTGAAACCACGTACATCGCCCACATTAACATTGCAAAACAAACAACTGAATTTTCAAAAACCTCGGTCTTACGCTTTTCTTTGTTTTCTTTTAATGCCAACGCATAAGTTTCGCTATGCAATAGGGAGGCTAATTTTGCGCGCATCTATTCCCAAGGATGTGTCGGAGCTTGTGCTTTGAATTGGCCACCTGCTAGTGGGTGGGACTTCAAACAACAGTGAGATTGGTTTGCTGTGAGTTTGGCATAATATACCTGGCCACCTGTTTATGATTCTAGAATCTAGAATATTAATGTCTGTTTTTCCATAAAGCAGGTTGAAATATAGACACAACCTGTTTTGTGATTCCAGAATCAAATCCTCTATTACTAATTACGCAAAATCATGCATCTCTTTATGTTCCGTTCATTCTTTTTTCTTTTCGTTGTTTCTTTCTCCTTTTGGATTATTATGACAGCTTCAAATTGTTCGTTGCAGGAATGGATTTTCATGAATTGCTTGATATTCCTCAAGGAGATCGACGCAAATATCATGACGATGTCTCTGTTATGGTGGTTTCTCTGGAGGGAAGGATTTGGAGATCATCTGGGTAATTATTCTTCTCATTGGTTGCTCGTTGATTGCTTCAACCATGTAACAATTTTTTTAGCAAAGATAGAGCATGCATCTATGGCCTCCTTCAGAATTACAATCATTGTCTTGACATTTTCTGTGAAAGCTTGATTTTTTGTAATTTTTCTTCCTTCTTGTTTCCGCGAAAGATTAGTTTACAGTTTACACCAGGGCCAGGCAGTTTGATCTCTGGCCATGCTGCTAAAAGGCTCACCGCCACCTTCTGCATCCCAAAATGTTCCTACCAAACATAGCATTATCCTTTCAATGCTATTTTGATGGACAATCTTGTTCTGTTATGTCCTTAACATATGATACCCGGACTCTTCACTTTACCCTGCCGTACCGGGGTTGGGTATGCATGACATGGGTATTGGTATGATACTTGGACTCTTCATTTTACCTTGTCTCCCTCTGTGGCAGCTTTCAATTTGAAGAACAGGACACACAGATATGTATCCATACCATCATATTCCTTGACTTGCCTCTAACTTCCCCATCATGTACTATGGACCGGTTTCAGGAATATGAATTTAGTGAGGTCCCTTAACCTCGTGGGGTTTGGTTGGAGATAAACTGTCAGTCAAAGACGACTTGGACGCTCAGTTGATTTCTTTGGGGCCATTTCTGTGAGCTAAAAATCCTGTAATTATCTAGTGTGGAGATTTGGGGGACTCATTGCCTGGGGTTTATCATGTAGGACCGAGTTCAATGTGTCCTTGTTCAAATGAACTATTTATGCATGCAATGCCCGTTTGGATTTTGTGAAAGTTAATATAATTTGTGGCTATCCGCATGAAGGAATTCCTATACATATTAACTCATGCGGATCCAAACGTGCATGCATAAATGACCCCTCCTTGCAAAAAAATTTCAAGGAGATCAAGTTGTTTCATCCGACCCCTCTTCAAATACTCTGTTTGTCTGGATTCTGGGAGAGTTATACAATCTTCCATCATCGTGTTTAGAACTTAATCACTTTAATTCTAGTCAAATTTTGATCGAAAAATATTATTTGGTGGGGGGCGATACTCGTGGTGGTTTGGCCTAATGATTCATGGTGTGGATAGTTTGTACACCACAAAAACAAAGCCGATGAAAATGAAATTTTGGAGTGAGAACTTTTTCGTGGTGATGGAAAAATATTATTGGATGGGGTGGCGTGCGTGGTGGTTTTGGCCAATGGTGTGATGAATCTCGTCACAACAAAAGTTTGGATGCCCTTAGACCTAAATTAACTTTTCAATGTTGGGACTTTTACAACACATCTCTTTGAGTTATTGAACCATTCACACTTCAATGGTTCCCAACACCTTTATTCAGTGAAAACAGAAACTGCTTGCCTTGGAAAATATTTCTTCGTTCTCTGTTTTGAAAATGGTTTTGGTTGCTTTTGGATAAACGGGTTAAAGAAGGAGGAGAAATATACTGAAACCATGCAAAAGCACACAAAATAGAGCTATTTGAAAGTTGAAACAAAATAAATATATTTTTGGCTCTATATTTTCTACAATCACATTCACACACACACACGCATATATATTACCAAAGCTACAAGTAATTAAGAAGAAACAATCTCTACTTCCTCCCATGTTGCATGGGTTGACAGGAAATATTCAATTTACTGTTTACGTAAATGTCAAAATCATACAACCCTGCATTCGCCCTTGTTGTTGATTAACTCCGCGTTTACAAACCATTTATCTGAAGAAATGATCAATGGAAGTGAAATTTTCAATCACTTATTAGATTAAATTAATTAAAAGATTAATTGTGTGCAACTACGACGACGGACCTTATCAAAGTTTAATAAAAAAATACAAAGGAAAAATTCTAATCAAGTGAGCATGTAGAGCAGGTACAGAAGTGTTCAAAGTTGGAAAACTTCAAACTCTTGCAGGAAAAAAATGGAGTATAACCATGGTTTTACGGCTTACAAACACATGTTTTGATTTTTCAACAAGTATACCAAATCCAACTTCTTTACAACCTATAAATATATACTAACTGACAGCTGCCCTACTCCCACCACCATTTCTATCTGCAGCTCTTTTATACATTTCAAACTCTCTCTCCTTTATTTTGCCTTCTAATTAACACAAAATGAGTTCAAGCTTGAAGTCCTCCAACATTGAATCAATGCTGCTGCCTCCTTGCATGGTTTTCTTGCTTTTGGTCTCCACATTGGGTTCTGCATCTTCATCACCACTTAGAGTTGGTTTCTATAAATCATCTTGTCCGTCCGCGGAATCAATTGTAAGAAAAGCAGTTAATAAAGCCGTGTCCAGCAACCCAGGCTTTGCTCCTGGGCTTATAAGGATGCATTTCCATGACTGCTTTGTCAGGGTAAGTACATATATATATCTCCATTTCCTTCGTCTTATTATAAACTACGTACGTAGTTCAATGGGTTATTCTATACCTAATCTTTGCTAAATTTTGTTGCAGGGCTGTGATGGTTCTGTGCTACTAAAGTCCACCCCAGGAAATCAAGCAGAAAGAGACCATCCTGGTAACAATCCCAGCTTGAGAGGTTTCGAGGTAATTGACGAGGCCAAAGCTCAAATTGAGGCAATATGTCCACAAACTGTTTCCTGTGCAGACATTCTTGCTTTTGCTGCTAGAGACAGTACTTACAAAGTTGGAGGACTAAATTATGATGTTCCAGCAGGACGTCGAGACGGGCGTGTCTCCATTTCCGATGAAGTTCCAAAAAATTTACCTCCTCCCTTCTTGAATGCAGAGCAAATCATTCAAAATTTTGCGCGAAAAGGGATGTCAGTTGATGAGATGGTTACATTGTCTGGAGCACATTCTGTTGGTGTCTCACACTGCTTTGCATTTTCTAACCGTCTCTACTCCTTCAATGCGACTCATAAACAAGATCCTTCATTGGATAAAAAATTTGCAGCTATGTTGAAAAACAAGTGCCCTCCATCAACTAATGAAGGAGCTGACAAAGATCTAACGGCACCGCTTGATCCTACACCTACTCGTCTTGACAATAAGTACTTCATGGAGTTGGAGCACAGTCGCGGAGTATTGACTTCGGACCAGACACTGATGAGCAGCCCTTCCACAAGAGGAATGGTGGTGAACAATGCTAGGCATGCTTCAACTTGGGCTAACAAATTTGCCAAGGCAATGGTGCATATGGGTTCCATTGATGTTCTCACAGGCAGACAAGGTGAAATCAGGAAGTATTGCAGTGTTGTGAATTAAGGTGGCCTGCTTAAAAGGATTCAAATTCTTCCCATTTCAACATTCTATCATTCCTTCACACAGTTTTTTTTACTTTGTCATATTAATCTTTTATTTTGAAATTTCTTGTTGGATTTTTTCGATTATGTAATTCCTTCTCCAATTATAACTATTACAGTATACATGTCCTGTAAAGAAATCGATTTGAAGTCAATGAATGTAAATCTTTCTCGTGATCCAAGTTTATGTCGAATCAACAGACGTTGTATTCTATATCGGAAATGATATATATCCATAAGATTTTTTATAGATAACCATCCATAATGATGTGATAATTACATTGTTTTAACCCAGTCTCTTATTACATTATTTCTAACTAGCATAGTATCTTATTACACTTTTCTGTACGTAATTACATTACATTATTTTTGAACTGTTGTAAATTTTATACACTGTTTCAAAAACAACGTAATTAAGAATGCATAGGTTAAACCTATCAATAATTAGACTTTTTGAAAATAGTTTTACATGTTGAATCCTTATATGTATTTTTTTTTGAAATATAATATGTATTTTAAGAGACAAAACATTTTAAAGTTTCATTTAAGAAAAGAAAAAATTAAAAGGTGTGATGTCATCTTGCTTAGTAAACATGTCACATAAATTATAGACCCTTATGAATGATTTCATTTTGGATACGTAGCGATGCCGATTATATGTATATAAAACCAAAACCATTTTATTTTATTTATCTTAGTAGTTTCTTTTGGTGATAAGCTTCAACAACTTTAATTTGAAAAAAGAGGAAAAAAAAAAAAAAAGTTGGTGAATGAACACAAGATACATAAAAGCAAAGGTAGCAGAGACATCTCATCTCACAGGACCCATCTGCCTGTTTAAAGTTAATTTTTTTGTTCCAAACCCTCTCTGCCATGTGTAAAATGATCTACTAATCTCTCCAACCAGAACCCCAAATTCGTCAAAAGAAAATTAGGTATGCTCATTAATTGCTTTGTATTAAAGCTGAAGTCCTCTTTTGTGCTTCAGATTTACATATCAATTACTTGCCACGTCCATTTTCTCTTGGTTGAAAGTATATATAGCACTAGCACAGACCCTCATATTCCCAAATCCAAACCCAAGCCTTGTTTTCTTTTCTTACTCTAAAAATGGCTGTCAAAGTTGTGGCATACATACTCTTCATTACTGCTATTTCCGGTGCACTGGCGAATGACCCTGATCTGCTTCAAGATCTATGCGTCGCCAAGCCTTCTTCAGGTATTACATTTTGTTGATCTAGTAAGATTAAGTTAGAGGCTGTTTCTTTTTCTTCTCAGCGGTGTAAACAAGTCGAGCGGAGCTCAACATGTTTCTTGTTTGTTAATGAACAAGGCAAGCTATACTCTGGTAATTGCAGAGTTTAGTGTTAGCATTGTGACTTATAAAATGTGGTACAATTGCAGGAATCAAGGTGAACGGGTTCGCGTGCAAAGACGAAGCAAATGTCACAGAAGCTGATTTCTTCTTTGCTGGTCTAGCAAAGCCAGGACAAATCAACAATTCAGTAGGCTCACTTGTAACAGGAGCCAACGTTGAGAAAATTCCTGGACTCAACACACTAGGCGTATCTCTGGCGCGCATTGACTACGCACCTGATGGCCTAAACCCACCGCACACACACCCTCGCGCCACAGAAATAGTATACGTGCTTGAAGGCACCCTGGATGTAGGATTCATCACCACCGCGAACAAGCTTATCGCGAAAACAATCACGAAAGGAGACATATTCGCGTTTCCGAGAGGTTTAGTACATTTTCAGAAGAACAACGGTGACAAGTCTGCTTCAGTGATTTCAGCTTTCAATAGCCAGTTACCTGGTACTCAATCCATTGCAGTTACTCTGTTTACGGCAACTCCAGCAGTGCCTGACCATGTCTTGACTAAAGCATTCCAAATTGGTACTAAAGAAGTTAACAAGATCAGGTCCAAGCTTGCTCCCAAGAAGTAGAGAGACCATAATACTTGGTATGGAAGATTCATCAAGAACTCATCTTCTGCATCATTGCTTCTGTAATTTTCCTCTAATTAATTATATATACTTGATATAATTGAAATAACAATGATGTTGAGTATAATCAATTGGTAGGATGTCTCCATATTACATTCATTTCTTCAGGCTGATCATATAAGTTTGGTGTGATTGGACATATGGCCTAACCTCTTGTGTAACTTAGACACAAAACCTTGTCTTTATTCCACAAAGGAAAAGGATTGTTGTTGATTTGGTTGGAGAATTTGTCACAAAAAGTTTGGTAAATAACCTCAAAAAGGTTACCTCACTTCTTTTTTTTGGTAAGGTTACCTCACATATATGAACCAAATCTTACAAAAAATATATATACACTAATTTTACAAAAGTATTTTTTTTACCATATATAATTTAGGGTCTTGCTATAAAGTTTTCTAAGGATATTGGTTAAGTATTAGTGAAGTTCTTCTTCTACGGCATCAAATTCAATCTCGAATTTGATTTCTAGGGTTAAGCTCGGGTTTGAGTTCGACCTTGAAACTATTAGTGAGCTCACACAAGCGGAACTCAAGAGTAAATGTTACTTTTGTCCATTGACATATAGGTCTTGTTACAACTCAGTCCCTCATGTCCTAAATGTTTCACATTGGCCACTCATTTAACAATTTCATTCCACGGTCAGGATTTTTGGTGACAGTAGTGCTAGATAGCACATATAGTGGTAATCCATGAGAGCCCAAGTCTCTTAAACGAAATTTTAAAACGTTTTAACTCTCAAAATACATGTTAAATTTTTTTAAAAATTACATATTCAAAATCAGCGCATAAGACTCTTTCTAACAAGATTCATTGTCGATGAGTTTTATTAAGTAAATCTTAATTCCATTGTTTTTTTCAATAAAATTTCTTAATTCCATTGTTTTTTTCAATGAAATTTCAAAAACAAATGAATTCAGAATTAAAACAATGAATTTTAAGTTGTGCTTTAAAAAAAATAGAATGTATACTAAAACAATAAATTTTGGACAATAAATTATGAGATAAAAGAATGTAAAGAAAACTATTTCATTGATTAAATCAATGGAATAAATTTGTTAGACTCTCATAAGCTACCAAACAGATGGGTTATATGTCTTTTTTGTTTTGGTAATAGGGTCGGTCAGAGTACTGACGTGTCACATTGACCAAACAATTTTCGTCTAGAAAATGACTTGGTAAACGATTTTGCTAAAGTGGCTCTATTAGTTGCAGATGGGATGGGTGGGGCTGGAATTGGCTTTCCTGAAATTGATGGAATTTTTTAAATCTTGACCATCTGATGCATCAAAGGGATGAGATTTAATCACAATTTACGAAACTAAAAATTCTTTTCTCCTCTTCCTCTCTTCTCGTTTCTTCTATTCTTGCTCAGCTGCCTCACTCATACCAGTCATTCCCAAGATCATCACCAGCAGAAATTAAGTAAACACGAACCAATTTCCCTATAAAAAGTAAGCGGATCCCGTAGTCAATCTAATTCCAGTCAATTGAAGAGTTGGGGAGCGAACGCATCAAGGATTTGGTGAAGGAGAGTTGACTCAGTAGCATCCGAAGAGAGAAGCCGACGTATATTGAAGCCAAGGATCTCGCCCACAATACCTTGTCTTTGCCTTCAAAACTGCAAAGAAGAGGAGAGAGAATGGGTGTTGGTGGTGTTGCAGCCTTGTAGGGAAGAGGAGAGAGAAACATGACTTCATGGTGTTGCAGAGAAAAAAGGAGAGATACGTGTCACTTGAGGGATCATTGGATAAAATGAATGGTTGCGATTTTAAAAATTTCATTTCATTCCACCAAAACAATTCCAGCCCCCCCTATCCCGTTGCAGCTATTGTCTGCCACATCAGCAAAGGTATCCGTGGAATGTCAAGGAGACAGAAGTTTCTTCATTTGAACTTCTGTCCTGTCTCACCTTATATTTGTTCAGAACTGGTATTAATGAAGCAGTTGTTGATATGCGGAAGGATCTGGCAGAACCTACCATAGTTCTATCCTGCACATTTCTGACTTCCTTGCACACATGATCTAGAATGTAACCTCTTTCAAATGTACTAAAGCCTTTCTTTCATCAGCCTTTGATTCCTGGAGATTTCCTCTTCAGATTCTCTTTGTAACATCTTCATTGAGCTGAAGAATTTCCCCTGCATTTCTGACTTCTCATGTTGGAAAACCAGTCGAACTTTCTCAAACCCCATTTCAAGTTTTGACATATATAGCTGCTAAGGACACCTGACTACCTGAGTCCATCCCTGTTGCCTTTTTGACGTTGCTGAGGTCTTGAGTCAGTCCAGCCACAACATGCTTCGACCGGAAACATATGGATCACAATCATCACAGATTGGGTCTTCCCATCCCGGTGGCTATTCCGGCCGAAAATGGGTTGGTATGGTCGGCCTCGTGTCAAGGAGTTGATTAGTGGTGGTGATCATCGATGGAGGTGACTCGGGTGGCTGGATCGAGCCTTTTAGATAAACTTTCATGACTTCCGTGCGATTTTCTGACCAAACCGGACGTTTTTTATGGTGAAGGTCCGGTGAAGTTTTTGGGTAGGTCAAATGTTTGAAATGGTGGTTGAATGAGGAAGTTGCCGTTGGAGTTTGGATGAGGCAATAGTGCTCACAGTTAGAAGAAAGGAGAAAGAAAAGAGGGGAGTGTCATGTAAATTTTATAAAAATAAAATTTACACAATATTAAAATGTCAGTTGAAAATGGTTTTTTGACTTTTTATGACATGTTAGCACTTTAAATTATTGAATTAATAAAAAATTTGGCTGTGGCACAACAAAATAAGATCAGTGGCCAATTTAAAATGTCATTGAATTAATTGTAACATGATTTATTTATCAATGATCAAAAATAACATTTATTCCGAAACTCAAACTTACATTTTTGTTACTTAACCGAGCTTGAACTCACTTGTCAAGTTCCAACCAAACTCGAACTCCAGCCCGAGCTCGAGCCCTCTTAATATAATTCGAGCCAGACCCAAATATTCAATTTTATTTCAACACCAATATTGTTACCTGTTGCGACAAAACTAATTCACGCACGGCGACTCCTCTGTTCTTTTCTCAATCTCTCGCGAACTCCACTCTTGCACCGCGCAGTGTCTTTCTCCTGCTTGGCTTGCCTCAACTCTGAGGTCCCCAATGAAAGACGGCTCACCTCACGAGTTCGTGAAGGCCTACTCTGCTCACCTGTAGCGATCTGGGAAGGTAAACCCACTTTCAGATTTTTGAAGATTTAATGGGTATTGTGTGTGATGTTTCTTATAACATGATTTTTTTTTGTGTAGAATTTGTGCACTTGTCATTTTGTGTTGAATTTGTATGCTCACTGCACTCGATTGATAATGCATTTAGGGATTATTGGATTTTCTCCTGATTTAGTTAATGAAGATTGCTGTGTAGATGTCTCTTTTGTTGTCGAGTGGGTTTAGGCATTCACCTTTTTATTCAGTTTGTATATGCTCTTCTGGGTGGTTATTCTTTGAGTTATGATTTTTGCCCTTTGTCAGCTGGTCTGGTAGCTGGGTGTTGGGGTGCCCTTGCTTCGTAGATGGGTGGCCAATTTCTTTTTTGGTTGTAGCTGGTGTTTGTGGTTGTTAGTTCTCCTTTCTTTCTTGAATAAAATCAGTCATTTTATTTAGGCATTCCCAGCCGGTGTGTAGCCCTAATATTTAGCACAAGATTAGCAAAATAGCCTACTCGTAGGAGTTACAGAAAGTGCTTGGTAGGGGAGAGACCCTTGAGTCAAGTAGGAAGATGCGAGATATGCAATTTTTACTTTTCAAGGCTTGATAAGTCTCTTTATTTCTTCTAGCTTTAGCAGAAGTCCTATGTTCAAGTGAAAGCATTTGTTTTATGTAAGAGGAATATGATTTGTACATTGTGAGTTATGGAATTCATTTTTTACCCCTCCCTTTTTGAGCAACACAATTCATGTTTTATCTCATTTTGTAAATAGATGGCCAATGCCTTCCCCAATTTCTGATTTCATATTGAGAAAAATTTCTATCATTCCAAATGTAAGCAAAAAAAAAAAAAAAAAAAAACAGCTAGTTATTAGTGGAAAAATCTAATGATATAAAAGGGTAAAAAGTCTAATATACATTCTTCTACTGTGAGTTATCATGGATGAATTTTGCTATCATGAATTTTTTAGATACATACATGAAGAATGAAAAAAAAGGATCTAGATATGTAGTAAAATCCTAATTCCTAACTCTGAGAAAACTAAAGTCACTGCTGCTCTCAGGCTCTCAGAGGGAGAAGGTAGTTTCTTGCCTCCACCCATTATATCTTTCTGCCCCACCCTGTTCTCTTTGAAGTTAGGAGTCATTACGATGAAAAGTGTACTTTAGCATTGTTTTTTCTCTTTTCATTTTAGTTTGTGGCCTTTGTATTAGTGTGTGTGATTAGGTCTGAGTTAGCTAATAATTTGCATAGTCTCACAGGCCTATATATTGAGATTTGATAAATTCTTTAACTAGAGAGACACAAAGTAAGAAGAAATGGCAAATCAAGGAGCCAAGAAGTACAAGAAGAGAACACCCGCCACATGGCAAAGCTCCTTCGCTTCATCATTGCCTGTAATGTGTGTCCTATCTTCTTATCATTTCTTAATAAATTGCTTCATTTTATGCTATGCATTCCTTTTCTTTTTTTATACTCGTTATTGTTTCTGACAAGGTGGACAAGGTGGGCTTTTACTCTTGAATATTGTCAAAATGGAAACTAGATTTGTTATTGGATCCCTTTCCATCAAAAAATGTGCATTTGAATAGCTGACAGTTGGAATATAGCTTTGTGTTAGTCCCAACCACATGCAATAACTACTCGTTACTATTTAATTTGTTGAGAAGCATCCTTCAGTTGGCTGGTGGTAACGTCAAATGGTCCAATTTGCATTTATATAGGTTATATATGTTCTGGTGAGAATGCTGATCTTTTATTCCACTATCACCTGGAAACACTGGGTGGGGCTTGTTTTGACATATGTGGCATATGTGATGACCTATCAACAACTCTCTGCAATGGCAAAACCTACTTGTGCTGATGATGGTGAGCTTCTTGATGGTGGATGTGATATGGGTTGTTGCCCTCTGCGTGCAAAGTTTCAGCATGGCCACAACAAATTATGGAAGTTTTGAAGGTTACACAATAAACACAATAAGAGGCTTTTGTTTGTCAAGACATGTGTCATTGGGCGGACCTTTTGTACTTGTAAATTTGACCCTTTTTTTCCTGTACATGTGGAAGTCTTGGACGGTGTAAACAATACAATTCTTGGTTCTGCAACTCAGTCGCGGTTGTCGTGGCATTTATCGAGCAACTTTCAGTATCTGAAGCCTTGGATGCAAGCCCTACTTGACTACTTCTTATATCTAGGATGGCATAACCATAGCCATCCCCATCTTGTTTTGGCTATGCAAATAAGGAGTAAATAAAGACTTGTTTTAGAAGCAATATGTCATCTTCTACCAAATGATCTCCTTTGTATGTGTGTTATACTTGTAATTATATTATACATTTGAAAAGAAAATATCATTACAAATGATCTCTATGTAAATCCTTATGATTGCTCTCTCCTTTGCGGGGACCATAAGCCTTGCAGCAGACAACATAATAGAGAAAATTAACCAGGCTCAGTGCAAAAAGAATGCCATAATAGTAATCATAGTGGCCCTTGTTGATGTCACTTGAAACCCAACTCCCTGCTTCTCCTGTTTTGCTACTTTCATCCACCACTTTCACTATGAAACTTGCTAACAAGTTTGCAACAGCCAACCCTAATCTATAAAGATTGGAAGCCAAGCTTGACATGCTTTTGGGCAACTCTGAATAAAAGAACTCATTCTGCCCGATCGCACCAAAGGCCTCGGCCAAGCCAAGCAAGACATAATGCGGCACTAGCCACATTGCGGACATCTGTACAACTGCTGCTTGTGTTCTATCTGAAGCTCCTTCCTGCGTTGTGATTGAACGACGAATAGATTCTATAATGGCAAGTACTGCCATGGACATGATGGAGAAAAAAATTCCAGCCCCCATTTTAGGTTTCAGTCCAAGATGAACTGGTCTCCCTTTGATTCTTGATGCCAAGGGGAGGATGATACGATCGTAGAGGGCAATCGTTGCTGCTAGAGAGAGAACCAAAAATACGTTGAAGGAGCCTGCAGGGATCTGGAAGTTTGAAGTAATGTGTCGATCCATAGAGGATGCCTCGAATACTTGGAAAGAGCTTTGACATACATTTATAGACATCAAGACTCCTGCAAACCAAATTGGGATTCCTTTGATTAGTGCTTTTAGCTCTTCAACTTTATCAACAGTACAAAGACTCCATGGATTTGAAGCACTGCCATCAGGGGTCAAATCCTCTTGAGCATTTCTAATGACACATGCTTTGTTTAGACATCTGAGACGAAGAACGGAAACGCTCATCAGACTGAAGTTATGATGCAAAAATGGATGCGTTCAAGGTAATGAAGAAGAACAAAAACTGAAATTCATAGAGATCTACGCACACTCAGCTGTGCGAAAGGCATGTTGCGTTGGGTAGTTTCTCGATTATCAAAAAAAAAAAAAAGTACCAACTAATCATCTGAAGATACCTTAGTTTCTCACTTGGTACAAGAAGATTTGATTCCTTCCCATGATAATACATTTCATCAGTCGCAAGACCTGATAGCTGGATATGCCTATTCCTATAAGAGGCTACAAGAACATGAGCAAACCCAGTGACCAAGCTTGCTTTGTCTTTGGACTTGACATACCAGCAAGAAGCCGAAAAGAAAGAAAGAGCTGAGAAGAACATGAGCACCACAGGGACTCCAAAACCAACCTTCCACCCCAGGTTTTCTTGAATGTACACAATACAAGTGAGTGCAACAATTAAAGAAGCTGATACACTAACATAGTACCAGCTGAAGTAGCTTTCCAGGGTTCTCGAACTTTTCATTTCTTCTCTATTCACCAACTGATCTGCCCCAAAGGCCAAGGAAGATGACCTTATACCTCCGGATCCTACTGACATGATTCCAAAACAAATATATAAGAATAGAAGTTGGGACGATGTTGGAGATTCACAACTGTCACTAAATTGATCGCATGGAGGAGGCCTTGCTCCTGGAATCATGGCTGTTGACCACAAAAGAGCCATCCCCTGCATCACAAAAACTCTTCAGCTTCAGTGCAATATATGCCACAGTATATGACATATTGTTCTGGCCAAACTTCTCTACATATCTGTCAAGGCTGTGACTTTAACCCGTTATCAGAGCTGTATTGTTTTGACTATGGAATATGAATGTGAACACCCAAAGGGCAAAGAGTATCAAACCCATCTCAGAATGGATGCAACTGAGCAATTAAAATCAAGAGCCTTAAGCAAGAAGAAGCAAAAACATTATGAAAGAATACCAAAAGGCTTGCAATGGATCCCAAGGCAATCATTGGGTACCGACCCACATAAGAATCGGCAAGAAAAGCCCCAATGATCGGCATCAAATTGGTGGCAGCAGACCACAAGAAGAGTATGTTGGCTGCTGTGCTATTTTCCAATCGGTACTCCCTTGTCAAATACAGAACCATGTTTGGCAACAGACCGAAACTCGCTACCTGCTCAAATGACTCGTTCACTGTCATAAAAAAATTAAAGGCAGCCCATCAAAAAAAAATCAAATGGAAACACTGTGTACATTTGTCCGTGTGGTGAATCTAGATTTCTATATGTTCACCTATGATGAAAGGCAAGGTTTTGAAGCCACCCTTTCGTTCGTTGATCAAGAGTGGCTCTGTGATTGTCTCGTCTTGATCAATCTTCATATTTCCTTCTTCTCTTTACCTGATTTTTACGATCTCTCTAACATATATAGACGCAGAATGAAAGGAGAGGAGATAGAAGAGCTTAATGAAGATCCCAACTCTCTTGGAGACCTATTGAGTGGCCATAAATGTACAGGAATTAAAAAAGTTTGAAGGCAAGGCACCCTATGATTTGCTGATCAAAAGTGGCTCTCTGATTTATTGTTTTCATCAATTTTGTCTAAATAAAACAAGGAAAGAAACACATATAATAATAATAAAAAAAAGATTCAAAAAGGATGGAGATAATATGATGGTGATTTTTGGGGTCTAATTTATTTACATTGACATCATTGCCTACGACAATGCAGGAACTCCCTTAACATTCCTGAATTCAACACTACTTATCTTCATCCTTCATTCCTTTACCATCCCATTTTTTTTCTCCTTCCTTCATGGATTCTACAAGCCCTGCGGCATGCAACATAGCAGGTAAAAGTAAACTGGCCAAGCTCAGAAAAGCAAGAACACAATAATAGGAATCATAGTGACCTTTTTTTTTATTGATGTTACTTGAAACCCAACTCCCAGTTTTCCTCTTTTAGTGATTTAATCAACACTAGTCACTATCAAACTTGATACTAAGTTTGCTCCCTATAAGTCTGGAGTTTATGAGCAATTAGCCGGCGGTGTAATGCGAATCCCAACTGCGTTACTTGTTCATGAGCGCAGCTGTATTTTCCATGTGATCTGGGTTTACCAATCAGTTGTCCAGTGACAACCGAATATGCAAACACAAATACGAGTTGCACATCTCATGACAGCTTGCTGGACAAAGAAAATAGTTAGTCATGTGAAACAGGATGAATAGATGTAAGTGCTTTTATTAATTGATCAACACTTCGGATGTGCATTTAGATACCCTTTAGTGGAATGTGGAATACTTGACGTTACTCACTTTTATTTTTGTTTATTAGTCTTATTATGCCTCATTCCTCAACTGTACTTATTACCCCACTTCCACTTGACACATATTGTAATAATAAACGACCCATCTCATTGTAGATTCAAAAATCTATCATCAATTTGTAATGTCGATCGGGCCTTCGACAATCTTGCAAGAACACACCAAATGTCGACCGTGAAGTTAGCGCACTGGTGTGGTGCCGCCCGGGGAAGTTTCGACGGTCGGTAGAAAATATTTAGCTAGAGAAGTGAAAAGCTATTTTAAAGAGAGAGGGAGAGAGATGCCAAGTAATTGAGAGAGTAAATGAGGTCCTCATGCATTTATACTTTTATAGTGCAATGGCTCAGGTGAGCACTACAGGAAAATTGGGCTTTTGTGATGTATTTTTCAGCGATTTTAAAAATGTGTCACTAGATTTAAAATAATATAATTAGGGGCAGTTTGGTCCGGCCATGTTACAAACCACCACTAAATTATGGTTAAAAATTAGTCATGTTTAGGGGTCACCATTTGACCCACGAGCCAAAGCCCTGCCTGGGCCATAAATTATATCGGATTTGGGCAATCAGAACCTATGCCTCAGGGAGGCCTGAGCTCCATTTCTAGGGTTGGGCCAACTCAAAACCCGACCAATGACACCATTCATTATTTATATATATACATATATGGATGCTATGCACCATGTTTGAATCCTACTAGTGCTGCTTGATCTGAATCAGTTTTTTAAGGAGCGTCAAATATTTTCCTCGAACTCATTAGTATGTGAAATTGTGAATGTCTGATATCTAAGCCCAGTTCAATATTTGTTGTCATACTGTTTCTCAATCATTCCGACTCATTTGGGACCGGGCATGGACTTCCATTATCGTCATAAGCCCGGCCCCAAACCCAAATGATAAATCCGGACTTGGGCCTATTGTTACCTTTGCGACAAAACTAATTCACCCACGGCGTAATTTGTTTCTCCCGCAATACTACTCTGCTCTCTGCTCTCTTTCTCAATCTCTCGCGAACTCTTCTCTTGCACCGCGCAGTGTCTTTCTCCCGCTTGGCTTGTCTCAACTCCGAGGTCCCTAGTGAAAGACAGTTCACCTCACGAGTTCGTGAAGGCCTACTCTGCTCACCTGTGGCGATCGGGGAAGGTAAACCTACTTTCAGATTTTTGAAGATTTAATGGCTATTGTGTGTGATGTTTCTTATAACATGATTTTTTGTGTAGAATTTGTGCACTTGTCATTTTGTGTTGAATTTGTATGCTCACTGCACTCGATTGATAATGCATTTAGGGATTATTGGATTTTCTCCTGATTTAGTTAATGAAGATTGTTGTGTAGATGTCTCTTTTGTTGTCGAGTGGGTTTAGGCATTCACCTTTTTATTCAGTTTGTATATGCTCTTCTGGGTGGTTATTCTTTGAGTTATGATTTTGCCCTTTGTCAGCTGGTCTGGTAGCTGGGTGTTGGGGTGCCCTTGCTTCGTAGATGGGTGGCCAATTTCTTTTTTGGTTGTAGCTGATGTTTGTGGTTGTTAGTTCTCCTTTCTTTATTGAATAAAATCAGTCATTTTATTTAATTATTCCCAGCCAGTGTGTAGCCCTAATTTTTAGCACAAGATTAGCAAAATAGCCTACTCGTAGGAGTTACAGCAAGTGCTTGGTAGGGGAAAGAACCTTGAGTCAAGTAGGAAGATGCGAGCTATGCAATTTTTACTTTTCAAGGCTTGATAAGTCTCTTGATTTCTTCTAGCTTTAGTAGATGTCCTATGCGCAAGTGAAAGCATTTGTTTTATGTAGAGGAGGAATATGATTTGTACATTGTGATTTTTTTGGGCAATAGGGCTTCTGAAAATTTGGTGTGGAACTTGCTTCTGAAATTATTCTGATCCCCCCATTTTTTTTATATTCTATGTCCTTCTGTCTAACATCCATTAAAAAATTAACAGAAAATGTTGATATGTTTATAACATCTCTATGGGGTTTTTTTTTTTTTTAAGAAAAAAAGCCTAACTAAACAGAATGAGATTGCAGTTGATCTTGCAATTAATCTAGGATGTAATTCACCTTGCACTTGTTCAATTAGCTTTCGTAGAATCTATCATCGGGAGCGTAAAAATGGAATACCTATAGAAGGTGAGAGTTGGACTGGAATTAGGTCATTAAGCTTCGGATTTTTCATATGATTTATGAAGTGAGTTTGTCTAACGCTAAACTTAGTTGCAATTTTATTATGGAGCTGAAGGAATTGTTGATATAATGTCGTTGGAAATTTTGGGATTTTATGAGGAAGATCAGTAAGAGTAAGAGTGCTGCTGTTATTGTTCCTTTGTTATTGACATTGTGAGTTATTTGAGATTGTTAGTGTATGGAGTTCTTTTTTTACCCCTCCCTTTTTGAGCAACACAATTCATGTTTTATCTCATTTTGTAAATAGATGACCAACACCTTCCCCAACTTCTGATGTTATATTGAGGAAATTTTCTATCATTCCAAATGTATGCAAAAAAAAAAGAACTAGTTATTAGTGGAAAAATCTAATGATATAAAGGGGGTAAAAAGTCTAATATACGTGGTATACATTCTTCTACTGTGAGGTATCATGGATGAATTTTGCTATCATGAATCGTTCAGATACATACATGAATGAAAAAAAGGATCTAGATAAGTAATAAAATCCTAATTCCTAACTCTGACAAAACTAAAGGCACTGCTGCTCTCAGGCTCTCGGAGGGAGAAGGCACTTCCTTGCCTCCACCCATTATCTCTTTCTGCCCCACCCTACTCCTGTTATCTTAGAAGTTAGGACTCATTATGATAAAAGTGTACTTTAGGATAGTTTTTTCTCTTTTCATTTTAGTTTGTGGCCTTTGTATTAGTGTGTGTGATTAGGTCTGAGTTTGCTAATAATTTGCATAGTCTCACAGGCCTATATATTGAGATTTGATAAATTCTTTAACTAGAGAGACACAAAGTTAGAAGAAATGGCAAATCAAGGAGCCAAGAAGCGCAAGGAAGAGAACGCCCGCCACATGGCAAAGCTCCTTCGCCTCATCATTGGCTGTAATGTGTGTCCTATCTTCTTATCATTTCTTAATAAATTGCTTCATTTTATGCTATGCATTCCTTTTCTTTTTTAATACCCGTTATTGTTTCTGACAAGGTGGGCTTTTACTCTTGAACTATGTAGCACGGATACTGACACGGGACACGGATACGACACGACATGGATACGCGGATACATGATTTTTCAAAAAAGTAGGATACGGATACGTTAGGGACACGTTGAATAAATAAATAAATAAATATATATATATAATGAAATATATATATATACTTGTTCAACCCATTCCAAGAAAAGCCCAGCCCCACACTGTAGAAGAGGAGTCCTATGTGGGGAAAAAAATCAAAAACAATGAGTGAAAAGAGAGAGAAGGCTCTAGAGCGTAGATCTCCAGACCGAAGAGACTTCATTCTCCTCTTTCTATCAAAACTGTATGTTCTGATCAAGTAAATAGAATCAAAGTTTTCTCCCTTCACTTGTTCTTCTTCCTTCTTTTCTCACTCTATTTCTGATCTCTGCTTAAAGTTCTTCCCTTTTTTCGAAAATAGGCAAAACCTTAGCTTTAATGGGTTGATCAATCTTTGTATATCAAATCATCCTTGTTTTGTGGTCGTCAATCTCTGTAGAACAACAATCCTTGGTTGTCTTTGTGGTTGTCATCTCTGTGGTTGTTGATCTCTGTAGTTGTTGATCTCTATGGTCGAAGTCGAACGAAGCAAGAGACTCAAATCGAGGCCTTACCAGAGGAAGCCGATGTCGAAGTTGCAGCAAGAAGTCGATGTCACAATTTATAAAAAGTAAAAAAAATTGTGAATAAAAAAATACGTCTTGTAGATGTATGTTAAACGTATTTTGACGTATCCGTATCCAATAAGTATCGGATACATATACTGCAACCTCACAGCCGTAGCCATGCTTTCTAGCTCTTGAATATTGTCAAAATGGAAACTAGATTTGTAATTGGATCCCTTTCCATCAAAAAATGTGCATTTGAATAGCTCACGGTTGGAATATAGCTTTGTGTTAGTCCCAACCACATGCAATAACTACTCATTACCATTTAATTTGTTGAGAAGCATCCTTCAGTTGATTGGTGGTAACGTCAAATGGTCCAATTTGCATTTATATAGGTTATATATGTTCTGGTGAGAATGCTGATCTTTCATTCCACTATCACCTGGAAACACTGGGTGGGTCTTGTTTTGACATCTGTGGCATATGTGATGCCCTATCAACAACTCTCTGCAATGGCAAAACCTACTTATGCTGATGATGGCGAGCTTCTTGATGGTGGATTTGATATGAGTACTGGTGGAATTTGTGGGTATGTTTTCCTCATGTTCACTTGTTTACTCTTGACTTTGATGTGTGGTTCTGGTATGTCTTTCCTATTTGTGCAACGACATATTTGTAAGATAAGAACGTGACACATGTCCAAGGATTTTTTGAAGTTGAACAAATAAAGTTCCTTTGATATTCTAGCAAGCTAAACATAAAATGCTTTTCATTGAATTCTAGGAAATATTCTGTAAATCAGAAAGAAGAAGCTTGTTTAAAGATTCGTTAACATGAATAATAGGATCTTCGGGTTATTGTTGCCATCTTTGGGTATCTCGTAAAATTGAAGGTTTTCTTGTAATTTATGCACCTAAGCCATATTGTTTTCATCTTGAAAAGCTTTGAGGCCCAATTTTTTTGCATATTTGGTATACTTATAAACATTCGTTGGGTACATGGGGAATGTCACCTTTGCTTGGCATTACATTTGCCCACCTTCAATAAGCAAGAAACATTGTGTTCATGATGCATCCCTCTGCTGTTCAATGTTGTGTCTGCTACGAAATGTTTACAGGTTTAGATTGTCAGTATGGCAGTTACGATTTTGTCTGTTGTACATTGTTACAAGATTCCTCCCTTATAGTTGTTTGTTTTCTTGCAGCTATTTGCATGATGTAATCTACATCACAAGCTTTGTGCAAGTTATGTCCATCATCTCGGGGAAATTTTGGTACACGTTCCTAGTGGTGAGAACCTGTTTTTTTCTTTCTTTCTTTTGGAATAGCTTCCAGACATGCCTATAATTGCACCTTGCTTGTTATACATTGATGAGATTGATGATAGTTCAGTGGGAGAGGCATCCTTAGACCTCTGACGAAGGAATATTATGGTTTAAGAGAAGTCACTATGTTGCTAGATTGACCAAAACCATAGAGACTAGTCCCTGTGTTCACTACTACAGCTTTATTTATTATTGAAGAAAATGAAGGGAAATTATTGTGGTGCTGCTAGCATATCCATCAGTGTTCACATTGCTTCATCATTCATCTGTGGATGTGGCTTTGCTTCTGATCTGGACTTCACATATAGTTTAAAAGAACCTAGGTGGAAGAACCTTTAAATTGCAAATTGTCTGCTGCTGACAACTGCAACCAAGATTGTGCAAGACTTTTATGAGACCAAGCATAGGATTGTGTTGGATCTACGAACCAAAGATAGATTAGATGTATCTTGGGCCTTCTCGTAATTTAAATTTCACATGCATACACATGCTAACATTTGTAGGTAGAGGTTTTTTAGTGAGATGACTCCTCAACGATAACATTTTCTTTTGCGTAAGATGCTTTGTTTAGACATGACAGCGACATGAGGTTCGACTGGTCAATGTGTAACACAGTTATTTTTTCCTTGATACTGTCCAGATACCGGGATTTGCAGCATACAAATCATTTGGTTTCATTAGAGGATTTCTTTCACAGGGTTCAGAGGTACCTTCTATTCTCCACATTTTTTGTTTACCATCTACCAAGCGACTTAGTCATTCACATACATACTAAATTCCTTTTCTTTTCGTTTTTCGGCTTAGAAAGAATACTTGATATCATTTTGAAATGTTTGTGTGTGAATTAGGGAGTTGTGGATGATGAGAAGACCCGCAGGAAGAGGGAAAAGATGGAGAAGAAGGCCTCAAGAACCAAGTTTGTCAAGAGCAGAAATAGATAGACCTCGTCGACTATTCCAATAACAGGTTGATCTGAACTTTAGACAGATGTTGGACTTTACAGTATCCATACACCAAGAGGTTTGGTTCCCCAATCCCCACTGTTTTAAAGGGAGAAGAACAACTTATATTAGTGTGAAAAATGGTTTCATCTCTCCCAGATCGTGGAGCCAAGACGCCATAAGAAACTAACGTTTCATTGTACCATATTCTAACTAGGGAATATTTCTTATGATCTTAGATCAACAAAACGATGGGGATCGATATTTTATCGTCCGATCTTACTGATCTTTATTGGACATGGACTTATGGGCTGGATAAAATATCATAGTTATGATTAAAAGATTACCATTTGCAAAAGTTGTTTTCCTGACTCTAGTCATGGGGAATTTTCAAGAGCCAAAATGGGAAGGTAAAAATAACCACACAAGCAATTTGTGCATATAATATATTAAAAAGATGTTACGGTGATAAGTCTCCATGCAAGACATTCATTTTTGGATTTTTTTTTTTAACATAATCATATTTTCAATTTTTATTCATCTACACTAAACCAGTGTTCTTTTTTTAATAATCATATTTGAGGTTTTTTTGCCGACCTTCTATCGATCTTATGTATCCGATTTTGACAACCTTGCTCATAGCTGCCCCATTTGAGGATGAGACTGGTCATCCCTCAGTGTGGCTAAATTCTCAAAGGAGTAGAGAGCCTCCATTGGTCGTGGTTAGGCATCTTGCCATGACAGCCCAACAAAGCATCAATGGGACATTAAGACAAGAAGAGCCAAAATATTTGCAGCTCTGTGGTACCGTAATCACATACAATATTGCTAGGAAATGCTTTCAATTTTCCAAATGACAAAAATCTATCAAATTGAAATACTAACCTTGCTCAACCATGTACATTAGAGCACATCCCCATTGAGAAGTATTAAAGAGAAGGCTCAAGCAGAAAGGATGGTTCTGTGTTGCTAATCTCACACAGATAAAATCCTGCAACTATTCGGGATTTCCAACAAGTATGTGCAATTTACTTGGAACAAACGAAATCTTAATCTTAACTTTCATCAGGCGAAAAAAAGATAACAAGTAAAATCAAAAGAGAATCATTGGCAGCAAGAGCAGAATCAGAATTTTAACATTAGAATGTGTACCTTTTACATCAAAAGGATTTACAAAAGTTGCTGAAGATGCATTTTGCACTGCTAATTCCGAAAGCTGTAGATGAAAGAATATGGATAGTTGAACATGAACACGAATTGTCCTTGACTAACCACAATATAAGAAGTTGGAGCAAAGGCACATGTAATCTATCTGCGCATAACCCTCTGTCGATCTCGTTTACGGAAGCGCTCCAGCGTGAACTCATCTGTTGCAGCCTGCCTACGGCCAGCTGAATCTGCGCTATTATCAGTTGTTCCAGGCCCTGCACCATTAGCTTGAGAACCTCTATTCTTGTACAGCTCAGGGCGATCTGCAAATTTCTCATCCATGGTCAACAAAATTAACAGGAACACCGTTTAAAACTGAATGGTTGAATAAAAGGAAAATAGATAGGAAAGTAAGCAGAATGATTTCACTAAAATATTGGAAAAGAATGACCAAGTAGAATGTGTCATCATATCCAAGCCCATGTTTAAAACTGGATTATCAGCAAGTTCAATCATAGTCAACACAAAGAATCGTAACATCATACATATTTATTTAAAATCTCAGACTACTAGAAGAACCCCAGTTCCGCAACATTAGTTGGTAGTCAATTTGCACCAAGATCAGTGAGAAAATAAAATGCGAGTCCACATATAAGTTCAATCTAAAAAACAAGCATGGAGAGCCCAGTCTATCTTTTTTCCCCAGATTGAATAGCTTTTGACTCTGAAAAACACTAGTAAATTGGACAGAAGAGTCATAGACTTCCTTCTCCATCCTCCAGTCTGCTCTGCTCTGTCTTTAAATCATTTAAGTGAACGTAAGATAGACAAGTATTCCAGACAAACACAACCTTGACTTCCCAATCTATACTGTCTCATTAGGGAAACTGAAAATCAAACAATTCAAAAGTTGGAAGGAGAAAAAGACCAGTATCCAACCTCTCCTAAGTTTCTCTGCATAGTCCCTGCCACGATGGGAAAAATCTGCGCTGTAACTTGCAGGGATGCTAAAATCTGATTTTGTCTGACCAACAAGCCTCTTCTCTTGAAGAAGCTTTTTGGCTGCCTCCGTTTCCTCAATATTTTTCAACTTATATCTGCAAACATGGAAACAATCAAAGGCATATCCAGTCATTCATTTAAAAGCAAGGACTTTCTTTAACTTGTTTTTTATGAGATTGAATAGCCTTCAATACATTCTTGATTGCATTAAAGACTTTGAATTCGCATTATCATCATCAGTGTGTAGAAGACACCAACTGAGGAGCAGACATGATGGAAAGTATTCCTTTCTTTTTAATTAATTGAAAAATTGGACTTATTCAGATTATAAAGCCAAAAGTAGCTGAACAGATAATCAAAATCAAAGAACAAATCATAAAAGATCATACTCAATGGGGAGTTGAATCTCAGCGATCCCAGTAGTCCACTGAGTGGAGCTTTCTTCAGAGTTTCGTTTCTTAACCTGTAACAAAAGTAAGTTTATGAAAACAATAAAAATTTAATCATCCTCCTCCATGATTAGTGATAACTAAAGTTTTTGAACAAGAACTTCAGAGAAAGAGAGAGAGAGAGAGATGTAACTTGCAAATGATCTTTTGAGCAAGACAGATTGCTCAAAATGATAATAAGATGAATGCAGGACAGATTGCAAGATCCTCATGGCAAGGCTTTTGTTGACATTCATAACCTGTCTTCCAAAGTTTATGAGAAATTTTGAAACGCATGTTTAAGAGGAGGAAACCATAGGATACTTGGCTGTCAACAGTTTGGTAAATGGAGCTGAGTTATAGCAAGCAATCAGCTAAACTGCAGAGATATTCCCCCAAATGTAGCATTGGGAGGTCTAAAAGACTAGCATAAATTATCAAGTATATACAAATTCATCTATCTGCCTTATTCTGCCAAGTGTAAATGAACTGGTGTAAATAACAAAAAACTAATCACTAACTTTTCTGCAGATGACACTCTCAACAATATCGTCACAAAGACCTATGAATTTAAGGCCATGACCATGCAATCATAGAACAATCAGAGAACGGCAATCATGGTACAACTCACTCACTTTGAGATGCTCGGGAATTTTGTATAATTCATCTTCGGCACGTTTTAGCTCATTCTCCACTTGATTTGTTACATCAATGTTCCTGCCCCTTTTCTTTTCCAATTCATGTTCCACATACCTCAACCTGTCAGGAAAAACAAAACCACAACATGTGAAGTAATAGCAAGACATTTGCCATACTATGCTCCGTGTTTCAATGAAAACTTAACTAATATAAGAAAATTTTTCTCAGTCTTCTTCTTTTTCTTCTATATGTAGATGAGGATCTTGATTGTTAGTTTAGTTTTGATTTTAGTACTACAGGATATTTTGGAAATATTTGAGGTAGAAAAACCTCCCAACAGACAAGATGGGAGGAGATATCATCTAAGAGTCTATAAAGTTGGAAACCTAAGTAGGAGATTTTGAGAGGACTAATTACATGTTGGGATCTTCAACCATGACAGCAGTTTCTTGAGCGAATGTATCCTGCAGAACCAGCTCCTCCTTCTCCCCATCAGCTGCTTCGGTCTTTTCAGTCGGTTTAGCCACAGCGCCGCCACTTTGCACCTTTGGTATCGCAGGGATCCCAAATTTCCGCTCCCTCTGTTTCTGTAGGAATTTCACCTCCTCCATTGCCAACCTAACATTTTTGTGTTCCATTCAGTAGCGTCGTAAACACTTGCCAAAGCACAAAACCACAAGTGTTATGGAATTACGATGTCGGAAGATACTTTCTACTACATACCTCCTCTCTTCTTCGTCTTCTGAGACGTCGTTTTTGTCATCGTTCTCGTCTTCTGCTTCTTCGTATATCCTTTTCCTGAAGTTCTTCTTCTGCGGCATCGAATTCGATTTCTAGGGTTAAGTTCGGGGATTGGTTAATTGAATTGCGGGCGGCGCGGGAATGACAATTTTCTCTGTATCGCAAAGGTTATCGCCCAAAAGCCGCTCAACCCGATCGGACAGATTTTTGGTCCCCTTCCGCCTTTAGTTTTCGCCGAATCGGGTATGAATACATCCAAGGAGCGTATTTAGAGTATATATCTATTATATATATATAGCATAGCATATTTTTAAAAAAAAAAAAGTTATTACAGTATCTTCAACCCCAAATTTCGAATCAGCCATCATCTCTCGACTTCAATTTGTATCAGTTGAAAAAAAAAACAGTAGAAACAAACCCTGACGACGATTTAGCTCCAGGACTTGATAAGATATTGGTATTCTGCTACACCTATATCTTGGTTCAATATTTTATAGAGGAGGAAGTTGTAAACCGCTGCTTTTGTTTGTTTTTGTTATTCACGGTTCTCGCTCTAATGGCATGGATTGCCGGATATATGATCAGTTACCTCCATTCCCCTTAGCAACAAGAATTAAAGGCACACCGGTAAGTCTCTCCTTGAAACAAAAATTCATTCGGGGCTAACTTATTTGTTCATGGCAGTATGTGGGTATATTCGGCGAAAAATTGCGATTCAAGAAGGAATTTCAGATAGAACAGAAGCTGTGGTGCAAATGTTCAGTTTTGGCAGAGGCTTTTGGTGTCATTGGACAGAATGAGTTCTTCTATTCTGAGTTGCCCAAAAGCGTATATGTCTACAATAACTGCCAATCTTTATGGCATTGGGTATTATTCCTTTTGCAAACTTAGTATCAAGTTTTATAGTGACTAGTGTTGATGAAATAACTAAACGGAAAAATGGGAGTTGGGTTTCAAGTAACATCAATAAAAAAAGGTCACTATGATTCCTATTATTGTGTTCTTGCTTTTCTGAGTTTGGTCAGTTTACTTTTACCTGCTATGTTGCATGCTGCAGGGCTTGTAGACTCCATAAAGGAAGGAGAAAAAAATGGGATGGTAAAGGAATAAAGGATGAAGATAAGTAGTGTTGGATTCAGGAATGTTAAGTGAGTTCCTGCATTGTCGTAGGCAATGATGTCAATGTAAATAAATTAGGGGCCAAAAATCACCATCATATTATCTCCATCCTTTCTGAATCTTTTTTTTATTATTATGTGTTTCTTTCCTTGTTTTATTTTCAATTATTGGGTCAGTGTTCAACTAAGAAAAAAATTGATGAAAACAACAAATCAGAGAGCCACTCTTGATCAGCAAATCATAGGGTGCCTTGCCTTCAAACTTCTTAATTTCTGTACATTTATGGCCACTCACTAGTCTCCAAGAGAGTTGGGATCTTCATTAAGCTCTTCTGTCCTCTCTCCTTTCATTCTGGGTCTATATATGTTAAAGAGATTGTAAAAATCAGGTAAAAAGAAGAAGGAAATATGAAGATTGATCAAGACGAGACAATCACAGAGCCACTCTTGATCAACGAACTAAAGGGTGGCTTCAAAACCTTGCCTTTCATCATAGGTGAACCAAAAACATTTCTTTCCTGTGTGCATCTATACATATAGAAATCTAGATTCACCACATGGACATATGTACATAGTGTTTCCATTTGATTTTCTTGATGGGTTGCCTTTAATTTTTATGACAGTGAACTAGTCATTTGAGCAGGTAGCGAGTTACGGTCTGTTGCCAAACATGATTCTGTATTTGACAAGGGAGTACCGATTGGAAAATAGCACAGCAGCCAACATACTCTTCTTGTGGTCTGCTGCCACCAATTTGATGCCGATCATTGGGGCTTTTCTTGCTGATTCTTATGTGGGTCGGTACCCAGTGATTGCCTTTGGATCCATTGCAAGCCTTTTGGTATTCTTTCATAATGTTTTTGCTTCTTCATGCTTAAGGCTCCTGATTTTAATTGCTTAGTTGTATCTATTCTGAGATGGGTTTGATACTCTTTGCACTTTTGGTGTTCACATTTCATATGCCATATACTGTGGGTTAAAGTCGCAGTGTTGACTGATATGTCATATACTGTGGCTTATATTGCACTAAAGCTGAAGAGTTTTTGTGATGCAGGGGATGGCTCTTTTGTGGTCAACAGCCATGATTCCAGGAGCAAGGCCTCCTCCATGCAATCAATTTAGTGACAGTTGTGAATCTCCAACAACGGCCCAACTTATATTCTTATATATTTGTTTTGGAATCATGTCAGTAGGATCCGGAGGTATAAGGTCATCTTCCTTAGCCTTTGGGGCAGATCAGTTGGTGAATAGAGAAAAAATGAAAAGTTCAAGAACCTTGGAAAGCTACTTCAGCTGGTACTATGTTTCTGTATCTGCTTCTTTAATTGTTGCATTCACTTGTATTGTGTACATTCAAAAAAACCTGGGGTGGAAGGTTGGTTTTGGAGTCCCTGTGGTGCTCATGTTCTTCTCAGCTCTTTCTTTCTTTTTGGCTTCTTGCTGGTATGTCAAGTCCAAGGGCAAAGCAAGCTTGGTCACTGGGTTTGCTCATGTTCTTGTAGCCTCTTATAGGAATAGGCATGTCCAGTTATCAGGCGTTGCGACTGATGAAATGTATTATCATGGGAAGGAATCAAATCTTCTTGTTCCGAGTGGGAAACTAAGGTATCTTCAAACTATGCATAGTTGTTATGAATTTCACTTTTTGTTCTTCTTCATTGCATTGAAAGCATCCATTTTCGCATCATAACTTCAGTCTGATGAGCGTTTCCATTCTTCATCTCAGATGTCTAAACAAAGCATGTGTCATTAGAAATGCTCAAGAGGATCTGACCCCTGATGGCAGTGCTTCAAATCCATGGAGTCTTTGTACTGTTGATAAAGTGGAAGAGCTAAAAGCACTAATCAAAGGAATCTCAATTTGGTTTGCAGGAGTCTTGATGTCTATAAATGTATGTCAAAGCTCTTTTCAAGTACTCCAGGCATCCTCCATGGATCGACACATTACTTCAAACTTCCAGATCCCTGCAGGCTCCTTCAACGTATTTTTGTTTCTCTCTCTAACAGCAACGGTTGCCCTCTACGATCGTATCATCCTCCCCTTGGCTTCAAGAATCAAAGGGAGACCAGTTCGTCTTGGCATGAAACCAAAAATGGGGGTTGGAATTTTTTTCTCCGGCATGTCCATGGCAGTACTTGCCATTATAGAGTATATTCGTCGTTCAATCGCAACGCAGGAAGGAGCTTCAGATAGAACACAAGCAGTTGTGCAGATGTCTGCAATGTGGCTAGTGCCGCATTATATCCTGCTTGGCTCGGCCGCGGCCTTTGGCGCGATCGGGCAGAACGAGTTCTTCTATTCAGAGTTGCCCAAAAGCATGTCAAGCATCGCTTCCAATCTTTATTTATTAGGATTGGCTGTTGCATACTTGATAGCAAGTTTGATAGTGAAAGTGGTGGATGAAAGTAGCAAAACAGGAGGATCAGGGAGTTGGGTTTCAAGCGACATCAATAAGGGCCATTATGATTACTATTTTGGCATTCTTTTTGCACTGAGCCTGCTTAATTTTCTCTATTATGTTGTCTGCTGCAAGGCTTATGGTCCCTGCAAAGGAGAAAGCAATCATAAGGATTTACAAGGAGATCATTTGTAATGATATTTTCTTCAATAAATCCCGGATTACATATGGAAAAGTCCGCAACTCCCATGGACCAGTTGAAATGTACAACTTAGTTTGTGTTTTCACATTCATCTGTTGCTTTCCAATGTATGTCTCCCTCCATATGCGGGCACTGGAACTTAAAAGGGCTTTAATATCAGAGGCAGGAACTGCAAAAAGACAGATCGCCACGCCTTATTCACGGATAATTAACTTGAGGAGAAGCATAATTTTCAGAATACTCATTAATGGATAGTTTATCAGAAAAACAGAAGTTACAATGAAATTGATTGACTAACTAGGTCCATTGAAAGCTAACAGGGAATACATAAGTATATTTATACCAAAGCACTAAGAGGCCAAATTTAACATGCTTGTGGAACAGGAACAAGTACAATATCAATACTGATGATACAAATTCATCACAGCATTACTGATACACACAATCAAATACCATTATTCCATGGCACTAATCTTCTATCCTCTGCCTGGACAGCATAGACACCATCTTTTTATGTTATAGAACAGGCAGGCAGGCAAATAACATTACTGTCTATAAATGGTAAATTAGAGTGAAGCATCCACCACTGCATCTGCACTGGCCACCTCTATAACAGGATTCAGATTTTTGGACGACGGCAAGCCAGCGACAACTTCTTCTTCAATGCCACACTCATTCGTCCCTCTTTGTATCCTAAAGTAGCCATCCTGTCAAACAAAGTGAAGCGATAATTCAGTATTTAACGAGAGAAATTTTTTGCAGAACAAAATTAGTTGTTCAATATGAAGCGCAGATTCCAGTAGGAACTTACATCACCCCAGCCTTTATTCCACTGGTTGGCAAGCAGCTGCAACATGAAGTGTTCACAATCTTAGAATCACGTCGAAAATATTATGCAGTTACTCTTTAAAATGGTTATTGGAATTAAGTAATATATCAGCATACCCAGTAATCCTCGCCTTCATCGCTAGTTCCCCAGCCAATAAGCTTGACAGCATGACCTCCCAGTACACCGCCTGTTACGTGCTTATAAACTCCTGACTTGTAGTGAGCAAAATCCTGCACGATAGAAAATTCAAGTCAAAAATGAAGGAATTCGTAAACTGTACCCCCCAATTAGATGAAGTGATTTCTAGTTCACAAATAATCTGCAGTAGTACAGCACCAATAATAAGGGTGAGCCAAAACCGAATAAGACTACACTGAATTTTTTAGGGACTGAAGTATGAAAACCCTGACTGGGTTGCTCCAAAATGCAAAAATGATGCTTTAAAGACTTCTTCGACGTCAAGAATGTGCAATAAATTGAATCATGAAAGTTTACTTTTTTACCTCATATACTGTGAAGGCAACCTCAACTGGTCCGTTCTTGTAAACTTCAGCCATTATATCGTTCGGGTTAGAATGAATCGTATATGCACTGATGCTATAGTGCTTCAACTGCCTCCAGAACTGGTTTTTATTAACGCATTTTCTCACACACTTTGGAGTCGGATATCCAGGCTCACAACCAGGGTGAGAACAGCCAGTATTGTCGAAGTATGGGTCACACTGCCAGATAGCAAATTTACTCGTCATTAAACACATCAATAAAATGAGAGTCAAAGACGGTGACGCATGGATTCTCAATCAAATTTCAGATAATAAATTCTAGCAGCCACATGAAATCGAATAAAGTACATCATGTCGCCATTGAATGGTAAAATGCGGAGAGACTTGTACCTCCTCAGTGACAACACCATGATGAACAAAGTATCGCCATGCTCTAATGGGATAGCCCCCATTACAACCATCTCCACACATGAAGCCACAACACGCCAAGAGATCATTAACAGACAGAGATATGTTCTGAAACAAAAGATAAGGAAAATAAATACACCCTTTTTGTCACAAAAATAAATAATCAATTACAAAACACAAAGAAGTTTCATTTACCAAGTCAAATTGGATGCAAAAACGATCAGACAATGATTCAACGGCTCCAAAAGCCCAGCATGAACCACAATGCCCCTGGATTATCAAAATATGAATGATTAAGCTAGTCATGTAAAATGGAAATCATAGCAGGGCCAAGGATGAAAATGGAGTTACCTGATCTTTGATTTTGAAGTTGATCCAACATTTGACACATAACATGAGAAAACATCAGCGCAATGTTTCAAAACAATCACATAGAAACACAAAAAGTAAAAGGTAAGCACTCAAGGAAACCTAGAATTCTTCCAATGGTGCTGCATTGAGGCCAAGCTGTTCTGGCATCAAACTGTTTCGGCAGCTTTAAGGATTTAGGATGAGTTACAACAGGAACACCTAGCAATTCCTTTTTATGTGTCGATTTGACTCCAAGTAGGTGCTTGAATTGGCCAACCTGTACATAGATTAATAAGGAAATACAGGCTAGAATTTAAGCAGGATTCATTCTCGATGAGAATAGGCAAAGGGCCTAATAATATATTTATATAAAATAGCCCTGCAAAAGAGAACTCACTGTGTAATTGGAAAATTTAGGATTCATGGCAGCTTGCCATCCAGCATTGGGGTTTTCATTTATTTGCTTAACAATTGACTCCTGTAACATCATGGTTGAAGCCAAAAAATTAGTAAACAATTCACCATTCAATCAAAAGAAGTACTGTCTTTCTAGAGACTTACTAACAAGAAAAAAAATACCTGAAGAATCTGAGAGCTAAGCTTAAGCTGAGAAATAGGCTCCACTGCAACGGCTTGCTGACAGTAAAGCATCACACAATTTCAGTCAGCAAATTTCAAAAACATAAAAACCATAGAGGGTAAAAGAACTCAAACACAAGCTCTTAAATTCTTCATAAAAGACACAAAAAATTATTCGGAAGAAACTACTAGCATATTAAGAAGTTTGAACAAGGAGAATTCCACAAATAATTAGTTTATTCAATTTAGCCAAGGTTCCGCTAGCTGCCAAATCACCAAAAAAGATATTCACAGCAGGCTGTTGGGGTGCTCAACCTAACAAAGTCATGTCTTTCCTACTGAAATTTGTAAACTGCCATTCTTTATGATCAAAAGGGCTAGTAGCCTGAATTTAACATCATTAGCAGATTCATCAGGATGAAGAGAAATATCGTGGGTTCAATCACTATTGATCTATGAGCAACTTTTCGGATAATGAAAGTTGACCCATAAAAGGGAATGAAAGTCGATCCAAGTTCATCTAAACTCCCATAAAAGCCCCCAAAAAAATCATAACTTTCCGAGTAAATACTGGAAAGAAACACATCAAAACAACTGGATTATAGAAAAAGCTAATCGAGATCAAATTCTAAGATTGAAAATCGAACATGAAGTCACCACAATCAACAAAGCTCAGATTTTTAAGTAACAGAAAAGAAGGAAGAACCTGAATGGAGGAGATGGTTCCGAGAAGCAAGACAAGAGTGGATAAACAGAGAAGATGAGAAGTAGTGGCTGCCATTTTTGGAGGACTGTCCGCAGATCAGATGGATGGGTGTAAGAAGAGAGGAAAGTCCCCTTAATATTGGGAACTAGACAACTAGTGTAGTAGAATTACATAAAAGGACAGAATTCCAATAATACAAGCAAACGAGAAACGACCATGTTGGCGTTGGGAGTTGGCTGTGACGTCTCTGTACGCCTCACCATTCCACCTCTAGATATAAATTATTGCTCTGTTTTCGTGTTGGATTTCGGAATTCATTGAAAATCCCCACAAATCCGGCGTGGTTTGTCGTGAAAGGAAAGAAAATTTGTGCAATTTTCCCAAGTATAAATTTTTCTCATTAGGAAGGACAGGCAAATTAATACTCCCCATTGTGTAGGTACGCTGCATGGTTGTATTCTCTAGGTAAAATTTTCAAAGGAAATATGGTCACAGTAAATAAAATGCGGTGTATATACGCATATAATGCTAACAAAGAAGAGGAGAAAACGTAGTACTCTTCCCAAGTATTGCTAAAGCTTGGTTTGGTAAATAATTTGAAAAAAAATAGCATATATGTTGATTTTAAAATGTTGTATTAAATGTTAGCATATGTGTGGTTTAAAATGTTGTGATTGTTTCCTAAGAGGGTTTATGCGGTTCTATGGCAAATTAAATATATGGGTAGTATGCTTTGTATTCATGATAGTATTCAAGTACCATATTGATTTTATATGTAAAGTTCCAAATTAAATAATGTAATAATACTTTGACATGTTATAATAGTCCTCCATTTAAAAAATATAATTAATTATTTAGGCCAACATTTGCATGCTTGTTGTGCATATTACTCACACATTAATAACCATTCAACCAATCAACGTCACGTTCTATTGTATTTATAGATACTGACAAGATCTAAATATTTTTTTTAAATACCAATGAAAGATGGTTCGATTGACAATCAATTGGATTAAGCATATATGTGCTCAATATTCGATTTCAATGTGAATCATATTTCTCAACGGTATTTTAAAAAAAACCATTTTTTTTGAGATTTATGCAGGGTTAATTTTTTTTTTTAAAAAGTTAATAGGCATGTGTTTCTTGGCATTTGAATAAAAAGGGTGGTGTATTTTAGGGTAAAAAATGTAAAATGCTACTTGGTCAAAAAATAATTTGGAAATGCTGGTTGAAATGCTATCAAAATGCCATATGGAATGTTACTATGGTATGTGTGTTTGATATCCAAGTAGCATAGAAAATCCGAATTACAAATATGTACTTTACAAAGAAACTGATGACCATCTTCAAACAGTTCTACGAGTAGCTCTTGCCTCTTGGTATATATTCCAAAGCAGTAATCACAAATCTCTCTTTTACTTCTATCCCTTACCAGCACTCGACAACCAGGAGGAAGGCCGGTAGCAGTAATCACAAATCAAATCGCAGTTTATTGATCAACGGGGAAGTGCATTTAGATTAATCATAGCAAGGTTACTGTCATGAGAGTGCTGCAAAGCTTCGGTTAAATGCTTCAGTGCTTTTTCGTAGGATATAAACCCCATAAACCAGAACTCATGGCTATCTCTTGTTGCAATGTTGATGTACTTTGCTGAATGATTCAACCTGTCTGAAGAAGGATTCACTGCCCCAAGCTGGTCAAGCGGCACCACCACCTAGATATCAAGAATATGGACACATTGATGATCAGAAGTTGTCAAAATTTAGGATAAACAAATTAGAAATCCAAGAGAAACAGTGAAAAGAGAGAGTGTATTGGAATCATGGCCAAACACTTCGAAGCAACTTAGCATAAGTAGTGAGGAAAAGAAGAGAGACATTACAGAACCTTTGTCCCTTGTATGAAATCCAATCCACATTATCATCATCAAAGTCTCAATGCAAAATCACAACTCAAGGAAAATTGCAAATTGCAAATTTCAAGTATCTTCGATATAATCATAAGAATTGAGCTTTCAAACCTTCACTTGAGAAATGCCCATCTTGAAGATCACAAATGCAAGTCACCCAGAATTTAGGAACTCATGAGAGGTTAGAGGTACTTGGTGATTTTCTTATTTGTTTTCAGAACACAGATTGAGAGTAATCAGATGCCAAGCCATATTATAGGTCACAGAAAGGCCATATAGACTGCATGAGCAAGTAATAGATTAGCAATACCTTGTAATATATCCACTGTGGTTGTCCTGTGGGAAGATACTGATAGAGGGGATTATCACTACAAAAAGCTATTTTTTGGGTGGATATATACAGTGTGCCAATCACAGGTCTAGGGGCCGTAGAGAGATAGCAAGCAAAGGTCTTTAACAGTTTCTCTCCTGGTATGATCCCAAATGTCTGTTGGAATAATTTATCATGTCCTCCTTCTGTTAGCACCTTTGTCCCTTGAGCAAGCCTTGCCATTGCTGCATCACTCACACTAGGGCTAGTTTTGACTGCCATCGAACAATATGTTTACTTATTAGAACCCCCAAACCATGTACATCTCATGGAAATTTATCATCATCATCATCACCATCAAATCCAAGCATCAATCCCCAACATTTTGGGATAAATTCGAAAAAAATGTGCGAGTAAATGCAAAATCGAACGTAAGTTGGTAAAACCCAATCGACACAAAAATTCAATCCTAGAACATACAGAGACATCCAAAAGAAACCAAAACACAAAGGCAAAAGAAATAATCAGGGAGGCTACTGCAAAGAATAGCGCTTTAAAACTTTGGAGTAATGCTTCAAATATGAATTTCTTTATATCATTAGCTCATCTATCTTGTAGCTTGTTTGCACCACCTTGGTGCTCCTTTTAATAAAGTCCTTTGTGCATCCGGGGAAAAAAAAAATGCTGCAAAGAAACGAAGCAAACAGAGTTCTCATGCACGCTTCTCTCTGTATCCCATGATTTCTTCTCCTCCCCGCTTTCAACCGAAAAAGGGGAGGAAAAGAATTTCTTATGTGTGGAAATATACTTCTAAGATTCTGAGTTTTATAGTCACAATAATTAAAATATCCAGTTCTTTGGTTGCCAAGCCAAATCAAATAATGCTATGAGAGGTAACTGGTTTATAATTTTCCAAGGACACAATTCCACCTGAAAGTTTTAACTCTATGTTCCACAAGGAAATGAATCATCATGTTTTCTTTTTCTTTTCACCTATATTTTTAACTCAGAAGAATGACATTAAAGAATCTTAATCTATCAATTAATCTCACTACTGCAATTTTTAGGCCATATTATATTGTTCAAACATACAGAAGAAAGTAAAACTCAACAGAGAGTGAACTCAAGACTCTCAAGATAAGTAGATCACCAATTCAATAGAGGTCCAGAAGAAGGGGAAAAAGTCATAAATTTAAACTACTCACGGTGATGCCACATGCTGCCAGCATAACTCTCAGCTTTTCTGGTGGCATCTTCAAACCTCTTCCCAAACCGATTCAACGAATCACATATCTTGTCCATCGGTCCTGCAACACCATTGAACAATTTATTACAATTACCACCACCAACCCTATAGATTATAGAACCCAAGCCCAGGAGTGCCAGGACAAACAGGAGCAAACTTCATAGATTGAGAAAAAAAAATCAAAACTTACTTCTGCCTTGGCGGACCTGTCCGTTTGCAGGAAGAGGAGAAAGTTGGAGATAAGGGTTACAGTTATTGGTGTTGGTGGTGTCGCGATGATCCATCATATTGTACAGTCTCCGCTTGGGCGACACAGATTGTCTTCGGGAACTAGTGTCTCTCTCGGTCTAATCCGCCGCCCAGCCCCTGCCGCTGTAACTTTACTGATGCAGATTCTGATGCTGCGTGTATGGTAACAATCTGAAATCAGAAAGGCCACACAGACAGCGTTGATAGTAACGCAACGGTCAAAAGTTCTCTGTGATTTGAAATTCAAGGATTCCTTCACACGAGAATTTTTTTTATTTTTTAAAATAAAAGAATCATAAAAAGGAGTTCTCTTAGCGATATCAATTTTAAAATACTTTAGCTGCTTTTACCAGGCCGGCAATGAAATTGAGAGCAACTCCAATGACAACAAAAATATCAAGCGTTCCAAAAATATTCTCTCTCTCTTCTATTCTCTCGTGAATGATATAATTTAATTAGGTAAATGGGTTCCATAATTACATTATTCATCAATATTTCATATTCATTTTCTCTATTTTCTCTCGCTTCCTTTCCATCATCTCTCTTATTTTTCATCACCTCTCACTTCCTTTTCATCATCTCTCTTCACTATTCATCAACTACATACATACTCCATTTTTCAAATGTCATTTTCCACAACAACCTATAAAACAAGTGTCATTATTAAGAAAGTATTATCTCATGTGTTTTCAAGCGTTCATTTTCATCTATTGTAGAGCTCTAACACTCTAAATTTTCCATAAAATTCACTTTCAAGTGTTGAAAATGTGCCCATTGAAGTTGCTCTCAAAGCATCTAGTGGTTATTCCCATAAGAATAAAGGTTTTTCTTTTATAAGTCAGAATGTGCCCATTGAAGTTGCTCTCAAAGCATCTAGTGGTTATTCCCATAAGAATAAAGGTTTTTCTTTTATAAGTAAGAATAACATGTGTTGAGAATGAGAAATAGTCTGATTGGTCAGATTGTCTGTCCAGGACCTTGAGATTCAGGGTTCTATTCTCATTAGGGGGTTTGGGATTTGGACAGTTTTACATCCGCTGTGGTGACGGCTTAGCGTGTTCATGTGGAATACATGTTATTCGATAAAGACAAACAATTTCTTTATCCATTTATATATGTGATGAAAATCCGTGCCTTACAAATGTCGCAACGTAGACATTTTGGCTCTTTCCTGGTGTCTGGTATGCAAAAGTCCGAGGTTAGATGGTCCTTATAATGCAAAGAGTTATCAACACACCTCAACAAAAGCCAAGAGACCTTGTTTGCAGCCGGTATGTGCTGGAAACTCTCACAAGGAAAAACAAGGTACAATCGGAGCAACATAACCAAAGCTTCCCTCCAACTATAAGGCCGTGCCCGATCTCGTTTGAGATTCTCAACAAAGGGATATTCACCCTGCCCCTATCCAGCAGGTTCTGATTTTGGTCTCTCTCCCAAAGCCATCATGGGATCTCTTGGGGAGGAGAAAGTGGAAGCAGCTCAACTACCTACAAGGTCGTCCCTTTTCAGGTACAATTCACCTCTGATTCAAGTTAGCTTGATCGGTTTAGTTTGCTTCTGTTGCCCTGGCATGTTCAATGCCCTCTCTGGTATGGGAGGTGGTGGTCAGGTTGACCCAACAGCAGCCAACAATGCTAATACTGCTCTGTATACAACTTTTGCCGTCTTTGGAGTCCTTGGTGGTGGAATCTATAACATTTTTGGTCCTCGTCTTACCCTCGCTGCTGGCTGCTCCACCTATGTTCTTTATGCTGGCTCTTTCCTTTACTACAACCACCACCAAGACCAAACCTTTGCCATTGTTGCTGGTGCTGTGCTTGGCATTGGTGCAGGCCTTCTTTGGGCTGGACAAGGAGCTATGATGACTTCCTATCCTTCTCCTGGCCGCAAAGGGATCTATATCTCGCTTTTCTGGTGTATTTTCAACATGGGTGGTGTCATTGGTGGCCTCATCCCTTTCATCCTCAACTACAAACGCAAAGAGGCTGAAACTGTGAGTGACAGCACCTACATAGCCTTCATGTGTTTCATGTCTGCTGGTGCGCTTATTTCCTTTGCAATTCTGCCTCCGAGTCGTGTCATTAGAGGTGACGGTACTCGCTGCACCAACATCAAGTATTCTAAAGTCTCCACTGAGGTCATTGAGATCCTAAAGCTTTTCAAGAATTGGAAAATGCTTCTTATTGTACCTGCTGCTTGGGCTAGCAACTTCTTCTACCCCTACCAGTTCAACAATGTTAATGGAATGATGTTCAATTTGAGGACTAGAGGGTTCAATAATGTCTTCTACTGGGGCGCACAAATGTTGGGATCAGTTGGAATTGGGTACATAATGGACTTCAGCTTTGCAAGTCGAAGAACCAGGGGATTCGCAGGAATCGCAATTGTTGGTCTGATTGGGACAGCCATTTGGGGTGGTGGCCTTGCTAACCAGTTGAAGTATTCCCATAGCAATCCTCCAAAGCGTTTGGACTTCAAAGACTCTGGAGAGTTTGCTGGACCATTTTTTCTCTACTTCTGTTATGGTTTGCTTGATGCCATGTTTCAGAGCATGGTTTATTGGGTGATTGGAGCACTGGCTGATGATTCCGAAATTCTTAGCAGGTAATAAGAAACTATCAGAAATTCTTTAACCAGCGTCATTAGCTGCATGATCATTCCACTCTCCAGTCTCTAACTCGGTAATCATTCAAACATTGCAGGTATGCTGGATTCTACAAGGGAGTGCAGAGTGCTGGAGCTGCAGTCGCGTGGCAAGTTGACACGCATAAGGTCCCTTTGCTTTCTCAGTTAATCGTGAATTGGTCACTTACCACATTGAGCTATCCATTGCTGATAGTCTTGATCATGTTGGCTGTAAAGGATGAAGACAGACCCATGGAGGTAGCCCTAGAAGGATCTGCTTTGTCATCAGCTCCTACTGCTGCCCGCAATGAACTTAGCAAGCCTTCTTGAGATACTCGCCTAGGTTTATGTATTTTCTTCCATTCCTGTCTGGCTTTTTTTGAGAAAAACAATACAACCTTAATAGAAATGTATTGATATTGCATGAATCCCAATCGGGAAACATGTTTTTTCTTCAAACCGGCATGCCCTAAACATTTTTTCTATTGGTATTACTCGTGGAATTTATGTGAACTACCCATGAAAATCTAACATGTGCCACTATTTCTAGTTTTCTACCATTCAATCCAGAAAAATTCTTCCATCTAAATCAAACCTAAATTTCAATCAAACACTCTAAAATTCAAATGTGCATCACATAACAAACCCATAGATCAAACACCATCGCTAAGTTAATAAGAGAGAGAACAAAATGGTGGACTTAGTAAAATACTAAACAATCGATTTCCTTCAAACAAAGTAGAGGTGAATCAAAGAGAGGATAAAAAGAAATCGACCTTAATAAACTCAAAATCATCAATTTCCTTCGATCGAAGCTGATGGTATACCTAGTTGCAGAGAAGGGATGCGGTGACGACAGGTAGCCTTCGTCAAGAACCCTAATTGCATAAATCTTTATTCCATAATTTTTTTAAGGGGCATATTTTAGGTAAAAAAAGTTGTATTTTTTCTGGTCCAATTTTTTTGTTATTCCCCTTTAACCCAACTATTATAGGTCAAAGCCCAACTCACTCTATCGAATGTCAGCTACTATGGGTCAAAATCTAAAGTGAGTTAGGAAAATACCTTGTTACATGTTAAGTGATAGACTTTTTACCCATATAAACCACTTGGTTGATGGAGTCTCTATTGATGTGAGATTTTGAGTCATAACACTCTCTCACACTTGTGAGTTGGATTATACCAGACCCAACAAGTGGAGTAGAACCTACGTCCAACTAGAACAAATCGCTTTGATACCATGTAAGAAATCCACACCCCGTTAAAAATATTGTCCACTTTGGATTATCCAATTCATATAAATACATTGGATCAGCACGGTTCTGTTCTTCCTTAACCTAGCTACTATAGGTCGAAGCTTAATTATTATGGGTCAAAGCCTAACTCACTTGGATTAGGAAAATACTTTATTGTATGTTAAGGGTAAGTTTTGTCGATATAAACCACTTGATTGGTGAAGTCTGAACCGAAGTGGGAGTGTGGGACTTTAAGTCACAACAGTAAAAGCAATAAAAAAGAGAGAGAGAGAGAGATGGTACCCAAAAGATTTACGACGGGACTATATGGACCCCTTTTTTTACTTTCTTCACCCCTATAATGTATAGGGCATAGCTTTGTAAGTAATCATGACAGAGATAAATTCCTTCTTTCATTTTTTCCCTTTTTTTGGTCCTAATGTTGACTAAACATCATCTCATCTCTAACTCAACATTTTTTCTCTCTCACCTTTTATCTCATCTCTAACTCAGCATTTTCTCTCTCTCACCTAATCTCTTCCCTAACTCTCTCTCTTAATATTTCTTTCTATCATATCTTACTATCACAATGACTTTAATATTTCTTTCTACGACGTCGCTTTTCACACCCCCATTTTTTACTTCTCCCACCCCCATCAATTGTCAGTTTTATTGAAATGACGTTGTTTAATCGTAACACAATTTATTGGCTGACTCAACATATGTACAGCTATTACCTTTATGTGAAAGAGGAGAATCCGTAGGTTTTTTTTTTCTTTTCTTTTCTTTTTTCTGACATTTGCTTTTAAGTTTCTAGTGAAATGATCATTTAGGGCCAAAACAAATTTACTTATTCCATTTATTCAAACTTCAGCAATTGCAGTAGATAATTAATTACCTTCTTTATTCTTTTTTTTTTCCTTTGAAAACTATGAACTTCAATATATATCTTAAATGAATATTTTTTAATATTATTTTTTTGAAAAAATTTAAAAATAAATATTTCATCTAATTACTGTATCCTACCGGTAGGATAATCATATATCATCAAAACGTGCCAAATTTAAGGTCAAATCTACTTCTCTAGGCTTGACAATTTCATAATTCTTGTAACAAGCAAACTTTGAAAGATACCAATACGTGAAATCACAACTATTTTAGAGAGAGACTAAAGTTTGACAATACACATATATGTGGGTCCCATGAGTCAAGTACAAATGCTACATCAACATTTAATTAATTAATTAATTTATAATAAAGTAAGTATCTTAAATTTTTATTTAATTATATTAAAATTAAGTAACTTTAAATTCACTGTTATTTAAATTTTATTTAATTATATTAATTTTATAAATTAATTTTAATGTTTGGAAACAGTTATATTTCTTTTATACAACTAAAATGCATAATACCCTTGCACGTAATTTATCATAATATGTTAACGGATTAAATGTTACCAGCGAAATTTTAATCAAACACTACAAAGCATTAAATTAACATATCTGCTACTAAAATTGTTCAATATTTTTACTACCACCATTTTTGTTAATATATTTGCTACTTTCAAAAAGTTTTATCACACTAGGCCATAAGAAAAAAAAATCCTATTGATTGTATTTTATTCTCAAAACAAACGAGAGAGTAATAAGGTATGCACACTACTAAAGGCTCAGAAGCAACTGGCTCCCAACTTAGACTGTTTTAGCTGTAGCTATGGCTAGAGAGAGAGAATGATAGAATAAGGATGAGTAGGTAGGTACCCCACAAGTAGGAAAACTCAAAAAAAGCTGGTCAAAGTCCAATCCAAAAAGAATTTTTTTTTTTTGAAAAAAGGAAGCCCTTCAAAAGAATATGGGGCCCACTTATTTCTCCGTTGAATCCCACTTGAATTTTAAACGACCGCCTCAATGTCACCATCTGTACTACGACGTCATTGTTATGATCTTCTTGGAAAATGGCAAATAAATCTTGACCGTCTGTTTTGTAGATCTAGGGTACTCATTGTCCAAAGTATACTGCATTTCTGTCACTAACACTGACACTGTCTATTATGTCTTTTCATTAGGGGTGTAAATAACAAAAAAGTGGGTGTATATAGCAGGACCCAAAGATTTATGAAAATTTACCTTGGAAACTCGTAATTTGGTCGGTTCACAAGGGATTGAGAAACGACCTGTGCATTAGATTCTACGAGATGAACCAGTGCTAATTTTGGAAAAAAATCATGCACAAATTTAGCATAACTAATTCTACGATATAGTTTTTTTAAAAATAAAAATCAAATTTTATTGTGGTTAAATATAAATTCAAAATATTTAAATTTTGTTTCGGACAAAATTTATTTATTTTTGTTTAAATTAAAATCAAATTTTATCGCCACTAAATATAAACTTTAAATATTCATATTTTGTTTCGGAAAAAATATATTACTATATTCATTATACTAAATAAGTAAATATACACATTTACTAGAATTCTTTCAAATTTCCAAAATTTTCGGTAATAGCACCGGTTCATAAGCCCTCCCCGGGATCCGTGCATAAGTGCATAGTGCAGCCAAAACATTATCATCCGATAACGATACTCCCGATAAGGCCTCTATCAATCCCTTCTCAAGAGGTTAGCCGTTCTCTCTCGTTTTCGCATTCGTATTGTTGTTTCCAGGATTTAGGGTTTATGAACAGGTTCTGCTTCCTTCTCATGTTTTAGGGCTTCTATTTTGAGCTCGTATACTGTTGAAATTCGAATGTCGCTGCGAACTTCTTTTGCGTTTCTACCTGTTTTAGCATATTTTTTGTGGTTGTTAACAATCAAAGAGTCTGTTTTATAGGACGGCGGCATCGATGGGGTCTTTATCTCGCGAGTGGCTCGGCTTCCAGCAGTTCCCTCCCGCCACGCAAAACAAACTCGTTGAATTGTTTGGAAAATTAAAGCAAGAGGTCTGCTCGATTATTCGTGTTGTTGTTCCCAGAAATTTTCATTTTTTCAACTCTCAAGGGCTATATAGAGATACATAGGTTCTGATTTTTCGTAATATTTATTGATTATTGCAGAACTTGAACAGTTTGACCATTATTGTTATGGGCAAAGGTGGTGTTGGAAAATCTTCGACTGTGAATTCTATAATTGGGGAACGAGTGGTCACAGTCAATGCATTCCAGGCATGTAATTTGCAAATTTTGTTCCCAATGCAAACTCTTGGAAGTTGGAAGTAATAGCTCCTATGTGCTTTTGTGTACTAAGCTTTTGTTTTCCCCCGCTTTCTTATTTAGATTATTGAAAGTTGTTTGCATTGCAGCCAGAGCAGCTAAGACCTACTATGATTTCACGTACACGGGCAGGATTCACAGTGAACATTGTTGATACTCCAGGGCTTGTGGAGGGTGGCTATGTCAATTACCAAGCTCTTGACTTGATCAAAAGGTTGGTGCTGGAATCAATAGTCGTTTTATATGTTTGTCTCCTACAATCAAATTTGTAATGGAGTTGCTATTATACAAGTTTTTATTTCATTGTCTTTTTGCTCCTAAAATCTGTGATATCAATTATACATGTATCTATGTGACTATGTATGTATTTGATACAAATAAAACAATCGTATCTCTGTGTGTGTGTAGATATGTATGTTTTTTGCGTATACTCTGTGAAAGATGTATGTATAGATCAATTGTTTATCCCATTAAAAATGTAGTTGCATTTAATTGTTCTTAGTCAATTCAAACACGAAAATTTAATTTGCCGGAGATCAGCATCTCAAATGGAATGAACCATTACAATATCACATTACATTTAAGCCACATAATCTGTCATTATGTTCATATAGTTAGTTTTCCTAAAGTGGCAATTGGTTACCTCGGGCAGAGGAATTATATTCTTTTGCGTAGAAGTTTTCCTACGCAAGTTCTTGAATGCACTTTCATAACAGAGATAGCTTAAATGTTTGATATATCATATATATCTTTCGAAAATTGGAATTCTTGAAGGATAATTAAGGTCATAGACCTAAAATATTAATAATGGATGCGAACTTTTTATGTTTTAGTTAGTGAATGGAAGACTTAAAAGGAAAAGGGGTTATTTCACTATCAACATGGTAACGGAACAAGCCAAACAACTGTAATTGAAGTTAAACTGAAGTCCACAATGATCATACAATCAAACATGAAATTTCTGTAACATTCAAGACATTTGCTTTGATAAACAACTGTTGCATCTTGTATTACACACAGTTTTGATGGGCAAGGGGCTTCTTATGCAGGTTTCTTTTGAACAAGACCATTGATGTTTTGCTTTATGTAGACCGCTTGGATGCTTATAGAGTGGATGACTTGGATAGGCAGATCATTAAAGCGATCTCTGATGGTTTTGGGAAAAATATTTGGCGCAAAAGTTTGCTTGTTCTTACTCATGCACAGCTCTGTCCACCAGAAAAATTGAGCTATGATGTGTTTTCGTCAAAAAGATCAGAAGCTCTGCTAAAAACTATTAGATTGGGAGCTCGAATTAGGAAAAACGAATACAAGGTACAGTTTGCCTATTACAATTGTTTAATCACAGTCTTAAGTCTAGTGCAAAAAATTGGATTGGGTGTATTGATGTGGCCGAGAAGCTAATTTCCTTATGTATCAAACTAAAATATGCATAGTTATCTGCTTAAGCCTGTGTGGTGGGGAGTAGAGGTTATATAGGTGGCTCCGAATACTGGCCAGTCTGAGAGGCATGCCAGTTGTGTTGTTGTGGGTATGTTTGAACATATTGGTCCCTCTGAATCCTTGCCACACCTTTTTCCTGAGACACATGCATGCATGGAGACTCTTGAAAAGACTTGTGACCGTACTTTTTAGCTCTTTTATGCGTAATGATGTGCATTGAGACTGAAATAAGCAAGTGTTTGAAGGAACATAATAATCGAGGATGGAACTGAAGCCAGGTTTCTTGCAAAAATTAGTGTGTCCTTGGCTTTATAACATGTTTTGTTTCACTTCCTCTGTTTCTAGAGAATGAGAAAGGTTTTGTGTTCTTTAGGCAATGCTTTTGATTGTGTTTTGGAAATGGTAATTTAACACTGTTCAAAGGGGGAAAAAACTCAAGACATTTTGACTTTTTCTAACGTTTTGGAGTTTGGGGATGTCTTTTTGTTTTAAAAAACTATATTTAGAGCTACGCATTTCCAATGATTATTTTTATCTTCCTTGATAATGAAAATATAAAGCAAGTGAATTTTCAAAAACTAATGCACCCTTATATTCCTCATTTCCTACATGTTAAGTCCTATGCGTTTACACATCATTGTTTGGTCATTACATTGGCTCTTTGAATTTTAAATGTTTGTTACTTAAACCATTTCCTTCTAGTGCCACATGATGCTCTCGTGTACTTGTTGCTTACTTGGATACACTCCTTCGAATTTCTCTAAGAAAACAATACTTATTGCTTGAAATGTCAAACTAATGGGTCTCTCTCCAACAAAACAATAGAAAAAAAGTTAAATAAAACAACATTAATTGTTCTGCTTGTGATGGGGGATGGATGGATAAGGCAGTGTATATTTGTTGGTTATATTGGATTATACGGGATGGGGTGAAAACTTGACTATTTTGTTTTGATTTTGTAGTGGTATTGTCGAGTATGAAACTTGAACTGTTTGATATTTGGCTTAAATTGTTTTCTGTGGTGTGATGGCTCCAACAGAAATATTGCAGACTTGCAGTTGCAGCACTTTGGATTGTTTTGGGGTGTAATTGCTCCCTCTTTCTGGAAATTTGGCCTTGAAGTAGGTTACTTGTTTTATTTTTTTTGGCAATGATCAAGTGCGAGTTGTTAGTGAAGTCTACTTGATGTTGTAATATCACATGCTGGAGAAATTTGCATTTGTAGATAAAGATATTCTGATTAATTACTAATTAGAATTATGGTTCTAATTAATACCTGTTGCAATCGCAAGGTACAAGAATTCTACATGGGTATATGGAGATTGGTGACAGAACGTAATCCTGCTTCTTGGTGATGCTTTTGGATTGTCTTTATTGGATGTTGTAAAAGTTGTGGAGATAGTATTCTCATTATAGTGTATGTTATTATTATTATCATCATTACTTCTACTACTACTACTATTATTTTGGAGCAACATTATTGGGTGTTTAAGAGACAGGGTTGGCTTGCGAGTTTAAAAGTAAATTAAGAACCTTGTAATGAACTCCGACGTCATAGGTTCTTCAAAATGAACTCCTGAGGTTTTGGTGAGTCTTGTCCTTATCAAATTAAAGGAAGCTAACAGGCTGGCCAGGTGTGTTCTGTGTCTATACTCCATGGCCTATTTGAATCTGCTATATTTGTCATGCCTTTTTGTGTCTCAACTTATAAGTATATCTTGTACAATGCATTTTTGAACTCACTCTTTTGTATTCTTGCTGTGTGTCATATTTCCATGAAGTGTCAATGTACTCCTTCGTCAAATGGTTATCCTTATTTGTGGGGAGTATGATGCGATATTTAGTAATTGGTAGCCTGAGAGTGTTCTGTGCTTAAAGTTTTGTCTTTTGACACTTGTAGGACTTTGATACTCCCGTAGTTTTGGTCGAGAATAGTGGAAGGTGTAATAAAAACGAGAATGATGAAAAGGCCAGTCTCTACCCTCTTAGTGATCGTTTCATAAAATTGAGGGTCTTAATCATTCACAAATAATTACCCTCATTTTAATGGCAGATTCTTCCTAATGATGAGGCTTGGATTCCAAACTTGGTCAAAGTGATCACAGATGTTGCAACAAATGGGAAGAACAGTATTATAGTCGACAGGAAACTGGTTGAAGGGTCCGACTCAAATGACAAGGGGAAAATGTTCATACCTCTCATTATTGGGGTTCAGGTAAATTCTTTGGGAGTCCGTATCTTAAGGTTCTCTGGTTGTTCCTGTGACATATTCAACTTTGCTCATGCTCATTCTATATTGCAGTTTCTTGTGGTGAAATGGATACAAGCAGCAATTAATAATGATATTGCAAAGGGGGGAAGGTCTTTGTAATTGCTGCTCGATATGGGTCTGAATAACTGCAAGTTTCTGGTGCGATACTTGAGATGCTCCCTTTTCTTTTCTTTTTTTCATTTGTGTTTTCCTCACCGTTTGTCTTCAATCTTAAGCAATCTGAATATTTGGTCTTTAGTTGTTTGTTTGACTTCTGATAAGTTGTACTAGTTTAGGTCAGTACCATCTGCCAAAAGGATGGTAGGGAGTAGAGTTTGTTCTCTTCTGTCGACGTGTTTGTCGGGAATTCCTTTTTTCTATTTTCTATTTTCCATTTCTGCTTTTGTATCTTTTCTTTCCAGTGTTCCTTTTGCATCTCATAAACTGCTTTGATGGGAAAAATCTGAGAATGGAGTTTTGTCAATACTGCTATTGCTATTACTGCTGTGGGCTTTACTACCACATTTCCAATTTTATTCCGATCTCATATTTTAGATTATTAGGTTGACATCTCTCAGGTGTGGTGAGTAAAACATTTTCAATGATGATTTCAAATATGCACCTGCTGATAGAAAGCTATGAATACATTCAAATATAATGCCGGCCCGTGCCTGTGACTTTTTGCTGAGGAATGTTACGTTCGTTCATATTCTGAACATTTTGATGGCTTACAACGCATGGAACCTTAAAATTCCTATTAGTCTTGCTTTGTACATAGGTCTGTTTTATTGCAAAACATGAGCTATGAGGCTTCATGTAACTAAACAATCGTTGCCCATTTGGATACTGGAGAATCTAGAGAAGTGCAATCATGGCTTCATTCGCCTTGAATATTGAAGGACAAAGTAGCTCTTTTTGGACTCAAAATGGTGATCTAAACAGAAATAAATCGAATAAGTTGGGATGGAACTTTAGCAACTATTTATTGAGATCACGTATCATGAACTGAATTTCGTAGGTGGAGTTCAATTCTACCCCCCTTTGGGATTTGGTTCCCGAATCACGTAAATCTCTGTGTATTCCTTTTTCTCAACTTGTTTTTACTTCCGTTATTGTGTGTGGTTATTACTTGTTGGATTGCACAATCCTCTCCTGATTAGTTATTATCGGTTATTGTTTTTTTGTAGTGTCATCCCTTGTGTGTGTTCCGCTGCGATGTGCCCCAACATCTACAATCTTGCTTTCTGTGTTCAGCAATCATGATAGATAAATTAGAACATTGAAACCCCCCACTTAAAGCTCTTGTTGTGCACCAATTTGGGAGATAAAAGCTTAATCATTTTCTCGCAATCGATATGCAACTATAAACACACAACAATTCATTGGCAAAGTTCTTGAATTATCCCATCAACAATTATTTTTTCCTGAATTTAATTAGGTCTCGTAGAGTCTTCATCTTCTTCTATTCTCCAAGTTCAACACTGTCCTTTCGGACTCTGGTTTAGCATCCAGGAATCCCAAGTCCTATCTCTTGCCATTTTTAGTCCCAATTCTTGATTGTTTTAACTCTGCCATTTTGGGAAAGCCACGGAGTATCAACTATTGGATGCCTCACAAGTCACTAGAGCTCCTGTCATGAACGTTTTTGTGTGAGGTGATATTTGCTGCGCATCTAAACAATTGGAAATAAAGGAAAAAAAAAAAAGGAGGGGAACAGAACAACACAGTAAAAAGTACAGGGAGAGTATATGAATATCTGGCAAAAAAAAATACAGATGGAGCAAAGCATCTTTGGAAAAAATACAGGGAGGGGGAGCTCTAATTTTTTGTTACAATAGTAGCTACAACTCTCTCCTAAAACCAACTTGAATCATGAATTAAAGATGAACATTATTTGCACTCCGTTTTTTACTAAGTACAATCCATTAATCCTTTAAAAATACACTAGAGTGGATTGTATTTAGTAAAAAATAAGGTGCAAATAATGTTCATCTGAATTAAAATATGTTTTAAAGTATTTGTGGTGTTCATAATGTTCGAATATGGTAGATTTTGAAAAAAAAAATTCTAAACCCTGAAAACAAAGATTTAAATCCTAAACCCTAAATTTCTTTTTGGTAAGTCCTAAAGTATAATTCATATACACTAGTTCTTTAACTCCTAAATTCTTAAATTTTATTTTCAAACAAACAAAATCATGATTTAACATTATTTTGGGAGGGAATTGTAGTTACAATTGTAGCGAGAAATTGGAGTCCTTCCCAGTCCGGAAAATATATTTGAGTAAGCATATTTGATCATCAGGGCTCTTCAAGAAATGCAGGAGTAAGAGCACTTGCAATGATGTTATTTTGTTTGGACCAACAAATATGTATGAGGTTTTGTGTTTTGCTGATGTGGTTGTATTGGGTTTTGTGTTTTATATTGAAAGATTGTGTTTTGGTGTAGTTTTATTGGGGACAACATGGAGGGCATGAGAATTTGTTGGCCACCAGGTTGGGTGGGAAGGAAAATGTATAAGAATTTGTGTTTTGTTGATCTGGTTATATTGGGAGATGTGTTTTGTTGATGTGGTTGTCTTGAGAGACGTGTTTGCCTTGACTTTTTATGTAATAGAAGTGGGATCCAATATAAATTTTTGTTGGGCTAGCAAATTAACACTACTTGCTCTAATTAAGAAAAAAAAAAAGTAGAAAGAAAGATGTAAATTCCATATACAAAATTGACCTAATAGAATTATTGTCAACTTCCTAACCAAATCGACCTTTTTGTGTCAATCGTTTTTGCCATTCAAACGGCAGCGTTCCTCGACCATGGATACAGTGACATGCTGAAAGAAAAGTCTGAATTAGGGGGGGAAACACCCCCACAAAGGAGCTCAATCGACCATGGATGGTTGCGATGCTCAGAACTACCATTGTTGCAAGAATGATTTTAACACGATATCCATTCTCTTGGAAATCAGAAATGGAGTCTCGATTCTTCCTTTTCCTCACTCAGTAAGTCCAATTTCTGTCTCTGTAATTTAAGCAATCGGTTTTCGTTTTTTTTTTCTTTCCTGTTAAATTGCTCGAATAGCTAGGAGTAGCTCGTTTGCTTTGTGATCTTTCACGATTTACTGTTACAACCCCAGTTTGAAATTACTATGAATGCTTCTGAAAGTGAGTATCGAACTTCAAGCCTTACTAGGACATGGAATACTTTTCTACCTTGAACTATGGATACAATGCCTGCATCCGCAAACCATATATGCTATTCATCTGATGAGTAATCGAATCATGGAGAATTGGAATAGTGGTCGTGCCACATTTAGTGGTTACCATTTCCACTTGATTGGGAAGCACCGTGTATGTATCAATTTATATTGGTGACTAAATTACTTTTTAAGATTAGACATAATGTTCTTAGTTCCAATACATGGAAGGAAATGGTCAGTGGTTACTCTGTTAAGAAGTATTAGATGCCTACAGACAATGGGATGCCTTGGTCCAATTCTTCTGCTGCTACTTTCCAAAGATGCTAATAGCTTCTTTCTCCCAAGGCCTAAATAGCTGTCAAGTAGCTTTGTTTCTTAGCTGTCTTCTTCTTTTTACTTAGTTAATTGATTAATTAGTAGTCAAACCTGTAGTAATGAATCGTTGAGCTCATGTGATGATGGTGGTAATATGACATTACCAATTTGATTCTGTAAATCTCCAACCAGATGAGAGTTCCTGGACAAAGAAACCACTGTGACATGAATTATAATTATATATTGCAAAGTTGATTGCTTTAAGCTTCGATGCCATTTTGATCAATCATTCTATTCCCATTTTTGAGGGGTGGTTTTGCCCATATATAAAGCAATTAAGCACCCTAATATTGTATTGGTAAAAAAAAAGAAAAGAAAAGAGAAGGTAGAGGCTGGTCATACCTAATAGCACCACCTAAGTGTAGCTACTACCTAGTATGAGCCGCCAAGATCTATGGAAGCCTCTTTTTGTAATGGTGATGATTAATTTTGCACTAGCAGTGGTGAATGTGCTTATCAAGAAGATGCTTGATGATGGAATGAATCATATGGTTATCGTTACTTATCGTCAGTCCATTGCTACTATTTTCTTGGCACCCATCGCCTACTTTTGGGAAGGGTAACGTTTGAAGCTCTTTCTTCTTTCAGGGAAATATTTTGTCAAATCAAATTCATGACTTCATATTGCTAGTTTAATTACAGGAAAAGTGAACGACAGGCAAAGGTTACGGCTAGCATCTTATGCATGCTTTTCTTCAGTGCTCTGGTTGGGTTAGTCCTGAATTTCAATTGATAATCTCTTAAATAATTGTCTGACCCTAAAGTGTTTAGAAATAAGGTGTTTTTTTTTTTTTTGGGTGATGATGATGATGACCATTTGTCTTATAGGATTACACTCACACAGTACTTGTTCCTTTTGGGACTCAAACGTACTACTTCTTCACTCTCTTGTGCAATCCTCAACACAGTGCCTATATGCACATTCGTCTTGGCATTGCCATTTGGGTAAGTATGGACTTTAAGTTTTATTACATCTATTATTAATGCCTGAATGCAACTCCTTGTTGTTGGACTGATTTTAGTCTAGAGAAAGTGAATCTGAAAATCAAGGCGGGAAAGGCCAAGGTGCTTGGTATGCTGATATGCTTAGGCGGAACCGTGCTGTTGATTCTTTACAAAGGAACACCGTTAACCAGCACTGCACATTCACGAGCTACAATCAATTCTAACGCCTCAACTTCTGCCAAGAAGACAGAGGATTGGGTCATTGGTTCTGCACTTTTGATGGCAGGCTCACTTTTTTGGTCATCATGGTTCCTCATTCAAACAAAAATTGGCAAGAGATATCCAAGTAAATATTCTAGCAATACCATCTTGTCATTCTTTGGTGCGATTCAATCGGCAATCGTATGTTTGATTACCGGCAGCCGGAACATCAACATGTGGCTTCTGAAAGGAACATGGCAAATAATTGGTGCCCTTTATACTGTAAGTACTTTCCTTTCCAACTTCCGGAATAGGGAACTTCTAACTGATTAGAGAATTCTGTAATTAGACATACTCTGAAATTAGCTTTACACAGTGTGTGAAATAGGGAGGGAACTCCAGAATTGAGTATAGAGTTTCATATCTGTTGGCAGTTGGCTGTGCCATGCCAACAATGTATATCCATTTGTCATTTGAAAAAAATTTCTAATAAGCTGACTAAATTTGAATTCTAGGCAATAGGGAATTTTAGAGCTCACAATTTGGTGGGGAAATACATTTCCCACACTGTTAGATTATAATTTCACCTTCTATTGAATTGCAGCAGAACCCAGAATCCACCACGAAATACCTTGCACTCAATCTCTTATGTAAGTAAGAGGGAAAGTAATCACTATTATACATGGATAGACACATGGACATCCAAAAGCATATCATTTAGTTAGCCAGCTCATGAAAAGTGAGACCTGATAATTCTCTAGTTAAGTATTTATGTTCTTAAGTCTTAACAGATTGGTAGAATAATGACAGGGGATGGTGGGATCAGGTCTGTGCTACTTGGGGATGTCATGGTGTGTGAAACAAAGAGGTCCAGTCTTCACTGCAGCATTCACTCCATTGATGCAGATATTTGCTGCAATATTTGATATTTCCGTTCTGCACGAACAACTTTTCCTCGGAAGGTTGTTGTTTCCTTAATTTTTCTTGTTCATTAATGGCTTCCATTGTGGTTCACTTCAGTTGATGCTGATGAGATGATATTGACATCCATGCATTTGTTACAATGAAACAGCATTCTAGGATCTGTCCTGGTCGTACTTGGTCTGTATATTCTTCTGTGGGGAAAAAGTATCGAGACACTGCAATGTGATTCGAAGCCAGTCCAAGTAAGCAAAGAAGATGGAGATCGTGATGTGGTATGATATGTCAAATGTAACAATCACTGTCAATTCGAAGCCTAATTATGGCAAGCTGCTGCTTCTTCTTCTTCTTCTTCTTAAGGTCCTTGCCCATAATGAGCAAGTGAGAAGGGAGAGGGACAACATTGATGGAATTTAAACTCCTCATGAACGTGGGGACGGGGTTTACAATTCTTTTAGCTAGAGTTATTATAATTCTCTCTAAAATCATGATTTAAAATGTGTTACTAAGTATTTTGGGTGCTCATATTGTTAAATATAATAAATTTTGAAAGGACCCATGAGTTAGTTTTAAACTCGGACCTGACTAATAGGTGTTTTAGATCGGGCCGAAATCTGTGTGGATTAGTGGGCCAAAGTTCCCCAGAAGTAGGTTGCAAGACCCATAGAACCCTTGAGAAATTTCCCAGCTAGTTTCGAAGTCCCGACCTCATGCACCTAAACCTTAAATCGTAAATCTAAACTTTTTTTTGGTAACGTGGAACCCACCTAATTGTCTATCGACAAACTAGTTGGTAAACCTCATGTCATATGGAAGACCTTGCAACTCTTGTGGACCTGTTCAGATCTAGGTCGAGACCTAGTACAAGAACATAATGTAGAGGGACATTTACACACACTGTGTGTTGAGTAAGGGTCCACCTCATAAATTGTGATTAATGGAAACACTCATGAGATTTGAACTCACGACTTCCCTTCATAATCTCAGCCAACGACCCATTGTTTCTTAAATCCTGAACTTTTTTTGGTGACATAGAACCCACCCAACACCTAGCTGTCCATCTGACAACTGACTGAAAAACTCCGGACCACAGTATATAAGCTAAATATCAAACGGAGCCAAGAACAATATATTTAGATCCGACTCTGAACTGCTCTGGTTGTCTATGGATTCCATCTGAAATGAAGAAAGACCATTTTTTTATACATTAAAATGAGCCGGCCCACCTTAAATAATAAGTCAAACCTAACCTACTCAATGCAAAGTGAAGCGGGCCATAGAGATTCGGCTTGGGTTTTTTATCGACTGGGTCCAACTGATAGTATAAACTAAAAAACAACAGGTATGTTATGTGCATGTCAAATTAGAGCCTATCCAAGCTAAATGTGATTGGTTACTCATACTCAGGCCCCCCACTCAAACATAGCTATTAAAGAGCTCAGGCCCCCCTGTTAACAATATAAAAAAAGCCCCACATTGGTCAGACACAAGTCTACCAATGGGTTTATATGAACAAAACTCACCTCTAACAAACAATTAGGTTTTTTCCTAAGTTTTAATGAGTTGGGTTTATCCCATTTGTTGGACTTAGGATGAACAAACTCATTAGGGTAATCTGATGTATTCATGAGAATCAAAATTCCAAAGCGGACAATAGGAACCGACATTGACCCATTCAGGGACCCTAGGTGAACTTTAAAAATGAATCCTCTTGAGAAAAAAAAATGGAATGTCTCTTATGTTACTTAAAAGTATGAATCTTTTAATAGTATTTTGAAATACAAAATTACTAATTATGTTGGTACAATCAATCTTTGCATTCAGGGGTCCCGAACGAACTTTAAAAATGTACCCTCTTGAGAAAAAAATTGAATGTCGTATATTACTTAAAAGTATGAATCTTTTAGTCGTATTTTGAAATACAAAATTATTAATTATGTTGGTACAATCAATCTTTTCCGCCAAATGACTTTCAATAGACAATATAACTAACTTATTTGGTATTTTTTTAGTATGAATCTTTTAGTAGTATTTTGAAATACAAAATTACTCACTATGTTGACAAAATCAATCTTTTTTGAAATACAAAATTACTAATTATGTGGGTAAAATCAATCCTTTCCGTCCAATGACTTTCAATAAACAATATAACTAATTCATTTAGTATTTTTTGAGTATGAATCTTTTAGTAGTATTTTGAAATATAAAATTACTAATTATGTTGGTACAATCAATCTTTTTCGTCAAATGACTTTCAATAAACAGTATAGCTAACTTAATTTGTTTTTGTGGCTACTATAGTATTAATAGTATAATGTTTTTCAAAAATATGAGGCCATGGAGATTTGGTGACCCAGGGCGACCGCCCGTCTCACCCGCTCTAGAGACGTCTCTGGCGGACAATATAATCGATTGTTTAGCGCGTGAATTTCTGATACGCACTAAAATATAGGTGTTAGAAGGTTGAACCCAATTGTTATTTTGTTTTCCAGTAGGGTGGTGGGGAGAAGGGGAAGGGAAAGTAGTCAAAATACAAGTCCTTTTAGCAAAAATAGAGGAATGATAGTGAGGGGCATGAGCATAAAACTAAAGAAATAGATTCCAGAAAGCGAGTTGAATGGCAGACTACAAAGGTAGTTGGTGGGGTCAGACTCAGACTCAGACTCATCCATCAGAACAACTTGGTTTGCAAGTTCTTTGCTTTTTTTTTTTGTTTTCTATAAAAAACTTCGAATCAGAATCAAATGGTGGGGTCAGACTCATCCATCAGAACAACTTGGTTTGCAAGTTCTTTGCTTTATTTCTATCTCAAAAAAAATCAGAGAATCAAATGGTAAAGAACTTGCGTTGTAGTCTTGCTGGTGGGCTCAGACCCAGCACAGCAACTTGGTTTGCAAGTTCTTTTTTGCTTTATTTTCCATTCATCTTGTAAACAACTTCCGGACCAAGTTGAAGACTTGAAGCATCATCAGAACTTTCTGGAACTTTGAAAGATACTTTTGAGATCCTACGGTTAAGGGGTTTCCACCTTCCACTTTTCATTAGGAAAAGAAAGTTGAAGGCACGGTGACTACTTCCTTGATAAGGTGTGTACAGTGTATAGATATATATACATTCCCCCACCCCAGTGATAGTGACCAACCAACGAGGACAGAGCCCTTTTTACATCTTCTACTGCAACAGCTTCACTGTAATTTCTCAACAATCAGCAGAGCATTTTCATTTTAGGAGGAGGAATGAATGCCACTTCTTCTTCAGTGAGTTCTTTGCTCTGTAAATGACTACTTCTGTAATTTTCTTTGTTGTTCTGAAGTTTATTGATCTTTCATTTTTTTCTTATTAATGAAACATCAAAGCTTGCGAGCCCAAAGGATATGAAGCGTGCTAAAGGTTACAGATTTCATCCAACTGAGGAAGAACTCATCAATCATTATTTGCAGAAGAAGATGCTTGGTTATGAGAACCAAGTCTCAGCCATTGCTGAAGTCGATATCTGCAAATACGAACCATGGGAATTGCCCAGTAAGTAGTTTGAATTTATTTATTGCAGATTGACATTCAGGGTTTATTCTAGGGTTTCTGAAATTTATGTTTTGGGTATATCTGTAGTGAAGTCAAAGCTACCATCGAATGATTATATATGGTATTTCTTCGGTCGTCCTGATTACAAGTATAGAAATAGTAAGCGGGCAAACAGGAAAACAAAAGATGGTTACTGGAAAGTGACTGGAAAAAAACGTAGTATCAAGAATAGAGCCAACAACAAAACCATTGGTATCAAGAAAAATTTGGTATTCTATCGAGGTCGTGTGCCCGAAGGAGTCAAGACTACTTGGATCATCCATGAGTACCATCCAAATTCCTCCTCTTCCAATGGGGTATTCTTCTTTTTTTCCTTTTTCCACTATTTTGTTTTTGTTTCTCACTTCCATGACCAATGCTCCTGCACAGATCATATGACACCCAGTTCATTATCTTTGCTTTTGCTGTTGTTGTTACTGTTACAACCATGGTTTTCAGATCCTCTGATCATCTTTCTGTTTTCTTGTTCATTGATGTGATCATGGAATGTAGGACAGATATTGATTTGTGACTTTTGTTCTGCACAAGTTTCTATTTCTGTTGAATGATTGGTAGCAGCGCAATAGCTTGCATAGTTTCTTGCCAACATATTGATATTGTCCTTTGAATTTGTGTAGAGGGATTTTGTCATATGCCGCTTGAAACAAAAATCACGCGACAAGATCGACAATTCAACTATTGATAAAGGTGAATCAAGACATGATGCAACTTCAGTCGTCGAAAATCATGTGAACGAGATCACATTCCCAGAGGTATGAACCATTACCCCTGGTGGCATTCTGTTACAACAACCTAATCTCAAAGAGCCCGAGGAGCAATTTCAAAGCTAATGCTTGGTATTCTTTGATTCTTATTGCAGATAGACCTGCAATTTCTGGAAGAATTCTTAAGCTCCAACGAAGAGGATTTCAACTCTCCAGATGCACACCAGCCAGAGATGTGCATGGAGCAAGGCCCGCAAAGCCCCTCAGTTGGGAATTTACAAAATACCAACAGCTTTACTGATAACTATAATGTGCCTTTACCTCAATTTGGCACTAGTGATCTACAAGACAATATTACAAAGTGGATGAATTCATCTACTGCTAACCAAGATGTATACTCCATTGATGGAAGTATACCTACTCCGCCTAATGACTCCAGCCCATCAGAGTCATTTGGCAGTCTATTTGTCGACGATATCGGAGGCACCGAAGAAATCGACACATGGGTAAATAGCTGTTTTGAATCAGCTTTTGAAGGCTACTCGTTTAGTAACACCTAAATTATGGTCTAGTGTGGTGTGGGAGTGTGGTATGGCATTGATTATTCTTGCCTGATTCTGCATATTTTTCCTAAACTGCGCAATTAGAGAAAAACATGCAGAAACTAGTGGGAATACAGCAATGCCAGACTTAGCCTTTGGCTTATCTTCAGGAGAAGAATATATCATCAGACCATTGAAGTCTGAAGTGATGTATATATATCTATCTATCTATATATGTATTGATCTCATATTGTCTCAATGTAGTACCAAAGTTATTACGGGTCAGTAGTTGAACCTGAAGGTACTGGGTTTATTTAGTGTCTAAAGATGTATCAACTATTAAGTCTTTATTGTTGAATGACTGTACAGGGAATGTTCCCTGCTCTACCCAACAAGGTCTGTTCATCAATGTAATTGTATTACTGCATTTAGTGTTGTTTTTATGTGTGGAATGAAAAAATCTACTTAATTGCACAACAACATTCTCTATCCTTTGTTATTGCCGAGTTGAATGGAAATTCAACTCCATTTCGGTTGCTCCTTGCTTGGTTTTTTTTAATATATATAAATCACGGAGCAATAACTTAGTTGATTATATGTTTGAGTTTAGTTGATTATATGTTTGAGTTTAGAGTGAATGACACTGAGGTTGGGAGTTCGAACCAATTGAGAGTATTTTTGTAGGGTTTTCTAGTTTCATGGGCTTGTCCATTTTCGGAAAGGGGTTAGGGGCATCATTTTTCTCATATGGGTTTCAATCCGGTCTTATACTCGTCAGCATGGTGTGAATTGTTCTAACGATTCGAAATTTATACCCACTTGGCTGTCTTAAGGGCATTATACTCTGTTTATAGTGATAATATTCTACATCACTCGTCCAATTTTATATCATTCAAGGCAAAAATAATGACAGAAGAATTATACTCTGTTCAGTTCACTCCTTGGAGTGGTGCAATCTCTAAGAAACATATTACTCTTGTGATGCATATAAAGAACAAAGAATTCCTGAAAATGTATATGATAATATAACTGGGTTGGCTTTGTATTGATAAAATTCTTGACTTTGATTCCCAAATTCATCATTCCTGGAAAATCACTAGTTTGTTTGTTACCAGGCATTTCTACTATAACTTGAAGGTGACCTTAAAGGAATAACTTAAAGCTATTTCAATGAAGTAGCCAGCACGCAGTTGTTCAATCGGAAACTTCTTGGAACGCAAAGAAAAGAATATGTATAGGACGGATAAAATATTTCCACATCATAATTAATAAAGTTGTGGGCTCTACTCGCACTAGACAATTGAGTCAGCTCAAAACTCAAGCTGTAAACCAATCCCCCTCCACGATCGGGTCGAAGTTTGTGCGAAGGAAGCCTCTCATGAGCCTTTGACACATGTAAAGAAATAAAATAACGTAGAAATTATTACAACTTGAACCTGATACCTCTCGTATTTATCACAATCAACTTCATCATTACAACCTTAACTAAACTTCTTAGTTTATCCTTCCAGTTTCTCAAGACAACGTGTTAGGAGGGTTTCCTTAAAAGAAATAAACAAAAGAAAATAAAAATGTCTCCTCTTATATATAGACTCATACTCCACTGTCCTTCCTCCCACTCCACTCTCAGAGTAAAATCCATCTTCAACTGCAACTATTTCTTCTCACTCTCTCTACTACGATCACAAGTCAGCCGAGTATCACTTCTTCTCCGGTGAGTTCTCTCTTTCACTGCTTCTTTTTGTATTCTCCTTTTTATTCTTTAATTTTGGTGTTTGTTTGTTTTTCTTTCTTTTTTTGGCTTCATCTCAACTTAAATTGAAGATGACGAGCTCAGAAGACATGGAAACACCAGGTTTCGGATTTAATCCGACTGAGGAACAGCTAGTCAACTATTACTTACGCAATAAGATCTGTGGCAATGATGACAAAGTCTCTGCAATTGCAGATATTGGTGGTATTTGCAATTACGAGCCGTGGGAGTTACCCAGTAAGTACCATTTATGTCCGATCAGGCTTAATTTGTTATTAGGGTTTTTTTCTTTTATTTTCCTCTGTAGTATCTGCATCTGAAAATTTAATTTCAATTTAATTTCGAGCTCTGTGTAGAGAAGGCGGCGATACCATCAAAGGATACATGGTATTTCTTTTCTCGTCCAGATCGCAAGTATAAAAAGAGTGGAAACAATAACAGAGTCACAAGGGCTGGTTACTGGAAAGTGACCGGTAAGCCACGGGAGATCAAGAACAGAGCCAAGAACCAAGTCCTTGGTATCAAGAGAATTTTGGTTTTCTATGAAGGTCGTGTGCGTGACCCACTCTGGACTCAATGGACCATACACGAATATCAGCTGAATCCCTCTTCTTCCAATGGGGTATTTTACGCTATTTCTTTCCTTCTTCTTTTTTTTTTTTTTTCATTTTCTTTGGTGTTTTGTGATCTACTTGCTGTGGGTGTATGATTCTCATCTCTATGGCTCCTTTTAATTACTTCTGTTTATTTGGATTTTGTGTCTAGTCCATCTAGGGAGACTGAGAGGAGGCTAAATTTTATGTTATGCAATTTTCCAATATGATTCTTGTTTTGAAGCAAAACATATTTCCTGGCACTTGCTCATTACCATGACCAATGCTCATGCACAGCATCATATGACAACCAGTTCATTAGCATCTGTAGTGAGTGTTGTGTTCTCTAAGAGTGTACTGAATACTGTAGAATTTTGTTTGAGACTTCGAGTAATCATCAAAAGTCTTTGTTGCTAATAGTATTGAATATATGACAAGTGGGGAGTAATTTTGATGTATGACGTTAGTTTTCAAGGAAGTTTCTGTTTTTGGTCTTTATGTTCAAGCATGCTTGCCTTTCAACTTATTGGTCTTTCAATTTGTGTAGACGGATTATGTTATCTCCCGCTTGCATAAAAAACCACCCAAGAAGAGACTCAATTCATCAGGTGATGAAAGTGAACCAGGTCATGACTCGGCTTCTGAAGTTGAAAATCCTGGTACAGATTTCACATTGCTAGAGGTATGGAAACTCCTTGTTTTGTCTATCATCTGTCTACTATCAACTTAATCACAAAGTGCACGAGTTGCAATTTCAAAGCTAATGCTTGGTGCTCTATGAATCTTATTTCAGATAGACCCACAATTTGAGAAAGATTTCTGGAACTCTAACGAGCAGGGTGTCACCTCCCCCACAGCTCAGCTGCCGGAGTTGTACTATTGCCAGGGCCCTTCTAATGTTTATCATCAGCACACCAATGGCGTTACTGATGGTTATATTATGCCATTGTCTCAATTTGGCTCCGGTTATGAGCAATACAACAACATAGAGGCGGTGAAGTCGCATCAGGCTATCCAGGATGCACAATACCGCAGTGGAAGTATGCACACTGCCCTTGATGTCTCCAGTCCATCAGAGTCATTGGTGCATATTGGGGATATCGATGACACTGAAGCAGTCAGGGCAGATGGATTTTTGTGGGGGACGCACATGATGCAGGGGCTCTCTTATGATGATCTTCAAAAAACCAATTGTGTTGCTGATGAATATGATCTATTGTCGCCTCAATTTGGCGCTAGTGGGCAGCAAGACATGATCTCAGAGATGGTGAGCTCTTATCCTACCATCCAAGATATGCACCTTTACCCCGAAATTATGGAAATTGCCCCTAGTGACTCCAGCCCATCAGAATATTTGGGAAGTCTGCCCGCTAAGGATATGAGTGACGCCGAAGTAATCGACGAATTCTTCGCAAACTATAGTGATGAGATTGGGCTCGGTGATTTGGGCGTCCTTCTGCATGTTTTTCCTACACATGAAAATAGAGAAAAATAAGCAGAAAGACGTAGCAATCACCTATGGAAAACCCCCCTACAACATATGGAATGTCTATCATGTGGCACGATACTATGTCCTTCATGAGACAAGGATGTGGGTGTATCATCATCATGGTTGTTTCCATGCGAACCCGCCTTCTTGTCTCATGGATGACATATATCGTGCTGCATCATAGCATTCCCTTAAATAAAATGTGATGCTTTTGAGAGTTATCGGTTGTAATGCTTTTGAGTGTGATTAGTTTTATTTAGGGTGTAAAGATGTAGTCAGCCTTGTTGAATGACTACTCTACTTGAACAGGATGTGTTCTATGTAATTTTACTTCTCCAGTTTGTGTGCTATGTTTTTTGGTATTTATAAAGGAAGTTCCTCTTGTATTGTACACTAGTTTCTCTTTGCTTGTTTATGTTTGCCTCTTGTCAAGGCATCCTTTGCTTTCTAAAAATATTGAAAGAGGTGTGGACCATAGCTTCCATTAATTGAAAGGGGCAGGGGCAACCCACAACTACTGTCAAGGCACCCAACTAAAATCAGTTGTGCTATTTGATAAAGAACTAATATTTTAGTCCTAGATATAGACCTTAGTAGTTAATAACGTATTAAGGAAGGAGTCAGCATATAGAGACACCAACCAACACATCAAGACTAAGAAGCCAATTTGCATTATTTAGTATTGCACTCTCTCACTCAATCATTCACTCATTCGCAACTTCCTAGAAATTGGGATCATTGTGGACACAAATTTTTTTGGGTTTTTTATATCATGGAATCACGATTTATGTATAAAGACCACAAATATTAAAACGTATTAATAATACTTCAAAACAATAACACACTCACAAAAAAAAATTTAGAATTCTATGTCGGGTTCACGATTTATGAAGAAATATCGCAAAAGCAAAAACACAATAATAAAATTTCAAAACAATAACAATAACATAAAAACACAAAAAATAAAATAAAATATTGGGGTATTTTATGTGAGAGCATTCACATTGTTATCTCTTAACAGATTCTCTATTTTATCTATAAAATACCACTTTTTGACAGTTTACAGATTCTCTATTCAATAATCACTGCATCAATATCTCTATTTTAAATCTCTATAGTATTAAAATATTAGTTTCGTCTTATTTTATTATTCCTGATATATATTACATTATTTCAAGTAACAATTATAATATTAACAAATATATATTCTAATTTTTTTAATTTTAGACAAAATAATTCGTAAAAATATAATAATAATAAATAATTTATAATAAATTAAAAAATTTTGTTGATTTTAAGCAAAAGTTTAATTGTTTAACAAATACAATGGAGTTTATATTATATTTTTCGAAAATTAAAAATATTAATAAAAAATAATAAATAGTAAAGTAAAAGTAACCAATATGTGTGAATTTGGAGAATTCATTAAGGTCCACCTTTCGAGAATTTATTGTGGTCCACTTTTTTGATTATTTTATTATTAAATTGAGTTCAGATCACCCTATTGATTCGCCAGTGTTATTGCATCAGAAGGGGTCAATCGGGATTTCTCAGACTTACTACAGATACCAATGTACACAGGTTTTTCATGAAATTTATCGGTTTCACTCGCTATTTTCCATACAGATCAACTTTTATTGCAACCAATGTGAATGCTCTGATGCATTCTTGATTCACAAATATATACTGCGAACACAAAAACACAGAAAATATTGAGTTATTTATATCATGGGTTCACGGTTCACGAATATAGACCCTAAATACAAAAACACAACAAGAGAGTGGAGGTTGTTTACGAACTCTGCAAGTACATCCTTCACTCTCTTGTTTGCGACCACTATCTAGTGTCTCTAGAGATATGCACATACATGATATAGAGACATCAGACATACTGACAAAAAACAAGAGGTATTAATAATAGGTTGGATCTAGGTGGACTTGTGGGTTAGGATAATAGTTTAGTGGACTAGGTCAGTGCCAGTGGGGCCTCTTTTTTTGGTTGGGGCTTTCACATTAGCTCATATTTAGGGTTAATGAAAATTTGTACCAAAACATATTCAAAATCTGTATAAATCAGCTCTAAAATTTACATAAAAAAACTCCAAAATCTGAACCAAAATAGCTCCAAAATCTGCACCAAAGCAGCTCTAAAATCTGTTTAAAACAGCTTCAAAATTCTACACAACACAGTTTCAAAATCTACACCAAAACAATTCCAAAATCTACACCAAAGCAACTATAAAATTACGAGAGAATCCACATGAGCTATTTGGAAACGATGAGGACAGATGAAAGATGTCGGGTAGATTATGAAGATCAAGAATTGGATATCATAGATATAGACAGATTGCAAGTCTGGTTTGGTTTGGAGTGGGGAGGGTGTGTTAATCCTATACCTAGAAAAAACATATGATTAAAGGTAAATAGATCAAAGTTGGGGTGTGATTAGTACAAACTGGGATATTAATAAAGCTCACCAAAAAATGACGCAGAAATTGCTACATGAACCTGATACCACAGTCAACTTTACCATTCCAACCAAAACTAAACTCGTTTGCTTAGCCTTTCCGTTTCTCAGACAACGTGTTAGGAGGGTTTCCTTAAAAGAAATATACCAAAGAAAATAAAAATGTCTCCTGTCCTTCTATATAGACTCATACTACACTCTTCTTCTTCGCACTCCCACTCTCAGAGTAAATCCTTCCTCAACTGCAACTATTTCTTCTCACTCTCTCTACTACGATCGCAAATCTGCCGAGTATCACTTCTTCTACGGTGAGTTCTCTCTTTCACTGCTTCTTTTTGTATTCTCCTTTTTATTCTTTAATTTTGGTGTTTGTTTTTTCTTTCTTTTTGGCTTCATCTCAACTTAAATTGAAGATGACGAGCTCAGAAGACATGGAAACACCAGGTTTCGGATTTAATCCGACTGAGGAACAGCTAGTCAACTATTACTTACGCAATAAGATCTGTGGCAATGATGACAAAGTCTCTGCAATTGCAGATATTGGTGGTATTTGCAATTACGAGCCGTGGGAGTTACCCAGTAAGTACCATTTATGTCCGATCAGGCCTAATTTGTTATTAGGGTTTTTTCCTTTTATTTTCCTCTGGAGTATCTGCATCTGAAAATTTAATTTTAATTTAATTGCGAGCTCTGTGTAGAGAAGGCGGCGATACCATCACAGGATACATGGTATTTCTTTTCTCGTCCAGATCGCAAGTATAAAAAGAGTGGAAACAATAACAGGGTCACAAGGGCTGGTTACTGGAAAGTGACCGGCAAGCCACGGGAGATCAAGAACAGAGCCAAGAACCAAGTCCTTGGTATCAAGAGAATTTTGGTTTTCTATGAAGGTCGTGTGCGTGACCCACTCTGGACTCAATGGACCATGCACGAATATCAGCTGAATCCCTCTTCCTCCAATGGGGTATTTTACGCTTTTTCTTTCCTTCTTTTTTTTTTTTTTTCATTTTCTTTGGTGTTTTGTGATCTACTTGCTGTGGGTGTATGATTCTCATCTCTATGGCTCCTTTTAATTACTTCTGTTTATTTGGATTTTGTGTCTAGTCCATCTAGGGAGACTGAGAGGAGGCAAAATTTTATGTTATGCAATTTTCCAATATGATTCTTGTTCTGAAGCAAAACATATTTCATGGCACTTGCTCATTACCATGACCAATGCTCATGCACAGCATCATATGACAACCAGTTCATTAGCATCTGTAGTGAGTGTTGTGTTCTCTACGAGTGTACTGAATACTGTAGGAATTTTGTTTGAGACTTCGAGTAATCATCAAAAGTCTTTGTTGCTAATAGTATTAAATATATGACAAGTGGGGAGTAATTTTGATGTATGACGTTAGTTTTCGAGGAAGTTTCTGTTTTTGGTCTTTATGTTCAAGCATGCTTGCCTTTCAACTTATTGGTCTTTCAATTTGTGTAGACGGATTATGTCATCTCCCGCTTGCATAAAAAAACACCCAGGAAGAGACTCAATTCATCAGGCGATGAAAGTGAACCAGGTCATGACTCGGCTTCTGAAGTTGAAAATCCTGGTACAGATTTCACATTGCCAGAGGTATGGAAACTCCTTGTTTTGTCTATCATCTGTCTACTATCAACTTAATCACAAAGTGCACGAGTTGCAATTTCAAAGCTAATGCTTGGTGCTCTATGAATCTTATTTCAGATAGACCCACAATTTGAGGAAGATTTCCGGAACTCTTACAAGCAGGGTGTCACCTCCCCCACAGCTCAGCTGCCAGAGTTGTACTATAGCCAGGGCCCTTCTAATGTTTATCATCAGCACACCAATGGCGCTATTGATGATTATATTATGCCATTGTCTCAATTTGGCTCCGGTTATCAGCAATACAACAACATAGAGGCGGTGAAGTCGCATCAGGCTATCCAGGATGCACAATACTACAGTGGAAGTATGCACACTACCCTTGATGACTCCAGCCCATCAGAGTCATTGGTGCATATTGGGGATAGCGATGACACTGAAGCAGTCAGAGCAATGGCAGATGGATTTTTGTGGGGGACGCAAATGATGCAGGGGCTCTCTTATGAGAATTTTCAAAAAAAAAATTGTGTTGCTGATGAATATGATCTATTGTCGCCTCAATTTGGCGCTAGTGGGCAGCAAGACATGATCTCAGAGATGGTGAGCTCGTATCCTACCATTCAGGATATACACCTTTATCCCAAAAGTATGGAAATTGCCCCTAGTGACTCCAGCCCATCAGAATATTCAGCAAGTCTGCCCGCTAAGGATATGAGTGACGCTGAAGTAATCGACGAATTCATCACAAACTATAGTGATTCGGATTGGCCTCAGTGGTTTGAGCGTACTTCTGCATGTTTTTCCTACACACGAAAATAGAGAAAAATAAGCAGAAACACGTAGGACCTATGGAAAGCCCACCCTACAACATATGGAATGTCCATCATGTGGCACGATACCATGTCCTTCATGAGACAAGGATGTGGGTGTATCATCATCGTCGTTGTTTCCATGCGAACCTGCGTTCTTGTCTCATGGACGACATGATATCGTGCAACATCATAGCATTCCCTTCAATAAAGTGTGATGCTTTTGAGAGTTATCGGTTGTAATGCTTTTGAGTGTGATTAGTTTTATTTAGGGTGTAAAGATGTAGTCAGCCTTGTTGAATGACTACTCTACTTGAACAGGATGTGTTCTATGTAATTTTACTTCTTTAGTTTGTGTGCTATGTTTATTGGTATTTATAAAGGAAGTTCCTCTTGTATTGTACACTAGTTTCTCTTTGCTTGTTTATGTTTGCCTCTTGTCAAGGCATCCTTTGCTTTCTAAAAATATTGAAAGAGGTGTGGACCATAGCTTCCATTAATTGAAAGGGGCAGGGGCAACCCACAACTACTGTCAAGGCACCCAACTAAAATCAGTTGTGCTATTTGATAAAGAACTAATTTTAGTCCTAGATATAGACCTTAGCAGTTAATAACGTATTAAGGAAGGAGTCAGCATATAGAGACACCAACCAACACATCAAGACTAAGAAAGCCAATTTGCGTTATTTAGTATTGAACTCTCTCACTCAATCATTCACTCATTCGCAGCTTCCTAGAAATTAGGATCATTGTAGGCATAAATTTTTTTCGGTTTCTTATATCATGGAATCACGATTTATGTATATAGACCACAAATATTAAAACATATTAATAATACTTCAAAACAATAACACACACTCACAAAAAAAAAATTAGAATTCTCTTTGTCACGGGTTCACGATTTATGAAGAAAGATCGCAAAAGCAAAAACACAATAATAATACTTCAAAACAATAACATAAAAACACAAAAAAAAAGAAAAAAAATTTGGGGTATTTTATGTGATGCATTCTTGATTCACAAATATAGACTGCAAACACAAAAACACAAAAAATATTGAGTTATTTATGTCATGGGTTCACAGTTCACGAATATACACCATAAATACAAAAACACAACAAGAGAGTGGAGGTTGTTTACGAACTCTGCAAGTACATCCTTCACTCTATTGTTTGCGATCACTATCTGGGGTCTCTGGATGTATGCAAGTACATCCTTCACTCTATTGTTTGCGATCACTATCTAGGGTCTCTGGATGTATGCACATACATGATATAGAGACATCAGACATACTGACAAAAAACAAGAGGTATTAATAATAGGTTGGATCTAGGTGGACTAGTGAGTTAGGATAATAGTTTAGTGGACTAGGTCAATGCCATTGGGCCTCTTTTTTTGGTTGGGGCTTTCACATCAACCCATATTAGGGTTAATGAAAATTTTGTTGGGTCATTAGAGGGTCCTGCCCCAGTGACCCATGAGTGGGTCCCCCTCTCTGTATATATGTAACTCTCCTTCTACTTAGGTAACAATCCCTTGAAACCTACACCAAACTAGTAGTTTGCAGCCACTAACTCTTCTTTTCCGTTAGTTGATCAAGAGCTAGCGTAAGATGACGAGTCGAGCAGAATAGATCTGAAACGAATGCCAAGGTTCAGATTTCTACCAACAAATGAAAAACTCATCGAACATTTCCTAAAGCTATGTTGGAGTCCCACATCGGCTGGGAATGATCTTAGTGACTTGTATAAATGAGGGTACACTCCCACCCTCTATTAGGCCTTTTAGAGGGTGGACAATGGGAACCCAAAATGTTAACAAGCTCAAGTTACTCGACTACGATGACCAAGTCTCTGTTGTCATTGCCGAGATAGCTATATGAAAAAATATGAGCCTTGACAACTACCTCCTCGTAAGTTACCAACCCAAACTGAATTAATTTACACTACTTCTTAAAGATTATTGTTTATGCAATCAAGTTTTTGCAGGGCCGTCTCTAGTTTACACTACTTCTTAAAGATTATTGTTTATGCAATCAAGTTTTTGCAGGGCCGTCTCTAGTATTTTTGAGGCCCTATACAAGTTAAGAAAATGAGGTCCTCATCCCCTAAAATAATTTTTTTTTTTATAAATCTGAAATACAGCATATCTAATAAATCCAAAATGCAATATAATTAGAACACACATACATTATCACCAATATCTAATAAATTAAGCAACTCAAACTTATAAATTTATTACATTAAATGAAACCAAATGACGCTAAACCAAATAACTCATGAGGGAGGGGCCTCACTTGTACGATTCGGATTTGATTTGTTACACGGCAATCAAAATTCTAGGTCAATGAATTACACTTTTTAATTTTTATATATGTGATGGCGTGTCATTTTGTGTTTGGGTTAATGAGTTTGTTTTCTTAAATAACAATATATTAAAATATTTTTTTATATCAATTTGCAAGTATACTGTACTGTCTATAAACACCTAAAAAGCTATACAACTTAATAAAAAGTGAGGTTTCTCCCATGAGAGGCCCTAGGCAACTGCCTGTCTGACCTCCTCAAGGAGCCGGCTATGAGTTTGTGGTTGTTCAATGTGTGTTGCGGCAGCCACAGAATTAGATAATGATACATGATACTGCTTTGCTTTACTCGTCCCGATTGCAAGTTCGCAAAGAGTAGACGCGCAAACAGGAAAAGCATTAGTGGGTATTGGAAAGTTAATTACAGGGAAGAATGCAGCAAAAATTGTGGGTAAAAATTAGGGGTGTAAAAAACCAAACCACACCGTAATCCAAACCATAAACCAAACCGAAAAAAATCATTTGGTCCGGTTTTTCGGTTTACGGTCCGGTTTCGGGTTAGAAAATACAAGTTAATCGGTTTTCGGTTTACGGTCCGGTCTCAAAAATTATAATTCGGTTTCAAACCGAAAACCGAATAGTAATTTAGGTTTAATAATATTTTTATAGTTTTATATAAGTAAAACAATTATATAAAACAATATATACAAATTAGTCTTTCGGGCTTTCGGCCCAGTTTCTTTATTTTGGCCCGATTTCTTCTTTTGACCCAATTTTCTTCTTTTGGCCCAATCACAACAGCCCAAACCGGTTTAAACCGATAAAACCGAAAACCAAACCGAATTTTTCGGTTCGGTTTAAAACGGTTTGTACATATTAAACGGTTTGGTCCGGTTTATAAAAACAACAAACCGAAAATATTCGGTTTCGTGGTTTTCGGTTCCAAACCGAACCGTTAAACCGAACTTCCACCCCTAGTAAAAATAACGGACAATTGGTAGTAAGAACACTTTAGACAACTTAATTGTAAAAAGGTCATGGACATTTTTAAAATTGTAAAAAAGTGCAATTTAAGGGTAATTTGGTCATCTGACTTAAGATATTTTTTAGTTTATACCTACAATACCCTCCTCTTTCTTTTTCTTCTTCTTCTTCTTATTCTCCCTCCAACTATCCAACTCTAGTGTGTCCTCTCTTTCTCTCCTTCTTCTCTACTAAAAGTTATCTCATTCTTTCTCTCCTTCTTCTTCTTCTTCTTCTTCTTCTTCTGGTTCTCGATCTGGTTCTTCGTTGTCTTCTTCTCCGTTTTTGGCCGAGTTTCTCCTCTCTTCATCTCCTTCTTCGTCGTTGCTCAATCTGGACTGCGTCGAGTTGCTCTGCTTTGTTTTTGACAGATCTGGACTATGCTTCGTTGTTCAATCTGGGTTGTGCTTTGTTTTTTTGCAGATCTGGACTCTGGTTCGTTTTTTGCAGAGATGTATCACTATAGTATCACCATAGTATCACCAACACCAAAAAACCACTAAAATGATGAAACTAGTATGCATACTTCATCTTCCTAACTACTTTTCCTTTCTTGATTTTCTTTTCTTGGTTACCTCTCTTGTTCGTTTTGAAAAAACATTTACAAGTGCAGAGATGTATCACTATAGTATCACGAACACAAAAAATTCATTAAAATGATACAATTGAACCAATATGCATACTTCTTCTTCCTAATTACTTTTCCTTTCTTGGTTTTCTTTTCTTGGTTTGTACATCTCTTGCTCGTTTTGGAAAAACATTTACAGCTGCAGAGATGTATCACTATAGTATCACGAACATCAAAAATCCACTAAAATGACATAATTGAACCAGAAAGACATGTAATGCTATCAAATTTACATTCTAACATTTATATCATCATTTTATGAGCCAAAAATATAAATTGAACACTAAATTGGATCTTCTATTTAAAAGTATCACTATTGTATCACAATTCGTGGAGAGAGAAAATCAAAATTGAGGTTATTTTGGTAAAAGATGATCCCCAGTGTACTTTTTTAAAAGGATGTTTTAGTGATTGCACTTTTTTACAATTAAGTATAATCTAGTGTACCGGCCTCCAAAAGTCCCTAAAAATAACTATGGTGTTCTATGAAGGTCGTGAATCGTGGCCTGTGGAATACTTGGGCTTTCCACAAAGAGCGTTAGAAATGAAATTGGGCTCTTCCTAATTGGAAAACTCTAGGCCCTTTTCGATTGAAATTCGCATTATTTGGGCTCCTAAATCTTAATTCTTATAGTGGAGCCCAATTGTTTTTTAAAAAAAGAGGGCCTTAATCGTAATTTACATTACAAAAAATGCTCCATGGACTATTAGCTCAATTTACATATAGAATAAGTATCATGCAATAAACAGAATAAGTATAAACTTTCTCTGTGTGTTTTCTTTTAAGATTCGTGTATGTGTGTATATATATATATATTCGCATTGGTTGGACTATTATGAAAATTATTGGAACCCCTGTTTTTCACCAACTTGTTGACAGAAGCACCTTGTGATACGATACATTAGCTTCTAGTGGCTCCCAAAAAAGTTATTTTGAAGTCAAACAATGCCATCTTACTTTCCATTAAAGTCTAGAAAACGATCAGTTTTCTTATTCTTCTTTTTCCTCGATTTTTTGATTGATTGATCGATTATTGTCAATTTAGTCGGTTTTCTTGTAAAAAAATTGACATAAATTTAACCGTCCTACTTGGTTAACCTAATCTCCACTTCATCATGCTATGCTTCAACAATTTGAAAATTTAAAAGATATAAATAAATACATGTTCAAAATAATGTCAACCTAAGTTGACATGGGTATTTTGATTAAGCGATTGTTACTTGTTAGTTTAAAAGTATTTAAGAAGTATTTCAATCGCAAAAGCAAAACTTTAGGGTATGTTTGGTATTACTTTTGTTTCTTGTTTTTTGTATTAGTTTTCAAAAAGTAGAAAATAAAAACAAAAAATATTGTTTGTTTGTATTTTCTGTTTTGGTTTTTATGAAAACCAAAAACAGGTTTTCAAAATTTTTGAAAACAAGAAAAAAAAGGTTTTTAAAAGTTTTGGAAACAGAACTAGCTATACTTATTATAGGTTGTACTTTCCTTAAGATTTCAGATTACAAATTGCAAAGAGATATGCAGACAATGATCAAATATACTTTGGGTTATTGTTTTATTTCTTATCTTTTTTTTCTTTCTACTGATGTTTTCAATGGTGAAACACGACAAATGCTGCAGTTATAAAAAATATAGTGGTGTTGATATATTACATTATTATGAAAATAAAAGCATAAACACACTTTTTTTTTTCAGTTTTGTGCTTTCAGTTTTTGTTTTCAGTTTTAAGCGTTTAACCAAACAAGTTTCAATTTTATGTTTTTGTTTTTTATTTTTGTTTTCAAAATTTTTGGAAGTGATACCAAACACAACCTTAGTTTATAAGTTGTCAAAAAATAAAACGCGCTTGATAATAGTTATTTTAAACTTATTAAAATATTGATATTCATACTTTAAGATACATTATAGTTATAGATAATGTTCAATTGATTTACCAAACACCTGATTTTGTTTTCATACATCGTTTAATGTTATTTACATTCATTGAACCAAATGTACACTAAATTATGTATTTTAGAAATTTGAAAGGTCTATTTTAGAACTTCCAATTAACTTATAAAATATATAATAAACCTTTAAAGATGCTTTAATTGCATAAAAGCTTCTAAATTACCCAATAATTTTTTTTAAAGGGTTTAGTGCATTTAGGTCACTGAAAGATACCCTCGTTTGTAATTAGGTCACCCAAAAAAAAATATTTCAAATTGGGTCACTCAATATTTCAATTGTAAGCAATTAGGTCATGTGGGTCAATTTCCGATCAATTGGTCGTCGAAATTTGTTGAGGTGTCAGTTTATTGCTTATGTGGACCAAAATGACATGGAATTAAAAAAATATTAACTCTAAAAATAAAAAAGAAAAAAAATCTTCTTTCTTTGTCTCTCTCGTCTTTCCCCAGCCCCGCCGCCACCACCCACTCCTTAGTCACCATATCCCTTTACTTTCTCCCGAGGTCCACCATAGCCATGCCTTTCAGAGTACCACAATCTCTCCAGATGCAGACCTGCCTGGCCATAGCCAGCTTCCCCATCGCCATATTTCAGATCTGGATCAAGTAGATTCAACAAAACCCATGATTCATTCCAATAATGGTGAGTTCAAGATTGCTTTGGACTCAACCCAATGGTAAGGCATTTTGGACTTTGTTTCTGGTGGTCTTGAATTTCTAGTATTTTTGGTGAATTTGGTCGGAGACGGGAAGGAGGGGAGGATGAGAGAGAAAGAGAGGATCAAATTTTCCTCTTTTTTTTTACGATGGCCGCGGTGCCCTATTCCAGAGTAGTCGATGCCGCACTCTTCATCAAGAAGTCTTTGCTACCTCAGGCGGCAGTCTATGCTCCTCTCCGCTTCAGATCCACGGCACCGCCGCCCAATGGCTCTGGTTGAGGTTGGACAGCATCTGCGCCCAAGTGACTCCTTTTTTTTTTTTCATTTTTCATTCGGGATCTTGTTTCATTTTTCTTTTACTTTTTATAATGCCACTCATCATTTTTACTTTTATTTTAAAATTTATATTATTTTTACATTCCACATGGCATTTCTATTTTAATTTTATTTTAGATTTCAAAATTTTTTTGACATGTCAGCAATTTCAGACAAGAAATTAATCGGAAATTGACCGGAATGAGCTAATTGCTTAAATTTAGAACATTGAATGACCCAATTTGAAATTTTTATCTTTGCGTGACCTAATTGCAAACTGACCTATCTTTGAGTGACCTATTTGCACTTAACCCTTTTTTTAAATATCGGTTGAGAAATATGCTTCTCATTGGAATTGAACATTGGACACACATATATCTAATCCAATCGATTGTCAACCGAATCACTTTTCTTTGGTTAAATTATCCAATAATTAAATGTTATATGTTAAAAACATCACATTACAATCTAAAACTAATAGTCGGATGGTAACACATATAAATATGGATTTCCTTAAAATGGTGTTGGAATCAATGCTTTTAATTATTGAAATATCCTCACATTTCTTAATGAGTGGAAAAAAATTAAATTTGTTGGTCCCCATGTAGAAAGATCTCACATGATAATAATATTCAGCATGATATGGTCGAATAAATAAGGCGGTTCATTATGGTCCACTATATTTGTCGATATTTTTTTTAGTAATCGAAAACGATATCATACAAATTTTCTTTTTCAAAATTCAATATGAGTCGAAATTCGAGTCGTCTACTCATATATAAAAAAAATTCTCATCTGACTACAATACAACACAATAAATATACCGATCATTTTATAGTAATTGAGAACAATATCATATAAATTTATCTTTTTAGAAATTTAATATGGGTCAAAATTCGAAACTAACAATATGATAAATTAGACTAAACGCAACATGAAGGTACAAGAATATTGCTCCCAATTAAAATATTTACCGATCCTCTAAAGTCTAATCCCTTTTTTCTTGTTTTTTCCCTTTTCTTGTATGTACCTTTTTAAAAGACAACTCCACGAGCGTGAGATGATGGGTGTCGTTGTTCTCCAGCTTGCCACGTGTCAACCAGTGTCTCATCAATCCAATCTGGAGCCTAGTTTCAAACCCCCCAAACGACCACCATTCACGGAGATCCACGTAGGTGCAGACAACATTCAAGTACCACGTGTATAATCTTCATTGGGTATTCAAAAAGTTTCAGTTCACCGCTTTAAGACAAGTCGCTCGACGAGTCTGGAACTCAACTGAACCGCCTTAACTTCTGTTGTCAGCGAAAAAAAAAAAAAAAAAGAAGGAGAAATTAAGGAATATAATTATATTTATATAATCATCTGTCTTCTGTGGGTTTCCGTAAAACAGCGGCGATACTTGCAGCAAGCAAAATCTGTGTGGGTGAACTCTTTGCTTTCTTTCTCTCTCTACTCTCTGAAACTCGGCAGCAGCAGCGGCAGTGGCAGTGGCAGCGGATATAACTCTTTTGAAGGAGACTGAGAGATAAAGAGAGAGAAGAGAGAGGGCCGCACGAGAGAGCGAAGAGAAATAGGCCAAGAACAAAACCTAGCTCTCAAAAATTGTGTTTTTGTTTGGATTTTTGGTTTCTTTTGTGCTTCGAAGCGTTTATCTGCACTAATTTGCAACAAAAATTGAAAGATCCCATCTCCCTTTCTTTTGATTTTTGATTTTGATTATTGATTTTTGTTGTCTTTCAATATCTGTACTTGTAGTGTTCTGGATTGAGTGTTTTGTTTTGAGTCTGATTTTTGATTACTTAATTTAATGGAGGGAGATGGGGTTTCTGGTGCGGTTGCTCAGTCTTATTGGTTGGATGCCTATGAAGATATTTCATGTGACATGATTGGGGATTTTGTGGATTTTGATAAGTCGATTGTTCACGAATCCAATCAGGATAGTCTTAATAATGATTTTTTTGGCGGAATCGACCACATTCTGGATAGCATCAAGAATGGAGGTGGTCTGCCTCCTCCAATCAGTGAGACCAATAATGCCTACAACATTACTACTATCGGTGATGATGCGAATTCCAATGGAATTAAAGATTGCAATGTTGGGGATTCATCTCATGAGATGGAGGGAGTAAAGGTTCAGAACTCGAATTCACAGTCCGTTGGTGCAAACCTGTTGATGGTAAAGTGTGAGAATGAGGATGAAGATATGGAAAATGTTGGGAATGACAATGGAAGAAGGGAGCACAAGTGGTCTGATAATTCTCGGAAGAATGGGAACAAGCCTATTGACGAGTTGTTGAGAGATCGAAATATTGATAGGGAGGAGGACATATGCAAAAAAAGGGCTAGAATTAGTAGTTATAACAATGGGTGGCGTTATTCGTGTAGAGGGCAGCAAGAATCCAAAGATAGGGAGAGATGTTTAAGCAGGAAGAGGGGGCGTGATTGGGATGAGATTGATAGGAGGGACATGAATTATATTAGGAGAAGAGATCGACATGGTGGTAGTGGTAGAAGGGACAATAGAGATAGGGATTGGAGAGATAGAGAATCGAGGGGATTTTGGGAGAGAGAACGGGATTCTAATGAGTTGGTTTTTCGTTTGGGGACTTGGGAGGCAGAACGGAATAAGGAGAGTAAGGAGAACAATGAGAAAAATCAGGAATGCAATGGGAAGATAGAGAATGCACCTGAGGTGATTAAGGAAAAATTCCCAGAGGAACATGCCCGCAAATACCAGTTGGAAGTCCTTGAACAGGCCAAGAAAAAAAACACCATAGCTTTTCTTGAAACAGGGGCGGGGAAGACACTTATTGCTGTTCTTCTCATCCGAAGTGTGTGCAGCGATTTGCAGAAGCAACACAAGAAAATGCTTGCTGTGTTTTTAGTTCCTAAGGTTCCTCTTGTTTATCAGGTACTTCAGACATTGTATCGCTAACGAGTGTATCTTTTTCAGGGTACATGTTTAATCTAGAGAGTTTTTTTTTTTTTTTTTTCCTGATTGTTTTGCTCCTCTGTACCCAGCAAGCTGATGTTATTCGCGAGCAAACTGGTTACCAAGTTGGCCATTATTGTGGTGAAATGGGTCAAGATTTCTGGGATGCACGAAGGTGGCAACGTGAATTTGAAACAAAACAGGTAGCTCCTAAAGTGTCTGGTATGGTAATATTTGATTTGTTCTAGAGTGTTGAAGCTAAAATATTTCAATTGCTGCCATTGCAATGCCATGGATCAGGCATAACCTTCTCACCAATATAAAGGCTAAAAGCACTTTACTTATGTTTTCCTTTGTATTGTGGAGCCATTTATTCTTGAAATGCTTGTAAAGTTATCACCAATAAGCTTGTGTGATTTTTTCCTGGCATATGGGGTGACCATTTATTTATCTTATAGCATTTTCTGTAGAAACTGGTTTTTCTACTTGAAACCCTTTGGTTCCTTCTTACATTGTCCGGGGGAAGTTTTGGTTTGACTTGCAAGAATTAGTCGGGATCATATTCGGGACTATTGAATTCTTGTTACTCTGTAGCAACTTCCGTGTTTGTTCTTGCGTTTGTTATGGCTAGGATTCCTGTTACCTAAACTGTAAATCCTTCTATCTCCAATGTAAGTACGTTTAGGTTCCCTGATTGTCGATTTTTTTTTGTTATGATAGATCTCTGGTTGTCCACCTGCAGGTTTTGGTGATGACAGCTCAGATTCTTTTGAATATTTTGAGACACAGCATTATTAAAATGGAAGCAATCAATCTCCTCATTCTTGATGAATGTCATCATGCAGTGAAGAAACATCCATATTCTCTAGTGATGTCTGAGTTCTATCATACAACACCAAGGGAGAAGAGACCATCTGTTTTTGGAATGACAGCTTCTCCTGTTAACTTAAAGGGTATTGTCATCGAATCTGGGGCATTGTGTTTGTTTTTTTAAGTAGAAAACTTTGTTTTTTGGTAACCCTTTCACTAGAAAACTCTGTTGGTTCTTCGCAAGCTATTAATTTTCCTGGAAGATTCTTCTTGATCAATGTTTATGGTCAATTACACTCCTACAACCTGCTTCTTTCCTCTTTCATTGGGAATTTATTTACTTTGTTTTTGTTGATGATTTTGTTTTGCTTAGGAGTTTCAAGCCAAGTAGATTGTGCGATAAAGATTCGTAATCTTGAAAGCAAACTAGATTCTGTGGTTTGTACTGTGAAAGACCGCAGAGAACTTGAAAAACATGTACCAATGCCTTCTGAAATTGTGGTGGAGTATGACAAGGCAGCCAGCTTATGGTCCCTTCATGAACAAATAAAGCAAATGGAAGTGGCAGTTGAAGAAGCTGCTCAATCAAGCTCTAGAAAAAGTAAATGGCAATTTATGGGAGCAAGAGATGCCGGAGCCAAGGAAGAGTTACGCCAAGTTTATGGTGTATCTGAAAGAACAGAAAGTGATGGAGCTGCTAATTTAATCCAAAAATTACGGGCTATTAATTATGCACTTGGTGAACTGGGTCAATGGTGTGCTTACAAGGTATTGTTTTTGCAGGGAACTTTTCATTTAGTTGACATATCTTCGCCAGAATGATTTGACAGGTTTTTGTTTTTGCAGGTTGCACAATCTTTTTTGACAGCTTTACAATGTGATGAGAGGGCAAACTACCAGCTCGATGTCAAGTTTCAAGAAACCTACCTGAGTAAGGTTGTCTCTCTATTGCAATGCCAATTAACAGAAGGAGCTGTTTCTGAGAAGGATACAAAAGTTGCTGATGTGGAGAATGACACCACTCAAAATGGGTTTGACCCCAATGAGATAGAGGAGGGAGAGCTCCCTGATAGTCATGGTGGGTCAACTTGATTCTTGTTGGTTATATTTAAGTGAAGTCCAAGTTTTGCCTTATTTTTTCTGTGTGGTTTGGACAGCTAGTGAACTTTATACTTGAACTACTTGGAAATTGAATATTTGTTTACATGGAGAGGGCAGATGATTATGTAATAATATTAGTACTACTTGGCCATTTTTTGTCATTCCTGGTAAGGCGAACCACGCATCTTACCCTGGGATAAATGGCCAATCAGTCGTATTTTTGTCTTGGAGCACCTTTTAGGGAAGCTGTATCATGGCAAAGCAACTTTATTTATTTATTTTTTCTTGGTTTAATGCCTTATGCAATCTTTTGAACAATGGAATCCGATTCTTCCTATTATATTCTGTAACCGTAATAATGTGAAAAGAAAATCATCACTGAGTCTTTGATGTTTAAGAATAGTGGCATTGATTTCCACGGCCCTTTTCCTTAGAATTAATTATTTCAGTCACTTGATGCATCTTATAGCTGGTGTGATTCGTGTTCTTCCTTGTGCTTTAGTTGTTTCTGGTGGGGAGCATATAGACGTGATAATAGGAGCTGCTGTAGCTGATGGGAAAGTGACTCCAAAAGTACAGTCTCTAATTAAAATACTTCTCAAGTATCAGTATGAGGAGGATTTCCGTGCAATCATCTTCGTTGAGCGTGTTGTTGCTGCTCTAGTTCTTCCAAAGGTTAATATATTTATGACTTTCTTTGGGTTTAGTTGTTTAAATTGTCAGTGGAAGTTTCCAACATTGCTGAGCGTTGCAGGTCTTTGCGGAGCTTCCATCACTTAGATTTGTTAGGTCCGCAAGCTTGATTGGGCACAACAATAGCCAGGAAATGCGTGCATGCCAAATGCAAGACACAATTGCCAAATTTCGAGACGGTCGTGTATGCCTAATGCCATCCTTGCTAAATTCTATTGGTAGCTGAAATAATTAGCGTGATTGTGAGTGAATGCTATCTGTTTTGCAGGTAACTTTGTTAGTTGCCACTAGCGTTGCTGAGGAAGGGCTTGATATTCGGCAATGCAATGTTGTCATTCGCTTTGATCTTGCAAAGACTGTTCTGGCATACATTCAGTCTAGGGGTAGGGCAAGAAAACCTGGGTCAGACTATCTTTTGATGATTGAGAGGTAACTCTTTAAGTCTCTGACTACCACCATCTCTCAACTAGTAGTAGATATGAAATCATTGGCAGTTCATATGTTTTTCAGGGGAAATTTGTCACATGAAGCATTCTTGAGAAATGCGAGGAACAGCGAGGAGACCTTGCGAAAAGAGGCAATTGATAGGACTGACCTGAGTCACCTCAAGGATACTTCAAGGTTGATTTCAGTGGATATGGTAGCAGGACCAGTGTACCAGGTGGAGTCGACGGGGGCTGTAGTGAGCTTAAATTCTGCTGTTGGACTCATCCATTTCTACTGCTCTCAGCTACCCAGTGACAGGTCCTTTTTTTTTTATCTAGCTCTATTTTTTTAAAATATCATTTAATGTTTTTGTTTGTTGGAGGATTTTATATGAGTGCTCAATTGCCTTTCACCTATTCTCCAGGTATTCCATACTTCGTCCTGAATTTATTATGGAGAAGCATGAGAAGCCAGGTGGCCCCACGGAATATTCATGCAAGCTTCAACTTCCTTCCAATGTACCTTTTGAAAAGCTTGACGGTCCTGTATGCAGTTCATTGCATCTTGCACAACAGGCATGCTACTTATATCATCACATTCATTCCTGCTTTAGCCTTTTCTTTTTGAGAAAGATTGGTTTAGTGTCTTGCTTTTGCACAGGCTGTTTGCTTGGCTGCTTGCAAGAAGCTCCATGAGATGGGAGCATTTACTGACATGCTCTTGCCAGACAAAGGTAGTGGGGAAGAAAGAGAAAAAGCTGATGAAAACGATGAAGGCGACCCACTTCCTGGGACTGCTCGGCATAGAGAGTTCTATCCTGAAGGTGTCGCTAGTATACTCCAGGTTAGCACATTCTCTATTTTACCTTGGTTTTCCTGCCTGTTTTTATCTATTCTTAATTTCTAATTGAAACTTGCAATTGGACCTTCCACACTATCTTTTGATCGAGGAAGAAATGGAACGATAAAATGATTCCAAACATTTTTGGGTAAAGGTTTTTTTTTTTTTTTTTGATAAAATGTTGGTTGAAGGTGTTTGTTGTTTAACTCATGGATTGTATTGTATTGTTAATCCACAGATGCGTAGTTGAGGTTGTTTTGAGGTCTTTTCTCTTGTGATGAAAAGTGTATTTTGATAAATGGCTTTGAGATAAATCAAGTGGTTTTGCTGGGGCATGGAAAATTATCGAAACTTGGAATGCCAAGAGTGTTTGGGTTTACATGATTTTTCGATTTCCGCCATTTCTTGACAATTGAGGGATTTGAGTTGATTTTTGTTTCTGACTTTCTGATGACTATTTGTTGGAAATATTTTACATAAGGCTATATTTACTCTCAAAGCTTTCCACTTTACCTTTCAATGCTGGTAGTTAACTAGCATTAATAAAACAATAAAGCATATCCTCTAGACCTCTACCTTGTCCTTTTTGTTTGGCAGAGATTTAAAAAGTAGTAACATAAAGGGGGAATTTCTTCTACCTGTATTTGTGATGCATCCCTGAACACAGGAAAGAACAACCACTTCCCTTTTCCTCTTCTGTTTAGAGGGGAGGGACAGAAAAACAACGTCTTTTAAAGTGAGGGATAAATGTGCATGCACCTAGAATGTGCAATAACTAATGATCCTTCTAATGTAAGATCAGGTTGTATTTGTGTAAAGCAACTTGTCAAACAATTTCCTAGACTACTGGTAAAATCCACTGCTAGCCTTCTTTACTATTCACTGGGAACAATTTCAGCAACTTACATGTGATCTTAAATATCTGTTATGTCAATTGGAAAAGGGCCATGCAACCTTATGATTTTATGTCTGGAGTTACCTTCTTTTTTTCAACGGTAATTAGGATATTTGATGTGATGCATCATTATTCACTAACTTATGTAATTCTAACTTGTTTCCAGCTTCATAAGATGTTCTAAAAAATTTCTTCGTATTTTCATGTCACATGCTTGCTGGTCATTTATTTATTTATTAGGATATTTGTTTACTAGTTTTATATAAATGACACACTTTCTTTTGAGTGATGATGTAAGGATATACTGAACTATTCAACCAAGATATTAACCATGCAGTCTTTGTGTAAAGGAAAAAAGCATTTACTGAAATATTAAACATATTGGACGCGTAGCTTTGTGAATGGTAATGTTAATATACATAGATCGTAAGTTCCTTTCGATGAATGTCCTATTTGCTCCGCTCATTTGTTTCTCTCTCTCTTTCTAAGAGCTTTAATGAATTGCTTTGTTACTCAACTTATGACGAATATTGTCGTTGATGATGCTAAAAACTTTGGTTAAGCGCTCCATTAGTTAATCATTATCTGGTGTTGCACATTTTAAAATCTCTCTGGTCTTCTAGGGAGAATGGATCTTATGCGGAAGAACTGATCGCGACCATTCCAAATCGTTTCATCTGTACATGTATGCTGTTGAATGTGTAAATCAAGGTTCTTCAAAAGACCCTTTCTTGAATCAAGTTTCAGAGTTAGCAGTACTTTTTGGCAATGAGCTGGATGCAGAGGTATAGTAATTTATGTTAAATTCTTGCAACTTGAATGTATCTACTATCTAGTTTTCATTTTTGATCAGGGTAATTGTTTATAGGTCTTATCGATGTCGATGGATTTATTTATCGCTCGAACCATGATCACAAAGGCATCGCTTGTCTTCAGGGGTCCAATAGATATTACTGAAAGTCAGGTTGGTTGGCTATAAATTGAGTAATGGTTATGTCGCTTTCTTTTTTTTGCTACTTCTTGCTGAAACTTCGCTTATGTGCAGCTGGCATCCCTTAAAACATTCCATGTACGTTTAATGAGCATTGTGTTGGATGTGGATGTTGAACCTTCCACTACTCCTTGGGATCCTGCAAAGGCATATTTGTTTGTCCCTGTTGTTGGCGATAAATCTGTAGGTCCCATGAAAGAAATTGATTGGGATCTGGTTGAAAAAATTATTGGAACAGACGCATGGAGCAATCCCCTTCAAAAAGCTCGACCAGATGTTTACCTTGGCACAAATGAGCGGACACTGGGTGGAGATAGAAGGGAGTATGGATTTGGGAAATTGCGTCATGGAATGGCTTTTGGACAGAAAGCCCATCCCACTTACGGAATCAGAGGAGCAGTTGCACATTTTGATGTTGTGAAAGCTTCTGGATTAGTGCCTAATCGGGATGATTTTGAATTGAAAAGACTTGAGATTCCCAAAGGCAAATTGATGATGGCTGATACTGCATACAATGCGGAAGATTTAATAGGGAGAATTGTAACAGCTGCTCACTCGGGGAAGAGATTTTATGTGGATTCCATAAGATATGATATGACTGCAGAGAACTCATTTCCCAGGAAAGAGGGCTATCTTGGCCCTCTAGAGTACAGCTCATACGCTGATTACTACAGGCAAAAGTAAGATAAATATTGTTGTTTCATGTTGTAGACACGAAGTTTCTTTCTGTGTATGTATTAGTGTCTGCATGGCCATATATGCATATCTACGTCCATTGTCTGCATTTTGTAGTAGTAATGTTGATACTTAGAAGAGCTTAGTTAACTGATAGGCTTTGATTTGAGTGAGTTGATAGGCTCAATGCACCTCGATGTTGTGCGGGAAGAAGGAAAAACTTTTCCCTATTTATGAAAGTAATGAAAGAATTAGTTTACTAGGTTAAAAGCATGGGCCGGGTAAAACCTTGTTCCTTGTGACTCCCATTCAGTAATTATTGACTTCTAATTGATCAAAGAAGCTTTTCTTTCTCCAACCGCAATGAAAGGCACATAATCATTGATATATAATTTTCAGGTATGGTGTTGAGTTGATCTTTGAGCAGCAACCTTTAATAAGAGGACGCGGAGTTTCATATTGCAAGAATCTCCTATCTCCACGTTTCGAACACTCAGAAGGTGTGTTTTCCTCTTCTTTCTTCTGTCACCACCAATAGGAAGAGTCAAAGAAAGAAACTTTGTCGTTGCTATCTCCCGATTTTTAGTTTACAGAGATAAGTGGATTACCTACTTTGCTTGTGTGACAGTAGATGGTGAATCTGAAGAGACTCTTGATAAAACATACTATGTCTTTCTTCCCCCTGAGCTGTGTTTTGTACATCCACTTCCTGGATCACTTGTTCGAGGAGCCCAGAGATTGCCCTCAATAATGAGGAGAGTTGAAAGCATGCTACTTGCTGTTCAACTCAAGGACATTATTAATTATCCTGTCCCTGTTTCAAAGGTACTTTGATATTTGGGTGATAGATTTTTAAGTGGCTTTAAGCTATTTAGCAAGTGACATGTTTGTGTTTAACTTCAGATCTTGGAAGCTTTGACAGCCGCTTCATGCCAGGAGACATTCTGCTATGAAAGGGCAGAGCTTTTGGGAGATGCATACCTGAAATGGGTTGTCAGCCGTTTTCTTTTTCTCAAATATCCCCAGAAACACGAGGGTCAACTCACCAGGATGAGGCAACAAATGGTGAGTAACATGATCTTGTACCAGTATGCCTTGAATAAAGGACTGCAATCATATATTCTGGCAGATCGCTTTGCTCCATCTCGATGGGCTGCCCCTGGCGTTCTGCCCGTATATGATGAGGATACCAAAGAAAAGGACTCCTTATTTGATCAGGAGAGATCCCATGCAGAGGAAAATACAGGGGTTAATCACCATGATGATGGGTACGAAGATGACGAAATGGAAGATGGCGAGGTTGAGAGTGACTCAGGTTCTTATCGAGTCCTCTCCAGCAAGACATTGGCAGATGTTGTTGAAGCATTGATTGGAGTTTATTATGTTGAAGGTGGGAGGACTGCTGCTAACCACCTAATGAATTGGATTGGGATTCAGATAGAGTTTGATCCAGAACAGATAGAGAGTACCCCAAAGCCAGCCAATGTTCCAGAAGGCATACTAAGGACTATTGATTTCGATGCCCTGGAAGGTGCCTTAAACATTAAGTTTAAAGACCGAGCCTTCTTGGTAGAGGCCATTACTCATGCCTCGCGGCCATCTTCTGGAGTTTCCTGCTACCAGAGATTGGAGTTTGTTGGTGATGCTGTCTTGGATCATCTCATTACAAGACACTTGTTTTTCACATATACAAATCTGCCCCCAGGTCGATTGACTGACTTGCGAGCTGCTGCTGTCAATAATGAGAACTTTGCTCGTGTTGCTGTCAAACATAAGCTTCATGTGCATCTTCGACATGGATCAAGTGCCTTAGAAAAGCAGGTCAGTGATTCTATACCTATCTTGTTCACTTATGCTCAGTGTGGCCCACCCTCATGTGCTCATTGCCTTTCTGATTAAGATGACAAGGTTTCCTTGCGGTTCTGAGGACGTGTGTTTTTTTGGTTTTCTGTCTTCCCCCCCAGATCCGGGACTTTGTAAAGGAAGTTCAAAATGAATTATCAAAGCCGGGCTTCAACTCCTTTGGTTTGGGAGATTGCAAAGCTCCTAAAGTTCTCGGAGACATTTTTGAATCTATTGCTGGTGCTATTTTTCTCGATAGTGGACGAGATACTGGAGCTGTCTGGAGGGTTAGTGTTGGTCCATAGAGCTTTGTTTGGCTTTTTCCCTCCTCCCTTACTTGTCAGTTGCCCTGAATCGGTAACAAGGAATGTTGATATTGATATTAAGTTACTGTATTATGATCCATATTCGCAGGTTTTTGAACCCCTTTTACAGCCAATGGTTACTCCAGAAACACTTCCGATGCACCCCGTAAGGGAGTTGCAAGAACGGTGCCAGCAACAGGCCGAGGGCTTGGAATATAAAGCAACTCGCAGTGGCAATCTTGCGACTGTCGAAGTCTTTATTGATGGTGTCCAGGTCGGAATTGCTCAGAATCCACAAAAGAAGATGGCACAGAAACTAGCTGCCAGGAATGCATTAGCTGCTTTAAAAGAGAAGGAAACAGCTGAAGCTAAGGAGAAGGGCGATGAGGATGGGAAAAAGAAGAAGAACAGCAACCAAACCTTTACCAGACAAACCTTGAATGATATATGCTTGCGGAGAAATTGGCCTATGCCTTTATATAGGTATGGAAGCTGTATTTGGTATTTGTGCTAATTATTAGCCATTAATCTGTGAGAATGTTCATTAATCCAATAAATTCTCTCATTTTTTGAAGGTGCATAAATGAGGGCGGCCCTGCACATGCAAAGAGGTTTACTTTTGCTGTTCGTGTTAATACGAACGATCGGGGATGGACTGATGAATGTGTGGGAGAGCCAATGCCGAGCGTCAAAAAAGCAAAGGATTCCGCCGCTGTTCTTTTGTTGGAACTATTGAATCAGTTGTACTCCTGATATCTTAGTGATTGCACCCCAATCTATTTATAATTTTATAGATAAGATTTATTATTACTAATTGCCTCTGAGAGAACTAGTTCAAGTTTCAGCATATTTAACCATTAGAGAATCAGAGTACTCTCAACATCTATTGCAGACTGGATGTTTCTTTTCTGCAAATGTATGGTGCAGATGTAGGCTGCTGAGTGTGATGCCATTGTAGAAAGATAAATTTCTAATGAATACCTGTTGTCCTGTGGTTTCAGCTTGTTAGTATTGCCTTTACAATAGTTTGCAATTATTTGGTTTATAAAAGGCATGGTATCATTAATGATTACTTTGCAAAACATTGAAAACATTCAATCTCAGATAAACATTCATGAACAAAAAGGAGAATGATGGCAGATATTTAAGCTTTTCAATGTCATTTATCTCAAAATAATTTCTGGCTGAAGAGTATTGGACAGTAAGTAGTCATTCAGTGTAACTTTTCATAGGATCTCTCAAAGAATCAAATTAACAATCATCAAACACAACAAATGAAGCTGCTCATATAGTTGGTAAGGACAACTTATTCAAAAGCAAAACATTCTCTTCAAGATAAAATGACATCAATATAGCCTTCTGTGTTTTATCTTCTCAGGGTATGCAGGATGTACTCAGCATAAAGGTCCCTGTACCAAGAAGTGTAAGCAGTAAGTTAAAGAAGTGACTTTTACAGCATCCAACAACCCCTAGTTTTATGGGCATGTACAATGTAGAGAGCGGTGTTGTCATGATCCCTTAGGATCATGCCAGCGTTAACATCTGAGTGGGAGACTCGGTCTTCCCACCAGAAACCAAGGTTTTCATGGGATGGGCTTCTCTTCCCCCTATCCCTGCCCATGAGGACCTTGGCCACAGCCCGGCCCATTCGTGGGTGTGAGGGTTGGGCCTTGGATTATGCGTGGGGGCCCAGGGGGGTCTTCACATTTGGTGCTTTTCATTGAGAGTCCAGTACCCCGACCTTGGGGCCGCGTCTGCGGAGTGGCCAGCCTTGGTGCTCGACCCACGGAGTGGAGATCTTCCCGGGTTACTGTCACGTGGCTACCGATCCATGCGTGGATGGGCGCAGGCGCGTGGAGGTGAGGGCCTTGGGAGGTGTGGTTTCGGCCCGACTGTACTTCGGAGGGGCTGGCCAGGGTGCTTGACCAACGTGGACGTTGGTCTGTCGAAGGGGAGGGTATTGTCATGATCCCACATCGGAAGATGTGGGCATGCCAGCGTAGTACTTGAGTGGGAGAGCCTTCCTCCCACTATAACCAAGGTTTGACTTGGATGGGAGTCTCTTCCCCCTATCCCTGCCCAAGCGGGCCTTGGCCACAGCCCAACCCATACGTGGGTGGTGGGTTGGACCTTGTGTTATGTGTGGGGCCCAAGGATTGGCTAGCCCATATCGTGTTCTCGTTGTGAGTCCAGTTCTCGAGCCTCGGGGCGCGTCCACGGAGTGGCCGGCCATGGTGCTCGACCCACGGGGGCAAGGGCCTGCCGGAGGGGCCGGCCATGGTGCTCGACCAACGCGGACGTTGGTCTTGGAGGGGCGGGTAATTGTCATGATCCCTTAGGATCATGCCAGCGTTAACATCTGAGTGGGAGACTCGGTCTTCCCACCAGAAACCAAGGTTTGACTTGGATGGGAGTCTCTTCCCCCTATCCCTGCCCAAGCGGGCCTTGGCCACAGCCCAACCCATACGTGGGTGGTGGGTTGGACCTTGTGTTATGTGTGGGGCCCAAGGATTGGCTAGCCCATATCGTGTTCTCGTTGTGAGTCCAGTTCTCGAGCCTCGGGGCGCGTCCACGGAGTGGTCGGCCATGGTGCTCGACCCACGGGGGCAAGGGCCTGCCGGAGGGGCCGGCCATGGTGCTCGACCAACGCGGACGTTGGTCTTGGAGGGGCGGGTAATTGTCATGATCCCTTAGGATCATGCCAGCGTTAACATCTGAGTGGGAGACTCGGTCTTCCCACCAGAAACCAAGGTTTTCATGGGATGGGCTTCTCTTCCCCCTATCCCTGCCCATGAGGACCTTGGCCACAGCCCGGCCCATTCGTGGGTGTGAGGGTTGGGCCTTGGATTATGCGTGGGGGCCCAGGGGGGTCTTCACATTGGGCCCCCACGCATAATCCAAGGCCCAACCCTCACACCCACGAATGGGCCGGGCTGTGGCCAAGGTCCTCATGGGCAGGGATAGGGGGAAGAGAAGCCCATCCCATGAAAACCTTGGTTTCTGGTGGGAAGGAAGCCCTCCCACTTAAGTACTACGTTGGCATGCCCACATCTTCCGATATGGGATCATGACAATACCCTCCCCTTCGACAGACCAACGTCCACGTTGGTCAAGCACCCTGGCCGGCCCCTCCGAAGTACAGTCGGGCCGAAACCACACCTCCCAAGGCCCTCACCTCCACGCGCCCGCGCCCATCCACGCATGGATCGGTAGCCACGTGACAGTAACCCGGGAAGATCTCCACTCCGTGGGTCGAGCACCAAGGCTGGCCACTCCGCAGACGCGGCCCCAAGGTCGGGGTACTGGACTCTCAATGAAAGCACCAAATGTGAAGACCCCCCTGGGCCCCCACGCATAATCCAAGGCCCAACCCTCACACCCACGAATGGGCCGGGCTGTGGCCAAGGTCCTCATGGGCAGGGATAGGGGGAAGAGAAGCCCATCCCATGAAAACCTTGGTTATAGTGGGAAGGAAGCCCTCCCACTTAAGTACTACGTTGGCATGCCCACATCTTCCGATGTGGGATCATGACAGGTGTGATGGTAAGAAGAATCGAGAGAATTTGTATAGAAGAGAGTATGAATGAAGAGGAAGGCCTTAAAAAACATGACTTGAAGTAGTAATAAATGATATGGATTCAATAGGAGATGATGAAAGTATAATCCTAATAGAAATGAATATATGTAGTTGATTCCCGTTGATTTTCTCATACTCATATAGTCTACCCCAAAAATTTGAGATAGGCTTGGATGATGATGATGAATAGACTTACATGGAGTACTGAATAGCTTCCGATGCAGCTGTTGAAGGCAAAAAATCATTAACCGCAACCTCCTTGTTCTCATTTTTCTTGTCTGCAATATATTAAGAAACCTACTATTAGCTCACTTTGTTAAAAGACAACCAATAGAATCTGTTTATATAAATAAAGTTTATCAGTAAGGTTTTAAATCTTGAGCTGAAAACATACAGTCTTCAAAGAAACGACGAATCTCAGAAAGCCGATGAGGAGCAAGTTCCTTAATGTCAGTGAAGTGTTTATACTCTGGATCATCAGCACAGACAGCAATGATCTTATCATCTTTCTCTCCCTGGAATACAACAAAAATAATTGTTGGTATATGTACCAGTGGATTGTAAACAAAGTGCTGAAGTTTCAGTGCTTTGCAGTTCCAAGGAAGTACCTGGTCAATCATGGGCATTAGTCCAATGGCCCTTGCTCGCAGAAAACAACCAGGCACGACTGGTTCCTAATCAAACCATTAGACTAGTGAGTAATTGCGGATCACTTATGTTATAGAAAATATGGAATGCAGGAATGAGGCCTCAAAAGGAATAAATAGGAAAACAAAGTCCGAAATGCTGACTTGAGAAATAGTGGTTACCATTATAATAATATCCTTGAAGCTTTTAAAAAGAATTAAAACCAAAGTAATAACTGTCATACATGATGAAAATGTATTTTTCTAGATAAAAAAAAAGATGGGAGGAGCTTGATTTTTTCAGCAATATATGACAATTCCTTAACTTCCAGCATTATCTTTCTTCAGAATATGATTAAATTAAATGTTCAATTTCCCCTGATTAAATCAAATACTAAATTTAGAAAGTTACCTGCATGAGAACCAAAACATCCAATGGATCATTGTCTTCACATAAAGTACGGGGAATGAAGCCATAGTTGTGAGGATAAACCACTGACGAATAAAGAACCCGATCAACCTAGCAGTCATTTAGCAGCAAGCAACTATGGGGGAGGTATCGAAGCACATAGAAAAATAACAACTAAGATTCCAGTCAATGAGAAAATTATGCGAGGAACTTCTGTAGCACAAAAAATTTGTAGTCCTTAATCCACACATCCAATGCAGTCAGGCAGTCACTCATCCACATTTCAAGGTAGTTAAGCCATAAATAACTCCACCTAAGAGGAAAAAGCTAGGGGCAATTGGTCAGACAGGACAAGTTTTTGAAGTAGACAGAGAATTTTACTATAGAACCATGCTTCAAGATAGAGCTCAAAGGGCACTGTCCGATGGATTATAACTAAACATCTATATTTAATAGGTGTGAAAGTATTTATACCTTAATCAGTCCTGTCTTCTTGTCGAGTTCATATTTTACTTTGCTTCCTTTGGTGATCTCCACAACCTGCACAATTTACATGAGATAATTCAACAAGCGGATATTTAATATTTCATACTTAACAAGCAGGGACTTTGAAAGTTACTTCCCGAAACGAAAAAAGGAAATTAAACGTTACAACTTAGTAAGGAAAAAGTGAAAGGCGAGGTTAATTGTGATCTTAATATTTTACAGCTAATCCTCGTAAATGATTTTCATTTGCATCTCATTATTCGTAAGTTTTAGCTCCAAGGCTATTCATACAACTTTATTTGTCAACGAAGTTCGACAGAACACTTACAACATTGAAGATCATGGGAGCTCCAGGTCCTGTGGGAAAAAATTGGCAGCATAATTAGATTGCTTGAGCTACTATAAGAAAAGAATTTAACTATAAATGTGAAACATGATCATCCCAAAAGTACCAATCTCAAGATCATGCCAAGGATGTGCAGCCACTGATCTTCTTGACATAGATGAGAGAATTCTTGCATTCAGACGGGGAACAGGGCGGTTTTGTTGTTCTTCATTCTCTTTTGTTTCGTCACTCATATCTAACAAAGTTTAAGAAGTATGAAATACAATTATGTTAACAGTGTTCAGTCAGGAACTGAAGTTGGATCTCGAATCTACAGCCGAATCATTGCCATCTAAAAGCCACAACAGTCGAAGAATGTTATGATTCTTCAATAAAATACAACAGCTCTCAGATATTGAGATAGAGCTTCTCAATTTTCAGCTAGTTTTACACAGAGATAACACTTGTACAACAATAAAAGCTTTTCCAACAAAACTGGAACCAAAATTGGACAAAAAAGTTGGTCGTTTCTAGCCAATCATCTGACTCTCTTAACAGGAAGAAAATTGAACAAAAACCCAGAAAAGATCACAGTTTTTTGTATCACAAAAAGTAATCTATGCCATCTAAACGAAAGTGGGTATATATATATACCTTTGATTGCCGAAAGAATGCTTTTGGTATTTGGATGGCGATGAACAGAAAGGCAGCGATCCCAACACTGCGGCTAATCGTGATGTGAGTATTTATATAGAGAAATGAAGATATACAGTCAGAATTCAGAAAGGCTTGGGTTTGGTCAATACTACCTGCCTCCTCTCCCTAGTCAGTAGGCACCTCCACCCAGTTCGTTGAATTGTTTAATAAGGCAACTCAACAACCCTTGAGAGTAAAATTACAAATATACACGTACCTTTAGCGTTGAATATGTAAAATTGAAAAAGGTTTAAATTTTTGTCACTTGCTGCACGGAATTTTTATATTGATGGACATTATTTGCATCTCATTTTTTATTAAATACACTCTACTCTAGTGTGTTTTTAAAGGGTTGATGGAGTGTACTTAATAAAAAATGAGATACAAATAATATTCATCTTTATATTTCACCGTTGTATCAAAAATGACCTCCCGTCATTGACATATGATAGTAAGAGCATCTTCAATGGAAGATTTGAAACCTATTTTTCAAGCACACAAAACATCAATTTTAAGTACTCCATGGACATAGGCTACAATGGAAGAAAAAAACACTTGAAACACATTTCAAATTTTAGGGACTCTCGGTATATGAAAAGTGATTTGAGAGTACTTTTTAAAGTTGCACAATCAATCAATACTTAACACTTATAAATTTAGCCAAGAGAGAGAGTAGTATAGAAAAAAGGGAGGAAAATTGTAATTGAAAATTTTGAGTTTGAAGTGTTTCATATTGTGTACCATTGTAGAGGAGACTCTTGATAATTTGATGGTGCACAAATTACAAGGTATTTTGAAGTGCTGAAATATGTTTGCCATTAAAGGACTTACAAGTGGTAATAGTAAATCAATATTCAGTGGTCACGTGGCAAGGACAATGAGTTAATGTTTGTTCATTTTGTAGGTAAATCATGTACTAGTTAAGCTTAAATTCAAGAGACAGTTGTTGAAAATCATGGATGTCTGAAGAACCTTGTCCGCGAAGCTACAAACAAGGAATTTGTTTTCATAATTGCTTTAATTCTGATTTAAAACAATTTGCTAAACAGAAACCGAGATTTCAACTGGATAAGTGTAAGAGAGGTTAAGAAGAAATCGAAGTTCGAGACCTGTACGTTCCTAAAAAAGTCTCAGATATGACTTTAGTGAATGCACGTCAACCAAAAACCAGATTCACGTTTGTCGTACACTTTGAAGAAGAAGGAATTCTCTCACGTTCACAAAGATAGGAGCAATACCAATATGACAACTATTAGTCATTTTCCCTCAATTGTAAGCAAAAGACCTACAATTTAGGATAGTGGAGCAAGATGCATGATCCTAACACTGCCACATCCGCCTTGAAGAAGGAGTATGACCTGAGAATTCCCACCACGATGCCCATTATCAGGAGGAAGCTACAGTTATGAAGAGTTATGATCCAGTAACCTTAGCAACAAGTGAGAGGGCAATTCCCCATGATAGAACATGGCCAGATCGTGTCAGGGAAACATGAGTTGAAGATCACCACGATCATGATGAAGACTATAAAGGAAGAAGAAGAGAGATTTACACTCACCCGCAACAAACAAAGGCCCCGTGTCAAACACAAACTTCACTTCTACAAAATTTTATTGCTTTCTTAGGTAATGACTCTGGTCACTTATCTTTACAATTAACATGACTCAGACCAACCAATTCTTTAGATTAACTCTTTACATTTCAAGCCTCCATGGCTAACACCTTAATACATTTTCAGGATGTATTCATAGTCAATGAAATTTCTGATCCATTCCAATAATGTGTTGTTTTTTAGGTTTTGCAAGTCGAAATAACGAGTTTCTCACGTGGATTCCTTCTTTCAGATCACATCATTGAGTCCTAAACATTTTTTGCCAGGACTTCTTGCACCAAAAGCGTCGATAACATGACCTGGTTGTCCAATTATATCATATAATAAACCAAGCAAGACCTGGACAAAGCCCTCGACATCATTAGTGGAGCAGGTGGTGATGGCTGTCAGGAAGAAGAAATTCCATCTCATCATTCCACTCCCTACACATACATGATAGCGATGTTTTTATGAGATATTTTATTCAACCATGATATGGTAGATCTCAAATTTTTTGTTCGCAGAGAGGACATTTCAATTTTTTAGGGTGGAAACCCAAACTTTTGAGATAAAAACTTTAATGATGACAAGGATCGAGACCCAAACCAGATGAACATTATTGTGAGGAAAGTTTTAGTCACACCCCATCTTTTAACACGCAGCGGTGAGTTGAACAATTCCAAATAATTTCAGCTGACGATATATAATTGTAGGAGTATACGCTTTGCTCATGAATCCTCTATTTTAATTGACTCCTGCTGACAAGAAGCGGATCCAAAGCTACATCGTCAACTTGCAGACCCATCAGTCTTACTATCTAGCATCACAGACTACTCATACAATTCCCTTAGAATTTAGATTCTCTTCTCAAGTAAACACAGCTGGTTATATATCACCAGCGTTGTCTTTGTTGCTATGTATAAAAAGACTCAGATATCTGCTGGCTCTAAAAATCTCCCTCTGGGGCAGCACTAAATAGCATAGTTTGATATTGAATTGGTTAAACATCAGTTTCTAAGTGATGAGGTACCCGACTAGGGTTCTACTTTTGTCATATTTTGATGTAATGAGGAAGCATGTATTGTAACGCTGATAAAGTGATAAGAACCAAACTTATTAGTATCAACAACTAGAACAATTCGCAAGTTTGGGCTCATTGGGCTCTCACGTCTTTACCTTTCCCAAACCAATGTCTCATATGGTCATGGACGCTAGAGAGTCTAAGCCCACCAAGCCTCCTTGCATGTCCAGCATAAACACAGTCCATGTTAACCGAAGCCCACAAGAAAACCTGGTGTTCTGATTTAGGAGTGCTAAGCCCACCCTTATAATTAGCACATTCACATCTAAGCGATGTGGGAATCTATCAAAGACATTGCCAGATATCTGACTCTCGTATATATGTGAGTTTGTAAATTATATGGATCTCTTAATTTCCCACTGAATCTCCCAAAATTGTGCATTCCCTGTTCCCAATCTCATTGCACCAGAAGACATCTCATTACCTGGCAATCAAGCATTGGCGGGCAACAGCCTTTCCGCCTGATGGATTTCTTCATTACCTTGAACTGAGCATTACAGTTATGCAATGAGACAAAAGCTTGAAAGAACAAAACAAGTATAATAGATGATTTGAGATATATTTACTTTTAAAGGAAATAGGCCAAGTCAAGGTACGTTCATACTTCAATGATCTTAGTCTAATTAAAGGAGTTTCTAAGTGCAGTTCTGTAGTTCACTGAATTCTGCATAAATTCTACACACTCACTATGATGCAAGAAGTCTTGTAAGCTGGACTAGTCTAAATTAACACAGAAAATAGAAACAGATGAGTGGAAACTAGAAACCAGATGCAAACAGAATGTGTCTTTGTTCAGGCATGCAATATCAGACATCAACTTGAAGCCTCCCCTTCCAAGCGTCTCCTCTTAGGAACTTTCTCCTCACCTTGGCAGCTGGTGTTCATCACTCTCTTCTCTTGAGCCTCTACTGAGCACCTTTTGTAAGGTTTGAATCCTGTATGACGAGCTTTAAGCTTCCCATGTCCAAGCCCAAGATTTAGCTGCCCCTCATCCCCATTGTAGTGCTTTTTTGACAATACATGACTCTCCATGCCTTGACGGCCTGAAGAAGACTCCAAGTTCGTGCACCTAAGAATTGATGGCGAAGCATCTTGAAATTTCTCATCTGTTTCTTGCTGATCTTCCTCAATATTTCCTACCTGATGCTCATTATTTTTCTCATCCTGTGGTGGTGAAAAGCTCTGTGGTAATACTCCTCTCGAGAAGAGTGCTTGAAAAGCCAGCCGTCCCTGACATTCACAAATACCATAAGCGGGGTAGGATAGAATTCAGAAATCAATAATCACAATCCCTTATGTCCCAGAGATAATATCACAGAACAAGAATGATCAAATAGCAATTTCCACATTACCTCTTTGGAGACCTCCTTCCAGGAATCAAGTGTGTCGCAGTTGCTCTTGCTTCTTCGATTACTGAATTCGGCAGCAGAAAAATTTGCATCAGCTTCTTTTGATTCTTCTTTCTCCTTTTCCTTCTTCTTCAGTGCATCTGTTTCTACATCACTGCTCGAAGGTGTGTTTGAACCACATGACGAACGGTCCACCTGTTTCTTGATCTTTGGTTTGCTCGACTCTTGGAGCTCATTAACTACTGCAGCTTTCTCAACATCATCAGCTTTTGATCCACTATTTGACTTTGTATCTTCACTCTTCACAGAGTCTACTAATAACGAATTGGGTGATTTTGAAGCTGAATGTTGAGCCTGCACAGCTTCAGAATGTTCCACATCGAGTCCCTGATCTTGCAAAGGACAACTTTTTGAAGTATTTTCCTTTCTTTCTGCATTAGCTACAGGGTCTTGAGCAGTGTCTACTGATTGAAAATCAGTTCCGGTTGCTGTTGCAGTTGTAGATGCAGGAGGGCAGTTAAATAAAGTGTGAAGGGGAGAGCACGAAGGAAGCAGTCCATGAGCTGCCCACCATGCAGTTGCAGCTGCTACAGTAGCTGCAGCTATAGCTGCCATGCTTGGAACAGAGGTCATATGCCTAAGTGGGAAAGCTCCTTGGTCACATGATGGAGAATCTGAAAAAGCTTCCACATTTGTGTAAGGCCAAAAGGTAGCCGCAAAGCTTGCTGCAGCATGGGCAGCAGGATTTTGTAGCAGAGTTGACACAATTAGACTTGAAAAATTGGAGGAGGTCTGGAGGAAGGATCTGTAGTCATCTTCACTGTGGCAAACTGGGGGGAACAGCGGATGCAAAGTTGGAAGCATCTGATAAATGGAAGACCTGGGGACAATATTTTGATGATCAGTTGTAGCAGGTGTGACTGAATTTGTGCACATATTAGGATGTCCACGAGCTTCTACTTGATGAAATATGGATTCAGTAAATGACATATCTGAGGGAGGAGTTTGAGTACATGATCTGGAGCTTTCATCTAGAACATGCACAGGCACATGCCTTGGATAGTTATTAGTGGCTTGCATCTCATCTTTGAGCACAACACCACTACAATCCCTAGTTTTCTCAACTTGAACTGATTTATCATGCAGATGGTTCGAACATTCCAAGTTTAAAGGTTTACTTTCACCACTATCTGCTACTGTCTGTCTGGCATTATCCCTCTTTTGATCACCTCTAAGTTCAACAGTGAGGTATGTCTCATTTGTTCCATCCTGGTTCACCACCTCTCTTTGAGATGGTACAAACTCTCTGAAAGCACATGAGTTTCTCACTGGCCCCAGAGATGTTGTAGAATTTTTGTTCATTGAAGAGAGAGATGAACAAGGAGCATCTTGGAAATAGGTAAAGACTGTTGAGCTATTGTCATCATCAGTTTCTTTTGTGTTTGTAGGATTCTCATCAGCATTAGTTTTCTGAGTGATAAGTTGCAAGAAAATATATCACAAAGAAAATCAAACGAATTGAAGGGACAAGCTCGTGAACAAATTGAAGGGAAGAACAAGAGGAAGCTCACATCAGGAGGTGGTTCTTTCTCCAAGTTCAATACTTGTTTGAAGCGCATAGAAGACACCGATGACACAGGGTGTCCATCTCTTGCTCTGACCTGCAAGTTTGGAGCTCCCACACCAGTCTTGCGAGGATAAGGATTGCTTGGCTTTCTTTTGGGTCTTGGAGGAGGTATGTCTATGTCAAGAGCTTGTCCAATAGGAATGCCTTTAGCTACAGCTTCCTTCTCCAACTAAAAGAGAATACATTTTAATATATTTATCCAGAGAAGGCATTATAGCGCAAAAAAGAAAAAACATTAGTGTACTCTTTTGTTGTAGAAGGAACTAGCTAGCATGCATCAATTGGTAATGGAGATAACCGAAAAAACACTTTTATTGATAAAAGGCTACTTCAATGGTAATACAATAATTTAAACTCCATTGCCTCATATCATCTCCACAGATAGCCACTGCATAGTGCTTACTTCAATTAGCTCCACTAATGGATGAGACAAGAAACTGAGATGAGAAGAATGTGGATAAGGAGACAGAAAGGGAAATGGACAAGAAAAGAAGACAAAATTTTCCAATAATCTTTCTCAAATAAAGGTTAAAACATCTTTTTATTTCTCCTCATTCAAGGTTGGACACAAAACCTGATGCAGGAAATGAATTTAGAATGTTTTCTGCCAAAAGGAAAAAGACAGTAGATATTTACCTAACCTTATATGAATGCAAGCAACAATCCTCTCTGTCTGAGAGAGATCTATATTGATGATAAAGTGTTAATAAAGAAAAAAAGTGTTGGGCTTGCATGAGTCATTATGACATTTTAAAAGCAGACTTGAACAATATCAGAGAACTGTTACAATGCTGTTTTCCATTCATGACAAAGAAAAAAAGATAATAATTAGCACTGAAAGCCTAAACCCTAACTAAATCCCCGAACAAATCTAGAAAAGATAAAAATATCTAATTAATGCAAATTTACTAATAACTAGTAACCAAATGAAATCCTAGTATTCCTAGTAAATCGTTACTCAAATGTTTTCCATTCATGACAAAGAAAAAAAAGATAAAAAACAATAATTAGTACTGCAAAGCTAAACTCTAACTAAATCCCCGAACAAATCTAGAAAAGATAAAAATATCTAATTAATGTAAATTTACTAATAACTAGTAACCAAATGAAATCCTTGTATTCCTAGTAAATCGTTACTCAAATTTTGTGATAATTGTTATTATGTTTCGAAACTACTACACATCTATATGCATTGTCTCATGCATCTATGTCCCTTTATTCCTTCCTTGAGTAATATTATCAGTAAGTAAACTAAATACAAGTGATATGTTATAACCTTACCCTGAAATTTCCTGTGAAGAATACTAGTGCACTTCCCAGTTCCCAGTCTCAGTAAAATGAAATAAGGGGGACTGGTTTGGACTTGTTGACCAAACCAGCCCCCCATTTTAATTTCACCGCAACCATAAAGATGTCACATTATGATTGAGTGGAATGTTGTAAGATTCCAGATTTCGAAGATTGTGATTTTTTTTTTTTGTAACTTTGAAGAAATCATTAAATTTAATAGAGCCACAACACATTGGTATATGATACCTGCCGTAAAAAGTTGCTTAAGACCATAAACTACTTTTCATTATAGTCCACAGAAACAGGAAAATTTTTAATTTTCCTCCCAAATTTCATGAAGATCATCAATAAGCTTATACTGAACTTTTATGCAAGCAAATACCAATGTGTCTCTGATGCTCAAAATTAGGGCCTCATTTCCATGCACAAAATCAATTTGCATCAGTGTCTTTCAATACATTCGCTCCAATCATTATGCAATTCATGATATCAATGTCCATAGCAATTTAATGACCGTAATTAAAGCAATTTTCAGAGACCAGGCTAAATTGGGCTGATACTTATTGGGAATAATTTTGGCTTTCCAGAGGCTGAAGGTGGAATTTACCGATTGTAAAATACAGATGAGGAGTGATGCATTGCATAGAGACTATTTTCAGGATGTAAACCTGTGATCCCACAAATTTTTATGTTGCGTACTATCATCTTATTCTTAATTGGTGTCAGAGTAGGCTATCAAATATAGTTGTACAATCTACAGGAGAGATTCTAATACAGAACAATATACTTCTAGACCTTCTTAGGGTGTGGTTTTCATTTTGCATATTGGGAAGCAGGCATTAGACTCTTTCTGAAATTCGGCTGCAGCTGCTTAATGGTATTCACATCCAAGTTACTTGTGCAAGTTGAAACTATTCCCAAACCCCAAAGAATGGGGCATGGCAAGACTTGATAATGTGAAGAGGCTGTGAACATCTTGAGATTACCCATTGAATAAGCCAACACTAAAAAGCTCTGAAAACTCCAAAGGTTGACCAAAAAAGTTTGAATGGTTGAGAATGGAATATAATAAGGCTTCCCACAAATTTCTATGCTAAGGTAGGAATACTAAAACATGGGTGTCTTGGGTCCAAACTCATTTTGCAAGCATTTTAGTCTTTACAAAGACTGATGACAGAAGGACTACTTAGAATGCTGATCAACAGTGACCGGACAAACAACTGAAGTATTCTGAAAAAATGGTTAGGAAACTCTGGATAACTGCAGTATTCTACTTGGACAACTAAATTGAAAACATGTCTCGGAACCGGGAAAAGATTTCAGAAACCGGAAGGGTTTGTTTTAGAAGGAAATAAATGAGTAAAGATTTGAGCAGCAAAACCAGAGTAATACTACATGGATGCCGAAATCTGACAGAAAACGTTTGATGAGGCCAAATCAAAAAGGGTAACCTGTTGCTTTGAGACCTAGTTTGTTCCCCACACTAATGCTATTGATTTGGCAGACACCGACAAACTATGGAGTTTCTTTTGAGTTATAAACCTATTTTTCATTTCATTTTCCAGAGACACAGTCCTGGAAGCTTGTGAAGGCGCAACTACACAGATTGAAGTCTTCCCATTTGTAATTAACTGTCTATTGTAACCTACTATAAAACACATCTGTTATATGCAATTATGTTTTTTAAGGTCGCAAGCACTTTTTTTATTGTCAAAGCTCTTTGCAACATGTTTGATTGCAATTTAGAACACTCCAAATTTCTTTGAAGAGAAAAAAACGAAGAAGTTTTCTGGTGCTATTACCCAAGAAGTATAAAATACTTAGTAAAGCAAATAAAGTTTTCACTGACGAAAATTTGCTGCATTAATTACATGGCACCAAGGTACATTACTATATAGTTTCCAAATTGAATGCTGGCGAAGTCTAGCACACGGTGCTGAATCCAGATCTAGATGGTGATGAGTACCATAGAAATGGAAAAAGGTACCATACATCCTTAGAAACCATTAAACATAGAAAAAAGTGACAGGCCTACAGGTATTTAGAGGGATGATATCTGTTACGTTAAGGATTCATGGCATAATCCAATTCTTCTATCATGAGGAAGAGTTGAGAAATGCTCTGAAGAGACTAAACGAGACAGAGTCGATGCTAAATTCTCACGAAAAATATTTGTATATAAACTCCAAGAAGAACCAAAAAAGCAAGAGTTAGTTGAACAAAAAAAGAAGCAAGAACAAAAGGCTTCTAAGATTTCACTTCGAGGATATAAATGGGGTGCGTTTCAAAGATCTGTTCAAAGGAGAAGTGCACCAAGCCACCAACTCTTGCATGAAACTCAATCCCTAAGAACTCAGGCAGTTCAGAAGGCAGCTCGCATTATAGCTACTCGAGGGATAGGCATTTGTGGAAGCAAAAATTTAAATAATTGTGAGTGGGAAAGAGATCGTTAAAAACATATCAATATGAAAAATTAGTGTGATCAATAAAATGGATGTCCTATCTTTCCAAATATGTGAGAAAATTAAAGATCCGGTAGAACCAAGATTCTACAGTAGACTTTTACTGAAAAATCGAAAGAAAAGAATATTATCTATAAAAAGTGTCAGCAGTTTGATAAGCAATGGGTGGAGAGCAGAAGATCTGTAATGTTTTATGATGTTGGCCGTAACTAAGCAATAAGATGCGTAATTAAAATATGGAGTTCATAAAAGCATACAGCAAGAAGGTACTCATTGACCTTTGAAAAGAATTTCTGTGCATGACTTCTGATCTGCACTGCAGTCTTTGTTCCTATATGTTCTGCACACCACGAAGTAAACCACCAAAAAGAGAGAGAAGAGAGACATCTCCAATCAAGACAAATAGAAAATGGCATATAAGGATTGTGTGTCATGTCAATCCCAATGCATTCAACTCAAAGACACTCCAATGATAGTTTAAAAAATTAGGCCATAAATCAAATCCAATCATCAAATTATGTCAATGGATAACAATAAAATGGAACTGAAAAAAAAGAACAGAAAGCAAACCTTCTATGCGTTGCCAAGCTCGTCCATAGAGCTTTAAGGCTTCTAGGAACCTATTATGCTCCTCATCTGTCCATCGCTCACGCTGTTTTGTAATCGTATATGGCTTCCTTGTCTAGACACCACCGAATTTCCAAAATCAGATATAACTTAACTTGAATTCTAGAAAAAAAAAGAGTCATAGTTAAAGATAAAGCGCACACGAAAAGGGAAAAAATTATCAAGCCCATTTAACTAACCTTAACGAGCAAATCTTCCCCAGAGGAGTATGCATCCATTACCGGACCAAGGCAGCTAGCACTGCTTCAAATCCTCCCTAAACAGAAACCTCCTTTCATTCCTCACCACATTGAACACTATAAATAGTGAAGCCGTCGTTCTTGAAGCCAATGAAACTTGATAAGTAACTACTACTGCAAAAGAGAAAAGGCAACCACAATCAGTAGAGACCCGTCTCTGTTTTGTACCTGCACAATTAAGCATTCCAATTCACATATATACACTTCAGACTTACAAAATTGAAAATAAGTCCTTAAAAATATTTAGTAATCCGCCGTTACAGAGAGAGAGAGCAAGAGTGATAGAGACAGACGCTTCTCCGAAAGTACTAAAAGAAAATTGATTTATTCAGAATCCTCACCAAAACGAACCGGAAGATGCCAAAACCTTTAGAACGTGAAAAAAACAAGGGAGAGAAACCTCAATCAGCATATCACCACTCTATATATCCACCTCCCAACAAATCATCAAAACAATACGGCTTTCAAAATCCTAACCCCTGTTTGGTTGCCGGGAAATCTTCACAGAAAAGCATAAAAAGGATTAAAGTAGAGCTCGGCTGAGCCAAAATAAAAAGAACTTGGCTTAGTATGCAAATTTCTTTTCCCGTCTTTCTTATCATTTTCTCGGCAACCAAACAGGAAGCATGAGGCAAAAGCCCTAAAAATGAAGATAAATACCTTGGAAGAAAGCCATGGTCGATGAGAACTCTCCAAGAACCCGCCCTCTCTCGGATAATGCGTGAACTGGATCAACCGAAACAGGCCGGAGAACCCATAGATTCTGGCAATGGTGGATCGGAATCTACCTCACGCGATCACGAAATATCTAGAATGATACAGAAGAAAAGGCAAAGACAGTGTAGAGAAAAGTAGGATAGTGTGCTGAGTTTCGGTGAGACCTAAAACGCCAACGCTTTGGCTCCTCAGGAGAAATCTCAGCCACAACAATTTCTTGTGGATTTATTTTTTTTAAGGGGAAAAAATTTGAGGTCGCGAAGCAGTGAAGGTGAATACTGAATAGAACAAAGAAACGGGAGAGATGGTGACAAGTGGCGTAGATTTAGTGGCTGATTAAATAAAAAATTTCCCCCAAGTTGCCGTTCACTGGTCTTCAAATCTCGACCACAAATTCGATGACCCTGTGAGGCTATGCACGTAAAAGCGCATCCAGGTATGCCTGTGGGGTCTACAAGGATTATCTCGAAGAAACGGTTCCATCCGGTCATGTGCTTAAGGAAGCGTATAAAAAAGTTGAAATGCGGGTGGCTTGGAGCTGACGTGGATAGAGCAACGAGACGTGGCAGTTTGTAGGGAGCATGGAGGCCGGTAATCTCTGCTTGGTGAAGAACACTTGTGGGTTAGCTTTCCCGGTGCGACTCGTGCTGTCCCCGCACTACGGTAAAGGGTAGGGACGATATTTGACGATTTGACCTCGAAAATTTCAGGCTATAGTAAAGCCCAATGGGCCAAGGGACAGTCCAATGTCCAAGCGAACTGGACCTTCCCAAGATAAGAGACTTTGAGTTGAAAGTTCTTACATGGATCTTTGATTCAAAAGAGAGAAGATCCATGGAAAATACAGAAGAACCTTCAAATCAGTGATGTACTGATGTTGGTAATGTAATTAGTCTTTTGGGGAGCATTTGGTTGGCATTTGCATTGCACGGTTTTTTCTCAACCTAGGTTCGAGCATCGAAAGTGAGTACCTAAGTTACCATCTATTCATTTAGTCTAATCGGTCACTGGATACTCACTATCTCACCTATTCTTGATCAGGGCTCGCTTTAGCCCAAATCAGTCAAAGCTAGAGTTTTCAGCACTAGACTAGACTGGCCCAAAGAGCACCATATTATCTAAAAAATCACACACTTGAGAAACAAATAAACGTCATCAGTTTGTAGATAGGTGATGTCATTGTCATATGCCTTTATATAAGCAATTCCATAGACTTTTGGATGAATACTTAATAATTTGTTAAAATGATATGTTTAAAATGTTAATTTTTTTGTACGACCCTAAGAAATTATGGTCTAGTTTGGTTAATTGGTTCAAATCCTAATTATATCTTATCGAGTGAGAATGTTACAAAGAGAATAGAGATAGTGTGGTTTAGTTCTGAAAATACTTGAATTGAATTGTTATCATTCAGACTTTTAGATATCACGGACTTCGCGTGTATGATGAAGTTTCAAATAATTTGAACTCTAATATGGTAAGGTTGAGGGCAGTGGTGGAACCAGGATTTTGATTTACTCTGGGTTGAACTTAAAAATAACGGGGTTTTGGATAGCGTCCTGAAAAATTTTTAGAACTTCAGTAGAATCTCAAAATGGTAAGAGCTTACCATGCCTTCCAAGATAACTCGATCTTTTTTTTTTGATAAGCCAGTATTGTATTAATATATAACAAATTGAAACTCTAAAAGTTGTAGTTTACAATCAGTTCTAACAAAGTCAATCAAATGTAGGATCAAGGAGGCAAACCCAATCAAGTAGTAGTGTACAACAAAATAAAAACCTCATTTGGAGATTGCCTCTTGTTTGTCTGCTGCCAACACAAGCCAAAAACTCAAATACTCTCAAACTGTACCTTATAACCTCAAGAGTAGAGACGCATGATGAACTTGATAAACGAAGATGCTGGACGGTTGGAGCCTGGACTCTAGAGAATCACAGATGCTGGACGGCTGATCCTAGACGCAGAGTCGAAGAAACAAAGATGGCCTTCTCGTCGTCTCGATGAGAGTTGAGACGATGACGAATTGACGATGGTGTGGTGAATGGGGACCAAATCAACCCGTCTTGGGCCTGCCCACCTTAGTGGCATAGTGTCTAGGCTAGTGGGCTTAAGTATATTTACTAATTTTTTTCACACGAGCTCAAGCCCATCATAGCCCAACTGTAGATCCGCCCGTGGTTGAGGGCCTGAGGGGCACCATTTTATTAAATTTTTTTTTTTACAATAACACGCCATTTTATCATGCCGCTTTGGGCACAAAAGTATGACCGACCCTACACGTGACATGGGTTCCAATGGAGATGTCACAGACGTGAATACGTGAGGGGAGGGTAGAAATGCCCGTAAAGGTGATCAGAGCGCATTGACCAATTTCCACAAAAGCCTTCCAGGTGAGGGATTGCATTCAACAGCGTCAATTGGATCTCATGCTTTTGAGTACCCAAAATTGGACCCTAGGTTCAGTCAACTTCTCAACGCGGGGTTGGTCGATGTCGGTGGACGCCTTGGAGTCACTCTTCATGCTATCCAAATGTCATGAGTCCCACATCGGTTAAGTGGGAGAAGAGGTGCTAGTTTATAAGCGCGGTCCCTTCTCACCCTACCAGCCAAGGTTTTCATGGGATTCAGCCCATGGGCCTTGGTTACAGCCGGCCCGTAAGGGCGTCGGTTGGGCTTTGGTTGGCAAGAGGGTTGGGCCGTGACAATTGGTATCAGAGGCTACACTTAACCGGCCCTTTGGGCCGGGCCCATGGACCCTGGAAAGGCCATGGAAAGGGCTACCTGTGGATCTGGTACGGGTGAGGCCCTAGCCCAGTGAAAGCCCCCCACAGAGTGCAGGCCGCCATGGTGCTCGACCAACGTGGGCGTTGGTCTTGAAGGGGTGGGGTTTGTCATGAGTCCCACATCGGTTAAGTGGGAGAAGAGGTGCTAGTTTATAAGCGCGGTCCCTTCTCACCCTACCAGCCAAGGTTTTCATGGGATTCAGCCCATGGGCCTTGGTTACAGCCGGCCCGTAAGGGCGTCGGTTGGGCTTTGGTTGGCAAGAGGGTTGGGCCGTGACACCAAAATGCTCCGCCCTTCCCCGGTTAGGTTACTCGTCATACTACATTTCCTATTCACGCTAACTTTTCTGTCCATTACTCAACCTGGTTAATTTAGAAAGATTTGACATTATTTGCTAGAACTGAAAGATCAATTAATATAATGGGTTTGAATGTCTAGATGAATTGATACTACATTTTCTTAGTTCAGATGCGCAAACTACCTGAATTAGGAAAATGGGGTTCGTTTTCTTACTTTGCAGGGGTTTGAAAGTGTGGGGGGGAGATATGTTTCAAAGCGTTCCAAGCGGAGATGCCATTTTTATGAAGGTATAAATTCCTCATTAACTTGAGATCATCACCCAACAAGTGTTTTAACTTTTAAGCCTTTGAGCACAACTAATTACTGCAGCCAATTTGATTTAGACGTCATATAATCCCCAAAAATTCGCTACTGGGCGTAGCTATAGTTACATACTCTTCATTTGCTTCTTCATTTGCTTAATTGAGTCCACATGATTGATTTAATTGGAGGCATTACGGCTTTTCTTTTTCAATTTTCTCATCTTTTCAAGTAGCATAATTTGATAATCTACATCTTGTAGTGCATCATGCATGATTGGAGCGATGATCGTTGCTTGAGGTTGTTGAAGAATTGTTACGAAGCAATACCAAATTATGGAAAGGTAGTTGCTGTTGGAGCACTTCTTTGGATTATGCTCTGCCTGCTCATTGTTTCCTACTCATAAAGACCACCCTCCGTCACTAATAACAATTTATCCGCTTTGGGCCCGGAGGTCCGCAAGGATTTGTCCCCCAAACCGAGCCCATACTGGCTTAGGAGGCCCAATCCAACAATATGGTACAATCCCACATCGCTTAGATGTGACCATGTGTGAGTGAAGTGTTAGATATAAGGGAGGCTCGACTCCCTACCTAACAACAACCAATTTTCTTGAGGTTTGGGTCTAAGGGAGTCAATTGTTGGACCATACCTCCTAAGTCTTGTATAGACTAGATTTGAGGGGGACAAATCCGCATGGGCCTCGGGGAGGAAAGCGGACTCACCTTTTGTTAGAGCACTTGCAATGGTGTTATTTTATCTGGGACAACAAATATGTATGGGGTTTTGTGTTTTGCTGATGTGGTTGTATTGGGTTTTGTGTTTTGCTGATATGACTATATTGGGATATGTGTTTTGTTGATGTGGTTGTACTGAAAGATTGTGTTTTGGTGTAGTTTTATTGGAGACAATATGGAGGGCATGTGAATTTGTTGGGCACCATGTTGGGTGAGAAAGAAAAATGTATAGGAATTTATGTTCTGCTGATGTGGCTATATTGGGAGATATGTTTTGTTGATGTGACTGTATTGACATACGTGTTTGACCTAATTTTTTACGTAATAAAAATGGGAGCCGATATAGATTTTTATTGGCCCAACAAATTGCCACTACTGCAATTGCTCTTAATTGGTGAAGGAAGATGGTCTTTCTTGTACCACAGCCCCTAAACCATTCCAGGCCCCCATTGGTTGGTATTACGACAAAGTTAGTGATGACAGGTATTGTATGGATAAAATACTGAAGTCTTCCATGAGCAGGTACATAATGCAAAATCATTGCATCGTGGGGATAAAATAATAATTATGCCGCCCTTTGTTGAATCATTCAACCAAAGAACCTCAAATATCATATTCCATGATTATATAGCTCTAACCGAGATGCTCCCAAAAGAAATCACTGTAACCCCAAAGTATCAGTCTCTGAACATTGTATAGAATGGCTTCCTTGGCAAAAACTGAATCAGAAAAGAAATTGGAAGATGATTTCTTATGTATTAGTCAGCTGGGGGTGGTCTCGGTGGTGCCTTTTGCCTTGAAGACAGTATTTGAGCTTGGGGTTTTCGAGATCATAGCGAAAGCTGGTCCAGATGCCAAACTCTCTGCTTCGGAGATAGTAGCGCAACTGCCTGCACGAAACCCAGATGCACACTTGATGCTGGACAGGATTCTCATGCTCCTCGCTACCCATAATGTGCTTGGCTGCTCTGTGGTTGATATGAAAAGGCTCTACAGTTTGACTTCATTGTCTGAATATTATGTGCCTAACCAAGATGGTGTTTCATTAGGACCAACGTTGGTCTTGACTCTCGATGAGGTCTTATTGAGGAGCTGGTTTGTCTCTTACGGATTCAGATTTCCCTTTTTATTTTTATTTTTTTGAATCTTTGTTATACTGGGAATTAATTGTGGCAGGTCAAAGCTGAAGGATGCAATTCTTGAAGGTGGAATTCCATTCAACAAGGTTCATGGAGTGCATGCTTTTGAGTACACAAAATTGGATCCTGGATTCAACCAAGTTTTCAACACAGGAATGTTCAATCACACTACTCTTGTTATTAAGGAGATCCTCAAGGCGTACAAAGGCTTTGATCATATCCAGCAGTTAGTCGATGTTGGTGGAGGCTTTGGAGTCTCTCTTCAAGCTATCACTTCTGCATACCCCCACATCAAGGGTGTCAACTTCGACTTGCCTCATGTTATTCAAGATGCCCCGTCCTACCCTGGTATATATGATCACTGGTCATAATTGGTTTTCTGATTCATGCTAGTTGAAGCTCATTTGTGTTGGGAACTTGTGGGGGATATCAAGTGTTTGACTAAATGCCTGAATGCCATGCATCACACCATGTGGTTGTCTAAGCTTTGACACAATCAACTCCTTATATTTATTCATTGTTCAATGCTAAATTGGTTACTTGAATCACTTGTCTCCTTGAATATGGGCCTGATCTTATTCATTGCAGACTTGTAGCTTAGCTGCTTATATACGTCTGTTCAGAATTCAGATTCTACCATCTATGAGAGCCTTGTGCATAAGACATTGTTTTCTTCTTTTACCTTAATTTTCTTTTAATGAGCTAGGTAACCACATGCCTTTGATTCCAATTTCCATGCTGATCTCCCGATATTCTTCTCTGTTAACTAAGAGATAAATTCGTTCTCTTGTATGGCAGGTGTTGAACATGTAGGAGGAAATATGTTTGAGAGTGTTCCCAACGGAGATGCAATATTTATGAAGGTATAAATCTATCATCACCTTTTAAATTGACTTGAGAGTTGAGACCATTGAACACTCAACACTTTTTCAATTTAATCATACATCTTTTACTCCGCGCAAACTTTCAAATGTTTCAATTGCCTCACTCTCTCCAAACACCTTGGTAGGTTGTAGCGAAGGATAGTCGAAATTGGCACTTATTAAATATAGGATACATGATTCTAATCTTTCTAAGCTTGCAATGCTAGTTTGGTATTAGATGTTGCTATGCTCCGTTAGTCATTGACTAGATTTAACAACAAAGGAATTTTCTGATAAACATGTTGCAGTGGATACTTCATGACTGGAGTGATGATCATTGCTTGACGTTGTTGAAGAACTGTTACAAAGCCATACCAGGTGATGGGAAGATAATTGTTCTAGAGACAGTTCTTCCGGTGGAGCCTGACGCAAGTGCAGCCACAAAATTCGGCTGTCAATGTGATGTGCTGATGATGACTCAAAACCCAGGAGGGAAGGAACGAACGCGTCACGAATACTTGGCTCTGGCCCTTGCTGCTGGATTTAGTGGCATTAGATTTGTATGCTTTGTCTGTAATCTTTGGGTTATGGAGTTCTACAAATAGATGGTAACGTATGGGGAATTTATCATTTGTGATTTCCTTCATAATGGTGTGAGAGTCACAGGGACAAATAATCTTTACAAGATAACTTTGTTAATGGTGTTTTTTCAGCCGATGATTAATGCAACTTCTATTTATACAAGTTAAGCAGCAATTAAAGAAGGTGCAATTATTAATCCTTTTTAATAAGGACAAAACAATAATGAACCTGATTCAATAGAAGCTCTTGTTGATGAGCTTGTATTTGCTGAAGAATGCAGTACGGCTGCTTGAAGAAGGAATTCCCTCCAACAGGGTCCTCTGGTTGCATGTGTGTTGAGTCTTACTAGGGTTTTGAGCAGCAATGGTGAACCATAGTAGTACTGTTGTTATTAAGGAACTTCCAAATACCCCCACAGCAATGTGATGATTTTGTTGTTCTGACCCCTGAATTTCTAAGTTCTAGAATTCTTATTGCATAATTGAAGCTTGAAAATTTTAACATCTCCAACTATATTGTGAAATCAGAAGATAAAGAATATTGAGTCAGAAAATAGTATAATTTAGTTATCTATACTATACTATATATTAAAATGGGTGAGGCAAGCCTGGCTTGCCGACACCTGTTTTATTGTTTCATCTGAGCGAGTAGAGGCATTTTCATAGTCACGCGGCTGGGTGTGATTAATGAACTTTTAAGGGTAGTTTAGGTTTTCTACAGGTAGAGTATTTTTCTCTTGGACAGCTGTCTTTTGTATACGAGTTTGATCAAAATTATGATACACCGTACACGCGTCCTTCACCTGCTTCTCATCTTTGGTTCTCAACTATGGACTCATACGTTTTTTGGCTCTCTCTTCACCGCTTTGTGAGATGGGAATATGGGATGTTCTCAATGATACCTCACGGTCATATGTCGATCTCTCCCTTCAACGCCTTCTTTCTCAGAACACATCTACAGGTATGGTATTTGTGTATTGTTATCGCAAAGTGTTGTGCTTCAGTGGCATTCTGTGCCGTTCTGCGTCTGTTCTTGGACTCACATGTTCTTAATTGTCTGTTTAGTTTCTGATTTCTCTGTTGTTTATTACATTGTTTTATGGCTTCGAAATGAGATTTGATTGTTGTTGTAGGTATAATTCTGGCTGCTTCTGCTTCTTTTTTTTCTCTCTTTTTTTCTTGGCAAAATTTGAGATCATCGGATATGATTATTTTGGCAGGGTTATGCTTCTGGGTTGGGGCAGAAGCGATGAATGGTAGACAGACAGTAAGTTGTTCAATCCTTAAATCTTGTTAAATTGATATACAAATCATTCCTCCAATTAGATATTTGGTCATTGCAAATAGTATTTCGTCCACGTTACATTTAATAACGGTTGCAAAAATAGTAATGCAATGGCCCGCAACATAGCGCGGGCTGATTGCTAGTTATATCCTTAAACCCTAAGGTTTTAACATCGATATTAATTGTAATAGTCCATGGTTGAAGTTGTGGGACTCACAGAGGATGTGAGCCCTTTAGAGGGAGAGACTGTAGCACACAGTTCGAGTGGACGGGACCACAAGTCTCTGTAATGTCAAGTTTGATGGTATGGGGAGAGTTCCAGAGTGACAAGAGGCTCAATGCTCTCGATCCCACATCGTGGTACCAATCTGATTTTTTCAAAACCACGTTAACTCATGATTGTTTTTTTTTCAAATGATATATTAGAATTTAGGAGTTAGAAATTAATATATATTTAGAGTTTAAAATTTATGATTTAAAATATTTTTTTAAATTCAACTATATTCTAATATTATAAACCAAAATACTCAATAACACATTTTAAAAGCATCAACATACTTTTGAAGGAAAATTCGAGCCCCTATCCCATGCCAAAGAGATGCTCATTGTTAATGGAAACCACAGATGTAGAGGAGAAGAAAATATGGAACACTGAGTTAAAATATCATTATCTGGAAATTGAAAAATGCAAAGCTATGCATCTATTCCCAGACAAGCATTGAAAAGGCATGGCTTATGCATCTATTAACTGGCAAGCGGGCGATTGGTATAAAATAACTAAAGTCTTCCATTAGCAGGTGTACATAAACTATTGCAAAGTCATTGCATAGTGGGGATAAAAGAATCGATCATTATCATGCTGCACTTGTTGAACCATTCAACAAAAGAATCTCTCAAGTTATTATATGGTTTGCTTCATCCCATGATTATATAGCCTTGACCGCGCGAGATGCTTCTGAAATAAATAAATAAATGGGGTGCGTATCGAAAAAATTCATTTACTTTGTAAAACGGATCAATTGAGCTCTCTTATATTTTTTTCCGGATCATTCAACCCCCTCTACTTTGAAGAATTGACTAAAGTGGCCACTCATATAACTTCTGTTATAACGGAACTGAAGTGACAGTTAAATAATTGAGTTGGATTTTTCGGATAAATTCTTATTTGCTGACTTGACGGACACATGTCTTTAACCAATGAAATGATAACACGTGTCCAAACTTTCTCCACCATTGAAAACACCCTTCTTCAATTGCATATTGTAACCTTAACTCAATTTCTTGATTGAGCTCGAAAATTATTTTGATTTGATTTGCATTTATATCTCTGTTGGCCATATCCTCCCTGCCATCCACATCCTCTGCTGCCTCCAGCTACAAGGCCCTCACGAAGGGACGTGCATGGCTAACGGAGCCCATTCTTCAAAGTATAAGGGCTTGAATGATCCGAAAAAAGTAAGAGGGCTTAATCAATCTCGTTTTCAAAGTAGAGGAACCTTTTTTTTATACTTATCCCTAAATAAATTGACAACTTGCAAACCATGCAAGAAGCAGAGCCTTATTATTTAAACAAGGAAATCGCAATGAAGCATAGATGAATCTGGTATTTTTTTGTTGTTGTATTCACATTTATTGATGCTCTTCCATGTCTGCATAAATACACATCAATTGTTAATTTTTCATTGCAAAGATTGAGAGGTTAAACCGTAACCCCTAAGTATCAGTCTCTGAACATTGTATAGGATGGCTCCCTTGACAAATACTGAATCAGGAAAGACATTGGAAGATGACTTCACATGTATTAGTCAGCTGACGATGGTCTCGGTGCTGCCTCTTGCCATGAAGGCGGCATTTGAGCTTGGGGTATTTGAGATCATAGCCAAAGCTGGTCCAGATGCCAAACTCTCTGCTTCAGAGATAGTAGCGCAAATGCCTGCACGAAACCCAGATGCACACTTGCTGCTGGACAGGATTCTCATGCTCCTCGCTACCCACAACGTGCTTGGCTGCTCTGTGGTTGATATGAAAAGGCTCTACAGTCTGACTTCAATGGCTAAGTATTTTGTGCCTAACCAAGATGGTGTATCATTAGGAGCGCCGTTGGCCTTGGCTCTCGATGAGGTCTTCTTCAAGAGCTGGTTTGTCTCTTACAGATTCAGATTTCCTGTTTCTTTTTCTTTTCTTTTTTTTTTGAATCTTTGTTAGCCAGAAAGTTATACTGGTAGTTCAATGATGGATTAATTATGCAGGTCAAAGCTCAAGGATGCAATTCTTGAAGGTGGAATTCCATTCAACAAGGTTCATGGAATGCATGCTTTTGAGTACCCAAAAATGGATCCTAGATTCAATCTAGTTTTCAACAAAGGAATGTTCAATCACACTAATATTGTTATTAAGGAGATCCTCAAGTCGTACAAAGGTTTTGAGCATCTCCGGCAGTTAGTCGATGTCGGTGGAGGCTTTGGAGTCTCTCTTCAAGCTATCACCTGTACATATCCACACATCAAGGGTGTCAACTTCGACTTGCCTCATGTTATTCAAGATGCCCCGTTCTACCCAGGTATGAGTATGATCAATGGTCATAAATTGATTTTATATATGATTCATGCTAGTTGGAGCTCATTTGTGTTGGGACATTATTAAGAAAGAAAATTGGCTTCTTATATGGCAGGTGTGGAACATGTTGGAGGAGATATGTTTGAAAGTGTTCCCAACGGAGATGCAATATTTATGAAGGTATAAATCTGTCCATCACTTATTAAATTGACTTGACAGTTTAAACCATTGAGCAGTTCCACTTTTTCCTTGGCATAAAACACTTATAAGCCAACAAAATGTTACTTTTCATCCCTTAATTATTGGTCGGATTTCATTTTCGTCCCTTAATTTTTTTTTTCTCTCTTTTTTTCATCTCCAACTATGAGAAAATACCCCGTTTGTCCCTCGAATAAATCTGACGACGGAAAAATCCAACGTGACATCTTATTGTTCATCATATCAGATTTCTTCGGCGTGCCACGCAAGCATTTCCTGACCCCAATCTCACTTGAAGAACGAAAATGATACTTTCTAATAGTTTAGGGACGAAAATGAAACTCATCCCATAATTGAGGGATGAAAAATATCTTTTTGCCCTTATAAGTCATATACTATATCTCACGTGAACTTTACTCCTCCTACTTTTACCGGTGAACTTTAAACCCTCATACTAAATCTTAGGTAAACTTTGCACCCTCCTATTTTTATTGGTAAACATTAAACCCTCTTACTATTTTATTTTTGAATTAAATAAGACTTCTTTAATGAAAAAATACGTAAGGATCATGGTTTTTTCCTTAGAATATTATTGACCAGATTTAACAACCATGGTAAACATGTTGCAGTGGATACTTCATGACTGGAGTGATGATCATTGCTTGACGTTGCTGAAGAACTGTTACAAAGCCTTGCCAAGTGACGGAAAGGTAATTGTTGTAGAATCAGTTCTTCCGGTGGAGCCTGACGCAAGTGCATCCACAAAATCCACCTGCCAATCTGATGTGATGATGATGACTCAGAACCCAGGAGGGAAGGAACGAACACGCCAGGAATACTTAGCTATGGCCACTGCTGCAGGATTTAGTGGCATTAGATATGAATGCTTTGTCTGTAATCTTTGGGTTATGGAGTTCTACAAATAGATCGATGAGTTACTACTTATCATTTGTGATTTCCTTCGTAATGGTGTGAGCGTCACGGGGACAAATAAAGATGGTGTTGTTCAAGGGTCATCATCGACATGCAATGCTGCGTGATATAATTGCTTCAGAAAGTTATATCTTTATATGTGTCTTTTATTTTTTGATGTTGGAGAAGATGATTTGGATGATGATAGAACCAATGGTTCAAGTGCGAGATAAAATTGTCGATAAACTTTTCCTTATGAGGCAGAGAGCCTAGATGATTTCCTTATGCATTTATGATTTTTAAATGTATTAGTCATTTTATGTAGGGGTGTTCATGGTCCTTTTATTTTAACATAAATTAAACTAACCAAGCAGTCGGTTTTGTTGATAAAAAAAACGACTAATCGATTCGGTTTTGGCGATTTTTTTGAACACTCATAATTTCATGTATTTATTGATATTTAAATTATATTATAAGAATAAGAGAGTGTCAGTTTATAAGCTTTACCAAATGCTTGACATCTATAAGTTTTATCAGTTATAAGTTATGTCAAACACTTGACAACTTATTTCACATCTTATAAATTAATTTATGTTTTCACAGTTTAAAAGTTATATATTTTGACAGCAAATAAATTTTGTCAAACGGAAGTTATTTGTCTGATGAAGAATCACTTAATCTTAAGAAAAATTCAAATTTAGACATTTAAATAAAAAAGAATGGTTAAAGTCAAAAGCCATAGATTTATAAATATATATTTTTTTCTCCACCACCAAATTGAAATTTGTTTTGAGAGCACTTAAGATTGGGCCGAACTGAAGCTAAGAAAACTCCATGGGCTGATATCAGCATGAGATTCGTAAAATCCAATCTACCATAGTTCATTTGGGTTTTGACCCAAATCCTTAGCTCAACCTGGCCCGTTTTGTTTGGCTCGCATTTTCCCTCCAAGATATGGTGTAGTCGTCATTTTAATGCAGGTTCTCCTGAAGATTGATTTACAAGCTTACAAGGGTGTATATATATATATATATATATATATATATATATATATATAGAGAGAGGGAATTCTCACATGTACATCAACTTTAGATACTCAAAATCCAATGATTGTAATAAACAACAACAAAAATGGAGGTGGCTATAATAAACTATAACAAAAGTACATTTGTTGTAGGACCTGTCACATTTATTATTCAAAAACAAATGCATAAAATTGGTGCATATATAGTTAATCTGCGCATGAAACTGATTCGCTTATGGAGCATCACTTCCATTGGGACTTGCGAAACAATTAATGTACAATAACATAAAGTTTTATCAAACTATCATATAATAGTGCAATATATATATATATATATATATATAGGTGTTAGAGAGAACCTTATATTATTATATATGTCCCACCAAAAGTTCGTCGGTGGAAATACTTTGCCCAACTTTCTAAGCGAAGCACACACTATACAAATGCAGTCCCAAGCAAGGTACCCCTTGAATCACCAAAAAAGAGTGCTCTTTAATGAGGTTTAATTTCTATTCGCAAAAGCGAAAGGTGTTACTTTGGAAAAGACTCATTTGGGTATAACTTTAATCACAACTGGATAGTTTATCAAAACTGTTGTAAATCCACACCTCCATACACACTAACAATATTGTCCGCTTTGGGTTGTCCGGTTCCCGTGGATACATCGGGCCCGCACGGCTTTGTTTCTCCTTAGGCCCAAGCAGGTGGGCTAGGCCCAACTCACTCAAGCCTAGGAAAAGGCCTTGTTGGTGGTAAGAGGTGGGCTTGGCCTTATAAATAAGGCATGAGTGTCCACATCCTTAGATGTGAGACTTTTACAAAAACCTTAAACAAGACTTAATCCGTCAGTCTACAGATGAAGGACTAGTGTTTCAAGTTAATTACATTACAATCAAACCGACTAAGAGAATCGAAAAGTTATGATCTCATAATTGCACGAAATTTAGTTGAGAGACTGATTTCAACGTGATTGCAGGCTTGATGAGAACCTTGATCTTAGCAGAATTTAGAACGAGATTAGGTTGATAGAAAAACTCTCGATTTTAGAACAAGTCTCTTTTTTGTTTAATTTGATTGATAACCCTACTTTAAGAATGAGATTAGGTTGACAAAAAAACTCTCATTTTAGAACAAGTCTCGTTTTTTGTTTAATTTGATTGATAACCCTACTTTGTTACAAGCCGACTTATATATATATATATATAGTCTTAAACATTGTAACTGAATCCTACTCAATTCGAAATACTAAAAGATAAAGGACACTTCCCTTAAAATCCTCCTAATTAATAGGCCGGCTAGATTTAATTGAAAATAAATACTATTCATATAAAAGAAAGTTTACTGTGTTTGAATTGAGGGATTTGGGGGAAGGGAGGGGAAGGGGGACTATTTTTCCCTCTCCCATGTTTGGATAGATAAAAAAAATTAGGAAAAAAAAATTTGTTTAATTTACTAATTTATCCTTATTTTTATGTTAAAATATTATGTACAATGGTAAATATATATTTAACTTATAAATAACTTAATTAATAATCTCTTCCCTCCAAATGACTTCATTTTGGAGAGAGATTTTTGACAAAAATTTAATGAAATCTTCCTCCCAAATCCCCTCGAATCGTTCCCCTTAATTTTTAATAAACTATCCAAACAAGGGAATTGGAAGGGAACTTTATTTCCCTTCCCTCCAAATCCCTCCATCCAAACACACTCTTAGAGTCCTAAATTAGAGGATGCATTAACGTTGACAACTTCCTTGAAATCCTCTTTCGTTTGCTCCTCCGTGTTACTTCATTGAACAACTTCCCTTCATGCACACTGGCTTGCATGGCTTCCAAGCCCATTCCTTCACGTCTAACCTGATCACGTTTCTTCTTCGTCTTCTTTCTTCGAGCTCGATTATAAGCATTCTTAAGCCACCTTACTAGGTCCTCATCACAGGCCTTCAACAATCAACACCACCCAAGACTGATAACTTTTGTTGCTTTGAAGAAAGTAATCAAAAGTTCGAGAGGGTTTCCACTAGACACGGATTCCAGTTTGATTTAAACGTTGATTTAGCCGTAATCGTTAGTTTCCGACTGCATCATCTGCAACTACAACTACTGTAGATGGGTAGGGAGAAGGATTCAAATACATTATTTTCTCTGCAAAGAAGAGTCCAAAGCCTATCAATTCACAGATTAGTCATGCTTTAATCTACTGTTAAGACTTAAGAGAGGAAGAAAATGCCAAAACTATAGGTTCGCCAACAACTTTTATATGGCAGAGACACATCAAATCACTTGCATGCAGAACCACGTGTTTCTTCAATATTATTATTCATACACCGAGTACTGAACAGTAACAAATTAACAAATTCAGAAATACAAAGGAATCATGATGAGAAGAAGAAGAAGAAGCACAAAGCTCACAGGAGAAGAAAAAAAAAAACTACACTAATTTAATAAAATTAAAAGCTTCACAGCATCACCTTACACTTGACATGATTGATGATTCAATCCATCAAATGTCAACAGTACACAGTGGTGTGCCCAGCAGAGGAACTTGACCCCCCACAAACCCCCTTTTCAATCCAACCCAAACATCACATTTGACATAAACCCCATACCTCCCAGTCTTTATAGCCCCAGCTTTCCATCTCAGCTTCCCCTGAATCACAACTCTCAAACCCACAACCCCATTAGCCTCATCCATTGTCAACCCATTCAACACGTGGGAAGAGACAGGCACCCCTGGCCCACCCATCACAGGGGAAAGCGCCACCGTGCTTTTCTTGTTGTGAAACAGGGGAGGGAGAAGGACTGGCTGTGTAATCATCTGGTTTTTGTAAGAAACGTAGGATGTGAGCTTGTCATAGTATATGGAGACTCTTTTGTTGGGGTTTCTTGTGACAAGGGTGAACTGCATGGAGGTGGAGATGAAGGGAGGGGAGGTGACGTTGAGGTCGTAGACTGCGGCGGCCACCACGGTGAAATGGGGCTTTTGTGGGCGGTAGACGAGCCAGACGGTTAGGGCGGTTAGGCCGGCTAGGAGAATGAAGATAGAAAGGAGGGCACAGAGAGCACGGAGTGGGTTGGCTCTGCCTTTATGGTCGAAGTGTTTTTCATGGGTCGTTGTGGATGAGACGAGATTAGGGTTTTCTTCTGGTTGTTGATGATGGTGTTCTTCTGGTAGTTGATGATCGTGTTGTTCTGGTGGTGGATGATCGTGTTGTTCTTCTGGTGGTCGATGATCGTGTTGTTCTTCTGGTGGTGGTTGATGATGCTCTTCTGCCATGGAGTTGAGGAGATATAATTAAGGTTTTATATGGTGGGACTTGAGAGGAGAAGAAGGGTTTGTTGGTGGTGGTGGAGATGGTGATGGTGGTGAGCTAAAGAGAGAAGAGAAGATGGAGGAGAGACGAATAAGTAGGGCAATTGGAGAAAAGTGAGTGAAAGAAAGAGAATGACAATCGTTTTAGAGCTTATAAGCTAGTTTATAAGCTAATTTATAAGTTTCAAAATAAACGGCAGCAAACATGCTCGTTAATATGTCAAATAAGTTGGCATCTTTCTCTTTTAAATTTTTTAATGTTGAGTTAATATATATGAATTCTTCTATTCGAACTCAAAATACGCATAACGTTTTGAAGGTGTGAATTTGGGTTGTCCAAAAAAACTGTGTCAATCCGAATGTCAAATGAATCGATTGGTCAATTATTGTTAAATATATGTTAGTGAGGACTGATCGAATAACTGAAAAAACCAACCAAACCGTCAATAACCGACCGATTATTCAGTTAAATTTATGTTAAAAAATTGACCGAAACCTACCGCGGACACCCATAGTGTGGATAAGTGAAATGACAAGTGGAGTCCACTGTTTTGAGTCCTACATGTTTCAAATCAACGGTGAGATTGAGGTGCGTAAGTTAATATAACTTGCGGATATCCAGATAAGAGAACTATTTTATGTGTGTGTGATGCAACGAGAAGTAAAAATAAAACAAGAGTTAAGAAAAAAGGAGAGAGAATACACAATGAAAAGGCTCGTTGGCTTATGACGAAATGCACTATCCAGAGTTCACTTCAAAACACCGTTAGATTCATGACCGGAACCAAACTCAAAAATGAAGATCACTCTCTAATTACACTCGAGCCGATCAACGTGCAGTCAGACCCCCCTTCTCTACATGGCTTGTCCTCATTGAGTCAAATGCAGAGTCAGATCCGGCGGCTTCCCATGCATTGGTCCCGAGAAGCAAATAATTCATACCAGACGTCACAATACATCTTGCAGAATGTACCCTTACAATGAAGGATGGCAGACGCAATATCTTGCAGAATCGCTGAGATATAGTGGTGGCAACCCCTGTTTCAAGGAAACTGTCTTTTAACAGTCATTTAGTTTTAGTCACAGGAATCGCATCTGGATATTTTGGTCTACTGTAAACTCCACACACTCAAATATAGAGCAGCAGAACACAAGAGCCATGTAAATGTTATGGAAATATACACATGCTAGTAAACAATCGTTACAGGAACATCAGTGAAGAATCAATAATATAATCCCTAATTCCCTATCAACAGCATCATAGTTATATACAAATAGAGATGCCCCTAACCAGTAACAATTAATAATCTGATGAGAACAGAAAACAAGCCTAAGTGGTAAAAACTTCCAGACGACTGTGGTTATAATTACAGTGATACTCTTAATTAGCTGCAAATAGAAGTCTAATCCATACCAGCACTAAAAAGAAGCTAGCAAAAATCTTCCACATTGCTCTCATATTCTTTTTAAGAGTTTGACGTTGACGCACTCGAGAGCAACAAGTATGTTGGCACTACTGAATATCACGGGCAGCCATCAGCATCAACTATTGCTCGGTGTCATTTTGCACTTGACGAACAAACTGTCCTTTTACACGGGGACGCTGCTCTGCAAGCCTTTTCCGGCTTTGATAACGAACCTGCACAAAAAAAAAATCAAATATCATTTAAATGAAGTGATGCATTTATGTTGAGCAGCAAGTAGTACTATTCTCACAGCTCCAAACAGAAGGCATGATTTGTCTCTGAATCTATGTTTAAGTGATCCGTGAATGTCCTAAAGCTGAAATTATAGCTAAGTACATAGCAAGACTTTTAGATTAGTCTACTAGCGGCAAGAGCTACAGTAATAATGGAACTTAAAATATGCCATAAATATCAGATCAACTAATATGAATGAAACTGCCAACGCTGGCAGTGACATGGCCAGTGGAGTAACCCAAGACCGTGTTTAGTGTTTCAAACATGACACCATGTTTAGTTAGACATCAGAGTATCAAATTCTGCAATGATCATTCCAAATTCAAGGCACAGTAAGAAATATAGTGACAGTTACAACTATACCTTTTTCTCATAGCATCTTTCCTTCCTCTTCAGTCGAAACTTCATTAAAGCTGCTTCCCTTTGGCTAAGGCGATTAGAATCCATCCCTAAAAATCTGTCATGGATGATCCTGCTGCTATCCAAGCTCTCAGGAGCCCTTCCTCTGTCATCTATGACAGGCAAATTGGACTTTCGTTCACTTTTGTTGAAACTGCTTCCATATGCACCGTCATTGTCATGATCCATGAAACCATTGCACAAACTACTAGTAGCACTTTGACCAGCAGCAGAAGAGCCAAATCCAGGCCCTTCCATGGTGTCCATTTTGTTCTGTTCATGCATATCTTGGTCAGAAGAAGTATTGGTAGTTTCATTAGATCGGTGACAAACTTGTTCAGAGTTGTGAACTGAAACAGAGGTACTAGTAGGAACGCGAGACTGTTCTTGCTGACAGGACACCTTCGGAGTCCAAACAGAAGGCAATCCTGATTGTTTATGGCACATGTGCGTAAGAACATGATTATTTCCTGCGCAAATGTCATATCTTGCGACGGGGACAGAAATCGGAAATGCTTGTTCTGTTTGCCCACCTACAACCTGGGCAGTTATGTTCTCCCGACTGCAAGTAGAAATTGCACCATGCTGTTGGGAATCGCCTCTGGTAATGTCAGGCTGTTCATTGGACAACAGTTCATGGCATAGCTTTGCACCCTCCCTCAGCCCATTACAAATAGTAGTTGATGCTGGAAAAAGAGGTTTCCATGCCTTACCATGATTATACCTTTAAAGTGAAAATATGATGGTGAGAAATTCAATTAAAGAAGGAAAAAAAATCACAAAAACATGGGTATACCCTTCAGTTTATGCAATGGAATAGAAATGTGCCTCCCATTGTAATTCAAAATTTTTTTAATGACCTTAAAGAATCAAATAATTTATCCTCGGTCAGCTAGTCACGTTTAGTCATACAGATAGTATAATATAGCTCTCTGAAGACCACTACTAAATACTAATTAAGTCAGAGATCAACAAAAGTTCAAGTTGGTAAAACCGAAAATAGCAGCAGTGGAAAATGCATTTTGTTTTGTTTTTGCTTCCTATTTGAAGCTCCAGAAAACAAACCATGCAGCAGCTAAGATTTGTATATGCTTCTGTAAATCATGTTCAGCAATGAAGTAAATGAAGGAAAGGATACAATAATTTTACCGTGAAAAGGCAGAGGCAACCGAATGATTCAGTATATGCCTTTCACTGGGGCCCTCCTTTGAGCTGGTGGGACAAGATCTTCTCAAAGAAAGTTCCAAGTATGGGGCTGTTTCACTACCATTTATGCCATCATCATTATTGAATTGTTCATAATTGCACTTCATGCGATCGTCAAATGTACCAATCAAGTCAATGACTCCACGGGAAGTTTCAACTACATCATCATTGCAGCAATTGACCTCACTATGGATATTCAAATTTCCTCTATGGCCTTCCAGTTCAACATCTATAGCCTGAATCTCTGCTTTCAGACTGCCATGGGCTTCATCGAGTCGCGATGCTGTTACGCTATGAGTTTCATCTTGATATCCAATCTCTAATCCCAATTTATTTTTTCTTTCTGCAATAAACAGTGATATCATAAGCCCGGCCCCCTTTATTTATGTTAAGAGGAGAAAGCTTCTTTTCACTTACTCACAAAAGGGGAAGAAAATGTATGATGGGAAGGATGAGGCACTATCACATACCTTTTGTTTCAGGAGTAGGTGCAACTGATTCTTCATCTACTTCAGCACACTCTCCACGCTTTTCTTTGTTTGTGTTGCTTAAATTTGAAGCACTTGTAACATTCCTCTCTGAAAGACCCTGAATAAATTTCATACACACTTAGTCTTCACGTTAAACTAGTTATTATATCGTAATGAACATACAAATTTTCCTAACACTCAAACGGCTATGACATATGCATTATACCATGGATACATGATACCTAACTTGCAAAACTATTTGTTTTTCATGCAGAATCGACAATTGATGGCAAAATGAAGAAATTAAAGAGCAGAAGCTCAATTAATGGAATGCAAGTAATGAAGGAATTATTTGATCAAACTGCCATTTGTTGGTCTGAATTACATTTAAATTAGGCTTATATCGCTTAAATCAGTGGAATCAATCTGCACAAAATTTCCAGAATTATCAATTTGCCTAAAACCTTAGCACCTTGGTGGCATATATGCTCAAGTTAATTTCGTAGAACCAAGTTTTTAGAGCATTCAAGAATTAATATTGGGGAAAACAAAAGGAAAAGAAAAGCCATACTTCGGAAAAACTCTGTTTCCCACATTCCTTATCTTTGTAAGTAGATTCTGCATAATCACTTGAAAGACTGCTTGCCACATTATTCTCAGAAGAGGCTTCAACTTTAGGCTGTGCAACAGGGAGGAACATGTCCAGGAGTTAGCTGATTAAATATTTTATCAAAGAAGTTTATTTGAGTAGTGTGCTCATCAGCTGAGAAGAGAAGAGTCAACAGATATTGCGTGAGATGAAGTAAAATGATGGAACATACAGTTTGCCTTCTCCAAACATGTTGCCAAAGGTTTCTCAACTCGTTCCTCCTAACAGGCTTGATGAGAAAGTCGGCTGCACCTTTTAACATGCACTTCAATACCATGCTAATTGAGTCATTAGAAGACATCACTGCAAGATAATAAGTGGAAATTCAAACATGTTTAACTTCATATCCAATCCGATATTAAGATGATAAAGAAGGGTAATAACATTTATGCAAACTAACTTACTTATGACTGGGATATTTTTGCAAATTTCATGCTCCATGACTAATGTTAAAAGTGCAAATCCTGAGATTGATGGCAACTCCACTTCAGTTAATATAAGGTCTATGTTATGTGGTCCACCTCTCAATGTCTCCCATGCCATTAACCCATCTGGAACCGCAGATACTGCATGAAAAAACACAGTACTGATTAATCAGGTCTCCCAAACCATAGAAGGTATAACAAAATCAAATTTCATAAGTTGGAAGAAACTTGAATAAATGATGAAAGGTTAAATATACAATTAATAGCTCAGAACTTAGAAACAGCCAACTGAAATCACAGACAAAAAGCCTTCCAGACAACAGAAACAACTAAATGTATGACCACACTTGCAGACAGAACTTCACATAAGACACAAAGGTTTCTGCCAAACAGCAGAGGTAACTTATCCAGGGCCAGAATGACTGTCCTACCAAATTTCACTCAGTCACATATAAGATTTTGAATTTCTTGAAACAATATGGAGGACGCGAAAAGGCACAGGGAAATTTTATTTTTCTCATCAGGAACAACAGAAATAAAAATCGAAACAATAAGCACTCTCTTCAAATAACAAAAATGAACATTTTTGAACAACTTCTCGTTGTTTTGCTTGCATAGCGGCATAAGAAGTATTTGCGATTGCAACAATCGCTGACCTAATACAGTCAAATTGACCACTAAATCCTCCAGATAGAATAACAAAGCGTTTTTCCAGAATAAGAAGGTTCATTCTCCAATCATCATTTCTTGCTTCTGATCCATGCACCCCCTCATAGTTGATTTATTCAAACTTCAAAGAATAAAATCCACCAAAAAAAACATCATTTTCTTACAAAATCAATCATCAAAATTTTGCCAATCAATTCTTGTCAAAGACTCAAAGGAACAATGCTTTCGTCGCTCATAAAACAAGAAAATTTGAATCACAAACATAATAATTTCCAGGCCGTCACAACCGTTGTTTTCTAAAAGCTACAGAGTAACAGAACTAACCTCTGTAGTCGCATTTCCGAAGAAGAGCCGATATAATATGGCGCGTGGAATCATCAGCCTCAACAAGCAGAACTCTAAGTACCATTCCAGGAAGCTTAACCACCTTAGATGAACCTCTCTTCTCCTCCTCCATTTTCTTCATTTTCTCCAGCTCCAAATCCATCTCCATATCCACGGCCTCTTCACTCCTCACCACAGCCTCAGCCATTATCAAACTCTCTGTTCTCCACAACACAGAATACCAAAACGAAACTGAAACCCTAATTTTCTTACAAGCGGTGTCGCTATAAAGAACGAGAACAGTATTAGCAATAGAGATTGTGGTAGAGTGAGATTAACCTCATCGTTAGCTATGCACAAAGAAAATATCTGATATTCTGGCGAATCAACTTAGAGAGAGAAGGGGCGATATCTAACTTTGGCTGTGGACCAAGAAAAACGCGAAAATATCTTCAGAGAAGACTTTTTTTTTCTTTTATCCTTTCTCTCTCTAAGGGGATGAATATCAAAAGGACGGCCTCCATTGGCCTCTGGTTGGTCAGGCTGAGGTGGCGCAAGATAGGCCACTTTTCTTATTTTCTTTGAGGATTCAGTGGTGGAGATTTTGTCAAATCTGTGGGAGACACGTGTTGAAGATTCTTGGGAAGAGCTAGGAGGATATTTTTAAGAGGATTGCCACGTCGGAGATAAAGACGACAGCTGGATATCATGGAGAGGAGTGTGACACGTGAATAGTTCGAATAATCCAGTGTTTGTGGCTTATAGTAAGGCTCATGTCTTTTTTTCCCTGGACGTCCATTTCTCTGAGTTGTTTAGTGTACGTTCGTTTACTGACACCGGGACCCATCATATTTTTAATTTGAGACTTCTGATTTATGAAGGATGCTGCATAGTTTCTTGTATGCGATTAGGTAAAAAAAAATTAAACCACCCCCTGCACCAAATTCTCGCCTAACATGTGGGGTCGTGGAGGGATTATCTTTAATAATCAAACTTGTAATATCTAAATTACACATCTACAACTAGAGCACATGTTCGCTTGTGCTTGTGTGTTATTAGGTCCAATTGAAATGTTTAAATGACTCATGTACCGCTTCTATTTTGTTTCGGGCTAAACAAGCCTCTATTTCAAACTAAACAAGACCCTATGTTTTGAAGTTTGGTCTCCGTTAGCTTCTTATGTTTTTTATTTTTTTAAATACTATTGAGAAGTTTGTTTCTCATTGGAATTGAACCTAAAACTTCTCAATGGTATTGAACCTTTGACATAACATGTGACATGATTTTGATTTGAAAAAATAAATTATGTGTAAAATCCATGTCACTTAAATCAAAGCTAAAATACATGAACACAAAAAAAAATTATAAAAAAAAAAAAACAAAAGTAGAAAAAGTAGAAGATAAAGAAAAAGGGCTTTTGACCCATTTGTCCAGAATTCATGGGCTTAATTGACCTGAAAAAGTTAAAATGACATTTTCAAATAGATATAACGAAATTTCAGAATAAAATTATTAAAAATCAAATATTAAAATGATGCCACGTATCATAATCTTATTGGTCATATCCACTTGCCTGTTACATCATATTGATAAATTTTTCTTAAAAAAAAAAAGCATGCATTTAAGGGCCAGAAATTAGCTCAAGTCCTATTAGCTCCAGGGACTTATTTAGCTCAATCTTTGAAGCACCACGGAGACTTGTTTAGTTAAAAACAAACTATTCCAACCCTATCCCTCCCAACCCATCTCCCAAACAAGGCAATTATAGTCAAGAAGATTACGATTTTATAATACAGTATCGGCTAATGTTTCCCAATAATTATCCCCTGAATATTTGCATCAACTAATATGTAAATCCAATAATTGGAGGCTGCAAAACTGATTCATAAATAAATGAAATATGTGTAGATGCAAGCTTTCAAGCATAATTCATGCAAGGGTAAGAATGCACTAGCGGAAATATCAAAGAAAACCAAAATTTAAATAAAAACCAACCTAATCAGCACACCCTGCTTACATAGCCAACATTTAAAATAAGAGGACGAGTAATTAGCTAGGAACAACAAGATATAGAACCATAAACAATGAACTAAAGGCGAGAAAAAAGTAGGTCGATGAATGTCCAACCTCTGGGAAGTTAGACATGAGCTGTGCCTTCTGTGAATTTGGGATCCTCACATCTGTACCGCCCATCTGGTCCAATTCCAAAGCCTTTAGGATCTGCGAACACATTCTCAAGAAGTTGGCTGCGATGTGGAACAGGGCTTGCATCTGCAAACTCTACGGCCTCCTCAACCTCCTCATCTATCTTCTTCTCAATGGCCTTTAACTCGGCTTCACTGGCCAAACTGTTCTCAATGATGTACTTCTTCAAAGCTGTGATGGGATCTCTAGCAGCATAGTGAGCCTTCTCGGCTGCCAAAAAGAACCAGAAACGTAAGCTGGCATCACATTCATAAATGCATAGAATGGTAAGCTACAAAACAAAATAAAATTCACGCTGTCCTCAGAATTTCTTGATTAATTCTCCCTATTGCACCAGTAGGCTTACTAGTCAAAAAGACAAATATACAAAGAGAGGGTATAAAATTTTAAATGCCTAGTTAGAGGGAAGTCAGTCTTGTCATAGGGCATCTCTTCCTGTTTATGTAACAAACAAGAGGGGACCCTCCAACTCCAAGAGATGAATTCCCGTATTGGATGGCAAAGTTCAAAAAAATGGGAACCCATGGCCCCAGACCATGGAAGCAAAATGGGTAATGAAAACTCACAGTTGCATTTCAGAGAATGATTTCAAATAAGAGTCTTTTAAAGACAAACAGTCCTTTGATGCTAATGACAAAATTCCAAAGTAAATGCACATTCTACCAGAGAAAATGTAACTAACACTTCATCATTTTCTCTCCTCTCCTTCTGCTTTATTAACGATTTTTGTAAAGAAAGATTAAGAATAAAATGGGACAACTTGATCAAACATTTCCCATGCAACTCTAAAAGAATTGGGAGGGGGGAATGAAAGAAAAGTAAACAATTAAGAATGACATCACATCAATGTCAAAATAATTAAGCAATTATAGCAATTGCAGGAAATACTTTCCACCATACTGACAGACTTTAAAAAAATGCACAAAAAATTTATACTTAATGACCATAAATAACATGCCACCTGATTTTAACGATACCAAAACATTTTTTTTTAATAATAAAAAGGAAAAAACTAATACCATCGAACTAAATGCTAAAAACTAGCAGTGGTACTTTGTAATCGAAAAAATAATGCCTAAGCATTTAGGGATTTGGAACTCTATGGATAAAATAGAAGATGAGTAAGATCAGTTATCAAAATGCATCGACTAAATTATCTCCACATAAACATAAAATAATCAAAGCTCACCAGGGTTACGAAGCTCATCAGGATCAGCCAGTGAGTGTCCCCTAAATCTATAGGTCTCACATTCCACCAAAGTCGGCCCTTCTCCTCTCCTAGCCCTTGTAATTGCTTCACTGGCAACCTCCCTCACTTTCAAAACATCCATTCCATCAACATGAACACCAGGCATCCCAAATGCTGGTCCCTTCTTATAAATCTGGGGATCTGAGGTTGCCCTCTCGTGAGACATCCCTATTGCCCACAAATTGTTCTCTACAACAAAGACAATTGGCAATTTCCACAGTGCTGCCATGTTCAAACACTCAAAGAACTGCCCATTGTTACAGGTTCCATCTCCAAAGAATGCCAATGTCACATGATCACAATCAGCCTCCTTCAACACCTCCCTCCGATATTTAGAGGTAAAGGCTGCACCAGTTGCCACTGGAATTCCTTCACCAATGAAGGCAAACCCACCAAGCAGATTGTGCTCTTTCGAAAACATGTGCATTGACCCACCTTGGCCTCGGCAGCACCCCGTGGCTTTGCCAAAGAGTTCGCTCATCACAGCACGAGCAGGGACTCCCTTACTCAATGCATGCACATGATCACGGTATGTGCTCACCACACAATCTTCTTTCTTCAAAAGCTTGATAAACCCAGTTGATACAGCCTCTTGGCCATTATAGAGGTGAACAAAACCAAACATTTTGCCCTTGTAATACATCTGTGCACACATATCCTCAAAGGATCTTCCCAAAATCATATCTTCATAGAGCTCCAAGCCTTCTGCTTTCGTAATCAACTGAATAGGAAATTGCGCAAAAGCAGCAACGTTAAAACCTCTGTCCATATCTTAAGAGGATGCTTTCAGGGAAAGATTCTTCCATTAGCACCAAAGGTTATTAGTGAGTAAAAACACCTCTTCCCAAACTTAATAACAGATAACACATAAGACTACAAATAAAGCTGTATTTTAAAGGGTTAAACCAGTGCAACATATTCACTATTGTTCTTCTGGTTGCAACATATTAAAACTCATTTCAAATGAATCAAATGTTTGCCCAGATTTAAATCTAGTCCATAGTAAAGGCTCCTGATTGTTGATAATACTATAAAAAAAATCCAGTATTTCCTCTCCTCATTAATTCCTAGTTTCCTCGGCAACCAAACGAAAAGAAACATTGAAATAGCAAGCTGACATCGACTGCGGATACTGAAATTGAACCAATGGAGTAAGAATATTACCAGATTGGAACTCGATTTGGGCTTCTTCTCCTTGACAACTTCAGATACAGCAACCACGGCGGATTGACGTTGGCCAACATTGGCCTTATTCGATTTTCTGACGGAAATCAAGGAAAGTTTGCGTGTAGATCCGAGGAAAGATGATGCACCTCTAAGAGGATCAAAGAGAGGTTTATTCTCATGACGAGATCTGGGGACGGTAGTGTTGACGGGGAGTGGCTGCGCGAACTTGAGAGCAGATGACATTTTTGAAGAAATTGTAATCCACCAACTCCTTCAGTCCCAAAAGAAATCTGTTTGGGAGACGAGAAAACGAGAGAAACGGTGGGGGGTGGAGTGGGAAAGTGAGGGAAAGATGGGGAGACGTATAAGAAAGAGAGAAGCGACGGAGAACACGAGGGAAGTGAGCTTGGCAAAAATCGCCTCTTGTTAGATTGTTGATCACTTTGTCTTTATACAAGCCACCAAATTCTCAACAGCTATTAAAGGCCGGTGTGACAAGTTTCATGTAAACAAAGAAACTAAATTTTAAACAACCGTGTCAACGTCCGAATCAATGTCTCAATGGTGGTTAGAGATGGCAAAACTTATCTGGTCCAGAAGATCGAATATGTTCGATCCATATTAAATCAAGTTTGGACATAAATTATATGTACAAAATTTAGGTCCAAATAAAAAAAAAATTGTTCGATTTAAAACTCGGTCCAAGTCTAAACTTATAAATTGTATCCGATTTACTTGTCTGAACCCTAACCCGAATTAAATAATTGTTTGATTTACTTATTCAAATTTAAATTAATCTTGGTTTGGTCAATTAAATACATCTAAAATTCAATCTGGATTAGGATCCAAACATATAAATATTTCGTAGTCACGTAATATTATTAGAACCCATTGGCCCTTTTGATTGTAGTTCAAGAGGTCACTGGTTCAAATCAAACCAAGGTGAGTCCTTACAATGATCTTTTATCTAGATATTAGATTTTGAATAATGCTTGAAACCCCTAAAAAATGATCCCAAAAAGACCCCATTTAATATGTAGTGTTGAATGTGAATTAAATCCAAGTGTTGGATGTGAATCAATGACTAATTGACTATTTTAATGCTACATAAATTTGGAGAACTTTTGAAAATCATATTTTGAGGGTCTAAAACATTCTTAGATTTTAGTCTTTTATTTTGGGAAAAAATATTTAGTCTCACAAGTGAACCTAGTGATTCTAAGCTGCAAAGAGTGATTTTTTTTAAAAAAAATCTAATAATTGAATACATATAATCCAATAAGTCAAAATCTCACATATTTTTTATTTTGAAAAAATATTTAACCTCAAAAATTAGGAATTGGAGGAACTGTTACTTTTTCTTACAATACCCAATCACCAGTCGGTTAGTTCAATAACCCATCTGTACCTCATCCTAATTGCATCCATTATTCTTTGGAAAATGTTCTTTCAAACCAGAGTTGGGCTCATCACGTGAGAAGGTGACCACTGTCAAATCGTCAATGCTTGCTTGCCTTCTCCTTGTCTGTAAAAAGTTTTCCACACATTAAAGAACTTGCAATCAGAAAGGTTTACATGAAACTGAGTAATTAAGAACTTACTGAATATATTCGACTTTGATGGGAACCAAAGAAATGATCCTTGAACTTTCAACTCCTTGAGTTGCCCATTTCTGTTTGGTTTTTCAATTTTTCCAAGACCCCCCTGCTAGTTTCTGCTCTACCGTGGTCTGCTTGTCTTTAGCTTTTCCTGGTCTACAGCTGGAGGCGCAAGCCTCAGCTGAGGCATATTATCAATTCAGAATAATCTCTGATCCTTCTGAAGATTTGTTAAGATCGCAAAACTGCAGCATTGAAGTAACAATTTTAATTAATTATCCTAAACACCTATAACTTGTAGGAAAAATCAGTAACATCATCAATAGACAATGTTCTACCCGTGATACCTGCTGAAGTCCATAGGAATTTTCTAGTTCAAAGCAGAGCATTCTCAGCTAGAGCAGAATTTCTTCTGGATCTCTGGATTATTCTTCTTGGGCACACAACAGGGCATCCTGATGGAAGGCCTTACTTTCCAGAATTTAACATAACACGAGCTGTATTACCACAATTGAAAACTAGCACTTGAGGATTTCAAGAATTTTTCAAGAGAATGCAATTACAAATACAGCATAGTAGACTCTTCGAGTAATATAAGAACTTTAATAACTGCTATCATATCATTATATTCAACTAGGATGGATTCAAAAGTACAGGAAGAATAAACCAAACCACCAACTAGAGTATGCACATCCCTTGAAAAAAAAAAAACCGAAAGCATGCATGCAACTGTTAAGAAAAGATGGCTGACCGAAAAGTTTCACGTTCATTGTCACTCAGCTGTAATAATGTATTGTTGATAAAGAAGAAGGCATGTATGAGTTCCTCCAAATCTTTCATATAGCTGTCCAAAGCAGCAAGGTACTCATGCCTGAGAATATGAATTAATCCCCAAACCTAGAAAAAAAACAGCCATGTGAGCATAAGTACCGACAAATATGACATCGTATACATAGCTTACACAAAATGTAATAATAAATTAGCAATAAAAATACCTAGAAAAAGTTTGCTTTCTCGCATAGGACCAATACACAAAAGGCACTCCAATCAGTCTCACGCACAACTTTCAGAAGTGCAAGTACCTGCTCCTCTTTACCATATGCTATTTCTGGAAGCAATTGGAAAAAAAAATTCTTCTCACGTGAAATACATTAATACACAGCACTCAGCAATGCTGGAGACAAGAGCTCTGCTACATGCAGCGTGGTATGCAATGAATTCACAAAAGGCAACCGGCTTCTTTCTTTGAAGGCCATACTTCTACAAATTCAGTATTATCAGTACTAGCACCCTCATCCTTTCAGGAGACATCAATTGTGTTCTGAATCAAGGAATTCTAAAGTAGCATTATGGTTACCAGTTATCTACTGGTTCTAAGTTAACCTCAGACTAAACAAAATGGATCAGATAACTGAAAATATCCTCTGTTCAAGGCAAGTAGAAATTCAATCTGCCAGGATCCCAAGCATAATAATACTGAAATAATTGTTATTAAACGCACAATCTAGATCAACAAAGGCTGCCAGAAGCAAATACATAGTAACCACATCTGTCTTAACAATCAAAAACCTGAAATTTCTTGTACAAATGTCTTGTTAGGTAGGTTTACCATGACTTAACATTCTATGCGGTTTTGAATGTCACCCGATTAATAACACATCCCATGTAAAGGAGAATAAGTCGTTATAGTCCGCCAATCTAAAGCCTTGGCAGTGGCACTCAGAAAACGAGAAACATCTTATACCAACATCAAACATAACTATCTTATCTCAAGGCAACGAAAACTTGAGATTGCTTCCAAATAGGTCATCTTCGGACCCCAAACCCCCCAAAACAACCAATTCAAAAAATAATTACGATCATGCAACAAGAGTAATGGATAATAAAAGTTATTTAATAAAACTCGAAGAGAGCCTAAAATACATATATATCAGGTAGCAATCAACATTGTGAATAAACCTCATAACCTTTAGTTCACAAATACTAATATCAAGTCACTTAACAACTACCAAAAAGATTTGATGGGAAACTACAAAATCACAAAAAGAGGCACTGGACCAAATTAAAATAAAATGAGATCCTAATCGAACAGGCTGAATCCCATATCATCGTCACTCTCCTCAGCGGGTTCTTCCTGCAATATTTGGACATTTCAGAACATTACAATCTAAATTTTACCTTTCAACATTTAACACAGCAAGTCAGCAACATAACTAGTTACCTTCTTCTTCTCCTCAGCAGCAGGAGCCGCAGCAGCAGGAGCACCACCAGCAGCAGCCGGGGCAGCTGCAACTGCTACTGCACCACCACCACCAGCTACTACATTCATTATGAGATCCGCCAGGTTCCGCTTCTCAGCAAGCTTTGCAAACAAACCTGGCCAATATGACTGAACATCCACACCAGCAGCTTTAACCAATGTTGCGATCTTCTCAGCCTATGCATGAATAATTAAGGAAGGAAACACATCCCCAAAAACATAAAAACGCGTTTTTACAGATGGTATGCAAATTCCACATCCAATATAGGGTAATTTTGATAAAATTCTCAAATCTCAAGAGCTTCATAAAATATTATCAACCAAAGCAAATATCAATATATGATGCAAAAATCTCTTCCGAATCTTGTATTTACTTTCTCTGCGGGCACAAGAGTGTGTTCACACTTCATACATGATTATATAAACTAAATTTAAAAATCAACATCAAAAACAGAAAACTCCGAAAATAGATAACCCAGTGTACTTCAAGTTCAGAAAGTAATCATAAACATAAAAACAGATTGTAAAGACTTGCATATAAGCGGATTCATATAAGAAGAAGAGTCAAGAAACTAAATACCATAATGAAATCAAGTAAATGTGGCCTAAGAGAAGGATACAGTGATAGAAATGCCATCATCATGGAGTATGACGGCCGCGTAAGTGCAAGCAGCCTCTGCAACTGCCATTGTCCTAACTACAACACAAAAGCGAATACAAAATAAAAATAAGAAGCTGAGAATGAACGATAAAAATAAAGATTCTCGGAGAAACAAGAGAAGAAATGGAGAATGAAGATCTTCTCACCTGGAGAGTAGATGCTGAAGGGATACCTACACCAGGCTGCGTCGCTGAGGTAATTCTAGGGTTTCGCAAAACCGAGGGATACAAGGCGGGTTGTTTTAAAACAAGTTTCGAATGGGTTCCGCTTATTTTCGGGGCCCATTTCGAGTTGTCAGCCCATAACCGGCTGAGTTTTGTTGTCCTTTTCTAGGGTTTCCGACTTCTGATCTGAGGGACACGAGTCCGGAACTTGAAAGGAAATTTTAAATGGGATCCGGTTATTTTTAAAGCCCAATAAATATATCGGCCCATAACCAGCTGAAATTGGCCCTTTTCTCGTAATGGCTAGTACAAGAAGTTTTGTTGGCTAAATATAATTTTTTCCTATAAACGTGGTAGTGTAAGTTTTAGATTTATGAGAGGCACATATTGTCACTATAATAAAATTAAAGAGGCACATGTTTATTATAAAAATCAAATATTAAATGTTATGTAAATTATAATATAATGACTTCATAAGGAAATATAGAACAACTATGATTAACGTATGTTGCAAGTTGTTCCGTATAGGATGCAACTCATGTAGTTGCATAATCATATATGTATCTAAACCACTGAATCATAATAGGAAGCATTGGGTAACCCTGTTGTCAAGACCAATTAAACAAAATGATTATTATTTACGAATTCAATAGTGATAGTCACAAGTTCATGCTTCCTACACACCCCGTTCAGTTATCCGACAGTTCAGTTATCCGACGGTTACAATTAAGCAGGAGCAGTTACAACAGAAAGTTACCAGAGGCGGTTAAATTGTCTTAGGAATTGACATAACTGCATCAACTGATAAACCCACAAGGCCTATAAATACATATCGTTTCCACATTTGTAAGGGGATAGTTGACACTCAACTCTAATAAAAGATCAAATTCCGTGAACATAGGCAAGTTGTCAAACAAAGTAAATTTTGTGTCATCATTTTCTTAAAGCTTTCCACTTTATACGTATTTTATACTTCAGTGCAAATTAGCATCGACACTATGATAAGAGCTATTGATCGCTTTCAGACAAGCATGTGATATGAGGCAGACAAGCATGCTGAAGTTCAAAGGGAAAAAGTCCTCAGTGACCATCTTTGTGATATCCCCTTGGATACCAAAAATTACCAAACACATGATCAGACAAAAAAAAAAGAGAAGAAGTTTAAAATAAGGAAAAGAAATCCATACTGAAAGCGATTGATGGAAGGCTAAAGCTATATGATTATATGTCAAGGATAAAAAGAGAGAAACAAGGATTGAGACAGAACTCTCTATGCCAACTAATCCTATCAATAAACGAACAGAACAAAAACAGAAGTTACAATGTTAACGTGTGAGCTGTCCGAGCCCAACATTTCAATTAATCTGGGTTCAAAGATACAAAATAAATCTTGTGAACCCACTAATGCTGATATGATATGAACAGAGGGCTTTATATGTCATTGGATGCTCTGTGCAACCATGACATAGTCATCCAACAGTTAGTGTTTGAGGTGGAATCCAAAGCCAATATTTGGTTTCCACCATATGCTAATTACATGAAACATGAAATGAATATGATGTTTGTATCTTCTGATGCTTAGAAATTAAAGACTCTCTATTGTCCTAAACAAACATACTGTTGAGCATGAACGATGAATGAATTAAACGAGTACTTGTGCGCGAATTCTTGAATATTCTTTCTCTTCCTGTGCTAGCTGATCAGTGTTCATCTTCCAAATCAGTGAAAACATGGTGAGTCTCTTCTTTTTCTCCTTTTTTTTTTGGTTTGTTCGCGCCCTTTGTTGCTTTACGATCTTGTTAGCCTTGTGTTTCCCAGGCATTATTTGGTTGACAAATTCTGTTCAGAAGCTGTTCTTGATGAGGCTTGCTGTGAAGTAGTAGCTGCCCCAGCTCCAATTACTCCGGTGGTTGTCGTTGGTGGTGTACTTGTCGTCGATATTGTTGTTGATGTGGTTGTGGCACCTGTACCTGTAGTAGTCATTGCCAATGAAGAAGGGAGTGATAGGATACCAGAACTAGAGCCATAGTGTTGAGGCAAATAAGGGTACTGAACCATTTGAGGATATTGAACCCCAAAACCATGAGCTTGACTACTTTGTGCATGTTGGGCATACAATGGGTAAAAATTGTGGAATATCCCAGGTGCTGCCCCTGATGTCCCTGCTGTATAGTAAGGTGAGAATTGTTGACCACCATATACATTGTAATAATTCTGCAATAACACCATCAAAACCGACTCAACGATGCGTATAAATTTGGCATTACACACACAACATACATATTAGGAAATACAAACCAATGGATACAAGGTGTCTTGTGTATATCCAGAATACCTGTGAAACAAATCATATCAGAACATGTAGGAGCCAGGAGTCATGTATCAAGCTTAATTAGTCCTATATATGATGTTTTTGCTCACCCGAAAGCCGAATAAGGAAATGTGTATTGACCAGAAGGTTGATGATGATGATGATGATGATGATGAGCAAGTGTTGACGATGAGCCATGAAAAGCCGCTGGAGCTACCAATCCAGCTGGTGCTGTTCTAAACCTTCCTGGGCCTACAGCTTTCATATTTATGATCTGAAGTAAATAATTCCACTTTTTGGAAGCTCAATTAGATTCAAACTATCAATTTCATATCACATTGATGGGTATATATGGTTATAATGAGGTTGTTATGACAACCCGTTAATATTGTACCAATTGATCAAAATGAAACTGGGTTCAAAATTGCAGAGGGCAACATTGATGCCCATTTTCACTTTCTCTTCTACGGCGAAGAAATTGTCTGGTTTTGAGACAAGTATAGATATTATTACAACAATTTGCAAGAAACGCAAGGAAAATGACGGAAAGAAGATGATAGAGATAGAGAGACTAACCATGTTGAGGATTAGTTGATGAACGTGTTTTCTGGGCACCAAAAGATGCAAGATTGCAGTTAGTTCTCCTTCCATCAATAACAGGAGATGGGTTTTGGCATGCTCTCATGGCAGACTCTGGATCCTTAAATGTAACCTGATAAATCACAAAATTCAATAAAATGAGATCAAAATATCATGTGAAGAGAACAAATAATTCCAAAATATACAGGAGGCAAGGGCATATGGAGGGGCTTACAAAGCCATAACCTTTGGACCTCCCTGTGTTCTTGTCTGTAATAACAACAGCTTCAAGGATTTCACCAAACTGTTCAAAATAACGCCTCATGGTTTCTCTCCGAGTCTCCCAAGCCAAACCACCAACAAAGATTTTGGTAAAAGTTGTATCATTGTAGTGGCCAACTGGATTGCTGCTGCCTACCACCATCTGGAATTGCCTTTGTTGAGACATATTTCACAAAGGGTTTCAAAAAGCCCCAAAAACAAATTAAAGAAAAAATTAAAAAAAGCAGAGCACCCAGAACAAAACCAGGATCCCCGGAAGCCAAAAATAGAAGGGGAAAGGCAAAAAAGGGGTAATAAGCGGTGTTTCTTCTATTTGATGATCAAAACAAGTAATGGTTTCTCTTTCTTGGCACACACTCGTGCGCTTGAGTTTCTGTTTGTCTTGTTCTTGTTCTTGTTCTTCTTCTTCTTCTTCGTGTTCTAGTAATTGATTTTTCAAAAGCTATAATGACTGCCGCTTTTTCACAATCAAAACTCCTCAGATTCCTCGAGAAGGATACCCTTAACAAGAAAATCATTACTGTTGAAGGTGGAAAGAGAATGAGAAGAGAAAGAAAAAGAAACCCAGAAGATAATATTTATACATATATAAATATAAACGAATAGAGAGAGGACAAAAAAGCTGCTAGTGGGTACCCACAACGACAATGGCGTACTGGCGTAGGCAAGGTGAAATATCAAGGACCAAAGACCCAACCTTTTTCGCTTTTTGCTGTATCACCACTCTCCCTCTCCCTCGGACTCAGTGATGCCCTCTCTGTGGTATGTATTATTCATATATTTATACATTTGTGCAAGTGGGTCTGCATCGCTGTATTATTACACCTTGCATTTCCCCTCCTGTTTTTTTTTTTTTTTTGATCTTTGAAATTTTGAGATGCCTTGACTATCCTCACTAAGTCTGTGCCTGTTTGTGTCCGTTCAACACCTCCTCTTTTGCAACAGCAGCAGAACTAACCCAAAAAGTACAGCGATTGAGGTTATGTCATATGTGTGTTTGGTCGGCCAAAAAACACTCTTTGACACATCCCTCTAAATAAAATTCAAATGTTTTGTACAATTGTGATGATGAAAAATCGTCATTTTACTTAACGGCAACTGTAGTATAACCCACGGGTACGAACGTGATCAATGATACCTTCTCTAGCCACTCTAGACTATTAGCGCTAAAGTGACTTCCCGTATGCTCGAATGGAACTCAAGACAAATACTCCCAACGTTAGTTTATCAGCCGTATCTTCCACTTTCACATTAGAAGAAACTTAGGAAAGCGAGTTCATGCATATCAAGACAACAAACACCTTTTACAACCAACATTTCTCCCTAAATCCCATTGTATTAGGCTTTACATTTGATATGATCACATCTGCAAGCCAAAAGTAGTTCACTCTCTCTAACGGAAACTTGGGCTAAATATACTCCGTGGATTGATAGACACCGTCCTTGAAAAAGACTATAAAACGAGAGCCAAACACACTCTGAAAGGGGATCGTTCTTCTTCTCCTCTCTGGCCGAGCATTATCTAAGCTTTATCCGAGTTTCAGCATTTGAATCACATTTCGATTTAGCTTTTAATTATATGCATTTACTATTTATATATATTCTCACCAATGTCCCAATTTTTTGATAGTCATTTTGTACTTTGTTTCTCAGGTCACTAGTGACCCTCTATCGATAATCTTTGATTATAGAAATATCCACTACAACAATATTTGACATGTCATGACTCACCAGCACTACTTTGTTTTGAATAGGGCTGGCTATACTAATGGCTAGTAGCTCAGTTGGCAAGAGTTGTTACTCCTCAAGGTGATTGTAGGCTAAAGAATCATAAGTCATAAAATCTAATATTTACTCAGATTTTGTCTGTATGGATTAGTGGAACTTTGCCTCACAGACACTTGTAGATAATGACTTATTGCTAATTATTACCATGTTGGGGTTGGGATTGTGATAACGGACTCGCCCTTTGGACAATAATTATGTGCCTCAAACCGAACCACGGAAGAGTACTCCTATAATCACTCTTAAATAGGGTTTTCTATGCTCAAATATCCCATGTTCATCCTTTTCCTATTAAAAAAATAGTATCAGCCTCTTTGTGTTGCAAAAACAACGCTTTGAAACTCCACCTAACAAATACTAAAACAAGTGTGTCCACTGCCTGTAAAATATAAATCAATGGCCTAAATTCCCCCCACTAAACATAGTGCAATGCCTTAATTAGCTTCCTCAATTTGGCAAACTGGGTCCCTCTTATTTATGGCTTAGCACAACATTTCTTTTTCCCTAACCCAATCTTGCTATTTTGAGATGGTAGGACAATCAAAGTATGTTTATAGATAATTTTTTATGCATTAAGCCAAAACCTACTAATGCAAACATTTAGAGCCTTTATAAATAAGGTTTCTGAGTACGAACTCTTATAAAGTCTGGATATTGGTATTGTTCCATTCTCTCCAATTATTTTTATAAATCATATGTATTACGGAGTATAATATACAAAGTTCAATTTAATCTCTCAACTAAAAGCATTTCTCACCTGAAACCGATTTTTTTAAAAAAAGGGTTTAAATCTAGTACTTCATTCCATAATAACAAACGTTTTACCTAGTGTCATATTAGCAATCTAGAAATTTACAAACCCTAATAGAAGAATTATAAAGCCGAAGAAGAAACGTCAGACTAACATCGGACTATACCAAGATATACCCGAATAATCCTATCTTGGGATAAACTCGAACAGATTAAACAAAAATAGAAAGTAAAAAATAACACATATGGATTGGATTGGTCACTCTTTTTAAATAATTAAAATAAATAGTGGGCTTTGAAATTGATGGAATATAAGAGTGATAAGCATAGTCAGCGGCGACTATATTGGTCAAAATAGGATTGACCAACACCCTGAAACTTGCATCGATTAGCAAAAACATAACAACAGACGGAAAAGGATTTGTTGGAATTATTTTGACAAATCCACATGATCTGCACCATTGAATGCATTAGATGTGGTGTTGTCAAATACAATGTATGATTACATTGGATGATGAAGATCTGGCGAAATTGACTGGATTAATTCCAACCCCCTCTCCCACAACAGACATAATTGGACAAGTGATTTCAGATCACTTCCAAGTTCCAACAACCAATTCGTCAATGAAAGACAAGCAAGCACTTCAACCCAACCAAACAACACACACTGTAAGCATGATAAATCAACATCTCGTGCAGAAACGAAGGAGGGGAACCAATCCACGAGAAGAGGAACCGTACAAAGAGCTTGTCGTGCTAGAATACGAGCACAATGATTCAACATACGACCCACATGATACTAATTAGACTCTTCATTGCTCAATACAATGTTATCATAACCGGCCCGACCCGTCGATAGAACCGGTTTAACCTTCAATTTTCTCAAACCCTGTCTGTCACATGTCGGCTTTTAACAGCCCCTTTGTCGGCTTCGTTGGCTGGAATCGCTTGAGAGAATCTGAATTACAGAATTACAATTGTTTTAGTTAAGGAAATAATAAAGGTTTAGACAATCCATAACGGACTCTATCCAACTAAGCTGAAACTACATACCGTACGTGTCTCTAAATAAGGATAAATTCGTAATTTTAAGATTCTTACCTTAAAACAATTAAATTTTAAAACATTGTTTATCTATTTATTTTATGCAAATAATTATTTTCCAAGATAAGCATGGATATAATGGTATCGTCCATGTATATATACAAACGCATTGGGTGGCAAAAAATGGGTTTCGAGTCGAATAACATCACATGTTTACGATATATTTATATGTCCGAACCTTAACTCGGATTGGATTTCGGATGTACCTAATTAACCAAACTCATATTGGTTTAAGTAAACTAGACAATAGACTAATCCGAGTTACGGTCCGGACAAGTAAACTGATACTTTTGGACCCGGAATAGGTTTTAAATAGAACAAATTTATTTTTGTTTGGACTCATATTTCGAACATATAACTTATGTTCAAACTTGGTTTAATCCGAGTTAGACAAATTCGATCATCTGAACCGAACAGAATTTTACCACCCCTAGACTATTGTCCCACAAGTGCTTGATTTTATATGTTTTGTTTTCAAGTGGGATACAGAGTTGTAATGTACTCCAAACTGTCTTTATATCAACATTAACGTCATTAATCACTTTCAATCAAGTTTCAGGCAATATCATTGCTAACAACGTCAACCCCCACATTTTGCACTTCTATATTAATCTTAATTTTATTCAATTTTATATGTCTATGTAGGGTAAAATAATTTTATATATATTATCCGACTTTTTTTTATCTGGTGATTTAATGGGAGGGGAATCCATATTATTAGCACTTAGGCCAATAATTTTGAAGGATCCCAAACAACTTTTTGGGGATGCATAAGATAAATTCAGAGCCTCGCGCAATAGCTCAAAAAATTACGCCTTTCATGTAAATATATGAAATTTCTATATACATGGGCAAATATATATATATATATATATATATATCAATGCGTTTGTATATATACAGGGACGATACCATTATACCAATGCTTATATTGGAAAATAATTATTTGCTTCAACAATTCAAACACACGCTTTTATAATGATTAGACAAACTAATTAAGTTTAGTACCAAAACGTTTGTAACTTTTAAGCAAGCCGATGGAGCTAGAGGTACTGATGAGAAGGTCCAAAGTAAAACAAAGAAGAGAGCGTGGAGGTTGTCGTACTCTATGTATATATCCCACATGAAGGCCGCAGGCAGTCAGGGAATCATTATATAACAGACCCTAACACATGCCTTTGCCAGTGTTTTCCATAATGTATTAAAACTGCATTCCATCATCACACGGTTTTTAGACCATTTGATTGTTTGCCATCCACAATCCAGCGGTTTTAAACACAATAATTACTGCCAGCTGAAGCTCTATGTTAAATAATGGCTCATATTAAAAATATTATCTAGTACCTAAAAGCTCTGAGGAAATGAAAAGTTGTGGGAGTGGGGAGCCTAGTGTACAAACTGCAAACCCCGAGGACGTAGGCTCATTGCCGAACCTCGTAAATCCTATGTTCATCTTCTCTTTTTCTCTTTTCGATTGCTTCTCTATGTTGTTGTATAATTTGTGATTGTTTGTGAGGGAACCCGTTTCATGTACGAAGATTCCAACTTTTTTTGATACCCTGGAACAGATTCCAAACTTGGACACACCATCTGTACGTAAGTCTTCCATTATTCATGCTTGTAATTCAATGCTATGAATCAGTTATGGGATTTTCTCAAACAATGTAGTGTTTAATTAACTACGCACCTGGGCAAGACTCGATCGGTGCTTCAAGTGACCATGGAGGATTACTCCAACTGCATCACCACAGCACCTCTCCATAAAGACTACTGGAAACACTGTCTTCATTTTCAATCAATCTAGGCCTCACTATTTCATTAGTGGAAACAAAGATAACCGTCTCCAGAGTCAAAAGTTGGTAGTAGTTGTTTTGGCCGACAGAAGCGACAAATCTTCCAGCACAAACCAGACAATTTGTACTTACTGTCTCTCCTCCTCCTTCTACCACTAACGAGACAACAATTGCATCTCCTCCTTCTCCCGTGACGGTGTATTTCATAAATATATGATTTTTTGGTTATTTAGTGTACTTAGTTTTTTCTTTTTTTAATTTCGGTGGGGTATAGAAATATTGGGGTGCAGTTAAAAAAATCGAGTGTAAATAAAGCTCACCATTCCGTATCCCATATGCATGTAATGTAACAATAGCTCAACAAAGTCTTCCTAGATCTATAAATTCCAACTTACGCTGGGAATCAACAGAATATAGAAACTTAAACTTATAACCCAAAGACAAAAAAAAATAAAAAATAAAAGAGGCAGATTTTATCAATTAGCAAATGGAAGATTTACCAATTTATTAACAAATGGAAGAATTCATTAAATTAAGAGAAGATATACAAAAATATGAACTATATATGGCTTGATTTTATTCATTAATGGTTTACAAACTCAATCGCTTTGCGTACGTTGGCCAGTATATGTACGTATTGCCTACGGCCTGACCCTGGTTAGGAACAAAACGACCGTGTAATTTACCTTCCAGGCAATCTTTGAGAACCATTTGTGCAAACGCACCGGCGCCATCAACTCATTGAACAAACGCACCTTCATTCTAATGGATCCGCCACCACCTTCAGGTTGGCCAAAGCTTCTTCCCATAACATCCTCCACAGCACCATCTTGGTCGTCTAATCATCTTGTTTGTCACAAACCAGTTCCCCATTCTCTCTTTTTCTACATACTATTGGATCAAGCTCTCTGATATTATCTCTGTTTGTTCTGATTCTTGGAGGATGAGTAAATATGGGCTTTAATTAAACGTGTATGATGAGGTCTCCTCTTGAAATTCATACGGATCATGTAGTCTTTTCTTACACTACCTCTCTTCCTTTCTGCAAGCAAAAGAAAAGAAGTATCGCTAGGCCAACCATATAAATGACCTAAAGCTCTTGTAAGATATGATGCTGTAACCGAGCCCAAATTTTAAAGAAAAAATAAAGTTTACTTGGGCAAATTCTAGGCCGGTACTAAAAAGAAAACTTTTGGACATATAAGTCTATTTAAAAAACATAAGGACACATAACTACCCATGAACATGCTAATTACATCACTAACCCGCTTTGTATGATCATAGTCAGTGGAAGTAACACGGTCTTCATCCCGTGATCAAACAAAGTTTAGATCAATTCTTTCTTGTCTCCCTCTAAGGTGTAGATGTAGAAGTTGGGTACATATTTTTCGTTCACGTATGCGTGCCAACAATGCTAGACATCCCAATAACTGGGATTCCATTAATCTCAGTTGCTGAGGTGTATGGACAATATTTAAAGTGCATGTCGATTACAGTAATCACAGTTGTTGGGACGTTTATCATTTTCGTATGCGTGAACTAAAGAGTACCTTTGCTTTTGGACATACGTGATCGTTTAAGAACAAATTCACGTTTTAAAGATCTTAAGTTTTGAAGTAATTCTCTCCTCTCAACACACAAACGAGTAACCACCGACATATAAACTCAAGTTTTAAATCATGGGGGCTACTGGTGAAAGCTACTTCCATCCTCAAACAACCATATCTGCACATCTTCTTGCATAGTGACCTTTACTGCTAAGAGAATAATCATCTCTAGCTACCTCCCTATGAAGCTCACATCTACATGTCCTCATACCATCCTCTCTCGACTTTGGTTACCACAAGTTACCTCAAGCCCTGCCTTAGTTGGTTCACTTGGTTGTCTACATCAGAGGCTACCGAACTTAACTACATATATATCCTGCTATTCGCTCTTGTCTGGTTTGTTTTCTCTTTATATTGCTCTAAATTGTATTGGAACACGTACTCTCAGGCCATCTCTCCTGATGCCCTGCTATATTGCTCTTTTGTTGATATATATTTGTGGCTTATCAAAAAAAAAAGCCACCGACATTGACAAGGCTTATTTGAGTTGTACACATATCAAAGCTTCTACCGGCTAAAAAATTACCATAATTCATAAAAATATAAAACTACTCTAGTCATTGATATAAATATTTTTGAGAAGAGTCGTCATTAGCTAGTAACAAAGACAAACTTCTAAAACTAGAAAGTTAGAAGTTAACCATAATATGAAAATTAACCAATATTATTTCATCTTGTAGGATCTTTAGTTTTTATTAACTTTATGTATTTATGTTAATTTTTTGGTTTATTTTATGAGATCAGATACAATAGATTTGTGTTCGTCAATAATGTCATTTTAAGGAACAGTACTATTGTAAATAATTCTAAATTTATTTTTGGAAACAACACCAAAATGATATTGTTTTAATATTAGTCTACCACAACAACACTTTCTGACTCCGCCCTTGATCTGGAGATGTCGGTTAGTGTCCATACTAGGTTCGATTTAGAAAGGATGCCCCGGTCCCGTTTCGTTGTTCAAAGTCGATGGATGATCCCGCCTGCTTTATATAATCACATCTCAACTAATCACTTTTTATATGCAAACAAAGAGTAGGGAAGGGGAAGTAAACAAATAAGTGACGTACATTGCTTCAGAGTAATGCTAAGCCCCATATAAAAAGAATGATTATTTGAGATGTGTTCGGAGTAGGATTAGATGAGCATTATCCAAAATATGCTCGATGGTGTGGTGAATATGTGGTTAATATAAGCTCTCGTGTTACTCCAAACCAACCAATTTTGAAAGTAATGACATGTCTTATCTGTGAGTCTCGCTCATGTCAATTTAAAACGATATACTCCTCTTTTGTATGTGTTTCCCTTTCTCCAAACCTCCGCATGCATATCAAAAAAAAATCTATATATGTATATGCCTGTATGAACCATTTTATGATGCAGTGTATACGGCCCATCAGAAAAAGGAAATTATCCGGAGTCCCCGACCCACATTTGAAAATTAAAACATAAAAAAACACCCATCAATTTCATTTATTATTATTTTTTGTTGAAGAAAGTTGGTACAATAAGATGACAGAATATTAAATTCTTGTGATATATGTGGAGTGTGAATGTGTGTTGGCTTCCACATACGGTCTGCAGTGCGCACTAATTGTTAATAGGTGCGGTAAGCACATTGGTCCTCGACAATTGCTTCCCCACTAATAAATATGCCGTGCCCATGATAAATTCCCTGCCCTCTTTAATAAACATTAACACACTCATAACGTGGCAAATTAGGCTTCACTTCAAAGACAGACTTCACAAGTATTTAGTAGTAGTTGTTGAGATCAGAGAGACATGAAAAAGTGGTCATGTCACGTGTACTACTTTCTACAGCTTGTTTCACTGTGCCACCTCTCCAAACCAACAAAACTTCATCATTCATCTCAAAGTTAAAAATGACTCTGACCCACCTGCAATCGGATCTGGGATTGCACAGTTCTTTAAAGTTTACAGTTCCTAGTTAATCAGGGTATTGTGGAACCCCAAATCCCTGCAGCCACGGCCCACGAGTCACCTCGACAAACAAGCTGGATCAACACTCATATTCAACTATGCAAGCCAGATCTGGCTTAAAAAAAGGTTATAAGTGCCAGTTCATTTGGTTTTCGTAACAAACAAGATAAACATACAAATCCATTTTTTCTTACTAAAAAAGGATCATCAAAGACCTTGACTTCAAAGCATGATAAATGGTAAAACTCCTTAATTACATTCATAGAATATAATCTCCTCCGCACCACACCGCTAGTGTATATATGCCAAACACTCACAGGTCACAAGACAGATAGAACAAGAAACCAATCATGCCACTTGCGAGACTCCTTCTCTGCTTCTGCTTCTGCAATCTCTTCCTAACAGTGACATGTTCCCCGCCGGAGGATCCCATCAAATGCTCAACCAAGAACACAACCTGCACCATCACAAACTCTTACGGGTACTTCCCCGACCGGAGCAAATGTCAGGCAGCCAGCGTCGCATACCCGACCACCGAACAAGAACTCATTTCGATTGTAGCAAGCGCGACAATCTCTAAACAGAAAATGAAAGTGGCAACTCGATACTCTCACAGCATTCCCAAGCTTGTTTGTCCGGACGGTCAAGAAGGGTTGCTCATAAGCACCAAGTACCTCAATCATGTATTAAACGTCGACGTTTCATCCGCGACGATAACTGTAGAGAGTGGTGTCACGCTGAGGCAGTTGATTGAAGAAGCTGCCAAGGCGGGGTTGGCGCTGCCATACGCACCGTATTGGTGGGGATTGACTATCGGTGGGATTATAGGGACAGGTGCGCACGGTAGCACGTTGTGGGGTAACGGTAGTTCGGTACATGACTATGTTGTCCAATTAAGATTGGTTAGTCCTGGTGGACCTAAGGACGGTTACGCGAAGCTGCGAACGCTTGATACAAGAAATATGGATCTGAATGCAGCGAAGACCTCGCTCGGAGTCCTTGGTGTTATTTCACAGGTATGTATGTACAACGGTTTTACGGATCCTATTATCTTTTGTTCCAACTATTTAGAGGGCCGTCGGCCCTCATCCAAAAGCAGTCAAAGTCAAGGTTTTTTTAACACCAAACTTGTCAAGGGCATCATAATTTCTTAGTAATTTTTTTATACCTAACCCATTAGGCTAGTAGCCCAAGACACAATCAGTCGAAAAAAACTTCAACCAGGCCCCTCATCCCTCTCCTCTATCTCACGCCTCAACACTCATGCACACGACACTTGAGTACCGTCTCACTTTGTTAGATTTTTTTTCCTTTTTTTAACTACAGGGCACCATTTTACGGTGCCACTTTGGGCACCAAGATGGGTAGGGTCAGCCCTGCAACTACGCACACAAATTTATATGGATCATGCGAGGCAGGTAGAGCTCTTATTTTACATGAATCATTTGCATCCATCTCAACAATTAGGATAATTGGACAAAAAAACATTGGAATATTTTAACATTTTCCATCTATTTACTTGCTTAATTTAATTTTCTGAACAACCTACAGTTTTTTGGATTTGGTCTGGAGGAGTTTTGTGGAATTTGTTAGGTAAATGTCGGTGGGTCTTTAATTACACTGCCAAAAAATAACATATATAAATTTCTTTTCTTTTCTTTTCTTCTATAATGAACAACGCTTATTTTTAACATTATTTGAAGATTTTTTTCAACCTCGCATTATGTTTTTGCAATTATTAGGGTTGTTGTCATAAATGAAAATGAAACTATAAGTAAGAACAACAAACAATTGGGCTTTAATTTTAATGTGAACCATCAGCTATTATGGCATTGCCTATATTTTCATCGATTATTCAGTATTGTCTACTAGATTGTGGTTGAGATACGGGTTGACATTTAAGGAAACATTTAACCCTAAACAATTCATATTGAAAAGGTGACGACATTCTTGATTTTGTACTTGGGTGATCTAGTCCAACACATGAGCGCACAGAAATGGAACCCGGGTCCATTAAGAATAATTTCTGTATATGTCCATAATTTTATCCTCGCCAATTAAAAATATTATTAATTGAGTTTAGGAGAAACATAGCAGTGCGAGTTTGATATATTCACGGGATCTAGACAATTCAAGACGAAAAATATAGTTAATTGTTATGAGGGTGTAGATTTCTGACAAGTGATGATATTGTTATTGCAGATAACTCTAAAGTTGCAACCTATGTTCAAGCGATCGATAACGTTTACGATGAAGGATGATGCTGACTTGGCAGATCAAGCGGCAAGTTTTGGTTATCAACACGAGTTTGCAGACATGTCATGGTATCCTAGTCAACGCAAAGTTATATATCGAGTTGACGACCGTTTACCCAATAACGTGTCTGGCAGTGGCCTAAATAATTACATTCCATTCCGGGCTACAAATGCAGTTACCCTCGCACTGGTCAGAACCACAGGTTAGTCAGCACATACATACGTACATACATACATACATATATATATATATATATATATATATTGATGGAAATCAATGGTTTAATCATTGATGTAGCTTAATTTCTTGGTTATAGAGGAAACTCAAGAACTAATAAATGATGCTAATGGCAAGTGCGTCGGTGCAAAGACTATCATAACTACATTGACGACCAGCGCATTTGGATTCACCAACAATGGTAATATGCAGTAGTTTGTGTACGTGGTTGTTATTAATTTTTATTATAATTTAAAAAATTCAAAATCAATCATTCAATCAAATCACATATCAATTTGATGTGATTTTGATTTGTTTTCATACACTTAGAAATTAGTAATACCCATTCAAGGCCGTGTTGATATCAAAATTAAAATCTCAACAATTAAGTTTCTCGGTTATTCCAATTGTTGCTTAGTTGGATGCATAAGATTCAAGTGAATCCGTGAATTCCACATAATACACATTAAAGTTTACGTCTATAACGCAGTAATTAGGATAACTGGAATATCAACTGTTAGGATTCTTATAAGATATTATTATTAGATTTTATTGATTTGTGCATATATACATATAGGTGTTTTATTTACGGGGTATCCAGTGATTGGAAATCAAAACCGCGTACAATCATCAGGGAGCTGCCTCGATAGTCTTGAAGATCTAAAGACCACGGCCTGTCCATGGGACCCAAAAGTGAAAGGTGAGTTCTTTCACCAGACGACATTCAGCATTAGCTTGTCGGTGGTGAAAAACTTCATACAAGACGTGCAAAACTTGGTTGCACTAGACCCTAAAGCACTATGTGGTCTAGAACTCTACAATGGAATCCTAATGCGCTATGTCAAGGCATCAAGTTCTTACTTAGGCAAACAAGAAGATGCAGTGGATTTCGATATCACATATTACAGAAGCAAAGACCCCATGACTCCTAGGCTTTATGAAGACATAATTGAAGAGATTGAACAAATGGCATTGTTCAAATACGGTGCATTACCACACTGGGGAAAGAATAGGAATATTGCATTTGTTGGGGCAATAAAGAAATATAAGAAAGCTGGAGATTTTTTGAGAATTAAAGGAATTTATGACCCTTTAGGGTTGTTTTCTAGTGAGTGGACAGAACAAGTGCTTGGATTGAAGAATGGGTTGATAATAGTCAAAGAAGGGTGTGCACTTGAAGGGTTGTGTATATGCTCAGACAACATTCACTGTGCTCCCAAAAATGGCTACTATTGTAGACCAGGAAAAGTGTATAAGGATGCAAGGGTTTGTAGCCGTATTATAAGTTCGTCTTAGAAGCATTGATTCACATGGACTCAATAATATTTAGATACGGAACGACCTCTAGCTTAGCTGGTATAACATTCCCACACCTAGACAATAGTTCTAGGGTTTCATCCCCTCCCCGTCCAATATATCAAAAAAATAATATTTAATTACACTAGTGTATGGTTTAATTATATGCCGTTATCAATTTGTCTTCGATTTATATTATGTTGGCAATGAAAGTTGACTTGCTAGCTAGCTATGTATTGGAGTAACTTATGCTACCGCAGATTCTGCATGTAAGACTATATACTTTGAAATAATTAATAATCTATTAGCATCACCAGACATGTTGACCACATGAAACAAAACAAGCTAACTAGTATTGAATCGTGGCTAATATTAAATTCACATTATTTATTTCGTTCAACGATTCTGTTAATTAAATCGAGTCTTAATACGTCTGTTGAGCACCACAAGCATGTGGGGCACATTTTTTTTATATGATAAGGAACCATAGTGCTTTCATCTATGTAAATTTCGGATATTTTTTTCGCCCCATTGTTGTGTATGGAGCCAATTCTATATGATATGTTGTTAAAATTTGCTACTGTCCTAGTGCAGCAGTCTGGACGGGTAATATGGACGTCCAGCTGAGTATAGTAGAAAGACAAATTTTAATTGCTTGCTCGTTCGGACGGCCATCGGGAACATGCAATCCGTTTAGGGTTGTAATTTAATTCCAATTGTTTTATACCTCCAAAAAGATTCATCTAGTTGGTAACATAGTCGTTCCGACAATATCATAAATCATAAAAAAGAGTCAATGCATAGGGAATGAGTGCATTTCCATAGTATTGGTTAATGTTATAGATTACAAACAACCAATACTAGCCTCATATCAACTTAGCTAATTTTATAGGATCACATCAAGTCACAAATTCAATGCAAACTTGTTATGATAATAATTGATCTACTTCCATCTCAAACGTGGACGTTTCATCCATGACAATAACCATAAAGAGCTGTCCTTAGAGCCGGCTTAGTACCTAAGGGCTGGGCCGGCCTGCAAATCTAAAAACCTATGGCCCAGTTTGGTTAATACCTATGGGCTGGGCCTTCAATAAAAATATAAAGAAATATGTAGGTAACCACGCAAGGATAGCGACATCATTCGATTTTTGATAATTTTCAATCCACAAAATCAATGTTATTAAAATCGTGCCGGACATTGACCCGGACAAATGACCGGGTCACTGGTTCATTGGTTCAATCAGTGGGTCAATGGTTTAACCGTAAATTCAATTAATAAATAAAAAATTATATTATAATTAAACTTAATCTTAAATAATAACAACTATACAATTATAGTTCTAATTCCAAAGTTATTTCTTAAATATTTTGGTTTGTTCATTTACGCTGCAAGCAAATATCATTAAAAAATAAAAATAAAAATTATAGAGAATGTGGCTCTCCAAGTCTCCATTAATCGAGATAGAGGACTCCCTTTTATATTTGTCACAAAAGCTTCATTCAAATTCAAATAAAATAAATACTAATCTCTTTTTGATTTCCTAATTCAATCCCTCTTTGGTCTCTTCATGTGCGGCTCCCAATATTTCCTTCAAGTCTTTCACGTCTCTTCCTATTTTTTTTTCTTCTCCTAATTGTTCTTGACTTTCCTTTCTTTGTTCGTGTCTCTCATGCACAATTCTTCTTGAAATTGCTTCAATTCTTGATTTGCACGTCTTTCTCTTCTCATCCTTTGATTTTTCAGGTTTTGCCGCAAACCCTGAAAAAAAAATAAAATCAAACCAAACATAAAATTATGCAATATTCATCCTCATTCTAATCAAATCAAAAGAGAGACAAATAAATATAAAGTGAGGTATAAAAATAGATAAAATATCATAATCCGCAAAAACCTATTACCCGGTTTGCTTAGTACCTATGGCCTGCGAATCTGAAAACCAAATTTTAAAGAACAAAATAAAATGTACGTACTTAACAATCAACCTGTAACCAATTCATATTGGAAAAAAAGAAGAGAAAAGAAGAAGATGATACTAATTAGCGGTAACATACTATCTTCTTGTACCACCCTACATTCATATCTTATAACTAAATATTTAATGGATAACCTAAACTATCTTTCACTTACAAAATTTGATTAACAAAGTTTACACACAATATGTTAACCACAAAATCTGCTAATTTTAAAGGAGGAGAACTTGAGATTTCTTCCACATGCTCTTGATCTTGACAAAGAAATTAAGAAGTGTGATCTGGGAAATGAAGAAAAATTGCCCATATAATTTCTTCTAAATAGACACTAAGAAAATATAAACAGAACTTCCTCTAAAAAACAAATAATCAAGACCCACACAAGAATACAAATTAACAAGATCGAAGACGTGAAAATAAAGTAAAATAAAAAGATTACATGCAAAAAACAAAAAGGGTTTGAATACAACTACGTTACAGAAGATTTTGGCAGATCCTCTAAAACAACTTACCTCTACGCCATGATCAATGTCGACAATGTTTTTTCTTTTTTCGAGTTGTTGAAGTTGATAGCCGTTCGTATAATCCTTCTGTAAGTCATTATCTTTCATCTTCAACACTTCCTTAATAAAATCGATCTTACTTTACAAAGTTTTTGACGTGTAAATATTTTTTAGAGGATTGCTGTGTAATTAAACTTATAAAAGTTTTTAATTCGATATGTCAATACATATCTAATATTTATTTTCAATAAAGGGTGTATTTGTCCTTCCAAACAGGAAAAAATACGTAATGCATGCACTAAAGGGGTATTTTTTTTATTTTTTTTAACGACAGCGACATATTTTACGTGTCAAAGTCATCTTAAATATTGAAGTAATTCTCTCCTCTCAACACACAAAGAGTAACTAGCGACATGGACGAGCCTTATTTGAGTTGTACACATATCAAGCTTCTACTTTGAGTTATGCACATGCATATCAAGCTTCTACCGGCTAAAAATTTACCATAATTCATAAAAATATAAAACTAGGTACTTTACTCATTGATATAAATCTTTTTGAGAAGAGTCATTAGGTAGTAACAAAGAAAAACGTCTTCTCAAAAAAAAAAAAAGTCTAAAACTAGTAAGTTAGAAATTAACCATAACATGAAACTGAAGAAGTTGGTATAAGATGGCAGAATCTTAAATTCTTGTGATATCTATATATATATGTGGAGTGTGAATGTGTGTTGGCTTCCACACACGGTTGGCAATGCGCACTAATTATAAATGGGTGCAGTAAGCATATTAGTCGTCCACAATTGCTTCCCCACTAATAAATGATAAAATCCCTACTCTCTTTAATAACATAAACACACTCATAACGTGGCAAATTAGGCTTCACTTCAAAGACAGACTTCACAAGTAGTAATAGTAGTGGTTCAGATCAGAGAGATATGAAAAAGTGGTGTCACGTGTACAACTTCTACAGCCTGTTTCGCTGTGGCATCTCTCCATACCAACTGATAATACCAAAATTACCCCACCAATAAAACTAGGACACGTGACAACTGAAGTGCCAGCTGGGCCCGGATGAGGGGAGAGCCGAAAGGTACACTTCGGCCATAACCGAAGTACCCACTTCGGTTCCTCTAAAAATTATATACTGAAATCAATGAATCTGACCCTGCTTCTATCACGCTGAAGTGTTACCTTGGTAATGTCCCTACATGACCGAAGTAGGTATATACCAAGTCATACAATAAAGAGTCCCAATAGGACACCAACCCTCAACAGAGTCCAACTCCCTTTGGGAGAGTGATACGGATGGAATTTACCCTTCGAGAAACCCTCTGGAAAGCCAATGAGAGAGAGTCTGACTCCTACTACAACTCAAACACTTCAAGCTCATATAAAAGGGAACCTCTGCCCTCAGGTAAAGATCTGAACTCCTGCACTCAAATTTACTTACTGAGCAAGAGGCAAAGCTCCGAATAGCGAGCCATCCTCCCAAGTTTAGTACCGTACTGACTTGAGCGTCGGAGAGGTCCCCCCGAGCACACCTTCGGGGCCCTACCGAAGCTTACGTTTGCTTATTGTGCAGAAAGGAAGACAACCGATCAGGAAGGAAGAACTTGGTCTGACTAACTGATTCGTCTAATAGGGTTGGGCCTAATTTTGACGTCATCAGTTTGGCGCCGTCTGTGGGAAGGAAATTAAACTTCCCAAAAGATACTCACAAAGTCAGACCAAGAAGAAACAATGATACTTCAGATGAATGAAGGTCTCCTCGGAAGATGGTAGACCTCATCAGAGAACAAAGAAGGTCTCCTCGGAAGATGGTAGACCTCATTAGGGAAGGAAGAAGGTCTCCTCTCATAAGGAAGATCTCTCAAAAGAATGAAGGTCTCCTTGGAAGAAGGTAGACCTCCTTAGAGAAGGAAGAAGGTCTCCTCACAGAAGGAAGATCTCCTCCGAATATTGAAGGTCTCCTTGGAAGAAGGTAAACCTTCTTAGAAAAGAGGAAGAAGGTCTCCTCTCAGAAGGAAGATCTCCTCCAAATATTGAAGGTCTCCTCGGAAGATGGTAGACCTCATTCGAGAAGGAAGAAGGTCTTCTCGGAAGAATAGAGACCTCCTTAGAAAAGAGGAAGAAGGTCTCCTCTCAGAAGGAAGATCTCCTCCAAATATTGAAGGTCTTCTCGGAAGATGGTAGACCTCATTCGAGAAGGAAGAAGGTCTTCTCGGAAGAATGTAGACCTCCTTAGGGAAGGAAGAAGGTCTCCTCTCAGAGGGAAGATCTCCTCAGAAGAATGAAGGTCTCATTGGAAGAAGGTAGACCTCATTAGAGAAGGAAGAAGGTCTCCTCACAGAAGGAAGATTTCCTCCGAATATTGACGGTCTCCTCGGAAGAAGGTAGACCTACTTAGGGAAGGAAGAAGGTCTTATCTCAGAAGGAAGATCTCCTCAGAAGAATGAAGGTCTCCTCGGAAGAAGGTAGACCTTATTAGAGAAGGAAGAAGGCTTCCTCACAGAAATAAGATTTCCTCAGAAGAATGAAGGTCTACTCAGAAGAAGGTAGACCTCATCAGAGAAGGAAGAAGGTCTCCTCAGAAGAAGGTAGACCTCCTTAGAGAAGGAATAAGGTCTCCTCACGGAAGGTAGATCTCCTTAGAAGAATGAATGTCTTCTCGGAAGAAGAGACCTCCTTAGAGAGGGAAGAAGGGACCTCCTTAGAGAGGGAAGAAGGTCTCCTTATAGAAGGAAGATTTTGTCAGAAGAATGAAGGTCTACTCGGAAGAAGGTAGACCTCCTCAGAGAAGGAAGAAGGTCTCCTCACAGAAGGAAGATCTCCTCTGAAGAACGAAGGTCTCAACGAAAGAAGGTAGACATCCTTAGAGAAAGAAGAAGGTCTCCTCACGGAAGGTAGATCTCCTCAGAAGAATGAAGTTCTCCTCGGAAGAAGGTAGACCTCCTTCGAGAAGGAAGAAAGTCTCTTCGAAGGAAGGTAGACCTCCTTAGGGAAGGAAGAAGGTCTCCTCACGGATGGTAGATCTCCTCAGAAGAATGAAGGTCTCCTCGGAAGAAGGTAGATCTCCTTCGATAAGGAAGAAGGTATCTTTGGAAGAAGGTAGATCTACTCAGGGAAGGAAGAAGGTCTCCTCTCAGAAGAAAGATCTCCTCAGAAGAGTGAAAGTCTTCTCGGAAGAAGGTAGACCTCCTTAGAGAAGGAAGAAGGTCTCCTCACGGAAGGTAGATCTTCTCAGAAGAATGAAGGTCTACTCGAAAGAAAGTAGACCTCATCAGAGAAGGAAGAAGGTCTCCTCAGAAGAAGGTAGACCTCCTTAGAGAAGGAAGAAGGTCTCCTCACGGAAGGTAGATCTCCTCAGAAGAATGAAGGTCTCCTCAGAAGAAGGTAGATCTCCTTAGAGAGAAGGAAGAAGGTCTCCTCACAGAAGGAAGATCTCCTCCGAAGAACGAAGGTCTCCTCGGAAGAAGGTCTCTTCGGAAGAAGGTAGACCTCCTTAGAGAAAGAAGAATGTCTCCTCACGGATGGTAGATCTCCTCAGAAGAATGAAGGTCTACTCGAAAGAAGGTAGACCTACTTCGAGAAGGAAGAAGGTCTCTTCGGAAGAAGGTAGACCTACTTAGGGAAGGAAGAAGGTCTCCTCATAGAAGGAAGATCTCCTCAGAAGAATGAAAGTCTCATCGGAAGAAGGTAAACCTCCTTAGAGAAGGAAGAAGGCTTCCTCACAGAAGTAAGATTTCCTCAGAAGAATGAAAGTCTCCTCGGAAGAAGGTAAACCTCCTTAGAGAAGGAAGAAGGCCTCCTCATAGAAGTAAGATTTTCTCAGAAGAATGAAAGTCTACTCGGAAGAGGGTAGACGTCCTCAGAGAAGGAAAAAGGTCTACTCGGAAGAAGGTAGACCTCCTTAGAGAAGGAAGTAGGTCTTCTTCAGAAGGAAGATCTCCTCAGAAGAAAGAAGGTCTCCTCGAAAGAAGGTAGACCTACATCAGATGAAGGAATTCCTCCTCAGTAAGGAAGGAAGGTCTCATCAGAAAAGAAGGAAGACATCTTTAGAAGAGAATGAAGGTCTCCTCAAATAAGGAAGACCTCAAAAGAAGGAATGTCTCCTCGGATGAAGGAATACATCCTCAAAAGAGAAGGAAGGTCTACTCCAAGAAAGAATACAGAAAAGAATGAAAGTCACCTCGGAAGAAGGATGACCTCATCAGAAGAGAATGAAGAATTCCTCATATAAGGAAGGTCTCCTCAAAGAAAAAGGAAGATCTCCTCAGAGAAAAATGAACATTTCCTCCACAAAAAATCTTCCTCAGGAAAATTACCAAATAGAAAGAAGAAAATGTACCTCATTAAAGAAAAATCTTCATCAACAAATTGTCGGATGTGGAACTAGATCGGTCTACTAGTTTAGTGTTCACTAGTTCGGCCACCTGGGATAGCATGCACTACTTCGGCCTACTAGTTCAGCGCTCACCAATTTGGCCACCCGATAGAGCACATACCAGTTGGACACACACTTGTTCAACCACCAGATAGAGCACACCACCAGTTCGGCCTCCCTCCTGGTATAGCACGAACTAGTTCGTCCTCTCGGTTTAACTTGCTCCAATACGGCCTTTCAATTTCCAGACAGAAGGAAAGAGACCTCCTCGGCAAAGAATTTTACTCAACAAGGAATCCTCCTTGGCAACAGATGACTCCTCTTACCAACATAGAACCAGAGCGGGCATACTCTTCCTCGGTCCGGGGGGCATGTGTGTGAACATTCCAAGTCCAAATCAAGACCTAAGTGTCCCACTTAGGCCAGTTTTGCCCAAAAGACTTGTGAAAATTCCAAGTCCAAATTAGGACTCAAGTGTCCCACTTAGGCCAGTTTGGCCCACAAGGACCGAAATGTCCAACCTATGCCACTTCGGCACATCTAGGCCATCGGCCCACGAAGGCTGCTTTGTCCAACCTAGGACGCTTCGGCCCAAAGGTTCACTTCAGCCAAAAATGACTTAGAAATATTCTAAGTCCCAACAAGGACTAAAGAGGTCCCACGTAGGCCACTTCGACCCACCACGGCCACTTCGGCCAACCTAGGCTGCTTCGGCCCACCTAGGTCGCTTCGGCCTACCTAGGCTGCTTTGGCCAAACTGAGCCGCTTCGTCCAACCTAGGACGCTTCGGCCAATTAGGTCACTTCGGCCCACCTAGGTCGCTTCGTCCAACCTTTGACACTTCGGCCAACTTAGGCCACTTCGGCCCATCAAGGCCGCTCCATCCAAATTAGGATGCTTCGGCCAATTAGGTTGCATCAGCTAACCTAGGCCGCTTTGGCCAAACTAAGCCGCTTCGGCCAACCTAGGTCGCTTCGGCCCAAACAGGCCACTTCGGCTAAACTAGGCCGCTTCTGCCCAGAGGATCACTTCAGCCCAAAGGATCACTTTAGCACAGATGGCTTAGCAAATTTGTAAATCACAGAAAGGTACTTTGGCTCGTATAATCCACTTCGGCCAAGAAGGGCATTTCGGCCAAGAAGGGCATTTCGGCCAAGAAAGACATTTCGGTCAAGAAAGGCACTTCAGCCAAAATGGACACTTCAGCCAAATGACTTGCAAATTTTGTTTAAAAAAAAAAAAAAGAATGAGAGAAGGACGCTTCGTCCCGGTAAGGACAGTTTGCGCAAGAGACTTGTAAAAATTTTCCAAGTCCAAAATGAGACCAAGGAGTCCACCTAGGCAAGCTCGGCCAAAATAGGTCGAATTTAGAGGACCGAGTTGTCCTACTGGGTCAGTTCGGCTCAAACTCTTGAAAAAAATTTGCAAATCCAAATCAAATGACCACAGAGGTCTCATTAGGCCAGTTCGGCCCTACATGTGCTCATAACAGAGAAAGTATGAAGGAAGGGAAAAGACCGAGCTAGAGAAGCTCTTCGCCCTCATAAAGTCTCCTCAGAACAAATGACTTGGTTAAAATACACAAGTCTCAAAAGAATCACCAAGGAGACACGTAGCGGAAAGTAACCAAGCTAGGTCATCCTAGTTGAAGGCACTTCATTACTTAAACGAAAAATGAAAATAGCGTGGAAAGGCTCGTTAAAATAGAGAGTGAAAGGTTGTGAATCTCAAACTACATTGAGGTAAATACAGGCTATAATTACCCTCCCATCAATTTGCCAAAGGACATTTCGGTGAGAGTGTAGGGGGCATATGATAATACCAAAATTACCCCACCAATAAAACTAGGACACGTGACAACTGAAGTGCCAGCTGGGCCCGGATGAGGGGAGAGCCGAGAGGTACACTTCGGCCATAACCGAAGTACCCACTTCGGTTCCTCTAAAAATTATATACTGAAATCAATGAATCTGACCCTGCTTCTATCACGCTGAAGTGTTACCTTGGTAATGTCCCTACATGACCGAAGTAGGTATATACCAAGTCATACAATAAAGAGTCCCAATAGGACACCAACCCTCAACAGAGTCCAACTCCCTTTGGGAGAGTGATACGGATGGAATTTACCCTTCGAGAAACTCTCTGGAAAGCCAATGAGAGAGAGTCTGACTCCTACTACAACTCAAACACTTCAAGCTCATATAAAAGGGAACCTCTGCCCTGAGGTAAAGATCTAAACTCCTGCACTCAAATTTACTTACTGAGCAAGAGGCAAAGCTCCGAATAGCGAGCCATCCTCCCAAGTTTAGTACCGTACTGACTTGAGCGTCGGAGAGGTCCCCCCGAGCACACCTTCGGGGCCCTACCGAAGCTTACGTTTGCTTATTATGCAGAAAGGAAGACAACCGATCAGGAAGGAAGAACTTGGTCTGACTAACTGATTCGTCTAATAGGGTTGGGCCTAATTTTGACGTCATCACCAACAAAACTTCATCATTCATCTCAAAGCTAAAATCACTTTGACCCAGCTGCAGTCACAAGTCACCTTGGCAAACAAGTTGGATCAACACTTATGTAAGGGATAGGTATCACGGAAGTCTCTGAATTACCAAAAATACCACATGAGTTCTTAATCTTTTTTTCGTGTCAAACCAGCCCCTCATCTTCCAACTGTGGTCCAAGGAAGCCCTTTCTCAACTTTTCTGTCTTCATAGTGAGGACGTGGTTGTTAAGCAATGACATGTAATTTTAAATAATATTGATATGATATTTCACGTGGTGTACACATGAAAATTACCAATGATATAATGACACGTGTAATAAATTAATATAGGCATATGTGTAGAGCTTATGCAAAATTTCGATTGATTAGTTTTGTTTTTGGACCTACGAGGCCCTTATTCTTTTGGTTATGGGTCAAATAAGCCCCTGTTTTTTTAACAAATTGGATCAAACAACCCCTTATCAATAACAGAACCAGAGATACTTGAAATGAGGATGGATTCATAAACAACCAAATAACATGTTTCCAAATTCCAACAAAACAAACAAAATATTCTGAAGTAGACAACCACCATAGTTATAAGTGTATCAAAATCAACACCATAATACACATTCAAGACAGAAATCCAAATACATATAAGAAAACAGTAAACACAAAAACACAATGCAGGAATCTTCAGTCTTTAGGAGCCACCACTGCCTTCATGTCGAGACGATTTTTTCTTTGAATTCTGACTTCCACGATCGACCACTCTAGCCGTAGAAGTTTCAGGCTACAATAAATACAAAGTAATTGTGTTATCTTTAGTGTTGATCACATACTTTATGTAGAACATAATGAAAGAAAGTTAACTTTCTTACTTACATTGAGAATTGACAAACCAGTGACAAGATTGATATAAAGGCCAAGGCTTGTTAGCAATGTACTCTTCCTACGCTTGTTCTTAGGTCAGCGATCTTTGTGAAATGGGCTAACATATCTATAATTTTTTGCTGCAATTGAATTGCTGGATTGTCCACTTTTGGTCCCTGCATTGCTGGCAGTAGCCATTGATTGTCCTACAACTTACAGTCAGTTGATCCTACACACTTAGCTCTGTATCTACCAGGCTCATTTTTTGTGAATCTTATATCTTGCTTAGTCATTATTGCATAATTGGACACAACTTCTTTAAACTATTCATTACTGTTAAATAACATACCAAGCTCAAAGGAAGGTATACATTTTCCCTTTTTGAATGTTGGATATATGCTCGCTCTTCTTCCTTTGTGCATCTTCTTTTAACTCAGGGTCCTCATCAGTGTTATCTCTGTAGATACTTGTATCAGAAGAATCATAATACTCACTGCATGGACCATCTGACTCATTACCAGTTTCATCATTATCACTAACCTGATAATTCTCACCAACAGTAGCATTCTCACCAACCCCAACTCCAGCATTTTTAGCTTCATTTGTAGCATCATTATGAGTCACATCTTGAACATTGGTATAATCAACATTATCCTCTTTGTAACTGTCTTGCAAAAGATCTACACACTTTCATCCTCTGTCATAGTTCAACACTTTTTCTCTCACTACAATGACCTCCTCATCATCCTCAAGGAGAACTTCTTCCTCAAACTCTTCATTACTGCTATTCTCACTGTTTGTGCCCTCAAAATCTATTATATTTGTCCTAATAGCTCTGACCTTTCGTTTCACCATCACGACTATGACAGATAAAAGCTAAAATGAATGGAAACATGAAATAAGAACATTGTAAGAAGTCCAAGATCGAAACAAAACATTGCAAGAAATCCTAGATCAAATCAGACACCCATATCTGGCCAAAAAATTAAACCCTAACAACAATACCCTAACCAGAACCACATATTGACAACAAAAAACGAAACTTGATATGAAATCGAAAATCGAAAACTAGATCAAAACCCATAATCTTCCACAATATCGTGCCTTACAGAATCGAAACAATATCGTGCCTTACATAATCGAAACAAGAATCGTACCTTGAAAGAGTGGTTGTGAAGAGATGTGTTGAAGAACCCTAGATTTGAGATAATGGAGTATGATATCTTGACATCTCAGTCTTTAAGTTTTCTATACAAAGCCATGTCTTCAATTTACACATATTTCTAATTTGTAAAAAAATTAAGGTCATGTCAGATAATGAATTCCACATCAGACTATTTTAACGGCAAAATGGTTTGAAGGCTAACGTGGACCATAGCTGGAAGATGAGGGGCTGGTTTGGCATGAAAAAAAGATTAGGGGATCAAGTGACTTTTTTTTGGACAAACAGGGGTTTCCCTGATACTTATCCCTATATTTAACTATATATGCAAGCCAAATCTAACTTAAAAAAGGTTATAAGTGCCTGTTCATTTGATTTTCATAACAGACAAACTAAACATACAAATTCATTTTTCTTACCAAATTAAAATGAATAATCAAACTCTTTGACTTTCGAAGCATGATAAATGGTAAAACTCCTTACATTCATAGAATATAATCTCCTCCACACTACACCGCTAGTGTATATATGCCAAACACTCACAAGACAGAAAGAACAAGAAACCAATCATGCCACTTGCGAGACTCGTTCTCTGTTTCTGCTTGTGCAATCTCTTCTTAACAGTGACATGTTCCCCGCCGGAGGATCCCATCAAATGCTCAACCAAGAACACAACCTGCACCATCACAAACTCTTATGGCAGCTTCCCCGACCGAAGCAAGTGTCAAGCAGCCAACGTAGCATACCCGACCACCGAACAAGAACTCCTTTCGATTGTAGCAAGCGGAACAATCTCTAAACAGAAAATGAAAGTGGCAACTCGATACTCTCACAGCATTCCCAAGCTTGTTTGTCCGGACGGTCAAGATGGGTTGCTCATAAGCACCAAGTTCCTCAATCGTGTATTAAACGTCGACGTTTCGTCTGCGACGATAACTGTAGAGAGTGGTGTCACGCTGAGGCAGTTGATTGACGAAGCAGCCAAGGCGGGGTTGGCGCTGCCATACGCACCGTATTGGTGGGGAGCGACTGTGGGTGGGATTTTAGGGACAGGTGCGCACGGTAGCACGCTGTGGGGTAAGGGTAGTTCGGTACATGACTATGTTGTGCAATTAAGATTGGTTAGTCCAGGTGGACCCAGGGACGGTTACGCGAAGCTCCGAACTCTTGATACAAGTAATAGGGATCTGAGTGCGGCCAAGACCTCGCTTGGAGTCCTTGGTGTTATTTCGCAGGTATGTATGTAGGACGGTCTTACTGATCCTATTGTTTTTTGTCCGAACTATTGTTGAGATCGACGCACATAATTTCATATGAATCATGTGGTGCATGTAGAATCCACGATTTTCACGTGAATTATGTGCGTCAATCTCAACAATTGGGATAACTAAAACAAAAAACACTGAGACATTTAGCATTTTCGTTATATATACGTAATAAAAAATGATAAAGATCTTAGTAATAACCATCCAAAAAATATCACCACAACGCTGGTAATTATTCATTGAGTGTGATTTTCAATGGGTTCATTGCTATAATGTCACCACACCCAATGAATGATTATCATACACAGCTGATATATTTTTGAGATGATTAACACTGAGATCCCTTCCATTGATACGTGCTTAATTTAATTTTATAAACAACTTACAGTTTTGGATTTGGTCTAGTGGAGTTTTGTGGAATTTGTTAGGTAAATGCCGGTGGGTCTTTAATTACAGTGCCAAAAAATAATACATATATAAATTTCTTTTCTTTTCTTGTATAATGAACAACGCTTATTTTTAACATTATTTGAAGATTTTTTCAACCTCGAATTATGTTTTTGCAATTATTAGGGTGGTTGTCGTAAATGAAAATGAAACCACAAGTAAGAACGACAAACAATTGGGCTTTAATTAGATAAATTTTAATGTGAACCATCAGCTATTAATTATTATGGCATTGTCTATGGTTCATCGACTACTAGAGTTATAAACCCTAAACAATTCATATTAAAAACTAAAAAGGTGGCACTCAATCTAGATTTTATTTTTGGGTGATCTAGTCCTGAGCCCACATAAATGGAGCCCAGACCTACTAAGAATAATTGGCTCCCCCCAAAACTTTATCCTCGCAAGTCATTAATCAATTAAAAATATTATTAGTTGGGCTTAGGAGAAATAGAGTTGTACGAGTTCGGAAACCGAACAACTCAAGGGGAACAATATACTTGTGAGGGTGTGGATTTTTGACAAATTATATTGTTATTGCAGATAACTCTAAAGCTGCAACCTATGTTCAAGCGATCGATCACGTTTACAATGAAGGATGATGCTGACTTGGCAGATCAAGTCGCTAGTTTTGGTTATCAACACGAGTTTGCCGACATGTTATAGTATCCTAGTCAACGCAAAGTAATATATCGAGTCGACGATCGTTTTCCCAATAACAACGTGTCTGGCAGTGGTGTTAATGATTACATTCCATTCCGCGCTACAAATGCAGATACCCTCGCACTGGTCAGAACCACAGGTTAGCCAGAACATACAAATATATATGCACAGGCCCCATCACGTGTGTGGCTGATCTTACACTAAGAGTGTGTTTGGATTGAGGGATTTGGGAGGAAGGGAAGGGGAGAGAAAGGAAGAAATAATACTTCTCTCTCCCATGTTTGGATACATAAAAAAAGAATGAAAGAAAATTAGTTTAATATATTAATTTATCCTTATTTTTATGTTAAAATGCTATGTTACAAGGGTAAAATAGTTTTTTAACATATAAATAACTTAATTAGTCATCCATTCCCTCCAAATGACTCCATTTTGGGGAGGAAGAATTTTGACACAAATTTAATAAAATCTTCCCTCTAATTCCCTTCAAATCCCTCTCCTTAATTTTTTATAAACTATCCATACAAGGTTCCCTCCAAATGAAATGGAGGAAGAATTTTGACACAAATTTAATGAAATCTTTCATCCGGCCAATTCCCTTTAAATCTCTCCTCTTAATTTTTTATAAACTATCCAAACAAGGGAATTGGAAGGAAATTCAATTTCTCTTCTCTTCCCTTCCCTCAATCCAAACACACTCTAAATGGATGGTGTGAGATGGATCTCTCACTTATCGATTATATATATATATATATATATATATGTAATTAACAAAGGAGTCATCAATGGTTTAATCATTAATGTAGCTTAATTTGTTGGTTATTGAAATAGAGGAAAATCAGGAACTAATAAATGATGCTGATGGAAAATGCCTCGATGCAAAGACTATCATAACAACCTTGTCGACCAGCGCATTTGGATTCACTAACAACGGTAATATACATTAGTTTGTGTTGTTGTTGTTAATTTTTATTATAATGAAAAAAATTCAAAATCATTCAATCAAATCACATATCAATTTGATATGATTTTGATTTGTTTTCATATATTTGAAATTAAGTATAGCCATTATCCCAGTTGTTAGTATGTCAATTATCTTAACTGCCGAATTGGATACACTAGATTCAAGTGAATTAGTGAGTCCCACATGATATACATAAAATCTTGTGCGTACAATTTAACAGTTGATATAGCTGCTGAGTTGCATGCACATGATTCAAATGAACTTGTGAATTTCACATGTCTCACATGATGCATATAAAATCTTGTGCATACAATTCAGCAGCTGGGATAACTGAGATATCAATTGTTTTGCTGAGATTCCTATCATAACGAGTGTTATTATTATATTTTATTGATTTGTGAATGTACATATGTATATGTATAGGTGTTATATTTACAGGGTATCCAGTGATTGGAAATCAAAACCGCGTACAATCATCAGGGAGCTGCCTCGATGGTCTTGAAGATCTAGAGATGACGGCCTGTCCATGGGACCCAAGAGTGAAAGGTGAGTTCTTTCACCAAACAACATTCAGCATTAGCTTGTCGGTGGTGAAAAACTTCATACAAGATATGCAGAACTTGGTTGCATTAGACCCTAAAGCACTATGTGGTCTAGAACTCTACAATGGAATCCTAATGCGCTACGTCACGGCCTCAAGTTCTTACTTAGGCAAACAAGGAGATGCAATGGACTTCGATATCACATATTACAGAAGCAAAGACCCCATGACTCCTAGGCTTTATGAAGACGTAATTGAAGAGATTGAACAAATGGCATTGTTCAAATACGGCGCATTACCACACTGGGGAAAGAATAGGAATATAGCATTTGTTGGGTCAATAAAGAAATTTAAGAAAGCTGGAGAATTTTTGAGAGTTAAAGGAATTTATGACCCCTTAGGGTTGTTTTCTAGTGAGTGGACAGACCAAGTGCTTGGGTTGAAGAATGGGTTGATCATACTCAAAGAAGGGTGTGCACTTGAAGGGTTGTGTATATGCTTTGAGGACATTCATTGTGCTCCCAAAAAGGGTTACTATTGTAGACCAGGAAAAGTGTATAAGCATGCAAGGGTTTGTAGCCGTGTAAGTTCTTAGAAGCATTGATTCACATGAACTCAATAATATTTAAATACGGGAATGACCTTCAACTTAGCTTGTAATGCATTCTCACATCAAGAGTTTGGGTCTAGGGTTCAATTCCCTCCCTGTTCAATGAATGAAAAATATATCTATTTAAATACACTAGTCTATGGTTTAATTAACACGCTCCCGTTATCAATTTGTCTTCCATTTATATTATATTGGCAATGAAAGTTGACTTGCTAGCTATGTATTGGAGTAATTTATGCTCCCGCAGATTTTGCATGTAAGAATACTTTGAAATAATTAATAATATATTAGCATCACCATGCATGTTGGCCTCATGAAACAAAAAAGCTAACAAGTGTTGGACGTGGTGAGTGATAGAGAATAAAATTAGGGATACCGTAATCTCTTCGTGATCTCGATATCTCTCCATATACACAAGTCAACTGAATCTCAATGATTGTAATTATACTAACTAGTTGACTTGCGTATATGGAGTGATATGGAGATCACAGAAAGATTACAATATCCTTAATTTTATGCTCTACAGTGAGTCATGGCTAATATTATATTCACGTGATTTATATTGTTCAATGATTCTGTTAAATATATTAAGTTCACATGATTTATATCATTCAACGATTATGTTAAATCGAGTTTCAATACGTCTATTGAGCTCCGCAAGCATTTGGGGTAAATTTTTTATGACAAGGAAGCATAGGCCTTTCATCTATGTAAATCTCAGATATGGAGATCAAGATATCCCTAATCTTATGCTCTATCAGTGAGTCATGGCTAATATTAAATTCACGTGATTTATATCGTTCAATGATTCTGTTAAATCTATTAAGTTCACGTGATTTATATTGTTCAACGATTCTGTTAAATCGAGTCTCAATACGTCTATTGAGCTCCACAAGCATTTGGGGTAAATTTTTTATGACAAGGAAGCATAGGCCTTTCCTCTATGTAAATCTCGGATATTTATGTCACCCCATTGTTGTGTATGGAGCTAATTCTATCTGATATGTTGCTAAAATTTGTTGCTGTCAGAGTGCTCTCTGGATGGGTGATATGGACGTCTGTATGGACATGATCTGTTCGAACAAGTAATATATATGGACGTCTGAATGGGTATGCTGAAAAGACAATTTTAGTTGTTTGCACGTTTCGATAGGTTAAATAGGCATCCGAACAGCCGTCGGGAACCCGTAATCCAATTAGGGTTGTAACTTAATTCTAATTATTTTATTCCTCCAAAAAGGGTTAGAAAGAGTGCGGTCACACCTTGTGAGAGTGAGTTCTCGGTGTTTGTACTCTTGATTCGTGATCTATTGAAGCCTAACAACAAAGTGAACGTAGCTTGTTAGATCAAATTGATTGGATGAATCACTATAAATCTTTGCGTCTCTTTATCTTTGTTATTACTTGATTGTTTACTTATGATTTGGGTTATTCTCTAATTATCTGGCATTGGGGTTAGTTATTATCTCTATTATTCTTGTTGAATTTAATCTAGGAGAGGGTTAAAATCACAACACCCATTTTATCTAAATACTTGATATGTGACATAGTGTTGAATAGTTGATGTGGAGAGTTGAAATTGTATGCTCTAGATGGAAGGATTCATCTAGCTGGTAACACATTGGTTCGCTCCGATAATATCATAAAATATTAAAATGATAAAAAGGTCCTATGCATAATGAATGAGTGCACTTCCATAGTACTGGTTCAACCCAATCGATTGTCAATCGAGCCACCTCTCGTTGGTGTTCATAGTACTATTGATTGTTAATAGATTACTAATAATTAATAAGTAAACATAATACGAAATATGCCGCATCATACTGGATCAATCTTACGCACATCACCAACTTAATTGTTAAAAGGTCTCACATTGTAAACATGTGGGTATTCCTTCCATCTTATAAGCACAAGCCCACCCTCTCACTTACAACAAGACATTTTCCTAGACTCATGTGAGTTGGGCTTAACCCATTTGCTTTGGATCTAAGGAGAAAAAAAACCGTGTGGGCTCGATGTATGATCGGAAACCGGACAACCCAAAGCGGATAATATTATTGGTGTATTTGGGGGTGTGGATTTATAATATTAATTCTTCTATTTTTATTATATTTTGGCAATGAAAGTTGATTTGCTAGATATTTATTGGAGTCGATCGTTTATGCTACCACATTTGATTTTGCATGTTTCAAATCAATACCGTAAAATAATTAAAAATCTATTAGCATCACCAGACATGTCTGTCTCCATATCCCTAGTAGGCTTGTTAGAGTAAACATTCGAATAAAATATTAAAAATTAACCTCTCAAAGGTTTAATGAAACAAATTAATGTTATACCCAAGTCACTAATTGAAGTGGTAAGAATGATGTGTATCACCTGGTGATCAGGGTTTAAATCTCCATTTACTACTCTCATATCAACTTAGCTAATTTTATAGAATCACATCAAGTCACACTTCAATGCAAACTTGTTAGGATTATAGTTGATCTACTTTCATCTCAAACGTTGACGTTTCATCCACGGCGATAACCGTAGAGAGCTGTCCTTACGCTTAGTACCTCAGGGCCGGGCTGGCCTGCTAATTGGAAAACCTATGGCCCTGTTTGCTTAATACCTATGGGCCAGGCCTTCAATAAAAAAATAAAGAAATATGTAGGTGGGTTAGCTAGATCCACATGGTCTCATGGTTTGAAATCTTTGCATAATAGTTTCATTGTCGATCCCATCAAAAACTTCATTCTCAATGTACGTAACTAATCAAGCATAGTGATAACATCCAATTTTTGATAATTTTCTAGCAAAAAAAAAAAATACTCTCTCCACACTTGCAGCTGCAACTGGGAAACGTAATGTCAATATAATAAGCAAATAAAAAGGAAAATCATGTGCTTTTTTGTTTTAATCATTTTCCTAGCACGACCTGAAATCCCTTCAACCGTTGAAAATTCACTGCTAAGTATACAGATCAACAATGTAATTTCCAAAGCCCAAAGGTTGAAAGTTGAAACAATAAATTTTGGCTCTTGGATTCTTTCTAGTTAATAGTTTGGATGGTTGAGATTTTTTAAGTTGCAAAATTACTAAAAATATCACACTCACGACTCATCGACCGAATTTGTAATTTATTAAAATTATGCTATACTATTTGGGCCAAGAAAAAGTGACCCAATTTAAATTGTGGGTTAGACTTTTTTGTTTGGGACATTAAGTTCGGCCCCGTCGGACAAAGCTTAGACTAAAGGCTAAGCTGACATTGATTGGGCTCGGCTAGTTAAATATGGGCTAGTTCGTGGATCTTTGGGCTTCGATTACCAGGGAATAGAGACTTTACAAATAAAGCCCACTGATTGGCATTCTATTGCTGTCATTTTACCAGTGGTGGTGTAATTGAGTCTTTGAAGGCCTTGGACGAACTCTAAAAAAAGACTGTCTTGAAAAAACTTAAATGACGTATTTTATTTAAATATAACTCTTGTAGAGTTTTTCAGATGTAAAATCATTAATTACGTTGTTGTAATCAACTTTTTTCGTCAAATCACTTATTATAACTAACTCATTTCACATTTGTTCCAACTATTATAGTGCTAATAGTCTAGTGTTTTTTTTCAAAAATATAGAGCCCTGAGAATTTGGAGGCCCTGGATGATGGCCCAGCTCGCCCCACCCCAAGGATGCCCCTGCATTGTATATGGATATGGTACAATTATATACGTTCCCATCAGATGATCATCTTAGGGTGATTCTTTTGTCGACGAATGCTCTTATTACACTCGTAGGGCCCATTTGGGCAACCATTTTACACAACAATATAACAGAATTTTAGTGTTTGGGGTCTACAGAAATTAGAGGCGTTTTATTTTATTTGTATTAATTAAAATAATTTATCTTTATTTTAAAAATTAATTGTTATTTATTTTACTATTTATTTGCATCAATAATAACTTAAATACATAATACTCCGACACATAATTTACACAACAATTTTAACAACATTATATATTACCAACAAAAGTACAATCACATACTACCAACAATTCATGAATCATATCTACTACAATATATGTTATTGTCTATCAAACGGACCCCAATATATGTTATTATCAAAATTATCTACCAAATGGACCCGTACTCTCTTGTCCAATTCTACAAGAAGCAATTTTGAGCTTAGGAATTCACATTTTCAAGTTCACAACATATGTGCATTCATAATCTCCAGGGACTAGGGCGGTTTAGACATACCAACCGAAAGAGACGCATGAATTTGGAAAGGCAAAACAGGGTTCGTGTGATCTGTCATCCACGTGGCATAAATTCATTGGTGGAAGTTTTTCCCAACGTGCATCCTCTCGCGTCGGAACCCCCACACCTTGCTGGTTAGGGTCTTCGGGGAGAGTTGCTAATCTGTGTATTGGTCTGGTCGAACAACAAGGGGCGCGCATACACAGAGAGATAAAACAGAGAGAAGGAAAAAAAAGAAGTGAAAAACTGAACATTAGTAGGCAAAATCTCAAACAACGGAAAGGAGGAACACGCACTCTCTATCTCTGGTATGAAGAATTTTCACTTTCAAAGTTTCAATTAACCTGCTTTGCTCCATTTTCATGTTCGCCATTCCCAAGCTCATTTCGACCGAATCTATTCGTCTCTTTTAATCCCGGTTAGGGTTTTTAGATTCTACGATGTAAATTTCCTATGTTGACTTTGGGGATGTCTCTTTGCAAATCTCATTTACCGCTTTTGTTTTTCTTTTGCGAATTTTGTGTATAGGGTTCAGAATTAATTGCTTCCCCATCTTGTTTTTCCTGTTTGGGGAGGGTTAGATTTGGTTAATATCGTTCCCCTTTAACTATTAAGCTTAGGTTAAATTATTTTCAATAACGTCTTCGTGGTTCTACGTTTTCTGGGTTTATTATGAATGCTTTACTTATATCAATTTTTCTACCATCTGAGCTTTTTTGGGTCATTGGGTTGAAATATGTAAGTGTGTCTTTTCTCTGATTGAACTTGGTCATTTTTCTTTTACTTTCATTGGAAATGTTTCTGGTCCTTCATGATTTTTCCTCTATCTGTATCTCTCACCTGTATTCATTTTTCTTCTTGAATTTGCCTTCTTGTTATTGTGGGGTGCATCATGAATGTATTTTAATCGGTCATAAGGTGTTTCCACTCTGGAAGCCCATCTCTACACTTGGATTCCTCCCCATCACTCACCTGTTTTCGGATTTGTGCATTTTGCATGTTACTGTGGGGTGCTTATTTTATTTAATATAGGCACTGTGCAATCAAGGTTATTCGATGACCAGACATTAGCCCTGAAACAGTCATGGCAGAGGGCACAGAAGTTGATGAGCATGTGGATTTTGACGAGGACAACTATATGGAAGAGATAGATGATGATGTTGGAGAACAGCTTGATGAAGATGGAGTAGATGATGCTGGCGAGGGAGATGTTGAAGACGAGCCTGTAGAGGAAGAGGATGATCTGAAAGCGGAGGCTGATGAAAAAGAGCAATCCCCTGGAGTGGATAGAAGACTGGTTGACATTGACCCTGTTGAAGATGAAGAAAAGCCTACTTCTTCTGCTAGTGAAGAAGACAAAGAGAAACATGCTGAATTACTTGTGATTCCTCCTAATGGTTCTGAAGTTTTCATTGGTGGACTTCCTAAAGATATTGTGGAAGAAGACTTAAAAGATCTTTGTGAACCCGTAGGCGAGATTTTTGAGGTCAGAATTGCAATACTTTATGTGTCGAATATTTAAATAAATATTTTGTTTCTTTGTGATTTCAATGAGTTTTGTGTTTTGAGTTGGTTTGCACTTTGCAGATAAGGATGATGAAAGATAGGGATACTGGTGAAAACAAAGGTTATGCCTTTGTAGCATTCAAATCAAAGGAGGTTGCACAAAAGGCCATTGAAGAATTACATAGTAAAGATTTTAAGGTAATTATGATCTTCTTTAGACTTGAAAGTAAGTCATTTTGATAAAATTTTTGGATGCTTGAAAAGTCTTGGTTTTGTATGTCAGTCGTCACCTTGTTTTTTGTTTCAAAACTATTTTGCCGTGTTTGTTTTAATGTGTATTGTTACTGCAGGGTAAAACCTTAAGGTGCTCACTCTCTGAAACTAAAAACAGATTATTCATCGGAAATGTTCCAAAGAGCTGGTCAGAGGATGAGTTTAGAAAAATCATTGAGGATGTTGGTCCTGGAGTTGAAACCATAGAGCTCATAAAGGTAGAGTTTTGAATTGGAAAACTTTGTTTTTCTTATTAAGAAGACAAATTGTTGAATCCATTGTCTTACCTATATTGTTGTCTACCGATGTTAAATACAGGATCCTCAAAGTCCAGGCCGAAATCGTGGTTTTGCTTTTATTTTGTATTACAACCATGCCTGTGCTGATTATTCAAGGCAGAAAATGTTGAATGCAAGTTTTAAGCTGGATGGAAATACCCCAACAGTGACCTGGGCTGATCCCAAAGGTACACCTGAACAGTCTGCTGCTGCTTCTCAGGTAAACTGCCAAAATGTTTGAATGGTCGAGGGCTTTGTATTTGTGGTGGCTCAAATGTAATAGCCTTTTATTTTTTATAGGGTTGTAGGATTCCTTAATTTTGTTGTTCGTTGTAATTATCTTGTTTTGCATTTTGTGTACATTATTAGCATTTATGGTATAAATTTTGAAGAAGAGTTGGGGAGCAAATTGAACCAGCATGGGAAAGTATATCACATTATGTGAAGTTTTTTGATTAATAACATGATCTTAGATCGGGGAACATATTTTTAAAAGAAATGCAAGATACTTGTGGAATGCATATTTCTCCCTCTCCCCCCTTAAATGTTTTCTTGTCATATATGGTCTTTGGATCTATAAATGTGACTATTGAACCAAATAAGATCCGATGACCATCAATGAAAGTTATTTTGGTGACTAGGAGTGGCATCATTGATAGTTATGGGCTTATTCTTCCATTGTAATCACATAAATTCACTTGCTGAAAGAGAGCAGGAGAGTGATGGAGGGAGGGAAGGTTTTTTTTTCTATATTTAATTGAGCATACAGTTCAAAAGGCTAACGGTAAGTTCATGTGAAATGGAGTGTTGGATTTTGACAGGCGTGGAATTTCTGTCTTTTCAGTTTTTGATACGATGCTGTCTAGATATAAGTCGGAGTCTAAAAAGTTATGTTGAGTTGCATCACTCAGATCATTGCATATTTTGTGTTCATTGAATGCCCACTTTCAACTATATGCTTGGAATTGTGAGCTACTAATGTTTTACATGGTTTTTTTTTTGTATAGCTACATAATTATAGCCAGTATAAGTTCATTTTTTCAATGAGATATTGCAGACTTTATCTGACTACTATATTGCTATACTCAATAACTCAAACATTCAACTTTCTGCGATGATGTGCAGAGCTTGATGCTGCCTTAGTCACTCTGCCTAGCCAAGTCTCTTATCTGGTGTCTAGAAATTACATTTTTTTGGTGCTTCATTAGAAATTATGGTCTGTGATGTCCATCAAATTGAGATTCTAACTTTGCAATTTTTTACGGAAAGGTCACTGGGAAAATGATTTTGATTGGATGGACTTCATATTGTTTGGAGGTGTCTCCATCGTCTGGAAGATGAAAATGATTTCAATAATTGCTGTTTGTCTGGAAATTAAAATCATGTTATATTCTTTTCTTTTCTTTTTGAGAAGATCATGTTACATTCTTGGATGAGAGTTTATAGACCATACCTTTGCTTAAGCTGATGTCTTGTGAGTTACTCTAAGTTAATTGGGGATTTAAAGTCGATAACACATACTTCTTCTCAAATTCCTAGGTGAAGGCTCTGTATGTGAAAAACATACCCGAAAACACTACGACCGATCAACTGAAAGAAATGTTCCTGCGCCATGGAGAAGTGACAAAAGTTGTAATGCCCCCTGGAAAAGCTGGCAAACGGGATTTCGGGTTCATCCATTATGCTGAAAGGTCTAGTGCATTGAAGGCTGTTAAAGATACTGAGAAATACGAAATTGATGGTAATTTTAACATCTATAGTTGAATTCTTAGAGTGAAATTTGACTGTACTTATTTCCAGGGTTTTTTAGTTAACCTCATCGATTGCAAAAATGAGTTGTGGTAATGAATGAAAGACATCAGAGAGCCTTGGAATTAGAAGTTTAACTCCCGTGGGGTTAGGCATGCCGTAGTTTGACAATTCAAGGGTATTTCATTTTTATTTTTTTATGAAGATGTGTTGCTCGCCTATTGTAGGATTAAAAGGAAAGTGATAGATATGCTATGGCTGTTACGTGATTTTTCTGTGTTTTTTTTTTGTTCACCCTAAAAAAAAACACCCTATCCATGCATCCGTTATAGACACCTGCAATTTCAACATACGAAGAATCTGTGGTTGTACTAACTTACTAGTTCGTTTGAATTTTTCATCCTTTCTTTTTTCAAAAAAAAAAAAAGAGTACAAATTTTGTTTTTTTTATAAGCATATTTATACATAGTTAAAAATAACAGTTGAACTATGATAAAAGTACAAAATTTGTTGTGATTCCTTGAACTTTAATTGTAGGCCAATTGTTGGAGGTTGTTCTAGCAAAGCCACAAACTGATAGAAAGTCGGATGGTGCTTATCCTCACAACACTGGACTGCATTCAAATCATCTTCCGCATTCAGGATATGGTGGTTTTGGGAATCCGTATGGCTCTGTGGGTGCTGGCTATGGTGTTACCCCTGGTTTTCAACAGGTACTTGAGTGCATTCTTATTAGTTTCCTGTTCTTTGATAGCCACTGAATTGCTCAACCTGATCATTTGAACCCGCATACATGAACAGCCAGTAATATATGGGAGGGGGCCAATGCCAACAGGAATGCAGATGGTGCCAATGGTCCTACCGGATGGTCGAATTGGTTATGTTCTGTAAGCATCCGATTTTTGAAGCTTTTTAATTTTTCTTGGAAAATCTTTGAATGATTTCCAACCATTTTTTTACTCTTTTGGGGCTTCTTCAGCCAGCAGCCTGGAATGCAGATGCCACAGCCTCGACCTCGAAGAGTTGACAGGAGCAATGGTCCGAATGGGCAGCCAGGACGAGCTGGAAGTAGTGGTAGTGACGATGGCAATCGTGGCAGAAGGTATCGGCCATACTAGTGTTGGAGGTGTAGAGACTTAATAGTTATTTTGGAAATCAACAGATGCAGTTGAGTACCACTAGAACAAAATGACCACACCCATCAACCTCGAAGCCCGCCGCCCCTTATGCCTTCATTTTCAACCATTTGTCACAGTTGCCCATAATTTAAGGTGGAGAAAAGTAGAGAGGCTGCTAGTGTTGAGACAGTAGATTATGTTGCGAGTCTAATGGCATGGAAGATGATCGACAGTCCGAGCAATTGTCTCTGCCATCATAAACTTTTTTTTTGTTTTTTTGATAGGAACATAAACTTATTTATTAACATTGTTTTCTTGGAACTAGAAGTTATAGAGCGCTAAGATCAGTATATCTATTGGCTTTGTGAGTTCTACTAACCACAGCTCTACACTGAGACTTGCAGTCTATTTTTCATGTAGATTATTATATCCTGGATTGAAAGTAGGATTTCTTTTGCTGGGTGTGATGCAGAGCTCTTCTTTCACGTATGTTTGTATGATTTCTTTTTCATTTTCTTTTCTAGCGCTATGAAAGAGTGGAGGGAACAAGACACTGTGCTTATACACTAGACTAGGCTGCGTTCAGATTTTTCTCAAATACGACTCTCATTTTATCAACAATCTACGTGAAAGTGTTGGATCTTAAGAGGGTCTAGATGTGTTTATGGTCAAAAACTATTTCATGGATTGTTGGAAAAGTCGGCGTATGAATTAGGGGTCTATGACATTACTCTTTGAAAATGTCAAAACACAAAACAACAACGAAACAAATGATCAATAGAAAGATCAACATGTTTTTCATTTGGACAAGAAAACGAGTTAATTATCAAAAGGAAACCCAAAACAAGGGTTTCAGGTTATCTGAACTTTTTTCTTATTCACCCAATCTCAGTAACAAGTCAGAGTATAAACACAATAATTTAGACCGAATAAGTGAAGAATTATCGTGGAAGAAACCCAAAACGTGAATTTGTACAAACCAACGACACCCTATTGAAATTGAAGCCTCAAATTCTTCATTTAGTATTGTGAGAGCATCTATTTTTATAGTTAAATTTATGGTTATTGTAGATGTCTAAATCTACAATCGTTGAACAGTCAATGTAATTTATCTTGGACCTTCTACATCGGGTCCTATGCAACAAAGCAAGGTTGAGGATGAGAGGCTTGGCCACCAATGTAGTACCTACCAAAGAACCTCTGACAATCAAGTCAGTAATTAGAAGTCGGGTAAAGCAAGTATGTAGGAGATGTAAAAGTGTGGGATGCCAATATGAGATGGAAGGTGAGAGATGAGAATGTTGGAGATCGGTTGAGAGCTGAAGACCGAGAATGTTGAATGCTTTTCGGTGTGTGAGTGAGTCGAAATGAACATCCTCTCCAAAGGAGGAGGGGGTTTTTATAGTGGTCTTGAGCGACCAAGGCTGACATGAATTACAAGGGTACAAGTTTGCAGGTGGTCATGGGGAGGTGGTTTCAGGCCATGGTCAGGTTTCAGGGCACGTGGTTGGTTAAGGAAGGGGCCGTACAAATGTCAAACAACTCAATGTCAAGTAGTGTCTGGTTCAGGGGTCATATTTGGTTTGTCGGGGTCAGGTTCAACAATGGTCTCAAACGACCGTTGCCTTTGGACTGCTTAATCAGGACAGGGAGATCGTGGTCCAGATGTACGATTAGCACAGAGTGGATTGCATGAATGCATGAGTATGATATGCAACAGAATTGAGTTGGATGTTTACTACCTTAGGCGGGCATGACCAACGCTAGTTAACCATTCACAAAGTTGATCGTCCTGGGCTTGGACGCCAGAGGGCGTTGGGCTCCCGTGGACTTGTTCGACTTGAGGTATGTTTTGGTCTTGTTGACCGACACATTGCGTGTTGACTTACTTCTTGTCCAACCATGTTGATTGGATTATGTGTTGTCGTGTTGACCAACAAGTGGATCAAGATGATTTTTGATCACGAGGGTTATTTGTTAGGGTCTAGCTTACATGCTTACAAGTCTATACATATGGGTCACGTGCCAACTCAGGCAAGTGGTGTTGATATTTTCTTTAGTATGCCTTGTAGTTACACGTTAGTTCAAGTGTGGTGTTGTATTATGGTTATATTTATCTCTTTAGTGGGTAATTAGTTATCTTATCATGTTAGTAGTTAATTTCAATTAGTGGGAGGCTAGGAGGTGGGTGCAGTTATTGCACAATCTTATGGTTACTAAGAAGGTGGAGTAGTTACTAGTAAAAAACGTATATATGTTGTGTTTTGGAATAAAGAGATTATCAAGTAAAAACCAGTTTGATCTTTGTTCTTAGGAGGTTTGGTTGCCCTCGAAGCTAACCATTTACCATTTATTGTTTCAACCATTGGCAAACACAAGCAATATTCCATCAAAAGGGATCTAAATTCCCTAGATAAGCCTGTCACTCGATCAATGTCGCAAGCACGTAACATTATTCCTTTCATTAACCCTTGCACAACTCTAGATCTTACTAATGAAAAAAAAATGCTCAAAAACATAAACCAATAAATAATCGTGATGAATGGATTACATGCCTTATCTTATGTCTCTTCTTTGTGATAGGAATAGTATACTTAAGGCCATTATTTTATGTAATATTCAAACTCGATTTATTTATTTGAATAAAATATATTTAGCATTCAAAATGAGAAGACATATTGGCGTCAATATCTTTTATTCTATATGGTATATGAATTGGTGTCTAACTCGATTTATTTATTTGAATAAAATATATTTAGCATTCAAAATGAGAAGACATATTGGCATCGGTGTCTAAGCTTACACACGGAAGATCAATTCATAAGTTCCTATCGAATATAAGTAAGCGATCACAGCTAAGACGGAATTGGACAAACCATCGGCTTGGCTGTGGTATAGTATTTCAGTATACCTATCTTGGTTACGGAGAGCGGCAAAGCTTGAACTTACTATACTAGTACACTTGCAGTGTATTGATCAGGACTACTTGTGAGTCAATTTTCCCGGTCTGACTATATGAAAAATTGTACACTCACACAGACATGATAGAATTGTTCATATTCTTAATTTATTAAAGATTATTAGTACATGTGCATTTAATGTACGAGACTTTGATTTACTAAAGGGTGAGGTCTTTTTGCACAGGCCAACAAACACCAAGTGAGTTGGGTCACCGCATTAATTGTACGATTAAAAATAATCTGTTAATAAAATTCAGGTTTAATTATGGATTGATGATACCCTCTTGAGAATGCTTATAGGATTTGAAATTGTGTCAAAACCTTGCAGGTGGATTTTAATTAATCCGACACATTCGAATAAGTTAAGCGGTAAGTTCAAGGAAATATTTAAAGATGTCAATTAAATATTATATGTCAGTGACATATTTAATTGATGGGTATCTGTAACTTAACGTGAGTAATTTTATGAACAAGTATAGCGAAAGGCTCAGATTTAATTTGAGATAAAACGGGGAGTGCAATTATAATATTTTAGTGGAATATATTGTAATTTATGAATTATAATTATGTCCATGGGTTTGGGCTGATAATTAAATTCATAGGAAGCCCATGTTTTATTTTTCCTAGTTGGTCCCCACTGTAGCCCAGAAGCCCAATACTAGAAGATACAAGAAAATCAAAACGGACCGAAATTAGGAGAGGGAGAGGCTTAGGGGCCAGCCCACCTAGGGAGAAAACCCTAGGTGTGGCCGACCCTATAAATACACACATAGTGTGTGTTTTGTTAACACAAGTTTTGAGACACCAGTTGGCCTCTCTACTCTCTAATCGTTTCCACTAGTTTTGGTTTGTGTTTTTCAGGTTCTTGGAGAAAAGAGACCACCCTCTCAATCCAAGTTTGGAAATTGGTGCATACGGTGGAAGATCCGCAGGTTTGAGCTTAGTATCAAACTCGTTAACTTCATCCTTCGTTCCTGATTATTAGATATCAAATCAGAGAGATCTCAAGGTATATAATCTTCTTGCAATTAATTGATATATGGTTTGTGCTATGGTGATTAGTATTTGATAAGAAATTTTTGAACTTATCTAACTATCGTTTATGTCTATGAGATTCTTATACGATTCCGCTAGTTGTATGTTTCCAACACTCTGTTCATTGCAAAATAACCTACTAGTTTTAACGGGAGTAGGGGTCTTCTTGGTATAAATGGGAGGAATAGCTCAGAGTGGACACTTAGACACGTATTCAGGACTCTTACCTTTCTCCATATACCAATCAAAAAATGAAATTTACACATACTTTTGTAGCTTGTACCGATCAAACATCAATTTGCAAAAACCACACCACTTCAAGTTTCTATTAGCAAACACTTTTCTTTGTCTTTTCTTGCGGAAAATTTGCTAGGCTAGTGAAGTGACAGACAATGTGAAAGTTGGGACCAAAAATAAATAAGGAAAGATCCAATTAAATTGTATAAGCTGTATCTTTCTTGCCAGTTGCCACCCCCCACCCACATGGTTGTATAAATCTCTACTGTTTTGCTATTCAAGCTTTGAATTGCATGTGTTCTTCCACAGAATGGGCCAGCAGAATTACTCATTCAACAGTATATATCGTCAAAAACAATTATTATGGTGTGCTTTAAATGATATTGTCACGGTGAATCTCTTTTAGGCCAACTAGAATGTACTCGAAAAGTCATGAAATCGATTCACACTGGGAGCAATATTCTTATGACTATGTATCAGGTTTTGACCCAACTTATCCTATCAGTTGACAAATTTCTATGTGCGTGAGTCTGATAACATAAGTTTAGGATCATATCGATGTTCAAATGACAAATTTGTATCATGTCGGTTAAAAAAATGAAACGGAAGCACATGCGCTGGCGTAAGGGGTTGGATTTGAACCCCCAACCATCACCAAAAATAATCACTTTGGTCTTTTTCATTCTTTCATTACACGTCTCCAATCTACTAACTAATAACTGAATAATATTTGCATTATATATATATATATATTGAAATATTACAGACCAGAAATAATCTCCACTTCAGGAATATTACATTTTTTTCTCCCATTAAATATGGTATGGGCAAAAAAAAAAGAAGAAATTATAAAGTAAAAACTAAAAAAAAAAGACAAATTAAGAAATTAACACCATCGTCTACGTGGATCAGGGCGTGCGTTATCAAACCATTATTCAAATCTTATGACGTAAGCACCTTGACTGGGTATTTATCTATCGAATCAACCCATGGGTTGCCACGTGTCTCACCAACAGGAATCTTCCTCAGAGCTCTCCAAACAGCACTGTTACACTTGAAACCCGACCCGAAAGCAATCTGCCAAACCCGGTCCCCACCCGAGATCCGACCCTTAGCCTCAGTATAAGCCAACTCGTACCACAGAGAGCTACTAGACGTGTTCCCGAATCGGTGAAGCGTCATTCTAGACGGCTCCATGTGCCACTCACTGAGTTGCATATTCTTCTGTAACTCGTCCAAAACCGCTCTCCCACCAGCGTGTATACAAAAATGCTCAAACGCCAGTTTAAAATCAGGTATATACGGCTTTACCCTAGCCTTCATCACCTTCCTTCGAACAAGCGTTAAAAAGAACATAATCTGCTCCGTCAATGGCAGCACAAGTGGGCCCAAGGTGGTAATATTGGTCTTCAACGCATCTCCGGCCACGGCCATGAGTTCACGAGCCAATGATACCCCAACTGTACCCTTATCATCCTCTCTTTGATACACACACTGATAGTTTTTATCATCTGCCCCTTTATGGGTTCGAACCGTATGAACCAATTCGTACTTGGCTCGAACCCGGTCTCGAGACTTGTTCGACAAAAGAACCGCGGCTCCACCCATCCGGAATATACAATTACACAGCAACATAGACCGGTCATTCCCAAAATACCAATTTAGAGTAATGTTTTCTGTGCTTACTACTACTGCGTAGGTATTGGGGTTTGCTCGAAGAAGGTCTTTAGCGAGATCGATCGAGATCAGGCCGGCACTGCAGCCCATTCCGCCGAGATTGTAACTCTTGATGTCGGTTCGAAGCTTGTAGTGGTTCACTATCATGGACGACAAAGACGGCGTCGGATTGAACAAGCTGCAGTTGACAATCAGGATTCCGACGTCGTTTGGTTTCAAACCGGTTTTCTCGAAAAGTGAGTCGAGTGCGCCAAACATCACGGCTTCGGCTTCGGCGCGCGCCTCCTTCATGTTCAGATTCGGCGGTGAGGATGTTATTCCTCTGGATAAGTAAGTTTCGTCTCCTAAACCGGACCGGCTCGCTACACGGCGTTGGAATTGTAGCGTCTCGTCTTCAAACGCGCCGCTCTCTTCAGACATCTTTAGGAACGAGTCGACCGACATTTTACGCTCTTCTTCCGGTTTGTAACACGCGAAGTCGACGAGGTAGACCGGTCTGGTCCGCTTGGACCAGTACAGAACCAGAAGAAAGAGTAAGACCGTTGACCCGAGTAGTCTGGAAGTGGCATCAATGTCGTCAAGTTGAACGGTTTGACTATTCCACAACTCATAAACCCGGTCCATATTTAAACCAGTGAATTGAACCATTATGGCCATGGAGAGAGGTACAGTGATGAGGAACAAGAGTATGGTAGCAGGATTATAAGAGTACCCATAACCCAATTTCACGTACTTGAGTTTCACCGACTGGAGGAAATCCGGCAACCGTTGACGGATTTTGATTACGGCGGAGGAAGAGTCCTTATAGGCCATCTCCGCCGTTAATCTCTCCTTATCCATTTCAATACTCTCCATAATTGTCCACAAGAAATCTCTTTTTTTTTGGGTGTTTGAAAAGTTTGCTGGAAGGAATACAAATAACAAGATTGGTGGGCACGTATTGTTGAATTTATAAACAAAAAGTGTATAAGAAGCTGAACTAAATCATCCTACCAAGGGAGATGGCAAATGGAAAATTTAAAGCGAAGACCCACACGTCTAAAACAGGTGGGTTGGGTATGGAGAGATGTGAAGTTGAAGAATGGAGGAGGAGGAGGAGGAGAAGGGGGGATTATATAAAAGTTGGTATATGTTTGTGCTGGAAAAATGTCGAATGGAAATGGTGTTGAATTGAATTAATTGTGAGTAGTTTCAAGAAAGGGTAGATAGTTCAACCACCATTGAGAATTAAAGAGCGGAGTAACATCATAGGTATACGCGTAGGAAGAAAATATACAAAGTAATAGTATTAATTAATAAGGCCAAAAAAATATTAATTTTTATTAACTCAAATATATAGGACCCAATATGAGAATGCAAGGTTGCTTTCAAGTAAATAGTACTCTTTGAAGTGTACATGTACTACCTATGTAATATGTTAGGAATCCACATGGAAAATATATGAGGATCTCACTTGGTTTATAGGACAAGTCCTCCCCACTCAATTAATAAGACATTTTTCTTGGGCCTAAACATCATTAATCGAGATAGCTCAAGAAAAAATAAAGTCATGCAGGTTTGATGTGTTCACCGAAATTGATAAACCTAAAACAAACAATATTGTTAGTGTGAGTGGATTAAGGGGCGGCCCTGGGCCTGGACGAGCTGGGCCGCCACCTAGGGCCCCCAATTTTTTAGGGCCCCAAATTTTAAAATTTTTTAGTTATAGGATAATTTATTTTAAAACTAATCACAACCTACTTTAAAGCCCACAAATATCACTTACAAAGCCCAAAAAGAATTGAGAGTTAAAACAAACTAATAAAAGTGAGGGGCCCAACCCAATTAGAAAGTAAGAAAGACCACTTAAGGTTTTAGACTCTTAGAAGTTAGACCAACCCATAAAGAAATTAAGAAAAAAAAAACAAAAGCCTCTTCAAAAATCAAAAGACTTTTTAAAGTGTGACTCTTTTTATGATATTGATGGAAGAGATTTAGCTTTAGAATCAAAAGTTTTGTGTAACATTTTATCTAAAGAAATAAAAAAGCCTATTGAAATACTAAATCATTTGCAAACAATGGATGGTGGTTTTCTAAATGCATGGATTGCATATAGAATACTGTTGACTATTCTAGTAACGATAGCCTTCGCAGAGAGAAATTTTTCAAAGTTAAAGTTGATAAAATCATATATTCGGTCCACCATGTCACAAGAAAGGTTAAATGAGTTAGCTTTGTTGTATATTGAAAGTGATTTGGCGAAAAAAGTTGATGTATTAAAGTAATTCATGATTTTGCATCTCAAAATACTAGAAGAGTCATATTTAAGTAATGTTTTTTAGAGTTAAACTTTTAAGAATTATATGATAATAACGAAAAAAAAATTAAGGGCCCCTTTTTAGAGTTTGCCCAAGGCCCCCGTAAACTCAGGCACTCCACTAAGTGGATTGGGTCTGATGTGTTCATAGAAACTGATAAATCTAAAACAGACAATATTGTTAGTGTAAATGGACTGAGATTTAAGCTAAAACAGACAATATTGTTAGTATGAGTGGACTGGGATTTAAGTCTGACATAACTCAAGCCATAAGTGTGGAGGGGTGTTGGAAATCACATATCAAAAAAATGTGAGGATGTCATTTGATTTATAAGGACAATCACTCATCACTCTATTAATAAGTGTGAGGGAGTGTTGAGAATCACATATCAAAAAGATGTGAGGATGTCATTTGGTTTATAAGGACAAACCCTCATCACTCTATTAACAAAGCCTTTTCCTTGATCCTAAGTATCATTAGAAAAACAAAATCGTGCGAAATCGATATATTCGTGGGAACTGATAAATCTGTGAGTGGGGTGACATTTATAACATAATAGGAGTCCAAATGGGTTGAACGTTGATGCCAAGTCAAACAACCGTTCAACATAAAAGACGTTTCTACAGTACTTTTACGTTTTTTTTTATCAAATTTCATTTTTGGGTTGTTCACGTGCATGAATGAATTATGAACCCATGCGGGGTGGTCGGCTTTATTTCATTTGGGTAGAAGACAAAGTCATGAATACACACGTTTGAAGAGTACTGGATGGTGGGTGTAGGTGACTAGCCATTATATATATATATATATATATATATATATATATATATCCGGCAAGCCCAGAACTAATCCTCTGAGATACGATCGGGCACCAAAGATTGGGATCTCTCCCAATAAGGTTTTCTGCATCCATAAAGACTCGAACTCAAGACTTTGTTTAAGCGACTAGAGCTCCTTATCACTCAGGTCAACCTTCGTTGATATTAAATGAAGATATATGTGGTCAAACAATGGAAGCGGATAACCTGTCAAAAAAGTCCTCCATTGGGGGTATATTTGGCTTGTTTTAAACTACATTTGCAACGTATGGGTCGAATAAATCTTTGAAAGGAAACATATTTTAAGTGTAGGTGAGTGGACAGAACAACCAAATTTTGTTGCAAGAAATACAAATTCATAGGGTAGAAGCATTTTATTTGACTTTTTTTTTTTTGTTTACAAGCGGGGATTATGACCATTGACTAATACAAACGTAATTAGAGAGTGAAGATGAGTGATTAAACCCATATATAGTTTCTTTAAATAATAGTATGATTATCAAATGACTTACTATTAACATTAACAAATTAAAGTGGATGTGTGTATAGCCGGCGATTAGTATACGATTATAAATACCAACAAGAGTTGACTTAGTTGACAATCGGTTAGATTAGACATATGTGTGCACAATATTCGATTCCTACCACAAACATAATTCTCTATGGTATTTAAAAAAAAAAAAAAAGAGTATACGATTATGAATTTGGATTTGATTTTGAAAAGACAACACAAAATTTGAAGAATTTGCTTAACTAATACAAAGAGTCCCACGAATTTAAAGGAACAGGAGGGGCTCCAATTCTCTAACCAAACTCACGTTAAATCATGATTTATTTTTTTTACAATGACATACTAGAAGTTAGGAATTAGTGTTCAAGGTTTAAATTTTAAGGTTTAGGACTTAATTTTTAGTTTTTAGGTTTTTTAGAGTATAAGATTTAGGATTTATGGTTTAAAATTTAGTATTTAGAATTATTTTTTTCAAAATATATTATATTAATTATAACATTATGAACACCAAAAATACTCAATCACATGTTTCAATTCATGATTTAATATGAGTTTTAGTAGAGAATTGGACCTCACCTATCCCGAATTGAAAGTAGTTGGCTGTTCGGAAATTTTCAGTTTTTAGTAAGGAAGAACTCATTCAATGCACCAGTTGAGAGTTGAGAGTTGAGAGTTGAGATTATCAAGTCCATTTACGACCATGCATATTTGTGCCTAACAAGTATGAGTTGGAAACCAAGTACGTAATGCAATTCAAGTAGAGCTCTTAAATTGGGACTTACCTTATTCAACCTGATTGAATAGGTGGACCACCGGGTTGAGATACCCGGTGTTTATTGGGCTGGCCCTATACTAATTTTATCGATTCAGACAAGACTCGGGCCGAAACGATTTTTATGAAACCGGCCTGATAGGATTCGAGGGAGGATCAGTGTACTTAGCACTAATAATGTGCAGTATTTAGTATCACGAACCTAACATATTTTTTTATTCAAAATAAAAAATAAAATTCAACATGAAAAATGCACATCAATTTTAATTTGTTTGATACAACCTCAAAAGTCAAAACAGATCCGAAATCAATTACCCAATAATGCATAACAGGGTTATTGTTGGATAGAGACTTATCTGTTAACATGCAGTCGGACCCGGCCTGGACCGATAACCCGGGACCCTATGTAGACGTCTATTGGAGTTGCCCTTACTATGTTCATCAACCACAAATCAGTCTTTTATACAGGACAAAAGTGGTAGGGCAACTTGTTTCGCGTCAGATGCTAAAATTAGAAAAATAGACCCACTTGATTTGCAGGAGTTAGGACCATCCACCAGCAGAGTTCACAAAAATTTGTTGTGAGAACGAAGGATCGGCATGGTAACATCAATGTTTCTTCATTGTAGCAACTAACCAGAAACTGAACAATTAAAGATCAAATGGGACGGGACGACTGGATCATTTGCTGTCACCATTTTTAATGTTTTGGTGGCTGCAGATCCTTTAATTAAAATGAGTTGTTTGTTGCTTCAATAATTAAGGATCCACTAACCAACCAATTTACTGTTGGTGTTGGAGCATGTGTGCCTCTTCCTTTCCACATTCCCCATTAAATCAACAAACCATTTGGATATTAAACCCAACAATGGGTCAAATTCATCCTCCATTTTTATGTCTGCTGTGCCTGATAAACAAAATCTCTCTCTTTATTTATTCATAAGAAGAATGATTTATCCCATTGGAAGGGGGAATCAGGGACCAAATCTATAAGTTACCTGAACTTAATCTCGGCAAAAAAAAACAATGGATTCGGCTCAAGAACTGTAGAAGGTACTAAAATAGGTCAACTCAAAAGGGGAGAATGGGAAATGTAACCATGTCCATACTATGAAGGCTTGAATTTCTTCCTTCTCGCATCGCCATGAGCTTACTTCAAGCTAGGCCAACCGACTTTTATATATTATACAATCTTCAGATTCACATGCCCACTGGACCACAGTGAAAAGGAGGAACTAAGTAAAGAAATAGTACAAATGGGACAGCTTCTATTATGACGATGGCTACAAGAAGGCAAAGATAGAGAGAATCACCTCTATTCTTCACGTTTTTCTTCTGATTTCCAGACAATATCTTTTAGTCCTGATGAAAAACTCTGGTAGAACTGCCACATGTTCAAACAAATGGGATACCAAAAGCATTAGTGTTAAACTTTGAAGGGAAAGAGCGAGGTTTCTAGCGGTTCTTTGCTTAAATGGATTATCAAAATATAAATATAAAGGATATTCTACAGTGTTTGTGTGTGTGTGTCAGAAGAGATTCTCCAGAGTTTCTCGTAAGTAAAGTGAGATTGGGTGTGCCTGAGTGGTTGGGGTTGTCAAGGCAGACTTGCATTATGTGAAATATACTTCCCTTAAATGGTAACCATCACGACTAAAACACTTGGTTTACTTTAATTCCGGCATTTTCCCCAACAATCAAATGAAGAAAAATGAGAGTTTGTTGACATGCCTTGTGGAACTCCAGTGTGTCACCACCTGTTTTTCGGAGCTCTACCATGTGTATGGAGGGAGCCACCTCAAACACCTGGAGCAGGAAAAACAATCACATAATTGCTCAAGGATCTTAAATGATGTACCATATAAGAAAATAATAGCAGATATCCAATCATTTCAAACAAATAGGCACCGGTCTAGACTAAGCAGGCTCCCTATGATTCAACATGTTAAGAGTATAAGGTTATGTCCATTCAACACAACAGACCAAATAAACCTAGCTAAAGGTATCAAGATAAGAAGGGTCTGTCTTGCCAACCCAAATTGACATGATTAAGGCAATGTTGCATTCACTCCATAGTTTGTGTAACAGAGGACCTGTGGCTTCAAAGTTGTCACCGTGGCCCAGTAAATTGAATTCCTGAATATTGTCCATGAGTTGAGAAAAGACCCAATGAATTCAAGTATGGCTTGATAACCACGTGCCATCATATGTCAGTAGTTTAAGATATAAGACGCCCCTTGCCATTTAAATTACATTCATCTTAAATTCCATGTAAGATTAAGGATCATACCAAATTTCTGGTTCAATGAAAGACACACACTGGTCTCACATCCTTTACGTTGCAGTAAAATGGGGATTATCATCCTTTCTGGTTCAGTGTGTCACCCACTAATAGCTAGTCTAATAAATATTGCTGTCTCCAAAAATCACACAATATATGTATATCATCATTTACCACTTCAAACTCACGAGGATTGTGATACCTTAATCCTAGGGTCTGAAAAAGGTATCCCAACGGTGAGTTGGATGAGACCAGAAATAAATAAACCAGGTATTATTCTTGATAGCATAAAAATGAAATTATATATATATTCTTTTAATTCCATTGAAAATAAACTCAAGTGATCCTATATCCACCATGGGTTAATGCATTTACCTCGGTTGCCACAGCAAGCTGACCCTTCCTCCCAGTTTTGTCGCCTTTCAGTTTCATCTGCAGTATTTTAGAAACAACAAGCCATACAAATTGAAATGACCAACTTTCAGGCATGAGAACTGCCAGTTTAGAACATTGGTAAGAAGTAGGCCATAACTCAAATCAAGAAAAGTAATATGAGCAACATGAAAGAAAGATAAAATCATTACTTTGTAGTTGCGCTTGCACACATTAAAGCCCAGAGGCTTCGCAGTTTCCTCAATCCTGGACATGATTTCATTTGCCGGACATTGAGAAGTAAAACGTGTTTCTCGCTTCACAAGGCCCTAAAGTGTGACATTGAGATTCAAGAATATCCAAACAGGAGATATATTAGACAGCAATAGCATTATTTTACACTAGGTCAAAAGTATTACAAAGCAAATTACTTGTTTAACTATTTGATTACTATATCGAAATGGTTTAGCAACAGGCCGGATAAACTAGGAACCCAAGAAGCATAAGCCCTTTTTTCTTTCGAGAGATCATGGGGTCATGTTATTAGTTATTAATTTTTTGAGAGGGGGAATTGAACCTTGCACCTCGTGCAAGGGATTATAAGGAGCAGGCCAACATGCATGAATTTGATTAAAAAATATCAAACTATCATTCTATCAATCACTCTGTATTGTAATGACACACAAAGTCTTTTTCAATGTTGAAAAATGATGTGATAACTGATAATTCATTTGTATAGAACGTAAATTACAAAACTGGAACAATCAGGATTAAAAAAAGAAGCAAAAAACATCAGAAAACACGATAAAAATGAGACATACTTCTTGCTTCTCAAATAAATTGTCCAGACTGAATCCTTTTGACCTAGAAATAAGCTCAAATGCATTCATGGCTACTGGTTTTTCTTTCCTTTCCGTGACAAGATATTCCTGTAAGATCAACAAAGACATGATGGAGCAAATAAAATTGTTCTCACATTACATTCCTGTATTAAGTAAACAATGCTGCAAAGTTACAATTGCATGGGACAATCCAAAACTATAATTCCCAATGTCAAATTCAACATATTAGCAACGGTTAAGAGATACCGTTGAAGCCCCATACAAGAAATGTCACTTGTAGATTATTCAAAATGATATTCTTGGCAAAGGGAAATATATCCGACAAGTTTTTAATATGACTGACCTTCGAGTCATTGAAAACAGCATCTACATCATCAAGATTTACATCCTCTTCCTGCTCAAAACGTGGTGGCTTGTAACCTTTCGTGAACCATTCATCTACCAATATTTCAGGAATAGTTATCCGCTGCAGAAAAAGCAACCACGATTTCAACAACAAAAGGAATGCAGTTTTCGGTAATTGCAGCAATTCAAATTTTTCTATATGCATATGCTCATCTGATCACACTTCGATGATGAATGCAGAATCATATAAGAAATAAAAGCTTTAACAGGAAAGGATGGCTCACAGTAAGAGGGTTTGGGTCCAGGATCCGCTTTATCAAATTCTTTGAACCAGCCGAAAACCATGATGGACAAGAGAATTCAGCTCTGCAGATCTGAACATTGTTTTGACATACTTGATATGATATTCATTGTCAAGCCAAAAGGAAACAAAAATAATGATACTTACTTTTCTATACAAAGCCATGAGATTTGCTTCTTCAAAAGGCAAGTACCCAGCCATAAGTACAAAGAGAATGACCCCACAAGACCAAATATCAGAAGACGTACCATCATAACCTTTATCAGTGAGCACCTGAAAAGAAAATGTCATGTGCACAGAAAACACATATAGTTGAATAATTCTATCCAATCTCCATGGCTTTACCTCAGGAGCAACATAATTTGGGGTTCCACAGGCAGTATGAAGAAGCCCATCCTCCTATAATGACAAGAACACTACTGTGTCAACATTTATTGCATACAATTCCAAAAGTTTCTTCGTATTTCCTTTGAATAGGAAACATAGTTCATACTTCAATAACAGGGAGGTAGCCTGATATTCATGTGGTACATACCGTATAATATTGGAAAAAAGGCAAGACATATTAGTTCAGATAACATCTACAACTAACACGAAATTAGAAGGGTTTTCCTTAATTAGCCATTGAGGATTGAGCCAAAGAAACCCATACCAATTAAGTAAAATACCCTATAAATACTTGGGAAATTTAACAAGACCCTGAACAATAAAAAGAAAGACTCTAATAGATTGTCCCTGCACCGACAAGAAATACCCCTCTTTACACAGTGGTGATATGCTTCAATAGTTCAATGTCATTCCATACATCTTGCTATGATGACCTATATTGGTTATGAGATATACAAACTTGACCGAGTAAAAGATGATTTAGCAGAGAAAAATATGGGAAGATGCAAGATACAGAAAAATGCTTTTGAAACAGGGAATGGAAAAAATTCAAACCATGCTAGAAATGGAACAGGCAGAGTAACAGAACATAGTCCTACTGAAATTTCCTTTCAAGGACGGGACCACATTTTGTTCTACATTTACTGTCTTAGTCATAACCAACTTGTTTTACGGCATATAATGGAAACATGGATGTGCTAAAAAAACCCTCTAAAAAGTAACACACCATTTGGTTATGCGTTCACTGTTTAACGGGTAAGTAAAGTTGTAGAGAATATTTACCACTTTAAAGAATTCTATTTCATTACTACCAGAATACAGTTTCTTTAAATCATACTGCCCCAGCAAAGCTATAATCATACAATATGAACTTTAAGGATTCTGGCAATTAATAATAATACTTACCCGTACTTGCTTTGACAATGCACTCAATCCAAAATCTGAAACTTTAAGAACCCCATATGAGTCAAGAAGAAGGTTCTCAGGCTGCAAAAAGTATATTTGCAAATGAAAGATAAATTAGGTTCCCCATTGCATAAGTCACCCAGTGGTCCAATTCATTCGTGGACAAATCCGTCAAGTCATGGACACTTCAAAAGAATTCGTCAAACCTTCAAATCTCTATGGTAAACGCCTCTACTGTGGCAATAATCCACAGCATTTATAAGCTGCTGGAAATATCTCCTGGCTTCATCTTCTCTCAATCTCCCACGTTTGGCCTAAGATCAAAGACAAAATATGAAACTTTTGCATACAGCTCTGAATGCTGTTAAACAGACATATTTGAACACATCAACAAGTACTGTGGGTTACTGAATCATATGAGCTCAAAATATATCTTACAATTTTGTCAAATAGCTCGCCTCCGTCCACAAATTCAAGAACAATGTAGATCTTTCTCTTGCTTGCCAGAACCTGTGCAGCATATAAACCAAATAGGTTCTCAAACATAATAATAAGGTGACAAAAAGGGTGCATAGTATATTAATGGGCTGATGTGGATAATTTCATTTATGATTACAGACATGAATTTTTCTTCTTCTTTTTTAAAAATTTTGATGGACCACAATTTCTTAAAAAAACAAAAGAGACCAGCTAAATAACGTTGGACGTATCTGATAGACGTGCCAAAAGAATTAGTAATTAAGAAAGAAAAAAAAAACCCACACACTATCTAAAAATACGAGAAATAAGTGTAACCACGATTTCTGAGAGATACTCAGTGTTTGCTAATGATATTGCAGACTGAAGTTTGTAACTGCGGCCGCATGATTTTCTACTCTAAATGTACTAAATCTATGCATATGACGAAGGCTTTCTATTATTATGCACAAAAAAAGGAAAAGAAGGCTCCAGGAAAAGTCCCTCACAACTTGATTAGATGACAACTTGAGTCGAAGCATTAAAATGTAGGCAGTGAGCGTAAGTATATATTGATTGATACTTCACCGTTACAGTATTATTAGAAGTTTAAAATTCCCTTTTACAGCATGGACAGAGCTAATAGTGTTCAGTTCATTTAACATGACATAGAAATACAGACTGAATAGCCAATATCAGTGATTACAAGGTCATATTATAATTACTGTAGAACACCGTGCCTGGACTGTGCCTGGGCCTTATAATTCACTATGCCGTTTTCAGAAAGTAAATGATACCTCGATAATTTTGATGACGTTCGGATGTTTAATCAGCTTCATGGTTGAGATTTCCCTCTTAATCTGCCGTCATAGAAACATTAATCGGCGTCATAATCAAAATCCTTTCTCCCAATCTATATCAACACTAATATAAATCCTTCAAAATGTTAACAAGAACATTAAAAAAGGTAGATATGGATACGCAGCATACGCTCCTCAATTGATAAATAACTGCACCTATACTCTACAGTTCTATACAAATTTAAACCGTTTTTAATCTGATATCAAAGTCATTGGAAATATTCAAAAAAGCCACAAATCGAATCAGAAACGCAAGAATTGAACTATATACGAGTGGAATCCACCGACAATATCCAAGTCCAACATGATATATTCTCATTAGATATAGACCAGACAGAAAATCAGCTCAAAACAACTCGTCCGATTGCTAAAAACTAAATCAATCCTGGATTATTGCCAGGTTCTTAATTGTGATCTGAACCTCGTACATGCATTTATACGAAAAAGTAGAGTTTTATGTAAAGCCGTATCAATACCTGCTCGACCATCTTGTGGCGGAGGACCTGATCACGATCGAGGATTTTAATGGCAACGCAATCGCCAGTCTCGACATTCTTGGCAAACTTGACCTTAGCAAAGCTACCCTCACCAATGGTTTTCCCAATCTCGTATTTCCCTACGCGTGTCCTCACTGGTGGCACCTTCGCGCTCATTCTCTCGCCTTCTTCGTCCTCCGATCAACAGAATAATTCGTATGTCCTCACCGATACCCCTGCTCGAGAAAATGAGAAGGAGGGAAGAGAGGCATTTCATTTTCAAGGGAGGGGGACGAAACCGCGGCGTTTCCGTTTATGCCCTTGTTGGTAATTTTCCTTTCTAAGTACGGATAGAATGAATTTCTGTAGAGATTCTCTTAACCGAATTGACCAACTACTCCCTACTCAAAAGAGCAATTTACTCCGGTATTCACACGGCAATACGCACAAGAGAGGGTCATTATGTAATTGCACATAACGTCCCGGCCATTTTGAAAATCATTTATAAGACATGTGGGGACGCAAGGTGGGGGCATGTCTTTAATAATTGAGAAACCTCCAGAAGACATTCATGACAACTTGGTTGAGTCGACGACTTCCGTGCAAATTTAATTCTTTCTACTAATCTAAATCTAATCATTCAAAAATCACGATTGACGGTTTTGTCAGATGCGCGCAGCCGCAGCTTATGAAGATTATCCCTCCTTTATTTTCTTTTTCTTTTTTTTTCCCCTCCATTTTTCTTTGTATCTTATCCTCTACTTATAGGTTGAGGAAAAAAATTGATTTCGGATCCGATAATAATACATATTTACGAAATATTTACATTTTCGGACGCTAACCCGAATTATATTTCGGACACACTTAATTGATCAAACTAGAATTGATTTACATCCCGAACAATAATCTAATTCGGGTTAGGATTCAGACAAATGAACTGAATAAAATTTTTGTGTTTGTACTTGGATCGATTTTAAACCAGATAAAAATTTTGTGTTTGGACATAGAATTTACGTTCAAATTTAATTTAATTTAGGTAAGAAAAACTTGATAATTCGAACAGAGTTTTAACACCCTGATGAGAATCCCACATCGGAAGATGGTGGGTTTGGAGTCTAGCTTATAAGGGAGGACAAACCTCCTATTGTCAACCTGGGTTTTCAATAGAGAGTTAGGCCCAAACTTGTGATGCTAGACTTGGGCCCCCATCCCGTGTGGCGGGTATTCATCATTGGTGCTTTCATTGAGAGCGCACGTGCAGGCCCATGGGCGCACTATCGTAGGCGGGCCTATCCCAGAGCTCATTCCTTTGTGGAGTTGGGTTAGCAGACAGTGGGCCGTGTCCATTGTGGGCGGGTTGGAAAAGAGAAAAAAGACCGTTAAAAAAAAGAGAAAGAAAAATGCCGTTAAAAGTAACTGGGAAAGCCCGGGCCTATCCCAGAGCCCGTTCCTTTGTGGAGTTGGGTTAGCAGACAGTGGGCCGTGTCCATTGTGGGCGGGTTGGAAAAGAGAAAAAAGGCCGTTAAAAAAAAGAGAAAGAAAAATGCCGTTAAAAGTAACTGGGAAAGCCCTAGATCCACTGGACCTGGCAAGGCTATGTGACCCTGGCTCGCAAAGCTTGGGGCGGTAAGTGAGTCGTATGCCGAAATGGTACAGTCAAGGCCATGCACGAGGACGGTGGGTTTGGAGTCTAGCTTATAAGGGAGGACAAACCTCCTATTGCCAACCTGGGTTTTCAATAGAGAGTTAGACCCAAACTTGGTTTTCAATAGAGAGTTAGACCCAAACTTGTGATGCTAGACTTGGGCCCCCATCCCGTGTGGCGGGTATTCATCATTGGTGCTTTCATTGAGAGCGCACGTGCAGGCCCATGGGCTAGCACTATCGTAGGCGGGCCTATCCCAGAGCCCATTCCTTTGTGGAGTTGGGTTAGCAGACAGTGGGCCGTGTCCATTGTGGGCGGGTTGGAAAAGAGAAAAAAGACCGTTAAAAAAAAGAGAAAGAAAAATTCCGTTAAAAGTAACTGGGAAAGCCCGGGCCTATCCCAAAGCCCATTCCTTTGTGGAGTTGGGTTAGCAGACAGTGGGCCGTGTCCATTGTGGGCGGGTTGGAAAAGAGAAAAAAGGCCGTTAAAAAAAAGAGAAAGAAAAATGCCGTTAAAAGTAACTGGGAAAGCCCTAGATCCACTGGACCTGGCAAGGCTATGTGACCCTGGCTCGCAAAGCTTGGGGCGGTAAGTGAGCCGTATGCCGAAATGGTACAGTCAAGGCCATGCACGAGGACGGTGGGTTTGGAGTCTAGCTTATAAGGGAGGACAAACCTCCTATTGCCAACCTGAGTTTTCAATAGAGAGTTAGACCCAAACTTGGTTTTCAATAGAGAGTTAGACCCAAACTTGTGATGCTAGACTTGGGCCCCCATCCTGTGTGACGGGTATTCATCACACCCGTAGAGCCCTAATCTACTTGTGTTACGGTGCAACTCTGTTCACACATTTTTTAGTGGACAGATTTTTGTCGGGGTGCGCATATGCTAGTTGCTGCACCACTGTAGTATGGGGTGTGGCTCCATCTCCATCCCACGTGCCCCTAATATGACTCTTTGTAGTAGTTTGCATGGCGACATTTCGAGTCTAATTCTAAGCTTTGTCGTTACTTAGACTAGAAAAAGAAAGGAAAGGAGAGCGATGCGGATTGCGGAGACGGCATCAACAAACACTCGAGCCAGGCCCACTGGGCTGCACCAGGAAGAGAATGGGCCTTTAATAAGTCTCGCTTCTAGTGGTCCTCCCCAGGCCCACTGGGTCTATGACTATCTCATCTGTTTAGCTTCAGTGCAGCCCATAAAGGCGTGAAGTTGGAAGTAGGCCTACTGGGCTATCCGATGTTCCTGCGTATTTAATAATGTTGACCAGCATATAAAAATATTAAGAATGGAAACAATTTTTTTTTTTTTTTTGAGAATGAGTGAACTTGTATTACAAAGACAAGTTACACGATATTAAACATTGCAAGAAAATAAAACTCCTGCATCAAGAATAAAGAAAATATATAATAAAATAACGTCTGCAACAATTTATAGAACAAAGAGATATAGCTCTTTCTTAGAAGTAAGTAGTAGCCTTGAAGCGAGTTTTGAATTGCCTTAAAAATTCCTTAAATAACAACATTAGAGGATCAGAGCTACCAGTCATATCTAAACGAGAGAGAAGGCACCACACAAACTACAAAATCATTAGATTTGTGAAGGGAAAACACCAAAATCTGAGGAAAAGCACCAGATCTGATAGAAAATCAACAAAGCATTATTAAACATTATAGACCCGAGAAATACTAGCTAGTAGATGTACTTCTGGGGTGGAGGAGAATCGTCGGATCTCGACTCCTCCTCGTACCGCCCTGAAAAACGGAGAGTTTTTAATAATTAAATTTTCGAAATCCTTTCAATATTTTTTTTTTTTTGTGGACTTCCGGAAAGCAGGTGTATGTTCTTCTCTCATAGACTCGTACATAATTTGCCAAGTATATATTCAGACTACAGAATTCCTTTTGCGTTCCACTACGTGTTTCGTCTCACTCCCCAATCTTGACTTCTTTTATATAACTATTTGGATAGATTATTATTTGCAGGAAATATTGTCATTGAAGCAATCCCACACAAGCAAAGTTGATTAATTAATTCCATTAAAAGGAAAGAAAAAAAAAAGAAAAAGAATGTATCACGGCCACCTCAATGACCGCATGTAAATTACTTGACTAGAAATAGAATTAAGCTTTCTTTCCAATAATTTTAATCTTTTTTTCCCCACATTTGATGTGTCTGATTAAACTTGTTAGGCCAATCTGACATCTATTCTTGTTCTTCTTTCTTTTGATAACATGTCATGTCAAATTTGAAGTCTATTGGTAGTGAATTGCATTCTCACAAGGAAAACCCACATTTTCCTGCATGAAAACAAGTAGGAAGTTTCACGACAGTTTGCTATGCTTAGGTTATCATAACGTCATAACGTCGTGTATGCTTAGGTTATCATAACGTCGTGTATCTGGGGTTTAGCGTTGGAAATCCTCGGGCTATTTTCCCGTGGTACTTATCGTGGGCTTGTCTTGCTTATAAAACTTATGCGCATGTATTTTAACCCAATCTTAACCATCTCAATATGGTGAGCCCTCTTGATTGAGCTCTAAATTGACGGTTTGAGTTAAGATCCACTCAACTATTTGAAAAGCAAGATGGGCTGGGTCACAGTTAAAATAAATAAATAAATGTACTTCTTTTATCCGTTTTTGTTATTTGAAGAGTTGTTTCTCTATCCAAAATGATATGTGTCAATAATTTTGATGTCCATAATCTAGGTGACATATTAACTCTAAATGATCCCCATAATTTTCCCCATATCACATAATTATGGTCTCCACATTTTCTCCACGCCACCTAGATATGAACACATTATGAATGCATAAATTATGGACATATAATACTTCTAGTTCTGTATTGACACCAATTAACTATTTCAGACAATTTCGTCAATAAAAAGACAAGCCACCTGTCCAGATGGCTAAACCACAAATGGAATCTACCCCAGGCAGCACCATCAATCAACTGGTGAGAAAGACCTTAGACGTAAATATGTTATCATTCATTTCTCCATTATATTTATTGTCATTAACAAAAACAACTTTGTTAAAAAGGCACGTTTGATGGGTAGCTTCATCTGTATCTGTAAGGTGAATCCAACACTCCATTCATGGAGCTCATGCTTTATATAAACCTCTTTAATCCACACTCTTGCCTCTTTCTCTTCTTCTCCGTCTCTCCTCTTCATTACCAATCTTAGCTTCTCAAGTACACTCAGACAGTACTAAAGCTTCTATTCCTTATTTGCCTCTTTGTATTCTTCTTCTGGGTCTCAGGGATCAAAGAAGAGTTTTTGGTTGACATGGGAAGATACAAAGAAGAAAGGTATGTGGGTAGTGATCAATTGGAAAAACAACAGATAGTGAAGAATTCCTTCAATTGTATGTGGTTATTTTGTGTGAGCATTGCAGGGGGACTAGTCTTGGGCTGGTGGGAGCATGAGTATCATCCCACAAATAGCCACCAATGGATGGTGCCCTTGGGTCTTATTCTGTTCATCACTCCTGTACTAATCTGGTTAGCTGTTTTCACCTCTGAAATGTGGAATTCCGATGTGTTGACAAACGTGACTCCACCGGTTCCTCCTCCACGGTGTGGCTCCTCCTCCTCTGATGATCAATAAGAGGAAATCAACAAAGTCAACAAAGTTCCAGTGTGATTGTTCACTAGTCCTGCTATTTTCTGCATATATTTTAAGCATGAATCAAAATGCACGAAATGATGACAGGCTATAGTTTTGTAGAAGACAATACTGTAGTGTTGTTCATTGATTGAGATTGAAATAGTGTTACAATAGAATAAAGATCACAAACAGTATAATAATAATGAGCAAGGATGTTACCTTCACCAGTTTGTCCCTTCTCAAAAGAGTCCACTCGAATGATTCTGCTCAAATCCAATTGTCATCAAACAGGTTACCTACCAGCTTAATCATTCATTTTTTTGATAAATCAGCCTGCATAGTCACTGATTAAGAGTCGGACAGCGATGGATGAACTACTAATCACACCTAGTTTGTTTGTCACAAAGTTCAAATAATGAAGCCTCTGTGCAATGTCCCTGCACCAAATCCATGATCAGTAATAAATGTATGATGAACCTAGGTATTTGTCCATAGCAGGTCTTCTGGATGTTCATAGCACCCAGAAGGCAAATCAACTGCGCATAACCTAATTAAAACATGCTAACTTTAATCACCACATCTATACTCAAAAGGGAATTTTACAAATCTAACAAAAGAAAAGATTCATCCAAAATCAAGGCTTCAACAATAAGCATCAAGTATAGCACAAGTGGTTTGAAAGTACCCTGTCATTGGGAGAAATTTTCATCCAAAGCAGCTGGTTCTGCAACAAGATGTAAACTGTGATTCTCAATTACCACATAGAAATTCTAATTACTGAGTATGTAAGTACTCTAGTGAGCTTCCAAAAGTCGAAAATGGAAAGAAAATAAATTAAAAATAAGAAGAGACCAAACAAATTAGCAACACCAACAGAGTGCATCGTATTCTAGATCATGGCACTCATACTCACATACATGTGGAACACCACCCAATTATAATAATCTGATTCTGCACCTTCATATTGGTGAAAATCATTTAGCAGAATCCCAATCCAAAAACAATATGTTGTGTACAAAGAAACCACATTTTCTTCACATTCATCCTCTAACAGCCAAAACTTGTGATATCAAATAAATCAAACGCATTGGGCACACCTTATAAAGATGAAAAAGTTATAGAAGATACAGCAGATACACCAGCAGTTAACTCCCAACAGCTACAATGGGATAACATTTGTGTAAAATCACCAATCCTCATGCCTCAACATCTGAGCGGGTCGGAAAATCTAGGCCATGAAGTGCAAGATCCTCCTTCGAAAACAATGGGAAGAACCATAATGCCTTCTTTGTGTCGAAAACCTTAAGAGCAAATAGAAAGCGTACCATAATAATGTAAGACATCAAAGAGAGGCGTCTATTGGCCACAATTTTATCTGTAATCACAGAAGCATTTAACAATAAGATTGCTTACGTATAGCTATTGAGGTTCTTGCGATTTTTGGGGGGGGGGGGGGGTGGGGTGGGGGAGAGGAACCCAAAAAGTTGCATTATCGAAACCACATCGTTTTTTTTTTTCTTTTCTTCCCTTTGACATGTCAAAAGCATACTATATAGCTGCAGAAAAACTTGACGTATCTAATGACTCAAGAGGTAACTGCTTCAACGTTGTTCCTTATGGCAAAGCTACTAAGTAGTAACAGATTCTGGTACTTACATTGATGTTGTGAAGACGATAGTTTAGCATTCTTTCCTGTGTAGTTTTCCCATTTTGTCATCTGGAACTGAGAAAAGACAACTTGGAGCGCTGATGGTTAGGCAAAGCAATGGACGGTTGGAGGATACAGAGTTAGCAAATCAGAGAGTATCATAGAGTGTAAATAAAGAGGAATGTTACATAAGAAGTGGGTTAAAGAGCAAATAAATCACCCAGAAGAAAGTTGGAGGATACAGAATTAACAAATCAGAGAGCATCATCGAGTGTAAAATAAAGAGGAATGTTAAGAAAAGGTGGAATAAAGAGCAAATAAATCACTCAAAAGAAGGTTTAACTATCAGTAGTTATTTGTCAATTAGCTTGAGTTAATGCCTCAACTTTCAGTCTTTTTCTAAGTACAGAATTAACCACACACTAACACTACTACTAATAGTGTTCACACAAACAAACACGACCTCGAGAAGTCCCACTCAGCAAGTAATATCATGCCCAAGCTTCTTCTCCTTCTCCTCCTCCTCCCTGGTATTTATAACTCCAATACTTCCAGTCTTCTTAGCCGGCTTACTAAGCTGAAATACAGGATGCCTGCGCAGCCTCTTGACTCCTTAAACTTAGCAAGTCTCCACTTTCATATTCACCTTTACATTTGTTTTCTAAATCCCCCATCATGCACCTAGATAGTGTGTTGCTACCAGAAATGGACTTGGATTCTTCCTATCCATCACTCTTGTTCTGCACGCTCCAATGTTTCTCATCAATTTCAGTTTCCAGTCTATCCAAAGTGGAAGTCCTCATGAACTTCCCAATGGCCGGTCCTGAAGGGGAACAGGAATTTGGAGTTTGTTCATAGGATTTTTCTTTCTTCAAGTTTGATAGATTAGGTTCACTCTTGTCACTTACAGAAAGTGAACATGATGAGAGCAACCTAGCATTGGCAGCGGCCTCCTCTCTTTCCCTGAGGGTCTTCAAGATTAAAGTCTTGAGGAAGTTCATAACTTGCACAGCATGAATCAATGCTGTCAAAGGATCAGCCATCTGTATTAAGACAATGACAACCTTTTCTTTAGACCATGATTTAATAAGAAAGTGTTCACAAACAAATACCATCCTTGTTGGTTTACAAAGACATAACCACAAATATCTCAGAAATCTTGGGTAACCAAGCATTGAGATAAGTGATAGATCAAACATAATTACCGATACCAGAACAGGTCAACTTAATGCCAGAATAACTCACTATAATCGAATCAATTATTAACAATTTAACATGCCTTCGTGAAAACCTAAAATTTAGTATGATGTAAGATCAAAAGTGCAAAATATTCCTCGCATTTAAGGATAAATGGCCACATGTCTCAGAAAGATGATACCAAACAAAAGCAAGTTCAAGAAACCTGAGTCATGTTGGGGGCGAAGACCATAGCAATATTGCGTGCATTCATCTTATTGTACTGTTCGTACTCCACAACATCTGCCATCAAATTGATTGCCCAGTCAAGCAATGCTGCTTCTGTTTGAGGAAGTAACTTCACCAGTTGAGTACAATCATCTTCCGTGTTGCAGTGCATCACCAGTTCTGGTGTGAGAGAATCAAGTACTCCAGTTGGAATTTCTCTGAGCCATGCCTACCAAGTATGAAAATATTGCACGTACCAGGTCAGGAGAAGTTACTACAAGTTCTGTTAAGTTTCAAGTGGAAATAGAAGCATCAAAAAGAAATGAAAATAGAAGGTTATAACTAGAAGTTTGAGGAGGACAGAAATACGAAAAACAATGCTTGAGACAAGATTGAATGGAAGATGCCCGGGTTTAGAAATACAAGCTAGAGAGGGGGAAGACAGATTTTGAGACATGCAGTCATTCATTTTGTATAATAAGTTTTGCACAAAAGACATGCCAAAAGTAAGGGCATAAAGAGAATGCATTCATATGGTTGTGTGATTGAGTATATTCATGTGCATTTTTGTACATACCTTTATTAAACCTGCCAAACAATGGACATCAATTCCCAGTGGCACCACACCTTTGTTTAGCTGGTCTCTTACGTATTCTTCATGGCTATTCTCAGCAGTTATCCGAAATATTCCTTCTGCCTTCAAGAAAAAAATGCAAGCGCGAAATGAATCCCCAAAATTGAACTGTACAAGCAACACTCAAGTTAATGCTATATCAGTCAGACTACAAGTATAAACATACTCTGAGGCCTCCTTCTGAATATAGACGTTTTTGCATCATCAGAAGAATTATTGGAACACTGTTTCCTCTGTTATCAAAAGAACACTGCATTGAACTGGCAGAAACTCCAAACACACTTGCACTGGAAGATAATCAAATGACTTGTATTAAGTTATTAATCAATGAAAAAAAGGAAATGATATCTGGGAGCCACAGAATGTTTTAACATATGAAAATAGAGATAAATACAATCATTAAACCATGCAGTATTCAACCATTTTTATGAGGAGGATCCAAAGAAAGATAAGTAATTCAAAAATAAACTCCATAAAGCAAGAGAACCAAGGGTATTGGTTTTTAATAATACATGATTCCACCCAAACAACAGTGCAACATGCGACATTTCTGCCTCTGCGAATGCTACATACACAAACCATAACACATATTTTGGCTCTTCATAAATATTTATAATTGCCACATAGAACTATAAGATTGTTCCCCCTGTTAATGTCCCTTGTCAATATATTCACTATTTATCAATTCAACACGAAAAATGCAGGGTAAAACATAGGTCCTCCTTTCCCTCGGGACAAACAAAACAAAATTCAGTTCAGAATTAAAAACTTCATTTGCTGGTAACTGACTTAGGCTGAGTTTCTATTTTTTTTACTAGCTTCAGCTATTATCTCTGTTTACAAGAGATAATTGTTAATTCAACTTATGGAGAATCATTCACAGAGGATACTGTAGTCTGTAGTGTGAAGGGCAAATAACTTGGAAGTCTAGACTCTAGAGGACTGATTGAGAGCACAAACTAATTGCATGGTCAGAAATGGTAACACAACCAAACCTAGGAATGTTAACTTAATGGTGATGTAAGCAAATCTCAACACAAATCCAGTGATCACATATCTCGTGCACAAGACTCCTACAATAGATGGGGTCGGAAACGGACATGATGTGCACAAACCTTATCCTCACATAATATGTAGAAAGACTGTTTCCAGGAATTGAAATTGTGCCCCCCTAAGTTGCACCATTGCAATTTTACTAGTTGGCCATATGTTTGCATGTTAAACAATTTCTATGCACAGAACTCCTGCAATAAGTCAGGTCAGAGACAAGTAAGATGTAGGCAGACCTTACCCCCACAAAATATGCAAAATGACTATTTTCCTGAATTGAACATGTGACCCCTGGAAGGCATACTTGTGAGCTCTAGGAGGGCAGAGGTCACACGGAAGATTTGTGCCTTCCAAAATATGTACTTGTTTTATAAGGTATTTTTTGGAAGAACCTCTAGGAAGGCAGAAGTCACACGCAAGTCTTCCAAAATACGTACTTTTTATATTTTGTACTTTTGGAAGACACGCCCCTTGCGTGAAAGACTAGGAAGGATACAGAGGATGTCAATAATGGTAGCTTCAAAAGTTTCATTAATATCTTTCTACATCAAGGCAAATACTTCTACATCAAACATATGCTCAATCTGAGTGCACAGCTTAATCATAGCATTTAACCATTTTTAATTGTTTAAAAGTAACAACAAACAAACATCATGACAAATTGACAACTACTAATTCAATATCAAACTGAAGGAGACTGTGAAGTTCAGTAGAAACCTGGCACTGGGCACTCTGCTCGGGACGTCAGGCTCAAGCTCAGTAGGCAAACCGAGAAATCCATTAAACCGGTCGAAGGTCACATGCGAGACGTGCCTGACCTCCGTTGGGCAGCTAATGTCCATGGAAGAAACGTCTTCCCTCTCCACACTGCACGTGATCAGCGATTTCCTCAAAACCGCCACTAGAATATCAAGAACCGCGGATTGATTCCCACCGCCATTATCTCTCCCTCCCTGCTTTCCCCCAAATCTCGATCTCGTACCAATAAACGGCGTCGAAATCGGATTCTCAGTGCTCATATCATCACCTCCATACTCACACTCTTCTTCTTCTTCTTCAGAATCATCTTGTTCCCCTTCTCCTTCCTTACCGCCGTCGAAATACGGACCTGGAGCAGCAGAGTTGTTGAACTCACCGAGTCCAACGAGGCCGCAAGATATGGATCGGAAGAGTCGCGTCATTGCGCGGCAATTGCTTCCGCTTTCTCCAATTCTTCGCGCTACAAAGAAGTAGAGAAGAAGTTTGGGAGAGTGTGGACTGTGGAGATTTGTTGGGAATGGAATTGAATTGTTAATGATAAAGATAAGAGAATAGAAGGTGAGATTGGTTGGAAAGGAGAGAGAATACTTGAATGATTTGGAGTGATGGGAACATCTGGTTTTTTCTTTTATTTGAAAGAGGGGGGTGGGTCTGGGACTGGGACGGCTCGTGATCGAAGACGGGTCCGTACTTTACGACCAAGAGAGACCACTACCTGTACAAGACATGAGACGACTTTATGATGGACGTGAGAGTTATGTATTTGTATTCTTGGTTTCTTCTAGTGAGTATGTTAAAAAAGCACCTTTCTGTCACGTGAATCTGATCGGACGGTAGTTTCTTCATGCAGACTCATTTTGATGATTCACACTCCGAAACCCTGATCATCATAGTGATACATATCATCTTTATCACTCTAATTAATGGCTCGGGTGTGTATATATTGTACTACTGTTTGCCAATTTCATGTGATTATTCTGATTAGGGTGACAAAACTCTGTCCGATCCACATGATTGAATTTGTTCGAACTGGATTAAATCAAGTTCCGACATTTGATGAAAAGAAATTAATCAGAAGCACATAATTAATATTGTATAATTGTTAGACCATGACCAAAATTTGCTTCAAGTGTTAACATAAGAATCCAATTGTCTTCCTAACACATGCAGATCAACAAAGGAAAATGATAAATCAAATCAACATTTGATGAAAATAGTAACTCTGGAATCCACTAGGAATTTGAGAGAAAACTCTTTAGGATTTCAATATATTTGATAAAATAATAGATAATGACTACTAGAGCTGGCTACAACCCTAATATGAGTTAAAACAAAAAAATTGTAAAAATACCCTTCAAAACAAAAAAATGACCCGTTTGAAACCCGAAACGATGAAATTTGACAAAACGAGGGTGGGGCCAAAAGCCAAGGCACATCTTACAGTTCAGAATGTTGTTTCGCTTCAGACAGTCAAATTTCATCGAAATCGGACAACGTTCTAAAAATTTTTAGTTGGGCAACTTCGCGCTCAAAATTGATTTCTCTTAACAGGGACAAATGATAATTTTCTGCAACTTTTTGCTTTGATTATTTCAGCCCTATATCACTTCCGAATCCAACACCCACTAGCTAGGTTGGTTCCCAGGTACGTGCGACAGTGTTGTATTTTGCAATCATCTACTTCTCATCCATATATAATTAATTACTGCAATCATCTTCTTGCATCCACTCATACATACACTACTCTGGTACTAGTGGAATTATCATCTTCCATTTTTCCTATTTATTTTGGATAACTGTTTGCATGCATGCCTTGAATTTGTATTGAATGACTTGTAATAGGTTCGAAAATCATATTAAATGTTGTGTTGGAAAATATAAAAAAGTTGGGTATCAATAAGTTTCCTATAAAGAATACCGTATGTGACATTGGTTCTTTTGGGCTATAAGGACTTCTTCTAAGGAGCTGCGACATCATCCTCATCCACATTTTCATTGAATAGTGAATTAAACATCATGTACTAACGTAGGTGCGCACTACACCAAGCAGATATTATGTAACACTCATCTGGGTTGTTTGTTTGTTTGGTGGGTAGTTGATTCTCATCAACGTATACGTGATCAATTCTGATAGTCAGTTGTGATAGGGATCCCAACAACTAATACCTTAGTTATTGTAGTTGTGATAGGGTCTTTCAGGATTCTTGTTATTGATGCGCGGTGCCAATCTCATGCAAAAAGAGAAAAATGATGAGTCAAAGGCGGTGGTTGCCATGAATTCCTTTCAACCTACTCCAAGAATCCTTGAAAATGAATATGCATGGTTGCATGGACCTTTCTAGGACTAGAGGGTGGAGTCTTTAACAAATTATTAGGTGAAATTCAAGTAACAGCTTAACAAAAACATTAGATTAAACATCAGGTTATCGGTGAATTAAGATAGCAGATTAGACATGTGACAGATGTACTCATCTCAGCTTATGCAAAGTGGATTTGTCGTCATCATCATTGTGTGTGTGTGTGATAGATATATCAATTGGTGGGCTAGGCTCACATTTGGGCAGATAAAGGCTTCCAGTGAATGGGCCCATATATATAGTAAGAGCATCACAAGGAAGAGAGAGATGATGGAAAGAAAGAGAGAATAAGGAAAGGAAGAGAGAGAAAATGAGTATAGAGTGTTGGAATGAATGGAATGTTAATGAATAGTGTTCATTGTTGGACCCACTCACCCAATTAAATTGTACCACATAGGAGAGAGGAGAAGAGAGAATGATTTTGGAGTGTTGGATTACATTGTTACCACTATGGATACTCTTAGACATTCAAGTCTATTCTATCTGCTGGTTTATTTTGGGCCTCGCCCCGGATAAAGAAGGGGGACCCTTGTTTTGTGTGTTACTATAAGTTAATAAATCTAATTAATAAGATTGTCACATATAACTTGTTAAATTGGAAATAAGATAGATTGGACCTTCTCATTGGTTTATTACAATGTAGATGTTTGGTAGATAGTTGATCATTGTAATCGAATGGTCATTACAAACCCCATGAATGCCATTCTCTTGCATGAGAGAATGATCAATACATTTTCTTTTTAAACATGTGTAAATATTTCCTCGGAAAATGTATTATTTCTCGTGAAAATGTAATTGAGAAATTTTATTTGCACACCATCAAACTACTAAGTTTACACCACCTACTCCAACCTTATAAGTTTACACTAAAATTTTCCAAGTTCATATAGCAGATACACCTGTACACATGTCTTCTCTAGTTAATAACTTTACACCTGTACAGCTTCTAGTGGTTCACCTTGTTATAGCTTGTCTTGTACAGAGTAGGTTCAGTCTTGTACAGAATAGTTCGACCATTGCAGTCGAACGTTGTAATCTCATATACATATACCCTTGTAATGATCTCAGTTTCAATTAATGAATAGCCCAAAATACCCTTTACTTATAATAGGAAATATGAATTCCTTCTTTATAAGTTGTTGTCTTCAATTTTGCAAGGGATTCCTTCTTCACATCCAAATTCAACCAATGTTTTGACAACTGAGACTTTGATCTACTTAAAGACGGAGTGTTCATCCCCAAGTGATCCTCCCAAGAATCGGGACTAGTGAGGCATATTCAAGCCTCTTAACATGAATGAATTGATCAGATTGATTCTTATCACCTGCTATTGATTTTGCTGAGTTTGATTTGTATTTTTTGTGTTAAATTGGATAATTGATGTAATTAGCAAACCATGTTCATTTTTTGTTTTAAAAAAGGGTACAGTCATGTGGTTTTTTGTTACAAAAGTCGGGATGTTGTTGTTGATTATTGATAACAAAATAAGACGGTCGTGTTGATTATTGAGAACAAAATCGGGAAGACTATGTTGATTTATTTTCATTTAAGGGTATATTAGACATTTCATACAGGGATATATGTAAATAAAAAAAATCTAAAAATGGTGCAAACTTAACACTTTTACGGTCTATAAATAAAATTTACATTCCACAATTTATCAACCTCCTCTTCTTTTATGCAATTGGTCTTCAAATATAAATATCCTCTACCGCTTAAGCTTTTATTGTATCCAAATTATTTTCGTAGGAAAGAGAGTACAAAATTTGGAATGAGCCCGTCCAATACAAGGAATTATTATATTAAATAATTATATTTTAATTGAAAAGAATATCAAATACCACATGATTATATTATTATTATACCAAATAATTTGATTTTCAATTATTAAAAATACTAAACACCAAATTAACTTTAGAATAGCTATTTTTCCTCTCAAAAATATGGATATTCCCACCAAGAGTTTATGATTTTCCATACAAAATTCCTTTAATTAGTTGCATGCTCAGGCGGGTAGGTTGATTTTGACAACCCTAACACACATATTTTTGAAAAAGATATTTATTAGTGCCATTGTCGTTGTCAAACTAATTTCACTGTTCTTGGGTCTTAATTTAGGTTATAAATTTATTAACAATCACAAAAATACAAAAACACAAAAACATTGCTATCTAACAACCATCCCAATAAATAATATTTTAATAAATAGTCAAACGTACAATTAAAAGAGTCTTAAAAGCAACATTTTTATAAACAACTTCAATTAGCATATATGCAAATATATAACATATTATATACTATCTGTTCAGTCAAACGCTTATTTAAAAGTAGCATATATGTTACCATTTAGGTATTTTGACAAATGACACTGAACCAACTATTCCAACAGCAATTGAATATTTGAACCAATAATATATAGAAATAACCGTCTTTGCATGCTTTTTCAAAATGTCCGTCAAAACATAATACTCCTATATGTAATTTGCCACAACGTAAATAATACACAAAAAATTTACCCAAATAAACATTTTGGACAATGGGCCCATCATTGAAACTCCTTTCACACAAATGGATCAAAACATGACAGGGCAGCGGTATCTTTTATTCCTCTCAGTAAATACATCTCATAAAAGTTTCCAACTTACTTTTCTTTGATGGTTGCATACATACACACACAGAGACATGCATGCAGCATCCCCTACAATAATACTTGACATATATATATCAACACACAAAACAACAACAACATGATCTCTGCAGCTCTGCTTCACCTAATCCCATTCAATGCCCACAACATACAGCACACCATCAGGTTTCTAATTTTTATTGTCAATTCAGAAGAGGTTGTTTCTGTGTGTTTTTGGAAATATACCATTTATTGCCAGTGAATTTTCTGATATCATTTAGATAAAGCAAATTCAAGTAACAAAATCAAAGAAAATCTTGGTATTTGGTAATGGTGGATGAGATAAAATCTAAATCTTGGTATTTGGTAATTAATGTTGGATGTTTAAACCATGATATCTTATAAAATCTACTGTGATTCTACCATCCATTTGGTAGTTAGCATTTTCTTCTCTCTCCCAATCAAATAGCACGTCTCTCTTGATGGGATAATGGATTTTCTTTAACATAAATATTCATCCTAACAAGGAAAAGTAAAAAAACTTGGAATGGAAAGCATATTACTTTGGCTTTTTCATTAAACAAAGATAACAAATGAAATCTCTAAGAACATTTGTCCTTGTTATGGGCACCATCTTCTCCATCATCATCACTCACCCACAAGAAGAAACCTAAAAAACACTCCATATTTACAAAACCCAGAAACCATTAATCAAAATCAGCTAAAACCCTACTTTAGGGAGGTTAGGCCTTGTTTGGCACCACAACCGGCTCTAATTAAACCCTAAAACACCCAATATGATGGTGATTGTGATGATTATGGAAGGACTTTTCCTTGTCTATCATCCCCTGAACATACCTAAATTCCTCAACATGGCAAGGAATTGTGATCGTCCCTTTCTGATCGAACCCGTATTCCTCCTCTGCCTCCTTCAATAACTGCTTGAACAGCGGATGATTGAAGTAAATCACAGGCACCACAAATCTCTGCTGCTCCTCTCCCTGCCCTACCTTGATTGCCAAACACCCCTTCGGCACATCTCGGATCACTTCTTCTTGTTTCTTGTGTGGCAGATGCAGATGAAAGTTCCTTGATGAACTCTTCTCTCCGCCGCCGCCGCTACCCATCTCAGATTTCCCCTGCAAAAAAAAACAACAAAATCCAAAAACAAACAAAAAAAAGAAGAAAATCTAACTAAATCTACTGTTAATTTGTTTTCCGAGAAAAAAAATTCAAATTTTCACAAGAAAACGCAGGAAAACGGCCAGGGTTCTGCTACGATTGCTTGTCTGTATAGGGTTAGAGAAGAGTATCTAAGTGACATTGGAATATTAGCCATGGTCGATTAACATTTGATACTGAAATCACACACCACACTGAGAAGAAAGAGGAGGAGGAGAAGAATTGAAATCAAAAGGTAGATTATATAGGAGGAATATGAAATTAGGGATTTTCTAAATTGTGACTAGGGTTTTGCTTCTGATCTACACAAGCTTATTTCTAAGACGTCCGATTAAAGTTGATGATCATGATGATGATATCAATGGTTTAGGTAGTTAATTGTTGTAACAGACTCTTATGGGGCAGGACTCACCAGTGCTAGAGTGGGCTAAGAGCATCCATAATGAATATTGTATCAAGTGCTTCAAAAAGTACAATTTATGGTGAAATGCAATGCCAATTGTTCACAACAGACAACATTTGACACTCCAAAACATCTAAAAATTTAACCAACACTTCATATTTAGAGTATGTCTAAATGGATGAATAGTGATAATACAACCAATCAAAGAATGCCACATGTTTTTTTCTCTCTAATATTTTTCTGCTTTTCTTGTTCTCGTTCTTTCTCTCTCCCCTATCAAGCACTCTCTCTCTGGCTCAGGAGTCTCATCATTGTGGGTGTATGTCCATGTTGACCACCTCATCAAGGGCGAACAAAGAGGTCCCCACCTCCGTTCACATCTCTATGATAATCTTAATTTAGCCACTTAAGAAAAAAAAATAGGGGGAGAAAGTCAATTTAGCTTTACATTAATTGCCAAAAATATCAATGTCACTTTCCTAAAGTTTATTAGGGAATTTTATTTCCCTTTTAACTATGTTATAAATAATGCAATGAATTAAGATAATATATATCTACTAAAATGTCAATGAATTGCAATAACTTTTTTTTTTTTGTAGAAAGTAAAGAAGAGGGAATATAGTAAATAAGTAATCAATCAAAATCAAATAAGAGGGACGAATCAATTAAAAACTACAAGTATGATACAGGACCACATCATTTCTACACAATACATTCTCTCCAATTCAATATTTTACTATTTTTTTAGATAGGACAAAATGGGCCAACTCTATTTCAAGAAGGACAATCACCTAAAAACATTAGAAAAAAGAATAAATGTTGGGCTTGAACCTAAAATTCTCTCTCCTTCCAAGTTCTCGATCCAAACATGCCTTCTTTTTCTCAAGCCAAATATGTTCCCAGAGGCTAGATCTATTTGTGAGAGAGAGTGCAGTTCTATCAGAGAGAATAAGGATAAACCTAGCTAACATTTGGTAAAGAAATGAAAATTTAATTACTACCGTTCATATCTATCTAAAATAACCGGACGGTTCTCATTCTGAACAGGTTAATAGCCGGTGCACCGACTATCCCCTAAATCCCCAATAGACCATTGATCTTTGCGAATGTGATGATAATAGTGACGAAGGACATTAAGAATTGCTCCCCACAAGGCAAAAAGGAGGAACAAAGTTGCCTTGGATCCCAGCAAGAAGTTTGAAATCCAAATTATACAAGTGTGAGCATTGAGCAAGCTATATATATATATACAACCAATTAGCTAAGACCAAAAAACTTCAAACCCTATACAAGTCCAAACCTTTAAATTATGGTTTAGGCCAAGCGCTATACCCAATGCACCAATCACTCATATAAAGTTGTTGTCATAAAAGCTTCTACTTCTGGGGAATTCAAACAAACTTTAACATCCTCCTCCCTCCATCTCTAGATAATGAAAATAATGGATAGACGGGTCGGGGCTCAGCGGAGCACTCTCATTTCGTGACTAAAATAATTTTCAAAATTTACGAAAATTATAAATGGGGAAGTATATAGTATCTGAAATCCACATCCCAATACATGTCAATAATATTGTCCGCTCTAGATTATCCAGTTCCCATACATAAGTCGGATCCGTACGACTTTGTTTCTCCTTAGTCAGTTATTACAGGGCGAAGCCTATCAACTCACTAAACACGTCCAGCTACTATGGATCAAAACCCAAATCACCAACCAATGTGATATTTTATGACTAGGAAAAGACCTTATTGTTATGTTAGGGGTGAGCTTTTGACTTATTAAGCAATCAGTTGGGCACCAACCAATCTGGTATTTTTAAGTCATAACATATAGATTTTGAATTTAATGGTGTCTTTTGGGTGAAAAAATTCATAAAAAAGAGACATACAAATATAAATTGTTCTAAACTATTTGGATGTAAATAGTGTGATATATTATATCATTTGTTCATATCCAAAGGTCAAATAAACAATCCAACCTTCAAAATCTTTTATACAGCTAAAAAAGGGGGCAAATGTTTAACTTTATGAGTTTTGCAAAGGTCACAAAAGCTTCAATTTCCCAAAAAGTAGTCCTTTACAGGACAGCACTTATACAATTTCCTTTTCAACGTGGACTAAAATGCTGAATTAAATTGAATGATTCAACAATGAGCTAGACATATACATATGACTTGTAGCAATGTACATATACAAGGATTAGTGATTAATTACATGAACAAAGAGAGTAGTAGTAGTCTGGCTTTTAATTCGATTCGTCCCAGATTCCAAACCAGCTTTGATGAAATGTAGAACAAAGTCAAATCTTGTTTCACCTGCATATATGAGAGTACTTCTTGTTCAACTCCGACATACACTGCACAAAAGAAGCACAAACATAGCAAAATCTTACATGATAATTCAAATTACCATGCATATGCCTGATCATGTTTTGATTCTTCCTTTAGTGGTGGATCTCAATCCTTAAACAGGTGGCATGGCAACTAGAGAAGGACGGTGCTCTTTCCAAACAAAAAACAAGTGAAACTACTCTTCGTGGTCAATATTATACAAAAGGTCGAGAAGAAAGTTAGGAAGAGTGTATTTTTAATGCAACAAACTCGACAAGTGGGTCTCAAATCTCAATGAAGAATCACATACATCAAAACCTATTTGAATTCTCTACAGTGAGTTGTATTACCAGCTGCGCATGTAGCCAGTACCTATAGTCTATTTACAAATATTACCTACTTCCACTTCCACCTTCACTGTGTCTAGTGGTTAACTTAGTAGCATCAAGAACTCCAACTGTTGTCTGTTCAGAGCAATTACTATTGTCATATGATTAGATGATATAGGTTTTGAGATATGACCAATAATAATATTGTAATTACATGAAAATTAAAGAATACGTACACAACGCAGAAAAAGTTGCAAAAAAACTATTTAAAATGGTATGTGCATTTACAAGGTAGATATAATGGTGACGGTTAGTAGAATCGATAAAATTTGTATAAGAGAGAGTATGAGTAAAGATGAATACCTAAAAAGATATGACTTGATGTAGTACGAAAATATGTTAATTAAATAGTGGTTGATAAAAATATTGTTCGAAATAGAAATGAATGGCATATACGAATACATGTCATGTATTCTCATTCTCTTTGATTTTCTTTTCCCGTAGATTCATGTAGTTGACCCCAAATTTTTGGAATAAAAACTCGAATAATAAATGATGATGTACAACGCATCTTTGGACATTATTGTTCACTTATCCCCCACCAGCAACAAATATTTTCTCCTAATCAATCAAATGAAATAGTTGGGAATACAAAATCCTAAGAAAAATGTAGTAACGAGTTATTTAATGAGCGCTAAATCAATCACTTCAATGATTTACTGAACAAAATTGCTTTCCATTCATCCAGAATCTCTGGATTCAAGAAGTAGAATCTGAAACCAACCCTAAGAGAGAGAAGAAAACCAGATCTGTAACAGACAGACATGTCTCAGATACTGGAAAAAGCCATCATGAGAAGAATCAGAATCTGGGTAATGAGGAACCTCAAAAGGCACCCATCATAACACAATCAGGTAAAAAAAGAAAAAACAAAGCACGTTACCAAAAAGTATGTCATCATGAACGCCTTTTTACCCAAAAACTTTGTCAAACACTTCATCATCACCCCAATCTGCGCAAGATCTATTTCTCAAAAATAAGAACAAAAGGAAGAGGAAAGAGAATGGAAATCAGGAAAGCAAACCCTACCCTCTTCATGCACATCGATGGATCTATCTCTCTCTCTCTCTCCTGGATCCGGGATGAGCAAATAATTGGGGGGAATGAAGCCTGGTCCGACGACAATTAATAACCCATCATAGAACTGAATCGGCTGCGAATGATGAAGAAATCAAGTGTCCTCGAGCCAGACAACATTCCCCTCAAAACAGAAGCTCTCTTCATCCATCTGGATCATCACTGCATATTGGGGGTTGAGTTTCTTAATAGATCTGTTCAAATCCCCCAAGAGTATCGATCGCCTATCTTCAAGGGGGGCTCTCATGTCTCTCTCTCTGACCCTCTGCAAGAGAGAGAGAGAGATCAAGGGGGCGTGTGATTGTGAAATGATGAATGGAATGATGATGATGTAGTTGGGGAGGAGTGGACTGGAAGGGCTTTTATATATTAAATTCCAAAACCCTAATAACTAACGTTGAATAAAAAAGACAAATACATATATAGCTGCCTGCCTCCAGAAATGACCACGCCACCATCACCATCCATTCCATGCACTCTCTCTTTCTCTCTTCCTAGTCTCCTCTATCTACGTCCACCGTTTGATTGGCCACCTCACAAGTGATAAATGACCGTTTGATTTAGATTTTTGTGGGCATGGCATGATGACTCAATTATATATAGTGGACAGTACAATGTGAGCAGTGGTAGCATGTAATGATTTTATAATAATTGAAGAAGGTAATTAAAAAAGTGATGAAAGGTAATAGAAATGAGTCAGAAGAGTGGTTGAGTTTTTAGAGTTACCCAATAATGGAAGGAAACCCCCCATCACCACCTAATTGCCCATTTTCAAGAAATCTTAGTTTGAAATTTTTACAATTTTCTTCCTAATCTGGTGTTCGTTTTTATTCATAAAAGGAGTGCCTCGTCTGCCGTGTAAACTTTCAGGCCGCAGAGAGCGCGATAATTTCGAGGAATGACCGACCCATGGACTCAGGCGTGGTGTTCACGCTCTCCTTTGCACTTTTCTATTTTTAACCCTCGTCGGCTTCTTTGCCACTCTTTGCCTTGGTCAACATTTTTACTCTATTCCATATTTCTTCTCTCTTCTTTCATATTTTTCCGTCCAAGTCGGCAAGTCGTGTTTAATACACGTCCTAAGGTTTTCTTGATCAGTCAAATATTATTATGTGTTTATATAAATATATATATATATATACACATACATACATACATGTACTGAATTCAGAAAAGTCATTAGAAATGAGACATGGGCGGCTACAGGTGGGACTACACTAGACTATAGCTCTCCAAAATTTTAGTTAAAAAAATACTTTATATACATAAATTCAAATCTAGCTAACACACTTAACTACCTAAATAAAAAAAATATGTTTTATATACAGTCTCATATCTAAATATCTAATATCCTAATTGTCTAACGTCCTGAGCGGCTAAGGGCAAACTGTACTACCTAAGATCTTAATTGGCTAAGTCGTCGTCATCGTCTAAGTCTTCACTATTTTCTTATTCGAACGCAGTCTCTGTTTGTATCATAGATGAACTGCTTCGTCTCCTACTCTCTTTCGTTGGTGTAATTGTGCAAATATGTAAAAGTGTCTGTGTTGCTTCGTAAGTTTGTATCAACAAGAATATACATGAATAACTTTCTTTTAAAATAATTGTAATCTTGTCGGTCTACTTTTAATAGTCCCAACATTAATTGCTGATTCCGCCCAGCTTGTAGAAGTCTAGCTCTTCCGTTTATTATGTAGATCAGTCGGATTCTCTCTTATTTGTGTGTGTGAGGTGTGGGGGAGTGCCCGGAATATGTGCTGGGCATCAGAAGCTGAAGCTGAAGCTGTAGCTAGCTATACTGCTATATATATATATATGGTACTTTGAGTAGGCAAGGGTTTGTAGTATCACTGTACACATCAAAGTGACAAACGGAGAGGACCATACATTGGCTCCAGATTTCAACACTTTTTTTTCTTTATTTATTGAAATTTGTGAATGAAAGAAACAACACGTAAATGTCAAATCCCTCAATTGTTCCAATGTCCAGTCCCTCAGTTAATTATATAATACTAACAAAGTAATTAAATGAATCCTTAAAAAAAAAAACCTTTAAATTATTTTAATGTTGTTTACGACAATTAATCCTGTGACCCTGCATCTCATGCTCCACCTTCATATGCAACGTCACGTGCTCTCTGTCTCAGTATATTCCACTGCCACTCATAAGAAAAAAAATTAAAAAAGGAGGAGCAGTTGTAAAGAACAAAAGGTTAATGCAGCTTTTTGATCTGCTTTTAGCCATCTAAATAAGTCAATAAAATAATTATTTACACAAACGTATTGGTCTTATAAATATTGTGTAACCTAAATTACTTTTAATTCGTAGCATTGTAATTAGGGAAAGAAATAAGTACAACTATTTATAGTCGTTAGAACTTTTGACTTTGTTGAATATCCAGGTCGTCCATGTCTGCCTTGAATATTCATAATGATCTCAAGTTACTGTTCCTTTTAAGAGTCAAAAAACACAATGGGGTTTCAGTTTCACATGTGACTCAGAGCTTTATTAGTCTTCATTTACCTAAATTATGACCACTAGAAGTCTAAAAGGTTTCTAAATTCTTAAGTCATGTGGAGTACAGTGAGTGCCACAGTTTATGAACCGTCTTTTGGAGTTTTGGTTATACATTCCTCCTTTCATATTCTATTTTTGGTCCATGACTTTACCATGTGACAAGCACCCAATGAAACTATTTGGGTGATGACTTGATTGATGAATCTTTTTGGGGCCAAATCATATAGAATCGTGAGGTTTCGAGTTCTATTTGTATTAATAGTAATACCCTTGTGACCACGTATTGTATTTTGACTCAACTTACTCTGTCGTTAGGTGAAAATTTTTTGTACATGAGTCTGAGAACCTAATTTGGGCCCATATTAAATGTCAAAGAAGAAGTTTGAATGGAAAAAAAACACACACCCAGTCAGTCCTGTGTTTTTTTAACCACAATATTCGAAACTGGGCCTTCGGTTGTTCTTTAATAGGCCCAACTCAGGCTTCTTATCCTACAAAATTGGGCTTAACATATGATTGGGTTTAGCCCAACCCAACTCCATTTTAATTTGTAAAATGTCGTTAACTTCCATGGCAATGTAAACAACCTTTGTCAAAGCCAAGAAGAGAAAGCTACGTATCCAAGAGGATCTAATTTAGATTTTTAGGTGGTTCACGTATGAATGGTTAGTGTATCAATATCTATGGGCCTCCTGATGTTGAGAGCTTGAGAGTAGGGATGCAAAAAAAAATTGGTTTCAAGTCGGTTTTGGGTTGGACAATATCACTTGTTTAAGAAATATTTATATGTCCGAACCTTAACTTGAATTGTATATCGGACATACTTAATTGACCAAAGATTGATTTAAATCTGGACAAATAAATCGAATAATAACCTAATTTTGGGTTAAGATCCGAATAATAATTCTGTGTATAGACCTGGACCCGCTTTTAAAAAATTTGTGTTTGAACTCGGATTTTTAACATATAACTTATGACCAAACTTGATTTAATCCGGATCGAACAAATTCGATCATCCGGACTAAACAAAGTTTTGTCACCTCTAGTTGAGAGTCCAAAATGAAAAGGAGAGTCATCCTTAAAAGGGCTTTGACGTGTCCAGGCGATCAAAGCTTTCTCTCTTTTCAGCCAATAAACGATAATGGCAGACAGAGATAAGAGATTAGATTACTACTCATTATCATCAAGAAAATTATATTTCCAAAAGTCATATCCAAGAAAATTAGGAAATGAATGCGACTTCAATTCAATCCGATCCAGTTTTCACACACTAAAATTAGAACTTTAGAAATTGGATCCGATAAGGTCAAATACATACTCCATCCATTCTACAACAACAACGTAGCCGACTCATTGTCTCTGCTTTGCCTGTACTCTTCTTTTTCCTAATGTGGACTCAAAAGTCGTTACTTTGCTCCAGCTATTTGTCCTTCACAACATCTTGACATCTAACTTGCTTGCTTCTCTCTATTAGATATTTAGATAAGGTCATTTGTCTAGGCACTTGCCCATACGAAAGAAATGCTAATCATAGCCTCGCATAATACGAACAAAACCACTTGGGTATAGGGATTGCAATTCTTATCCAATCCGCCCGAACCCGAGGGTCTGGATTTGACCCGAGCAAGATTTCTCTGACCTGACTTTGGGACATGGCAAAGAAACTTAACCTGCATGCGGGGTGAAGCTGGATCTACTTTTTGCCTCGCAACCTAACTCGCAAGTGACTTGTCCCGATCCATAATATTCTTAAATTTATATATAAATATAACTAAGTTTTCTATATTTATTTTATAATTAAGGGCATATTTAAATGTAAAAACATATATTAACTTGATGTTGTTATTAAAGCATAAGTAAAATTGATTGAATACACATTTATTAATTTAAGCATATAATTGACTTTATGTTGTTAAAACTCCAAACCTTAACTCAAATTAATAATCACCCTTAAGTTATTTAAATATTTTATGGATTATTTTGGATTATACAGGTTCATTTGGTAAATTAATGTTAACGTTCATTATGATCGAATAGCGTTATGATAATATTGGGTGGGGACATGGTACAAAAATTGCCCCGATTGCCCGAGGTGGGGCGGGTTCGGAGCATATAAGTAGAGGTGCGGGGCGGCCGTGCCCCACCCATTTGCCATCCTTATTTGGTTAATAATTTAGTTGGTGAATTTTTTAAAGGTCAAACTATTTGGACTCAAGATATTCTGAGTTCGATTCCACTGGGAGAAATACTCTTGTGGCCACGCGCTGTATTTTTTTAAGGTCAAACTATTTGGACTCAAGATATTCTGTGCGCATGGGCTTGACAATCCGAGTTTAGACTCGTATCGTATGTCCAAAGGATATGATTGTATGGTGTTGTTCTCAGTTATCTTTAAAAAAAAAAGCCTAATACAAACAAAAGTCTGTTATGATAATCATAGCCCGGCCTTAATTAAGAAAAAACAATGACTTAATTAGAATAGTCTAATCAATCCTCACCGTCCAACTGTTAGCTATTTAAATGCACCAGGTTTTACTAATTAAGTTTAAACATGTTTTAGTCCAATGGAAAGGTAATTAAACAACACTATATTAAATCACACAAAGAATATTGATCTTATTTTACATGTGCCATCACGCACCATATTAATACTACATTCCCTTAATTTCGTTCGTCCATCGTATTCAATGTTCAATGTGCACCTCGTTTATTGGCTTCATTTCCCACCACATACATTTTTTTTTATCGAGAACGACAATATTTGAATTTACCCTTTAAACATTTAATGCTGATCTATACTCAGATCATCAGATTTACGTATGAAAAAATTTTCTTTTTTCATCTGATAACATGATAAATTGGATTGAAACCCAAAGAATCATCACAAGGGTATTGCCCTTTTATCATTTTTTATACGCATATATATGGCTTATGAAGTTGTGTTGTGATAAGATAATGTATGAATGTAATGACCTGGCAAGCAGTGACAACTGACAAGTTAAACTCAGACAAGACACCTGTAAAAATAGAAAGCCTTGTCCCCACATACAACTCTTCGATTAGCTTACGACAAGCAACCCGTGGGCACGTGTACCACAAATTTCATGCCACGTCATGATTAGGACCTAAAGCTCCAAAGAAAAAAGACTAAGTTTTGACCAGTGTACAGGTGGCAGAATATCGTTGGGAGACGTGTGATAGGTGACAAGTAATTGTTTGTCAGCAACTATTCTCATTGGTCCAGAATATTTGAATTCTTTATTTTAATATTTTTTGGAATAAAATAATTGGAATATGTAAACAAAATTGAAAATTGAGGAAGAATCAAAGTTGGGCACGTTGAGAGTTCAGACTTCGGCTTGTGACAAGTGACAATTTAAGTGCATTTGGCTCGAGTCGACTTGACGAGTGGCTAAGCCGATGTTTTCACTGAAATTTCAGATTCAATTTAATGTTTAGTCCTTATAGTAGTTAGGTAAGAAAATCACTGAAATTACTACACCAAACTTATGGTATAAAAAATATTTTTTTAAGAAATTGACATGTTTAATTAATAAATTTTTAATGTGAAACTTATATAACCTTAGAAAAATGTGAATTATTTTGAATTGCATGATTTCACGAGTGAAGTAAATAATTATATATTAGAAGTAATAGCCAAAAAAAATTATAATACCTGAACGCTCTGTAACACTATTTATCGGATATGTGATGACAAATTTCTTTTTTTTGGCTGGTAGTATAAGGAAAATTATTTTTTTAATTACATAGAAGTATATAATTAGATTTATGGGCATGTTATAATAAAATCTTATGCAATAATCTGAAAATTAAATCTCATATTAAGTATGAGTAAAAGTAAAAAATTAATGTTTAAATCATCAAATATGAAGTGAAAATATTCTTTCCATAATTTTGCATGTTTGTATTTGGAAAATAGAATATTTATAATGAACAATTCCTCAAAGCCACAAGTCATATTTGCTTTCTATTCTTTGTTTCTAGAAGAGTAATTTTTTTTTATTTTGTTTATTCTAGAAGTATAATTACAATAACGTGATTCATGCCGCCGACACCATTTAGGTAAACAATTAAGACTAAGAATAAGATGAAGATGGTGACGAATTGACGATGACTGAATACATTTTAATATCTTTGTGATGTAGAACATCGAATGTGAAATACCACATCGGTGGTATGCGGATCCAAGTTACAATACATAAGTGGGTCAATCCTAACATTGGTCAACCGATTTTTCAGTGGCTAGTTAGGGCCTGCATGTTGCTAGGCTTGAGCCTGAATTTACATCAGAGCAGGTTTCGAAAACACGTGTCAGTTGGGGCTTGCTGGATTTTCGTGCCACGTGCCTGGCCCCGAGGGGCGTAGTACTGAGCGTGGCGACGACCCAGGGGTAGCAGCGGCGTGTCGTAGAGGGTGAGAATGATGTAGAACATCGAATGCGGCGGCCCAGGGGTAGCAACGGCGTGTCGTAGAGGGTGAGAATGATGTAGAACATCGAATGTGAAATACCACATCAGTGGTATGTGGATCCAAGTTACAGTATATAAGTGGGTCAATCCTAACATTGGTCAACCAATTTTCCAGTGACTAGTTAGGGTCTGCTTGTTGTTGGGCTTGGGTGAGAATGATGTAGAACATCGAATGTGAAATACCACATCGGTGGTATGTGGATCCAAGTTACAGTATATAAGTGGATCAATCCTAACATTGGTCAACCGATTTTTCAGTGACTAGTTAGGGTTTGCTTGTTGCTGGGCTTGGGCCTGAATTTACATCACTTTGTGATTCCACCAACAATATTATAGTGAAAAAACAATGTATTCTCTAACCCAAACTTAATTATTCTTGTAAGATACTGTCCGTTTTCTCAAACCCAAGTCCAATCCAACACATCACAGGGTTTCTAGGATGTCCGTTTTCTCAAACCCAAGTCCAATCCAACACATCACAGGGTTTCTAGGATCTTTTCGTACTCAAGGTTTTAAAACGCATCTTATTAAATCAAGGAAATCATAAACTTATAGCGTGTCCATTATATATTTAATTTTCCCCTTATTTGTGGTACGGGCTTAAGCCCACCAAATGGAACTATGAGTCATGCATGTACAATCCACATTCAAGATAAATAATCTCACTCCGATACCATTTGTTAGGAAATAACAATGAACTCTCTCGACCAAATTTGACTATCCTTGTAAGATACTTTTCATTTTCTCAAGCCCAAGTCCAACCCAACCCATTATTGGGCTTCTAAGGCTTTTTAGGACTCAAGGTTTTAATCTGCTTCTTACTAAATTAAGAGAACCATGAACTTATAACATGTCCGTTTAGCGCGACGTGCGACTCTTCCTCAAAACGTATAGCCACAACAATGAACTAAAAGCCAAGCCGGCTTTATTGTTTAAGTTTTATCTGTAAAATTAATAAGACGAAACCATTAATTTCCCAGGAAAGAAAATATCAGAATCTTCTTCGGCACTGGAAAAACCAACATCAAAACCCAACCCAACCCACCCCCCACACCATATCCTTCAGATATAAATTAAGACAACCCAGTTATAGTTATAACCACCAGCTCATGACACATTGCCCACACAACATTATTGACTTGGAAAGGTTTTGGTAGAGATCTAAGTGAGTGAGGATCCCAACACAAGAATGTTTGGGGACGAAGAAGAAGAAGAATATTCTCCTTCTTCAGAATCTTTTGGCCTCGTGAACACACCGAGAAAGAAAAGGAGCAGCAAGAACAACAAGAGGAGATTTAGTGATGAGCAGATCAGGTCACTAGAGTCCATGTTTGAAACAGAGACAAGACTCGAACCCAAAAAGAAGTTGCAATTGGCAAGGGAACTTGGGTTGCAACCGCGTCAGGTTTCGATTTGGTTTCAGAACAAGAGAGCCAGATGGAAGTCCAAGGAGCTCGAGCGAGACTACAGCATATTAAGAGCTAATTACAACACCCTCGCTTCCCGGTTTGAGGCTCTTAAGAAGGAGAAACAGGGGTTTGTTTTACAAGTACTTGAATTCTCACCCATCTTTGTTTAGTTTACCAGTAGGAGTACAATTACAAGTATGTATTAAATTTTCTACTACGAAAATGATAAAGATCCCAATAGCTTGTCATCCTAGTTATAGCCCCCGCTGTTGTGTTGTATGCAGTATCAAAGTGAATTCGTGTGGACGATACTAATTGCAGGGATCCCCATCGTAACTGAAATTTCTATTTGCAGTTGCAGAGACTGAAAGATGTTGTTCAGAAGCCAGGAGAGAGGCAGTGTTGCGGGCAAAGTGAAGGGGCTCCGAGCAGCGATGAAGGGAAAATGGAGAATGATGATTCCAACAAGTGTGAATCAGAAGTGAAGCCGAGCTTGTCAATGGAAATATCAGATCATGGAGTAGGAGTACTTTCAGATGATGATAGCAGCATAAAAGCAGAGTACTTTGGATTAGAAGATGAACCGAACCTTATGAGTATGGTAGAACCAGCTGGTGATAGTAATTCACTGACATCACCAGAAGATTGGGGTAATCTTGAATCTGATAGTCTGTTTGACCATTCTAGTAGCAGTTATCAATGGTGGGATTTCTGGTCTTGAATCTAAATAAATGAAATGTTAGGAGAAATTAAAGTTCTTGATACATTTTGAGTGCTAAGCGGGGACAACGTCATTGAACACTTAGTTCTGGCGCGATTTCACTTTATTTTCGTTATTTAACTAGCCTATGTGGTTTATAGGTATTGCATGTGGCCCATCGATTTATCATTGGGGTGAAATCTGGTGGACTGTGCTTTCCATTGATTCTTTCGTTACAAAAAAAAGGGTGAACTACTCACCATAAAAAGAATTAACATTTTGTAGAGAAATATCTATAGTGCTTATTGTGATTCAATAAGATAAATAGAAAATTAAGAAAATAATTACATAATAAACAAAATTAATTTGATTCAAGCAATGTAAGATGAAGGCTAGCACCGGAAAACTACGGAAGATAAGCATGTGACTGATATAAATATATCTTCTCTCTGCTTTAGCCACTGCACTTCAATCGCCATCCTTTCTGGTTTTATCTATGGAATTAAAGAAGAACAAGAACGGGATCAAAGAAAAAGAGAATGTGATAACGATTAACGACAGAAACGGACCACCATGAGAAAAACTCTGTCCTTCCATGAAAGAAAGCTCATTAGTCATCACTTATCCGAGGCAGTATCAGGCAACCTTCTGCTGCAGTTGCAGAAGAAGCATCTAAATTGGAAATTTGGATAATGGACTGACTTCTTAATCGTGGGTCCAACATTTCACAAGTAAGTCCTCAGGTAATTACCTAGACTTTATAATTTAAAACGAATTACCCAGCTCCAAGATCTCGTGGAATGCAGCTGTATACGTTTTGGTTCCTCCGTCGTTAATCGGTCTCTCTGTCTCTATGTTCATCCTCATCGTTATGCACAACGCGGCCTTCTTGCTCTGTGCGTTGATTCTGTCGGCTGTGGTCATTTCTTTCATAATACAGGCCGCATTGCTAAATGCTTGCTTGTTTTTTCACGTCATTAGCATTTGACGAGCATAACTCCAGCAACATAAGATGCACAGCGCCTCTGGTGCACTAAGCCCATTGGACTCATTTCAAATGCTTCTGAATTTTATGGGCCTGTTAACCTTGGAGGAAAGCCCGGCCCTTCTCCCCTTATTGGACTTGGTCACTCTGGTTTTCTATTCAGATGTACTAATTTTCAGGTCACCCAAATATATTGGAGTCCGGTGGCCCATAAGTCTGGCATGGTCTTCAGTCTTCTCCTCAATTTTGTACAACCCCCCCACAAATTCCTTTGTGGCTACAGTGGGCAGACAAGTGCCTCTGCTCAAGACCAGATATGTAGCTTCAGTTCTTTCTTTTAACATATTATTGGTTATGTGGAGTGTAGGTGTTCAACCCTTGTGAAGCATGAGAAAGGACCAATTCCAAACTTCTAGTCAGGGTCAAAGCTTGTGACAAAGTTAGATGCTTATCTTTATGATCCAAATGGAGGAAATATATATATATATATACCAACCCACTCCCTCACTGGCCTGCTTGAACTTCATTGAAAAGATATGTATGATTAATGCTCCGTCTGTTTCACCGAAAACATGTGTCTTGAAAAAGTTTTTATAATTTTTGATGTTTGGGCCCAGGAAATTAGAGGAGTCAAACGAAAATTAAATATTGATCAACTTAAAAATTAGGCTATGATAACAAAGGCAATTGACATCTACTTCTCAAGAGCGGACGTCGATGTCCTATTGCAGTGTTTGTTAATGGACTCAAAAGAGCTCCATATTGACTTGACTTAATTATTATTATAATTGTTGTTGTCGCTATGGATTTTAACATTAATAATAAATATATGTATAGATTTTGGCAATTTAATTCAATATCAATCAAAGTTACAATTATGCTAAAATGGAGAAGCGAATTGGTTTATATTTGGTTTGTTCTAAACTAAAGCAAGTATTAAAAAGTTATTAACAACTAAATTAAGCGAGTAAGAATAAGATTGAAGTCAAGAATGAAAAGTACTAGGGTACCTAATTTCATCATCCCTTATTCGATTAAACTCCCTTGGCTCTTTAATCTCCTAAATAACTACCTCATTATTGACAATCGGTTTCCCTATCCTATCCGATGCTCCATTCCTAGTTACACCAAAAGTGTCTTTATCCTTAACCCCTGTTATTCCTAACAATCAGGTTCAAGAGACAAAGACCAATTAAGATTTGTGGATTAACCGTGTAGGGATTGCATAGGTCATGCCCCTATATGCCTACGGTTGATGCAACCTATGATGTCTATGGTAAGAGGCAAATCCTAGATATCTCATTCCGATCTCAATCTAGGCAATGAATCAATTGAATGATGGCCAAACATCCAAAAGCATTAAGCACACCCATAAACAATAGATAGAAATCAAGAGAAATCAAAGTCAAGTTTAATGAATCATCAAAGTTAGATTACATTAGATCCCTAGCAAGAGAACCTAGCCACTCATGAAGTCAAGATACATCATCAAGTAATGAAAATCAACCATAAAAGTAAAGATAAAAGAGGAGACAAGAAACCCCCTTGTGACCCATTTTCTTCTCCAAGCTCCAATGGTAGCCTCCAAGGTAGAGAATGAATCCAAACTCCACGAATACCGCCAAAACCCTATTTTATGCCCTTTTATACTTCTCAAAACTCTTATGTCGTTTCCCTGACAAGTTGGGATTGTTTTGACTCAAAAACATGTTAATTCGGAATTTTTTCGCCAAACTACGCGTGCTGTGAATAGTAACTTAGATCGATAGGGAATATTTCCAATCAATCGGAATTACAATCTGGAAATTGAGCTTTACATGTCCCGATCGATCGGGATACAATACCGAGCAATCTGAATTTGGCTCTGTCTCTAAAAGTGATTGATTCTGACTCGATATTGCTCCGTTTCTTCAATGCATGTCTTGAACACATGAAATGTGCACAAATGACATACTTAGGCAATATTAATCCTCAACTCACTGAAAATGACAAGAAAATTCATGTAATTGGACACCTAATATATGTATATTCTAAGCAAAACAATGTTTTTTTTTAAATATATCAATATTTCACTTTCTAATACATAAACTAAAGAACACAAAAGATGGCTCCGCCGAATTCCTTACCAATAAAACTGTAGTCAACTTAACAACATTAACAATTTAACATTATATTTATGCAATTTGATTTCCCAGTTGACCCCATAAATTTACTAATCAGTCAACATCGATCACATCCACGTAATATCCTATTAATGTAGACCTTTTTCAACTTTTTTTTTTAAATTTTTAATTTTTCAAATTTTATATCATATCTTTGCGAGCACGACTGAAATTCTAAATATCTCTCCCTCATTTGGAAACCTACAAATTATTTTGCACCGGATTAACAATCGGTACACCAAAATGTTTTCTAAATTTCTGGAAAAATAATAGTAAATTTATTTTAACATCATGAATATAATCATGTATTTTTTCAAATATGAATTATCGAATGAATTTTAAGTAATATCTATTTAATTTTCCGTAATTTTCAAGATAAATTTAAGATATAACGGTTAAAACAGTTGTATTTTACATCTACTTTTGCACCGGTCGACGTCCCCCAAATCCATGTGTGGGCGAGACATTGGCTCCGTTTGGCCACCCGTTTCTGTCGAAAAATATTCATCGGCGACTGCTTTAGTTGGGACGCGTTTAGCAATTCACATGCAAGAGACTTCTATTACACTAAATCTAATAATAGTAGTTTAATTAGTAACAACGCAATCTTAATTAGGAAAATTTCAATATGTATTAGAATTTTCAACCCAATACACATCAACAATATTGTTTATTTTGAGTTGTTCGGTTCCCGTGAATATATCGGATCCGCATGACTTTACCTTTCTAGGAGGTCACCCATTTCATTCCAATAGTGCTCTCGCAGAAGCACGCTTAACTACAGAGTTATTACAGAATTTTGTCATTCGGGAAAACACGTTGTTGATGGTAATGTACTAGATTTATCTAAATATGTTAACAATATGCAATACAGCTAAGATCTTGTTCCAATAGATATAGAGCCAATTATTTTCTTCTCTAATCAAAATCATTATCCATACTTAAATGGGATTAATAAAGATCTTAAAAAGCATTTAATGAGAATATTTGCATGGAATTAGATTATTATTAGTCCATTATATTGTTAATGTTAAAGCATGTACTACTATAGGTTTTGTACGTGGCATATGCCCTTGTTCGTGTAGATCTATGATACCCTAGCTAAAATGAGTTGTTTAGCACCAACCAAATAAAAAACCAATTAGTATCCAAAAAAGGAAATGTTAAAGAAGAACAAATTCAAATTATATGGAGAAATGAAAAGAAAAAGAAGCAAGATCTTCTGTCTGCTTTTACCAGTGAAATTAAAGCGGCAAAAAGGCATGTATGGTTGTATAATTAATAATAGCTTTTGTTTCGAATCAAAAATCTATGGAGAAGAACACAAAGATTATGGTTGTATTGTTTATATATATGGCCATTACATATGCCACAGGAATTTGTGAAAGTAAATGTACAATCACACAAAGATGGTGTTTCTTTAAATAATCAAACAACGAAGATATTTTGATGTAGAATTGCGCGAAACTTGACCGAGAGACTTGATTTAACGAAGTTGTCCAGATTAGTATTAAAATGGGCCTTTTATATATTTTTGGATATTTTTGTCAAATTAATCGAAACTTAAAGAGTGTTTTCTCTCTGTTTTGTGTATTCGAGTGTTGGTATTCTAGGTTAATTGTTAGTTTCCGACTGCATCATTTTGCGTTAAAAACAAACTCAAATTATTATTACGTTTTCTTGCTTGATAATTGTAGATCAAACAATTAATTATTGCTAATTAAGAAAAACAGATTGGTGAAATTTTCCTATTCCTAGAGCATATATACCTTCTTTGGCAAATCTATGGAGGACAATGCAACTTATAGTCTTATATGGTATTTATATATATTAATTAATCAATATTTGAACCCAACAAGAATTGATTTGTTCTTTTTTTTTTTTGAAATATCGTTGAGAAATATGCTTCACATTGGAATCAAACTTTGAATATATATGTCTAACTCAATCAATCGTAAACCGAGCCATCTCTTAGTTGTTGGTAATTGAATTGTTCTTCAAATGTGATATTAGATACCAAAAGCATATCAATGTTCGGCTTCTCACAGTTAAAGTAGTAATGCTTCACATTAGAATCAAACTTTGAACACACATATGTCCAACTCAATCAATCGTAAACCGAGCCACCTCTTACTTGTTGGTAATTGAATTGTTCTTCAAATGTGATATTAGATACCAAAAGCATATCAATGTTTGGCTTTTCACAGTCAAAAGTAGTAATGCGGCATTAATGGATATATGTGTGATCCATATCAATTGTATTTTTATTTATTTTTGGTTGCATGACTAAAAAAGCAAGGAAAATTAAAGTAAAAGAAAAGGAAAAAAAAGATGATGAAGAAGACAAAGATCACCTGAAAGGACCACGGATTTAATAAAAGGGTGAATATATTCCCATCATTCAAAGGATTCAAACTTTTGAAAAAGAAAAATAAAAATCATAAAAAGTCAAGAATCTTTTAGATCCTCCTCCACTCAACAAAGCTAGCTAGTCATGAGAATGGAATTCCATTAAATAATTGGGGCATAAAATCCAACAACAATGCATTGTTTAATTGCATCAAGTGGGTTAGGCGTTAACTAGCACACTTGAATGATTTTAATTTCTTTTTTTAAAAATATTGTTGAGAAATATATTTTTCATTGAAATCGAATCATGGGCACACATATGCCTAACTCTTTCGATTACCAACCGAACGATCTCTCTTTAGTTGTTTTTTGGCAAGGGTTAGAGTTAATTAATTAATTAAGTAGCTATCCTAAGATATGTACTAGTAGCATTGTTGTAATAAGCATCATTAGCCATGAAAGATTAGGCTTCATTAATGTTTTAGGTACACCAACTTTGAGATTCTGATGACCAAATTTGTGGCTAAAACGTGCTTAGAGTGAAGATTTTAATTAGGAGTTCTTGACTTGCAATAATATTCATGGCAAGTGAGTCGTTGGTTGAACGGCAATCACAGTGTATGTAAGGGATCACCCACCCATTAGGTCGTGGATTCGAATCTTACCCCTCCTCAAACCCCCGTTTCAAAAAAAAATTTAATATTCATGCGTGGACTGTATCTATAACAGCCCGCCTTTACGCCCTAGTCACGATTTGGGTCCAGCCACACCAAGATTCACAGGCCCACACAATTTTATCTTTCCAGATTCAACACTAACTCATACTAGTTTGAGTTCAGGAAAAACGCTTATTACTAGTTAGGAAGTTTGATATATTATGTATTGCACTTCACATTTTCCAATGTGTGATGTAACACAAAAGACTTTATATTTCTTTCGTCACTCGGTAGCTCGTCCAGCACTACCAAATTTATATTGCAGAGGCTTGTGGCTCTGTCCACTCAAGTAAGGTGTTACAGTTCCTATCATGTTTTAGATTTTTGTAGTCAATTTGGTCACAATCCACATCCCAAAAAAAAAATCAATTCAAAGATGAACATGTATGCATGTGATATTATTCATGATCTTAAAAAGCAATTTCAATATTTTGCACAGAAATTAATTTATTCCTCTAATATTAGGAGAGCCCCGTATTGGATTCATCGAATATGGAGATTTTTTTTTTCCAATTGTATCGAATAATGAATATATTATGGTATATCAAATTACTACCATGAGATTCATTCTCGTAATATGTGCTTTCCTCGTCACATTTTTTTTAAAAATTGGATTCTATAAAATTATTCCACTTTGAAATTCATCTTAATCAAATAAACAAGATTTGTATCGTAATTGTATGTTTTTTTTTTTAAAAAAAAGTCATAAACTTGATTATATTAAGGTGTTCAATAAATTTGGTAATTGAGTTTCATAGATACTCGTATATATCATCATAAAGATGGAGTATGATCAAGAAGACTGAAAAAACAAACACAAAGACTCCCCGCGCAGCCTCTTGACTGGTTATAAAATTGAAACCAATTACACCCTTTAACGTGTTGAACATGTCTTTGAATTTGTCATTCTCCATAATCTATATTGTGCAAATCTTCCAAGACCATAATGCACGATCAGACAGACAGAGAAATCATTCAAATGATTCGGAATATGGCTCATTTATTCAATGACTTATGTTGATATATTTATTTATTTATTTTTTCTTTATGTTGTTTAATTGGTTTATTAATTAATTTATGTTTATATATTAATTAATTTTTCTTTCTTGATGTTGGTCTTTTTTTAATTTGTATCTTGATGTTGTTTGGTTGGTTTATTAATTAATTTTACATAGAATTTCGCAAATAGTTACAAATTAATGGTCCGACGGGAAGTTTCCATGAAAGCCGACTTGTCCCCCCTACAAGAGGTGCAACAACACTGTATATCTATATATTTAATTTGTTAGTCTAAATTTAATTTGAATATATATTATTCAAAGTCTTAAATTTTAATATGCATATCATATCCTATTGTCATGCTTAAATAAATTACATATATATTCTTCGTAAATTACTCAAGTGTTATTGTATACAGTTAATATTAGTTATGTTTAAAAGATATAATCTTGCTTATGAAAAAAAAAACAAATAAATTGTCGAATTTTAACGAACATATATTGATTTTATTTTTTGCTAATTTTAACGTGTGAGAAAATTCAAACCTTCGATCCGTTCAAAATGATAGATGTTCCTCTTAACAAACACTTAAATAAATAACATATATAGTTCTACTATACGTAATAATTCGATTGAATTATTGACCTAAGTTTGGGTCATGGTTTGGGTCTTCTTGGTGGTGGAGTCTTCGTCTTGGTCATCGTCAATGTTATTATTTTGGGATTCTATCTGAACATAACCAAACACACTTTTGACCACAACCAGCTGGTTCCTTCAAAAGCAGCATCATGGATGACCAGGGATTTGTTAAATAATGGTTTATATTAGAAGTAGTGTAGTGGTTTGACAGTGTGTTTGTACTGTGTTTAGTTGCATCTCACCTCACAACACCACAGTTTTTTGTGACACGTCAAACGCTTTTTGTCAGCATAACTTACCTCACAGCACCACAACTTTTTACATTGCAGCACCTCACAACACTCCCAAAAGATTACAATATATGTTGAATTGTCCCACATAATCAAATTAGGTCAATTATTTTATTTTAGATTAACGTACAATATAAACGTTAAGTGATTTTATATTAATATTATTAGTCATATAATATAACCGTAATTTAGATACGTCAAACGCACCTCACATCACCGCACCACAGTTTTAAAAGTGATGAGCCAAACAACTTCACGTTTGAACTAACCTCACAACACCACAATTTTAGACCTCACAACACCGTACAGCAGTTCACAGCACGCCCAAACGGACACATTATCTAGTACCTTAAAGCTTCGAAGAAAGGTATGGTACGGTATTACTGATGTGAGTTGGTTATTTTTGTATGGGGGTAAAGTTGTATTTTTGGAGTATCTAAATAGTTGGTATATAAGGATTAAAAACCCTAACCGAATGTACTAGGGAATTTCCTATATTGAAATCGGTTGCAAACCCCGAGTATGTAAACACATGTCAAACTTCGTAAATCTTGTATTCTTTTTCTCTGTTTCTCTTCTCTATTACTTCTCTATATTATTTTATATTCTGTGATTATTTGTGAGAGAATCCGTTTTGCAACAGGATTCCTTATGATTAACTCCCAACGGTCAGGGATTGTTCTTTGCTACAACTTCAGCAGATGCCAGCCGTTCAACCACGACCCAGTCTCAACAAGACGAGAAAAAGACAGTACTACGGATCAAGTGATATGTTTGTGGGTCCCAGAATCAATCAGACGGGTCCCACAGTTTAGCTTTCTGTAGAAGCTATCCCCTGCTTTGTCTTTGTGTTGTCCGAATATGTCACGAATATGCCCAAATATACTCTCTACCAGTCTCTATACACATATATTCAAAGACCCCAAGAAGCCAATTTTTCGTGGCTAGGTGATCGGTTGACCGTTTTACAGATCGACCAATTGGTACGGTTCGATTTTAATTACACTTTCTTAAAATATGACTCTTATTTTATCCCTCAATCTATGTGACTTGTAAACACACCTATAGGATCCATTAACATCCAACACTCAATATTATTGATTCAGAGTAAAATAGAGGTCATATTTTGGAGGTTTATATCATTACTCGTTTACGAATTGTCACCGTCTTTATGCAAACATTGCATAAAACCTACACGTGTCCGCATAGAATCTGTAACGAAACTTGTTGTTCTTATTATTTTAATATGGTTTTCCAATTAGAGAGAAGTAAAACTAAGTAGGGTTAGGTTACTATAAATAAGCAAGTCTTCGAATGTTAATGGTCGTATCTGAAGAATTATATCGGCTTTTAGACATAGGGTTTTAGCTTTATATTTTAGAGGTCAACACCCTAATACCCAAAATTATTGGGTGCTTAATAGAATAGATCGTTAATGGATGAATTTTAGGGCTGTTCAAAAAACCTATCAAAACCGAAATGATTGGTCGGTTTTTTATAATACAAAGTTGTACATTTCTCCACTAAAAATAAAAAAAACGACCGTTTGGTCGGTTATTTTCATGTCAAAAAAAACCCTAAAAAACCGACCGCAAACACCCCTAACGAATTTGTTCTTCTATTGTCAGTCGCTATGGCATGCCATTTGCCCAAAGGGAGTGAATGAGATGAGAGAGCATGAATGCATGGACCTCATGTGCAACCCCTCTACTTCAGGCCCGATAACATCCAACCACCCGAACCCTACGTACGTATCTAGTTTTGGCCCCTTGAAACTTGAAATTGCAAAGTGTCCTCATAACGAGTGATTTATGGGTAATGGTTAAGACGAGATTATTGAATCATTTGTAATTGCTAAGTCATGAATTTTACCTCCAAATTTAATTATACAACATAGCAGTGAGATTTCAAATTTCTAATTGAATATTCCAATAATCCTAGAAACCCTTTTTTAGCTACTAGGTTTTGTTGTGAAACAAATTTCTCCCAAACACTCACAGATTATAGATCAATATAGAGAAACAATCGAAAATATAAAGAGAGAAGAATAAGAACACAGGATTTACGAGGTTCGACAATTTACCTACGTCCTCGGGATTTGAGACTGTTTTCAATATAAGAAATTTCTTACTACATTCGACTGGTAAGCTATTTGCTCCCCTCTCGCACAACATACATTTTTCTTAGAACTTTTTGATACTAGATAATAGTGTCATTATTTAACAGGTTTGGTGGGACACAAATATAGAAAACAAAATTTTCCATATAAAACATTTGTGCCATGCAACATTATTTCAAATGTTTAAAAAAAATAAATTGAATCTCAATATTATAATTCTAAAAACTCTTTTTTAGCTACTTGGGTTTATTTATGGAACTCACAAAAAACAATTCCACCTAACCTTTGAATGAATTATGCATAAGAAAAATTTAGCTTCATTATAACTATTATAGAAACCGTGTTTAGTGGGACACACAAAATGTAAATCAAAAATTTTCTTGTGTTCAAAAATAATTTTTTTTGGACCCGGGGTGAAACCACATTACATGGGCCTAACACATATGGATTTACTTGACAAGGAAGAAAAACTCATCTAACTTAAAATCTTAAGCCAATGAGTTGTGCCTCCCCCATGCCTTATAAGTTATAAATCACACAAATTTTTTCTATTTTTCCAATGTGAGACTTTTGTGTGGGTTACAACACTCCCCCTCACAAACAGGTGCCTTAAATCTCCTCTCACTTATTACATCGAACCTATGCTCAAAGGTGCTCATCCACATGGCATCGTCTTTGCGTGTTCAGAGGTGGTGATACACATGTTATGGTCGTACACTCAGAGGTGAGAGGCTTCAAATTTTTTTTAAACGGGCCACTTTTTCTGGCCTCAAACATACCCCCACAACCGGGCTCCAATACCATATTAGAATTTGGACTAGGGGTGAGCCCACATTACATGGGCTTAACACATGTGGGTTTACTTGACAATGGAGGAAAGCCCATCTAACTCAAAAGTTTAAGCCAAAGTTGGGCCTCCTCCATGCCTTATAAACCACACAAGTTCTTTCTATTTTTTCAATGTGAGACCTTTGTGTAGGTTCGAATGTTCAAAAATATTTTGAATCGCGTTACAATATCAATATATATAATTTTCTTTTTTTAGTAACACTTACAAATTGTGAGTAAGAAAAATAATAATTGAACCTCATTACAAAAATCATAGAAAACTTTTTTTTTATTTATTTCGTAGCTATAATTGGGTTGCTGGGCTTTTTTAGCTCTAATTTTGTTGGTGGTACATAAAATAATATGTATTTTGATATTTACCGAGTCATATTTTCCGTTATAACAGTTATTTAGTTTACTATAAATACCACGACGAGTTTTCAGTTTCTGCCACACAACTCAAAACTCAAAACACCACCCCACTTGTTCCTTTTCTCTTAAACAAGCAGCCATGACAACAGAGATCGACAGTCTCTGGATCTTCGCTCTTGCTTCCAAATGCAAGTCCCTCACTCATGAAACCATTTTTTTACCAATTTTGATCATCGCCTTAGCTTGGCTTGCCATGGCTTTGATTTACTGGGCTCACTCCGGTGGTCCTGCTTGGGGCAAGTACATGCTCCGAAAGGCTACTTCCACTAAGATTCCAGGTCCTAGAGGGTTGCCTCTGATTGGCAGCATGAATTTGATGGGCTCACTAGCTCACCATCGCCTCGCCGCTGCGGCAGAGTCTTGCGACGCCAAGCGGCTCATGGCTTTCAGTCTCGGTGACACACGTCTCATACTGACTTGCAATCCCGAAGTAGCTAAAGAGTTATTGAACAGCTCGGTGTTTGCGGATCGTCCGATTAAGGAGTCCGCTTACAGCTTGATGTTCAATAGAGCAATTGGGTTCGCGAATTACGGTGTTTACTGGCGTACTCTGCGGAGGATCGCGGGAACCCACCTGTTCTGCCCGAAGCAAATCAAGGTTGCCGAGATGCAGCGACAAGTGCTCGCGTCTCAAATGGTCACCGTATTTGGGAACAAACAGGAGAGTTTCGGTGTTCGGGAGTTGATTAAGCGAGCTTCGCTTAACAACATGATGTGCTCTGTTTTTGGGCGCAAATACGAATTGAATTCCAGCAGTTGGGAAGTTGAGGAGCTGAAGGAACTTGTCGATGAAGGTTATGATCTCTTGGGCTTGCTCAACTGGACTGACCATCTCCCTTGGCTCGCTAATTTCGACCTCCAGAAAATCCGGTCCAGATGTTCAAACCTCGTACCCAGAGTGAACAAGTTCGTTGGCAAAATTATCGCTGAGCACCGAGCTGAATCGGCCGAAAGGAGCCCAGATTTCGTTGACGTTTTGCTGTCCCTCCAAGGTGCCGATAAATTGTCCGACAGTGACATGATCTCCGTTCTTTGGGTAAGCATTTCATTTTCAGTTAAAAATACACACACGATAAAAATAAATAGTTGGTATTCTAGTTATAACAGTTGGGTATTCCAATTATCTGAACAATCTCAACAGTTGGGTTTTTTTTTTAAACAGTTGAGGTTTTTTTTTATTTTTTTAAAAGACTCACAGGCCACACATACGTTAAACCATGTCCAAAGGGTATGAGGGCCATCACAGCGAATGGAAAACTATCTAAAACTATCTAAATCCCAAACCCATGGTGATAATAGAACCCTGGACCTCAAGGTCCTGGGCAGACAATCTGACCAACCAAGCTATCTCTCATTCTCCTCAACAGTTGAGTTGAAAGCAGAGGAATTCATTGGCTCCACATGTTTTACATGATGCACATAAAATTATGTGCATACAACTCAATAACTGGGATAACAGAGACACCAACAAAGATTTGTATGACTGTATCATTAATTTGACCCCATAAACGGGATTACCACTCCATAGAATGTTGCCACCAAAAGCAGAACCCCGTATTTCTTCTAGATAATCTCCTAATTATTCTAAAACAACTAGAAAAATTCATATCTATTTAAAAATTTCCTCAACTCAATCATGTATGATGGAATCATTAAAAATTTGATTTTTACGAACTCTATATGTAACTCGCTATAGGCTCGGGAAACAACCAGAAGTTGTATATTCAGTCTTATTAAGTTATTTGTATAGTGCAAATTTGTACAACATTTGACAAGTTTTATTATCAGGAAATGATATTTAGAGGAACAGACACAGTGGCAGTTTTGATCGAGTGGGTGCTGGCTAGAATGGTTCTTCATACCGATATCCAGTCAAAGGTTCATGATGAGCTGGACAGAGTTGTTGGTTCACGAGCCGTCACTGAAGCTGACATCGCCGCAATGGAGTATCTCCCAGCCGTAGTGAAGGAGGTTTTGAGGATGCACCCACCGGGCCCACTCCTGTCATGGGCCCGTTTGGCCATCACTGATACAACCATCGATGGGTACCACGTGCCAGCTGGAACCACGGCAATGGTCAACATGTGGGCCATCACAAGAGACCCAGAGGTTTGGGAGAACCCACTTGAATTCAACCCGGAAAGATTTGTTGCAAAGGACGAGAAGGTGGAATTTTCCGTACTTGGATCGGATCTCAGGCTGGCACCATTCGGGTCTGGCAGGAGGGTTTGCCCCGGAAAGAATCTGGGTTTGACCACAGTCAACTGTTGGGTAGCATCATTGTTGCAAGAGTTCGAATGGCTGCCTTCTGATCAAAAGGGTGTTGACCTATCAGAGGTGCTCAAGCTGTCTTGTGAGATGGCTAATCCTTTGACGGTTCAGGTCCGTCCTAGGCGCATGATGAGCACAACCCAGTAAAATCATTTGCTCAAACATGAGCTTTGTTATATTAATTAGGTCTAGGTCTTACAGGCTTACAGCTTCTCGTCATCTCCATCTTCATTACACATGTGGATCCCATCTTTGGCTCTTATGTCAATTAGTTCTTAGTTTTTACATACATAGGTTTCAAATAATCCTCTCTGTGACTCTGCTACACACCAGACTTGTATAAGCTTGGCATAAACATATCTATATGTTAAGGGGATATTATAATTTCAAGCTTTTACTTAACGCTCCATTTTGCTTACATAATTTCTCTGTTTTTTTAATTGGTCGGGGCCGCAATCCCCCTACCTACAATTCCTAAGATATTTTAAATCCAAATCATTGATATATGAGGTGTACACATGTCACCATCTCCAATACAATTTCTTCCTTTATTTTATCTTTTCAAAAAGACAAAAAAAAAATAAAAAATCAACAGTCAATTTTGTCCTTCAATTTTTTATTCCAGTTGGACATCTACTCGAAAAAAGAAACAAAGGAAGAGACGCTCCGATGACGAGGTAGCAGTTCGAAGGCGATCTGATTCACTAGGATCACAAGAACTAAGGTCCATTGAGTCAACCATCATATTATAAACACCTACTTGTTTGTTCGACACCAGATCTAGATCTTGTTTTTGCTTTTCCGAGGAGGCTATTGTAAATCCTCCTCCCATAAAACTTTTATGTTTCAAGGCTAATCCCTTTTCTTAGTTTGAAAGACTTCTATCCGATTCACAATAGATGCTTGGAAGGAGAGATGAGCGCATGAGAGAGAAGGAAGGAAGAAGTAAGAAGTAAGCTAGAAGACTTAATGACGAGAGAATAGGTTAGACGCTAGGGGAGGATATGTTAGACAGTTTCTCAGCCATCAGATAAAATGGATGGCTAAGAGTTAAAGTATTTTAATGAATTGCGGGGGGATTGCAGGCCTTCCTATCCCCAGTTTAACATAATCATAGATAAAATAACACATTACTGCTTTTTAATCATTATCAGAATATCACTTGTAACAGCTGGAGCAAAATTAAAGGCTTAAAAGCAGGAATCAAGTTGGCCCACATGCATCATTGGTAATCAGTTCCTAATTAATTAGTGTAGATTCATGGAGGAACCGGGTTTTATTTGCATTAATCTTGGTTTCTCTGCGCAGATAGTCTCTGATTACATCAAATCATCCAACTCAATTTCTTGCTGAAGAAGATATACTAAAGAAGGTTAGTTTAATATAATGGTCAATGTGTCACACATGAATTTATGCATGCCTAATCCGGCCCGAGTTTAGGTTTAATGGCATGACCGAAGTGCACGCAAACTTGATAGTTCTCGGTTACCAAAAAAAAAAATATTATAACCTGTCAATCTGATAGCAATTATTTTGCCTTCACTACTTGTCAACATTGAACATGTCTTAGATTAACAGCTGAAATTGTTGCTTTCTTGTTCCAAATTTTGCGGAGGATTACTCTGTATGCCTATTAATTAGTTGCTAAACACAAGTTATGAGCCTAATTACATAAAAGAATATTTGTAAGTGCGTGTGTAGGAATTTTATAAAATGGTTACTTGCAGTATAAGGTACTGATCAGTATTACATTAGCTACTACTGCAACCATGTCTGCTTCTGTCAATGAAAGTCGACACAAGACTCTCTTGATGATCTCCCCTCCATCTGCTAGACAGAGATTGTCACTGGAAAACTAGTCTAACCATAGCAAACAAAACAATATATTTTTACTAATTAAGTTCGGATAAGGAACATTTTTAATCTACAAAATGAGATTAATAATTATGAGGACTTGTCCTTCTTATAATTTGAATAATTTGAGAGTGGTGAGAACTGAGAAGAAGCAAGTAGGGAGACGAGAGATATTTGACTCAATCCATTATAGAGGTATTGTTTGTTTTAGGCCTTAAGGCTCTCGTGGTTTGTAAGCTCAAACTTATAAATCACATGATTGGCTACACCTAATCGATGTGGGGCTTCTAATACCCTGTATTTGTGAGTTTAGTTATGCGAGACTCAACAAGTGGACTATACTAATTAGGGTTCATGTGGCACCCCTCACCTTATGAGTAGTCTATCCATAAGAACATCCAAAAGGCCCAACAATAGGTGACCAAAAAGGATTGAGATCTTTTTAGGATCGAGTTTATGATCCGATACCATGTTATAATTTAAAGAAGTTTGACCCAAACCACTTATAGAGATGTCCATTTTGGGTCTTAAGACCCGTATGATTTTGTCCTTAAAAACATTCTCTACAATTGGGAGAAATAGGACTCGAACTTATAAACCACATCATTGGTTTTCACTTAACCGATGTATGATATTTTAGAAGGAATTTGACTCAAACTTATAAAACACATGGTTGGCTTATACCAAACCGTCTGACATTTTTCCATTCTAATAGTCCTTGTCTTTCTCAATTTGATCTCGACTAATGTTTACTTTTGTTCGTGGATCATGTAATGATGTATTAATCACGGCAACTGTACATTATGTCAACACAAATGTCAACTTGATAATTAGTACTCTAATTGGCTTGATTTTTAGTTTATAAAATTGCATGGTATAGATTATTAGGAGTAATTAAGGACTACTTAGAGAGGATTACGGCTAAATGAATGCTTCACCAGAAACACAATGTGACACAAAAATAATACTATACGATTCATACATGTAAATCAGTACATGTGGACATTATGAAGTGTGAAGATGGAGACACTTTAAGTTGGATGACATCGAATAACAAGCATGATTTCATCACTGACAAAGAGATCATGACACACCCGAGTCATTAGTTGGAGTCATAAGGATGTCGTGTATCACTCTAGTGACTAGGGTTCGAATCTCCCTTTCCCAGTTTCAAAAAAGAAAAGAAAAGAAAGAGACATCCATGTTGCAGACAAAATTCATGATGTGATTTCCCATTAAAAAATATTCAAGCACAACAGGTTCTTAATGCTGTTATGCACTTATGCTTAACACTGTGTCTCTGGATAATTAAAAACCTAATAGTCATGACTTAAAATTAAGATAAGGATGAGTGAAGGGTTCCTGTCCTAATTGGTCTGTTTATGGATGTCTTATTACAAGACTTGCCTATCTCTATCTGTCTAGTTGGTGATACTGTACTTCTTCAACATTGTCTATTCAAAACCTGTTCATTAATACATGAACCAGCACATCTCACAAATCTAGCTTGGCAGATTTGAGGTACTGATAAAACTGATAATTGAAGTTTAGTTCGCGTGTTTTGTCAAGACTTGTAGTCCCACAGTGTATTGGCATAATTCAATTGAGTGGTATATAAACAAATCCGAAACAAGCCTTTGGCCCAGAACATACCATATTACTTTGATGTGTTTGGGCTGGATTTTCTATGTTTCGACGGCATATTCGGCCAATAAACATAAGAGAATCACTTAGCTTTGTTCAATTGTGACCAGTTTGTGAGTACGGTCTTACTTCTGCTGGTTTAGTTTTATTAGCAAGTACAGGAAATATTAATTAGTTGGATTGATCTTTTAAAGCTTATGGATTTAATCGAAACTAATTGATAGTTGTCGGTAATAATTGTTGCTAATTAGTATACTTTTGAGCATGGAAGACATGGTTGGTATGTAACATTTTCATCTGTATTGTTTGTCTGGGAAAAAGTTTACAACATTAATGCAAACAATAATAATGGAAGGGTAGCAATGTTGGGAGCTAGAGACAATATTGAATTCCTCAAACGATGGTTTACGAAGTTCACTAGAGATTTTTTCATCACTGGGGAAAGCTATGGAGGTAACTTGCAAATTAATATGCAAAGTGTAAATGCAAAAATCTGCATGACTTTAGACGTCAGCACCTGATACCAAGGAGTGACGCGAATGGTGAACTTCCGTACCTGCAAGACAACAATCGGCGGCCCTTTGTGCCCCAAGAGCACTCCAACGTTTAAGTCAGAATCTTTTCAGAGAGAGAGAGCGCTCCGAGCCCTTCGTGGTCCGGGAGTACTCCGACGCTAAAGACTGTGGGCATTTGTGGATGGATAAAAATCATAGGCCTAGTCAACAAGAAAGCTGGCAGAGAGAGAAGGGAATACCTCATAGAAAACTATCTCACGTCAGCTCAGGAAGATTCAAATTCAAAAGAAGAGATCAAGATGAATCATCATATCACAATTCAATTTTCAAAGGCAAGAAGAGATAAGAAAACCCTAATAGCCACACTCCACACCAATTATAAAAAGGAAGGTAAGGCTTGTGAGTGAGGTACACACTGAAATCCACTTGAAACTCTTTAGTTTCTCTCATTGAAATTCGTCTATACTAAATTTATATGCAAGCTTTTTTTGATCTCAGAATAAATCGATGAGTGATCTTGTTTGAGATTTTAACGCTAATTTAGAATACATAATTTTTTCAAAATTTGTAATATACTTTGAGAGATAAATCATTTTGAAATTTCGCTTAAAAGAAAAGAAAAACTCAAAACTGATGATATCATGCCTAGAGAAACATGTGGAAGAGCTTAAAATGAAAACAAGCTGATTCGTCAAATTTTATATTTTTATTAAATGTGTATGGACATATATGTAATTAAACATTGTGAGTCCTTATAATTTATTTTTTTCTTTTTTATTGGAATAAATTTTCCAAATTATGGACCTATTGATAATTGTCCCTATTTTTAAAACCAAACAACACTTTCGCACGTGATGCAAGACCTAATTGTCTTTGGGTGGGGCTTGCCTGGTGTCTAGAGTGTAGACCTGAATTGAACAAGATAACAATAATGGCGCTCTCAAATTCAATGCTTACAATAATAGGAAAATTAGTGATGAGTTCATCTCTTAAAGGTATTATTTCAATAATAACACTCTTAAAAGTTTTATTCGTTCATAAAGTCTAAAATACTATTTCATAAAGGATAAAAGTTAAAATATATGGTTTTATTGTCTAAAATACATTCATCTTCATCCTTTAACATGGCATAAGCCGTGATTCATCTCTGAGCTCCGCCGGAATCTTCGTCTTCGTCGCCGGAAGCTCCGTCCTCGCCCCTCATGGCTTATTCGACAATTCTATGGCATTTTCAGTGATTTTTCATCCCCATTTTTATTGTATTCGAACTAGATCTACTCATACTTATCACGAAGTTTGTAGATCTTATTGTTCTCCTTCGATCTGTCATCACATCATTATTTTCAGCATTTTCCGTGATGATTTTCATGATTTTTTGGTTCTAATGTGAGATCTGCAGACTCAGGTGATATGTTATTTGTTTCGATTAATTTGATATCTGTCATAATGTTATCTGTCTTGTTAAATATTATCTGTCTTGTTAAAATATTATTTATCCTTAATGAAATGTTATCTATTTGAAGTTCCAAAAGGATCAAAACCGATAATATATTAGAACAAATCCAAAACAGATGTAATATCTGCAGATTCAGATTCTATTTCAGAAGAATATTGACAGATACAAAGCATATATAATATCATATACGAAACAAATATAGTATCTGCAGATTTAGATCAGATTTCAGATGAAAAAAAGTAGTTCAAAAAAATAATAAAACCTCAAAGGTGATGCACCTTGGTCCGTGGAGTTTATTGGTGTTGTTGGTGGTCACCGGAGTTGGTCGTATTGGCCGGATCTAACTCTTTTTCAAACGGTGACCGTGATTTCAAGAAATTTTTCTGACAAATCAAGTGATAATCGATGGCCAGTGATGACTGGATTTTGATCGAGCTGACCAAGAGCTTCATTTTGGTAGTTCATTCGTCAAAAATGATGGCCGATCAACCAATTTCTTGTGGTCGGCGTGAAGGAAGAATGGAGAAGAAAAGAGAGCAAAAAAGAAAGAAGAAGAATCAACGCATGACAGTAAGATGGATCTTAGGGATATTTTTGTGAACTTAACACAAATGTATTTTTTTGTAATAATTTTCCCGTTTTGTCATTTTTGGAATATATAAGTCCCATAATGTTCTTTTGCCTAATTTCTCCAAAAATATGATTAATATCATTTAATTAAGGAGTATGCAAACGTAAGTCCAGACGGACATCATCTTTTAGACGAGGCTGCATCAAGTGTTGGGGCCCATGGGCCAAAACTTGTTATTTGTTCTCTTGGGGAAATCAGGCTGCCCATACATAACATCAGGAGATTCAGGAATTAGGGAAACATGTGGGATCTGGAAGCTCTGTAATTCATTGAAGATCGTAGAGTATACAATTCGAATCCAATAATTTTAGGAAGGTATGTTACATCACACGACATTAGATTCGAATTATAAACGTTAGGAAATTGCGGCGTTCTCAAATCCATTTACGTCTATATGTAGATAAGCACCATGTCAATTGATTATGCCATAACATCGCCATCCCCAACCCCAAATCATCAACAAAGATGCGAGAGATTGCAAGGAAGAAGACAATAACATGGTGTTGAGAGAGCATTAGCTTCATACAACAACGTAACATCATCACCCACCCACTCACATCTTTTGATTTGTCCAAAATAATTATTATTTAAAATTAAGAGCAAATCACCAAATTTTGCAATACAAAATCAACAATCAAAAGCCAGTAAACAATCTACTAGTACCCATAAACAATAAGCCAACTTTACAAACACAGAATAAATCACATAAAGGAGTAATTATTAATAAACAAATATAGTAATAATACTGGAAGAAGATACATCTCTACCAAATTAAGCCCCATCACTTCTTAGCTCAAACAGCAGGACCTGTATACAAAAATTACGAATCCCCAATCAGTATCTGTGTCATAATTTGTGGGTCCCGTGTTCTCATTTACAAACCGGCTTACGAGGGGAAGGAAAACCCACATCATATATACAAACCCAAACGATATAGGATATTTCACAATGTATAGAAAACAAAAGGCAAACATATATGAAGGAATATGGACACAAGTTTTGGGGTTGTCCCTCCACATCCCTCAAAGGCAATAGAGCAGACTGGGCCAGGCAGCCCAGTAAAAAGATTGTCATGGGCCAGGCTTGGACTGGACTAGTCGACCCGACAATTGTGGATCAGTCTTTTTTGCGATGTAAACACTCCATAATTGGGACTTTTGGAATGACATTTAATTTGCCACCTTTCTATTTGGCATTTTATTTTTGTATGTTTTTTTTTTCCTCTTGATGGCCGCCCCATTGCCAGTAAGATGATGGCAAAAAAAGGTTATGCTAGCGTTTTTTGTCCCGACTATCTCATATGTTGAAATGAACATACACGATTTTATGTAAATCATATGAGACATGTGGAGTTCACGATTTTACATGGATTACATGTGTCCATCTCAATATTTGACAAAAATATTGGAATCTTTAAATTTTTCCCGAAAAATAGGGGCAACTTTTGTGTTTGAGCTTTTGGATTGGTTTAGAACTTAAATTCTTCTATGAGGCTCAATAACAGCATAATCTAACTGATCCTGACCTCTATAACTATTAATTAGAACATGTTTCTCAGTAAAAAATAAATAAAAATTGGGTGTGCAAAGTGCAAACTAACGTAATTTCAGTACCTGCTGGGGTTCGAAGCAGAGCAACTGATTCACAGGCGATTGGAAGCTCTGTAGCATTGACTTGGTCATCCAGTTTTTCTTCCTTCACTTCCGGTTCTGGGTGAATTTTCCTCTTCAACATCTTCCTCATCAACTACAAATCAACCAATACATATATCAGATATATATATATATATATATGAAACTAAACTAAATTCAGGAAAATTCGAATTAGGACCTTCTTAAGAGTTGTACATTAATATGCAGAGTAGGCTTACTTTGTTTAGTTTTTTGATTGGGCGCGAATCCTCGCCAACAAGAGGAATCAACTTCTTGGCAATAGAAAGTCCATTCTTGGTTTTAAGTCTCCGCAGTTTACCAGAATCAAGTTCATTTTTCTCAAGTGTTGGCTTCGTTTTGACATCGGAATCCGCGGAGAACAGGTCCGCTAGTGTTACTCTTTCTCCTTTCTTCTTTCTCTGATCAATCGCAGCGACACCCAAGTCGGGTTGAACTTGAGAAGATCCGTAAAATGGAAGAGGAACATCATCAATGAAGTCGAAATTGCGCTCAAATGTTGTAAACATCAGTGGACTCATCTCTTCTGCTGCTTCTTCTTGTTCTTCATATTTCCTGTTATTGTAGTAGTCTTCATTGTTGATATCCTCAGCATTATCGACATAAAACGTTTCTTCGTGATCATCTTCCACTTCGAATTCATCTTCCCGGGTTCGGAGAATGAGGTAGTCATGTTTTTGATCAATGATTCTTGGAGGATCAAAAGATTCAAGACCAAATGTGCCAATTGTTAAAATGCCATCTCTCCAACCATCAAGCACATTCACAAGTGCTGCTTGTTTGAGCAATGCTTGCCTGTCTAACTCACTCGTTGCGAATTCCGGCTTTTTCCCATTTCTATCAAACTCATCTGCACACACACAATGATTAAGTAATTTCAGAATTTCATATCTAATAGACCAAACAAATAAATAACCAGATGAAGAAAATGAACAAAAGATACCTTTGTGAAGGGTATGATGAAACCTCTTGTGCATCCAATTGAAGATCTGAATTCAAGAAACAAAAGATAAATAAACAATGAGGACATAAAGTTAGTGAACAAGTTTTCAACTGTTCTTGGTACGAGTCTCTGACCTTCATTTTCTTCTCAGGAGGTGGTTCTTGGCGAGGAACAGTACTAGAAAGTGGGTTACTCAAGAGACTGGTGAGGGAGTCGAACTAAAAGGAAGGGACTCGCAGGAGTGGCACTCTGACAGAGCGACACGTGGGAGGGCTAGAAATGGGTCGACCTAGATTATAGCCATAGTTTTCGGGGGGGCATGGCATGTTTGAAGAGCCATAGTGTTGGGTCTATCTGGCATGATCGATGAGCCAATATTCTTGAAGTGATATATGTGTCTTCGCCTCTCTTGCAATGCTATGTATAAAATGTATATATATAGAGTGAGTTGCGTTATCTCCCTGCATCGAGTCTCGACCCAGGTCTCACTGGGACTTACAATATCTTTCATATGACCCGAAATTTACTAACTAATTATTCGATGGGAGTTGAGTGGATTCCACGTTAAAAAAAAGTGAGTCTTACATGTAGATATTCGAATTTGGACTAGACTTCAGTATTGTTTCACACAAATCAATGGCAACACATAAATCATAAACCAAAACCACTGTGAGACTCCTTGTGTTTTAGCAGTTGGATGCGGAAATTCCGTATGTGACAACTATCGTATATACATATATATACATAAACTGAAAAGTCATCCTAAGCTAGCTCTTAACTCTAATTATTTCTTACTCTATCTAATTAGCATCTTTATACTACCAAGCTCCTTGAGAAAAAGGGAGGAAAAAAAAAAAAACTCAAGGCCGATGGTACATTTTTCACTGATTTGGAAACTGAAGTCAGGTGGATAAGGATGGTGGTGGGAATACTACCACTTTTTTCTTTTCTTTTTTGTTGAATCCTTTTGCCTTTTTGCCTGTGTGCTTTAGTAGAAAACTTTTATGACAACAAGTTTTTCTGAATATTTCTTTCCATGTGTGCCCAAAAGAAGGACCAATATCAATATAGGTCACATAAGTAGCTATTTGGCAGCTCATTTTCCACCATGTGAATTATGTTGAGTGGAGTCAGTAAAAATTTTTACCTTCTTTTTTTTTTCTTTCTTTAGCTTTTCAAGCTTCAATTATTGTACTTAGGCCAAACTCTACAGGCCCAATAAAAGTTGTCAATCCAATATTGATTAATTTTGGTTGATAGATCATAAGAAATACCTTTTGACTAAGATCATGTGTAATGCTACAATTATGATTTTTGCGCTGTGTTAGTAAACATTGACCACAACAGCTTAAACAGCTTCCTTTGCTCTATCTCATCTTCTGCTAAAGTTATAATACGGTACGTCTTAATCTTCATCTGCCATTTCCTTCGACAAAGTAGTGGATGCTTTCTAGTCCTAGTCCAGAGCGGCTCGAAGCAATGTTGCCCTTATTGGGATCTATCTATCTATCTATATAAAGTGATTTTTCCATATATATTGAATTTTGGGATCTCACAAAAGCCCTGTTTTTGGAGTTTGATTCCTACTAAATCCAGACACAAATTTTTGTTGGTATTTGTCTGATTCATGCGGTTTAGAGGCTAGTAGACTTCTAGTATTCGTTATGGATCAAATCATAAGAAGTTTTCTGTGCACTAAATGATGTGAGATATGTGGAGGAGGAGGAGGAAGGTACGGTAGCAAGATCCTAAAAGTCTGGTTTGTTGTTTGACTTGTAGCATGCAGTTTGTCTAGTAATGACTTAGCTAGAAGACCTATCCAGATATAGAGAGGGGACTATCTTAGCTTTCATGGCTCTCCAAATCCATTGCAAGAGCAGGCGCTTTGGATTCTTGGCCAAATTGCACACATTCACTGACATACCTAAATCTCCGGGAGCCTTGGACGAAGAACTCTAAAAAGGGGGTGTTTTTTTTTAAAAAAATATCGTATTACTTAAATAAGTGTGAGGCTACTATAACACTAATAGTTTTTTAAAGAATGGAGTCATGGTGATTCAGGGTTCTAAAAGGCCGCCCATGTCATCCACCCCAAGAACGCTCAAGCTATTAGTATTCGTAATTGACCAAATAATTTTAAAAAAATTGTGTACTAAATAATGTGAGATATGTGGAGGAGGAGTAAGGTACGTAGCAAAGATCCCTAAAAGTCTGGTTTGTTGTTTGACTTGTAGCATGAAGTTTGTCTAGTAAAATGACTTAGCTATAAGCCTATAAGACCTATCGAGATATAGAAAGGGGACTGTCTTAGCTTTCTTAGCTCTCCAAATCCATTGCAAAAGCATGCGCTTTGGATTCTCGATCAAATTGCACACATTCACTCTCTCTTCCATGCATCATCCATAATTCCATATTGTGGGTCGACTTGGTCTCTCTTACTCTCCCAAAGCAAAGTTGGGAAGCAATAAAAACTTCAAAACAAAAGCAAATGGAATGTGTTTTCAGATGCAAAAAGATATCAGCACATTAGGGACTTAATTTGTTGTTGATTACCAAAAAAATAAAAGAAAAGAAGGAAGGTACAAATGAGAATATAATAAAATTACTTTTAAGATAAGTGAATCTAACTTATTTAAGCTCTTATGTATGTTGATTCGTGAGACAGAATTATTAGGTCAGTCATGACTTAATGTGATTGTACCGGCAAAAAACTCTATGTCGAACTTGTCTATTGCGAAACAAGGAAACAGTCAGAGAGCCCGACGCTTTGATGTCTACGTCAGATACGATAGACATAGCGCCAATTGTTTAGCGAGTGCTACTACTTACATGATATGTCACACTTTCTGAATTATTGTATTAAAATTATAGATTCTACTATTCTAAATGAATTGCGGAGCTCCTAAATCCTCTTTTGAAAGGTGTTGCAACTGGTGTTTCTTATATAGACTTAGGCCAGTTGGCCTACTCCCATTGTTTGGGTTGGTCAATGTTTATCCTTTGACTCTCTACGCCTTGTCAGTCTTGGTCATTTCTTCTAAGGATGGAGGGGACTACACTAGGCTATAGCCCTCCAATACTACTATATATATATTTTATGTATATTTATAATTTTCATGTGTATTCTTTAGTGAATATATATATATATATAGAAGAATTCTCACATACGGGTCTAATGTAAGGGTGTAAAATAAGGGTTACGTTTTAATGGTGTGGAAAAGTTTCCTTTAAAAGTTTATGTTAACGTTTTGGATTATTTTATGCTACCAAATATTAAGATGAATGTACATCGATATTATCATTTTAAATAGATGTAATGTTATAAATAACCCTAAAAAAAGATTTTCAAAGGTGCTGCCCCCAGACCCCGTCAACTTCTAATTGTCCCCCAACCTCAATTCTTGGCTTCGCCCATGATTTCTCTCCTACACAATGATCCTCCAATAAGATTCAAACTTTAGACCGTACCCCTAACCACACGTCCCAACATTCGATTCTTACCGCTGAAGCAATCCGATAGAGTACTCGACCACAACCTCGCTTTAGCTTCATCATTTTCTCCTTGTTTTTCCCTGAACACCTTCAGCATTAACATTCCTTTCAACACAAAAAATCTCTATTACTTTAACATGATTGGTGGTGCGTACGTGGTGACATTCTTCATCGTAAATGAGAACCAGAAAGATTTCTTATGAGCTACCATTATCAATCAATCACATTATATTTTAACCCAAGGCATACAACAAGTCCCACTTACACACAATCGTTTCCTTTAAACCTGTTGGTGGCTACTAATGAAGGACCAGATTTGATGAGAACCAGGAATTTCAACTACTTTTAATGAGCCACCGCTATCAGTCGATGCATTTTATAAATCAGAGCACATGCATGGCATGCAGATATTTCAACACCACTAAAGACGTCGTCGTCCCACTAGAACAGTATTAGTCTTACAGATAATTTAGTGGGGATCCATTTATATGCATTAATGCATGTTCTACAACGACAAGAGAGAAACAAAAAAGAAAACGTAGAAATCCATCATCCTTTGACTCCTTGACCATAACCTCTTCCCTTGTGGGCCCTCTCAATGGGGAAAAGATAATGGTTTGTTTGACCATCTATAGCAATTGATCAACATCTCTAATAGGCTCAAGTATATGTATACATCAAAGAATTAAGTCAAAATTAAGTAGAATGATATTTCTTAGTCACATTAACTCTTCTTTTTCTTTTTCTTACGGAGGGCGGTAGCCTTGAGATTTATTAAAATGCTCTCACTTATAGTAGAGTAAAACCTATGAAACAAACCAAAGAAAGAAAGAAAAAAAAAAAAAAACTCAACAAAGCAAAAGGAAGATCAAGGAAAATAAGAAAACCCAATTAAGAGAACATTGGAGGACAAATAGGGATGAAAGTACACCAGGCCATTCACGGGCAGCTCCTAGGCGGCCTATTATAGGCCCGACTCAAACTTAGCTTGTGTGATAAAGGAGTCGAGCTCGGGCCAGTTTTGAAATCAATTCTATTAAACTAGTCGAATACGACCTTGAAGAAGTCTGCTTTCATCCCTATTTACAACACTTATTATGACAAGCCCTTTTAAGGACCAAATCATTAGGGGTGTGCATCGGACCGGGTTGGACTCGACTCGATGATTTTTAACAAATGGATGACCCGCTCGGTAACCTTGCTAAGGAGTTACGTGGTTTCGGGTCACTGAGATATCCGGGTTTCGGGTTAGCCGATAGTCCTAAGCACTAGCAGACCGAAAACAAATAAGCCCACCTGCATACCTGATTCAAAATTCATGAATACATATTGATAAATTGATTCACAATTTCACAAAAAACCTTAAAAAGAGGTTAAAAAAAATGACATCAAATATCAATGTTGAAAGCCTGAAACTGTAATCTGTAACAAAAATTTAAAGAAAATGAAGCAACTTGCATACTTGTAGACTACTGACTGCCAAACTTACAGTCTTGCATACAGATACAATACTTACTACTTAACACATTTTGATTGTTTGAGTCTCTACCATAAGGGCCAATCCGATAAGGGCCGGGTCTTAGCGCCCAATGGACACCCCTACAAATGATGATATTGGGCCTAGAATCTCTCTTTCTTAAATGGATTAGACGAGAACATATCTTAGATTAATGGGCCTAGCATGTCTTCCTCTAAGCCCACCAACTATGCACTTGAAACACCCAAAACCAATATGCATAATGCAACCCATATCAACTTAACATAAAATTTGATTCCATAACAACAACTCTCAATCGTCATAACGTTAATTTGAAATGCCAACATCAACAAGAACAGGCAGATAATTTCTTGATCTCGCTAATCTCCAGATCGGCCCCTGAAATAACATCGATCTTCGAGCCTTTAAGCGACGAGGAGGCATGATCAGTACTTCCATTTGGTATTCCATTGCTGGCTTCCAATGACTTCTTAGAAGTGACACTGTAAATTTCTTCAAGCAGCTTAAAGAATGCAATGTCCACATTTGCACCACTAAAAGCTGATGTTTCAAAGAAGAAGAGGCCCTGATCGTCCGCGAACTCAACAGCGTCTTCTGTTGGGACCGCCCGTTCGTCCACAAGATCGGCTTTGTTTCCAGTCATCGCCATCACTATTGAATTGTCTGCGTTGGCCCGGAGCTCCTCGACCCACCTCGCGACGTGATCAAAGGAAGGTCTCTTGGTGATGTCGTAGACAATTATGGCCCCCAGCGCACCTCTGTAATATGCACTGGTAACTGCTCGGTACCTGCATTTGTACAATATTTATAGAATTTATCATATATGAATGATTAACACTTCATTCAACCGACGCACCGAACCACTAGTTAGAGTAGTAACGATGTCATGTAACATTATGGTGAACAAGATTCGAATCCCCCTCCCCGTTTCAAAAAAGAAAAAGACTTTCATTCAACCGACACTCCCAGAATGTTACAAAATATATCAATTTAGTTAATCATGATAGCATCAAAATCTGCATAATTAACAAATTTCATAAAGGATAAGGACTATGAACAAAATCAGTAGCATATATACCTTTCTTGGCCTGCAGTATCCCAGATCTGGGCCTTGATGACTTTGCCTTTAATGGTGACAGTCCTGGTCTGGAAATCGACACCAATTGTGGACTTGGAGTCAAAACAGAACTCATTCTTTGCAAACCTTGACAGCAACTGAGTCTTCCCCACTGCGGAGTCACCGATCACCACTATCTTGAACACATACTCTATTTTCTCTTCTCCATTAATATTCTCTAAGTGACGAGGACTGCTAGTATGAGCTTCCACGCCATTCATCTCTTCATTCATGTTTCTCTTCACCGACAAAATAAACAACCAAAGAACAAGAAGCACATGTCCTACTTTTATTTGGGATGGAACTTTTGGTCTTAGGGCGAACTGGTGGCTAGTGGGAGTGAGTACAACAGAGGAGAAAGAAAAAGATGACCCAACCACTGACAAAAGACTGAAGCTTTGTCTGATTTAAACAGTGAAAAGGCGATGAGAGGGACAAATTAACGTAGGACTAGTGACAAGTAATTATAATGAAATGTGACTTTGTTAGAATTCTGTGAAATTGGGCCGGGAAACTTGTCTTGATGTGGTTAACAAAACTTGTCGCTATACCACTAACTCCACCATATTTTTGACAAATTTTGCGGTTTACGGTCTCAAATGGACCTTTCAATGTTTGAGTGATATTTTCGTAATTTTGTATTGTTCACTATATTAGGATTGTAGCACGCCTAGGGTTTATCTTTTTGACTTTGAAGAAATATACTGAAAACCTGAGAATTTCTCTAAATTCGATGGATTCCGTTGTTTATTTCCTTGGTTAAACGTTGGTTTAATCTTGTTCGTTGTTTTCATCTGCATCACAAATCATGAAAATATGATTCCTTCCTTGTCTCTCTTCATTTTGTAGTGAAATTACCATACATTTAACTTTACGGTATGGTACCTATTTGCATAAAATGCGGCTAAAGTAGGAAATTTTGTCTGCCAAAAGCCACAAGTTTTGTTCCTGGCATGATCTTTGGAACCAGCTCTTGGAATTCCAAATATGCCCCTTTTGTAATGAAAATCATAGTAGTTAGGGGTGTCAAAAAATCAGTTTTGGGTCAATTACCAATCGAACAACATCACGTGTCTACGAAATATTTACATGTCTGGATCATAATCCGAATTAGATTTCTGACGTACTTAATTGACAAAATCCGAATTGATTTAAATCCGGACAAGAATCTAATCTGGCTTAGTATAGCCAATGATTTATGGTTTCGGTAGAAATTGTAGTCAATTCTAGCTAAAAGAATTGTAGCCCCATCCCGCATACATGAAGCAAAATATACAAACTTGGATCTAATCACAGAAACAATGAAAATATTGCCAAAACAAAAGGAGGACATTGTTCACGAACTAAAACCAAATAGGCAAATATAGTTAAACAGAAAACTTGTTACACCATTCACAGCTTCTAACCCCTAAAATGTTCGGTTTGGGGTCGAGAAACCGAAACCTGTCTGGCAGGCCCCTGCCCTGGGTATGACTGCCAGATGTAAGTCGTAGGATGTGCAACCTCACGGTAGGGACCACCCGCCCCTTCAAAAGTGGTCGAATGCCTCAACGAGAGTTCGAACTCACAACCTCCAGTTCACTTGTTAAGGCTTTTGACAAGGTGGGTACCGCTCAGCCGTAACTATAACAATGTAAGGCTCATAAGATGATGACAAATGTACTTTAACTAACTGGGTTATTTTCCCACATTTTCTCTGGTCCTAGTGATTTCTCAAAATGGTAGGAATGAAGAACAAATCTCTAAAAAAAGGCATAAATAAGGTTGAGGTACCTGTTTCTATATATATATATATATATACACACCAGTTTTATTTGGTTGGAGGAAAAAAAAGATCCCGAAAATCTACACCATAAAAATTCTCAATCAACCAGCTGTTTAGTCCTAATTTTGATTGCCTTCCCTCAAATCTTTCTAGGCCATGGAATTGGGACAACCGTATGTAACAAATACCTTATTAAGAACAAACATTGACCACTTAATTAATTCTATATAAACCTATACAAACTTCACAAACATTACAAGTCTCTCATTTCTCTCCTTGTTGATCTTATTCTCTCTCACAATCAAAAAGAGGGAGAGAGAGAGAATTAAAGAGAGATTTTAGAAAAAGAAAAAGGAGATATACATCAAATTTTCCATCATCAAAAACATGGGAGCTTGTGCTAGTGTTCCTAAGGGCCTGAAAACTGACATGGGTGACGCAGCACCAGCCCCCGAGCCGGCTAAGGAGGAGGAGCAGCAGCAGGTTCCTGCTGTGGAGACCAAGGAGGAGGTTAAGGTTGAGCAAGAAGAAAAGAAGGCTGAAGAAGTAGTTGCACCTAAGGAGGAAAAAACTGAGAATGATAAGAAATCTCTTGGAACGTTGCTCGATGAGGTAAAAACAACCTAATCTCCATTTGATATATACAAATATGGTCAGAAATCCAACCCTATACAACCAACTATATTGTCTGTTTTACGACAACAGGACGAAACCCAACCATATTGTCCGTTTTATGATAACAGGACGAAACCCAACCCACTGTAAGGAAATAAATTTATAAAATGCTCAAGTCGTTGTATGTTAATGTTCTTGCATTAACGTGAACATTTCAACGAAATTGGCAGAAAGAAGAAGAAAAGAAGGAAGAAGCCGCAGAGGAAAAGAAGGTGACTGAGGAGGTTAAACCAGAGCCAGCAAAAGAAGAAAAACTAGAGGAAAAGAAAGAGGAGCCAAAGACTGAGGCACCCGCCGTTGCTGAACCACCAATATATGAAGAAGAAGTGAAGAAGCCGGTAGAGGAGAATAAGGAAGAGAAGAAAGAAGACAAGTGAGAGAATTTGGAAAGAAAATTTTAAATACAAACTGAAAAGGGGGAGGGGGGGTCTGATTAATTCTTGAATTTCTGTGAATTAATGTTAAGGATTGTTTGCTCAATTGTTTGTCATATCTCATATATATGAATTTGTTCTTAATGCTTATATAAGATTGGAGGTGCTTATATCTATTACGTGCAAAAATTATTTAAATACCATAAATTAATGTCCTTCTGCCCCTTTCTTTTCAATGTAGTTCAGTTGTAATAAGAATCTTATTAAAAGCATAATCAGAATACCACCAAGTTTTAACAGGTACTGTGATTATACATTTTATAATATATATATATATGTCAAGTATTCGTAATGTGATTTTTAAAAATGAAAAATGAAAAATAAACCAAACATTCTCATGTAATGTGAATACAGTACAAGGGAATCTATCAGACATGCATTTGCTGTAATATTACCGAATAATGTCATTTTGTTTTAGGAATTGTATTTGTTTTGGTGGGGAGAATCCTCGGTCATTATGTTTCAGTTGTGCATTAGATAAACTCATCGAACCTGTACAACTTCGTGAAAGAATTGTACGACTTAGTTTTTTCTTTTAATCGAGCATTGCTTAAATTATTTACCTAATTTGAAGGTAAAAGATCCAACAAATATAGGATAACACTTGACAGTTGAAATCATATCAAAATCACAAGAACTAATATACATTAGCAATATTCAAAACACATTCTCCGTATAAAACTTACAAACTATCGGTTAATCGAGCATAAATGTGCCTCCTTAAGGTCGAACTAGTAGAATTATATTTAGTAAAATCGTGTCTCGTGTCTTAAATGTGTCTCATGTCTTAAATCAACCTGAGTCCTTAAAAGTCTCATTTTGAAACTTTGAGTGATGATATTATAACAAAAAATCTTGGATACTGAAGTTGTAACAACCCATATCTTTCGGTGTTGTGAAGTATAATTAACCCAAAACCCTATTAAGGTCTAACCATGCAATGTATGCGCCAATCTGAACGCGTACAAAGTGATCAAGTAGAGGGAGAGAGAGAGGGAGCGGGTCAGAAATAAGAGATTAAAAAGCTCCTAGTTTTTTTTTTTGAAACAGGGGTTTGGAGAGAAGGTAAGATTGAAACTCACACTCTAATGGGTGAGTGATTTCTTACATGCGATGTGATTGTCGTTCAACCGATGGCTCACTTGCAAAAAACTCCTAGTTTTTAATGTACAAAGCAAGAGAGAATGTACACGATGGAACTGGAAATTTAACCTCTACACTTTCACTAATAACCACCATTTGCTTTCCTAATTCCTTTTCTACAAGGCAAACATGCCAAGATTTGTCTTCTAAACCAACAGCCCTAGAAAAATTGGCATGTGTATCTCCCACAACCAATACAAAGTTCAATAAATAATTGTGCTACAATCTGTCTCCCTAATTAGGGACTCCTACAGGACGGGTTGATGCCACTTGCAGAGGCAAACATGAGAAGCCATGGCCTCCTGCTTGGCGTCCAAAATGGTGCATCACCTGAGCCAATTAATAGATGTTGCTCAAGTTTGGCAATTCAAGTACCAGAACTGGTTATGATGGAGAGCCCCGGTCAATACATATCATGAAAACTAAAACTTCAACCCAGGTCAAGAAAGTTCGAAACTTCTGCATTAACTACCTCCATAATATCAGTAAATTCTGCATTCAGTATATGATCATCAAGGCCTGAGGTTAGGCCAGGGACATACTGAGGTGGGACGGATTCAAAGGGCACCAACTCTGATGAAAGCAACTTGTTCAAGCCAAAAGGAGAATCACAATCCAGATCATCTGTCCAATCCTCATAGGTAATGGCTGGTGCCAGGTCAAACAGTAAATCTGAATTGTTAGGTCCACCTGTCACCATTGGTGGGAATGCAGGCTCATTGAATGTCTGGCGCATCTCCACATGGTCTGCCAATGTCTTTTTCAACTTTGATTTAGGAGGTTTGATTGATTCTGAGGTAGAAAGCTTGTGCTTTCCCAGTGTCTGTGACTTTGAAGCTGACCGCGTCTTCATATCATTCACAGCAAAGGCAGATGAAGCCCAATCCAAGCTACCTTCAACACAAGCTCTTGATGCAGCCCTGAGAAAGATTCAGAGGTTTATTAGCAATACGATGGCTATGCCAGCTCATAGGATAAACTCACTTTTCATTGTCAATTGTTCTATAAATTCAATTTCTAAGCAGGCAATCATTCTCAGCATTGGATTTATCGCCACCTATAAATTATAATAGGAAGAAAAGCGAGTCAAACACAACAGATTAGGACATAGAGCAGCCAAAAACAGATTCTTCAATGGTCACCATGACAGGTTAATGCAAATGAGGTTATCAAAAGGCCGAAAATATTAGATATACTCTATGCCAGACAAAAAATTTACAACACTTGATGAACAACTGAAACACTGTATTTCAGTTAAAAACAGTCTAGGCAGACCAGAAGTGAGTGATAAAGTCTATCATTGCAGCAGATACAGAAATGAACTAAAACAGATAATTGCTGTGAAGTATATTTAGTCCATACCACAAGCATAATCCATAATTGCATGAAGTAGTACCTTAAGCGGTTATCAGCAACAGTTTTGGAAGCTCTAAGATGGTGATGATTTAAATCCTCGTTCACAGATGTGCACAAATTTGTGCCAGATATTGATAAGTTCAGGAAACATGGCAAAGGAAACATGTGGTTATCTTTCTCACAAAATTCCAGTGTAATCTCCAAGTGTTCTTGGACAGCTGGGGCAACTTCCACATGGCTGGAAATAGGCAATCCAGTATCTTGTATTCTACAGCTGGTATCGCGGAGGGCCGCTGCTATTAACTTGCTACTCTGTCCTAAATTAGTGAACTTAACCCCTTTTGTAGGTTCCAATCTCACACTTTGCAATTGTGGGTTGATTGCAGAGCTAAAAAACTTTCCACCAAAATAAAGACCATTTTGAGATGATAAAATGCTCTGACGGCCATCACAGCGGGATGATACTCTCCAGACAGAAGAAAGTAAGGCAGTGAAGTGTCTCTGGAGAATAAACTCATTATCTTGCTGCTCCATGGACACTTGTAACAGCATTCGAATATTATCCTGGCACAAAAGAACGGCAGATAGCAGGACTATCAAAAAAATATGACTAAGCAAAATAATTATGACAAGAGAAAATTTAGTCTTGAGCTAATAGCCGATATCCCCTTCCAAATTACCAAATCTTATATCCAAAATAGAAGCAAATTTACCAAATCTTATTCAGCAGACTAATCGTGTTATGGTATTTGATAGAGGTTTGATATAACCAATAAAATGATAGTATGTTTTGGTACATGCTGATGCACCGAAATATGCACTCAAAACTAGAATTTCAAATCCTAATCAGTCACTAAAAGTTAAAAAAGTCCAGTGCACTTCCCTCTTTTGTCTAACAAAGTTCTGGGTGTGAAACAAACTTTATCCGAGGGGTACACTGTACACCACCTACTATTGTTTGGCACAACCATTGTATCAAAGTTTAAATGACATCAATAGTAAATCCCATTGAAAAAATAAAGATCACCTGCCCCAACAGTTTCCAGGAAAGACAGAAGGGAAACATGAATAGGAAATAAGGAAAATTGTAATTCTGTAGGTTTGAAAAATTGCTTTGCAGTTTGCACAATTATTAACCACAATAAACTTGTATTCTCTATTTGTCTGCTTCTCAGGTTCAGTCCAGCTATTTGAATGGTGCAAAACCCAAAGCCCATCCAAAAATTGATGCTAGTCACCTAGTGATATTACCAATTCTTCAGACAGAAAAATACAGATAACTTTTAACTTCTGGAACAAACAAGGAGCTTCTCTATCATCTTTCTTTCTCTGATTTTCTTATACTTACTTGAGGCAGCCAAGAAAACCGAGACAAGAAAAAAGAGGGGAAAAAGTAGAACAAGGATAATTAGAAATGACTGAAAGTGGCTAACTTTAGCCTACCTCGGTTACTTTAAGAAGAGCCTTTCCAGAGCCAGCATTGCCTGGTTTTTCATTTGTTGGATTGTCTGAAGCAGATAAAACATATTTTTGGACAAGTTCCCTAAACCTTTCGCAGCAATGCACTGGATGGCGATATCTGCCCCTATAAAACCCACCAGCAGTCATTCCATACAGTATGTCACTAACCAGGTTCCAATGTGGACCATACTCATGTACAACAGCACATAATATGGCATCCTCCTGTGACAACCAAAAATCAGGTGATGGAACACAATCTCTGGACCAAAGGTTTCCCTTCTTCAATTTCTCAGGTTTTATCATCAAAACCCGCTTTAGTGGCATGGTAGTGATTGAAATCTTTCCACCCATTTTGCTTCTGCTTGGATGTCTCTTCTCAAGATCAAGAACCATGCTTTCACAGGATTTTAGTTCCATAAAATTGTAATGCTGCTTCCCAGACAGATTAAATTTTGAATCCACCTCAAGACCCTTCTTGATTTTCTTGAACTTCTTTGAGTGTTTCTCTTCTTCAACTGTTATTTCAGTCTTCTTACGTTTTTTATGCACATTTGATTTTGGTGAAACTATATCTGAATCTGTGAACTCATGAGAATCTAAATCTTCATCTACAGACATAAGTTCCATTGACTGCTCCTCTTTCAGATATTTCAACTCAGAAGTGAGAGATCCTTTCTTCAAGGATTTGAACTTGGCTTTCTTATGTTTCTTCTTAGACTTGGGTTTAGGATCCCTTGACATTTCATTCCTGCAAACACAACATATATTTCATACCAAAAATCAGATTCAATTGCGAAAATATTCCACTCAGGTTATATAGACAGAATAACTTACATAACAGGAAATTTTACAAGTTCATATCAGACACTTTAGATTTACGCATGATACTTATAACTGTCATTTGTTAAATTTCCCATGCCAATAATTTTTTTTATTCAGCATTCAGTTATTGTTAAGTTTTAGGTTCTATCTACATCTGTAGTTATTTTCAAGGTTCATAGAATCATACTCTCGGTCTGATCATATGACCCAATTCCAGGGCCACACGACCAATTCAATCTACTTCAACGACCATGCTCCTATAAGAGCACCTAAAATATTACATCAAGAAAGTATGTATTTTCTGGATATGTTTAGAGAGTAAACTAACATTGAATCAAAATTTCCGTCATCTGCATCATCCTTCAATTTTGCCTCATATTCCAGCTCTTCCATCAACTACAGAGCACACAACAAAAAATCAATCAGCTGAAATAAACTAAGCATTACAAGAAAGGTGTGTACATTTAACTGCACTTACTTGATGCTGAGCTAAGGCTTCAACTTCCTGTCTATATGCCTCGGTCGCAAAATCAACATCCCATCCTGGAATTAGTAGAGAATTTAGAAATTTAGCTCACATCCCGTATCATGCATGTGATTATATTGTGTTTTTATCACAAGATAAGATGTATCAAAAGATATGCAATTTCTTGCACAACCAATTAGTGCAGATGACACAATTCATACTATACTACTATTAAAGGACATTGGATATCCCACACACATAGAACATACAGGCAGGTAGCCCATTCACTCTGTGCCCCTAAAAAGAAAGCTTTTAACAATATTTTTTTCGGATGGCGACATAGTGTCATAAGTAAAACTTTAGAAGTAGAGATGAAGGGAAAAAAAATACACTCCAGAGTCCAGAATTAAAAATCTAAATTTTAAAAACCAGTTGTGCTATGATATTGGCAGTAGCAGAAAAAACTCAACCACATAAAGAAAAGGTAAACAACTCCCGTGCGCAAGGCTCCCGCAGTGGGCGGAGTAAAAGACAGGCAGAATGCGTACGGCTCCCGCAGTGGGGCGGAGTCAAAGACAGGCATAATAATGTACGCAGACTTTGTTTCCAAGAATTGAACTTGTAACCTCTAGGTTGCACCATTGCAACTCTACCACTGGGCCACGTGTCCTCATAATGTATCACGATGGTAGCATCATAGATAATAATTAGATTTTAATTGCTTACTTTCATATACAAGAGGTTCCTCATCATCGTCGATCTCAGCTTCAATGTCATCCTTGTACTTCTCTATACGATCAAGTTCCCACTCTCTTTCCACAAAGCTAACTTGAGATTCTATAGCTGCTTTGTCTACAATTGGATCCCACAATTCCAGAAAACGTATTGCATATCGATCAATTGGACTTAGTTGACTCTCAAATGATGATATAGCTTGTCCAGCCGCCGCTGCAGCTGCTGCCATCTGTTTAACATCAGCCAGCATGTCAACATCATCATCTTTGTCTGCAAAACTTAAAGCTTGCTCTTCATTATGACCATTCCCATCTAACATCATCTCATTGTCTTTATCATATGCTGTCATCAGGCTACCCTGATCCAGAGGCTCATCAGCCTTCAATTCATCCTCATTCGCAAGTTCATCATCTTCTAGTCTCCCAATGGCTTCTTCTGTGAACTCTTGGTTGTCCACGGCCTCTTCCTCTTCAACTTTCTTCAGTGCCATGTAATCTGCTTCATCTTCTACAAACTTCAAAGCTTCCTCCACATCCGCATTAGACACAGAAACCTCAACCCCATTGTTGCAATTCTCTTCTTTCGGCATATTCTTCATAGGAAGTGTTCTATGACCAGAGAACAGCTCCATAGGATCAAGTTTCTTGAAGAATTCAGTGTTGTAACCTCCACTCTGTATCACAAGATCATCAAGAGCGCGTTTCTGATTGGCTTTCTTCAAGATGTTCTCCTCAATGGTACTCTCACTAATTAATCTGTAGATATGTACTTCACGTGTCTGTCCTATTCGATGACATCGATCTTGAGCTTGCTGGTCCATGGCAGGATTCCAGTCGCTATCATAAAAGATTACAGTATCTGCCCCAACAAGGTTGATACCAACGCCCCCACTACGGGTTGACAAAATAAAGAGAAAAATTTTGGGATTTGTGTTGAACCTCTGCATCAGTGTTTGTCTCTCCTCTGGCGGAGTGGATCCATCTAAACGCATGTAAGTATAACCATATAAATTAATGAAAGCCTCCAAGATATCGAGCATCTTCGTCATCTGGGTAAATATTAATGCTCGGTGACCCTCTGATTTCAATTTCCTTAACAAAATTGCCAGTTCCTGCAACTTACCACAGTCAAACTGTATAAGTCGCCTGTCTGGGAAATATACTTGCTTCCGGACAAGTGCAGGTCTGATGGGTGATATAAGGGGAGCTAAGATTTCAGAACATTTCTCCTTGTAACTTGGGTGCAGAAATACAGGAGCGCCAGTTTTACCGCACCAACATATAGGTGCCGGGGCTCGAGCTGCTGGGATTGCAAACATGAAACTTTCGACAAGATCAATCATCCGCTGGAAACGTTCAACTGGCCTAAGAATAGCAGCAGCAAGCTTAGAAGAATACATATAGGACTCATGACCAGCTTTTTGACAATGAATATCATCTACAGGATTATTTAGTGTGAGGAGATTCCGTAAAGTTGTCGAATACATGGGTTTTTTCTGGCACTTCAAGGAATTCCACCATGCAACAGATGCTGCCCTTTCCTTTGCTTGTCTTAGTCTCTCCTCCAAGACTGCCTTCCGTATGTCTTCAAATATATTTGTTCCAGGCAACTTCTGAAGATGCTTATATCCACGCCCAATATCTTCGGACATGAGCAGGTCAGCACGTTCTTTGATAAAGCTTGAGGGAGTAGCAATAGCTTTCACTTCATCACTCTCCCAAGAAGTCATTGTAAAATCATTATGAGTAAACAATAACCCCAAACCTTTAAGATCCACCAAAGAGAATGGCCCAGGGGAAGTTATTGAACAAATAGAAGAACTCAACTGGTTGTCTATACAACTCATATCAAAAGAACTTACAATTGGACGACCCTCGAACAAGTCTGGATGATTGCAAACTTTACGCAGTTGCATAATAACGCTAATCATTCCAAAAAAATTTGAACTTGCAAGGGTAGCTTGCGTCTCTGAGCTAGCAATGAAGTCCTCATACAAGTTTCGTTGCCTCTTTGAGAGTCGACAATATATCACATGCTCGTGCTTACTAGGAAGCTGCTTTTCCACATCCCTTTTCAGCCGCCGGAGTATAAATGGACGGAGGACATTGTGAAGACGATCAACAACTTCTTTGTTCACTTTTTCCTGCCCCTCTACCATCCCTGATATTGGATTACTGAACCAATCCTTGAATTCCTGATGAGACTGAAAGATGTGAGGCATTAAGAAATGCATTAATGACCAAAGTTCCATGAGATCATTCTGCAAAGGCGTACCAGTTAACAAAATACGCCTTTTCGAGTTAAAATTTAGAAGCGTTTGCCATCGCTGAGACTTCCAGTTTTTAATCAGATGAGCTTCATCAAGAATCAAGTATTTCCATTTCTTCCTCTTGAAGACTTTCGAGTCTTGTATAACCAGTCTGTAAGTTGTTATACAAATGTGAAACGAATTTGGTTTTAACCAACCTTGTCTCTTAACTTTGCGCTCTTTCGCACTCCCAAAGTAGGTTAAAATCTTAAAAGCAGGACACCATTTGAGAAGCTCAGTTTTCCAGTTAAGCATGACACTTGTTGGTACCACAATGAGATGGGGGCCCCATATTCCCTTATCACAAGCTAGGTGTGCGAGTAGGGCAATTGTCATGATTGTCTTCCCAAGCCCCATTTCATCGGCTAGAATTCCATTTAATCTCTTTTCATACATTGTAACAAGCCAATCCAGGCCAATGTGTTGATACTCACGAAGAGGGTGCTTCACAAGAAAAGGGAATTTTGTACGCACATTGGTTGTTGAGAATGTATTCCCTGTAGGTTGTGCAGATCTTGCAGCAGCAGCAGCATCAGCAATTCTATCCTCGCTCCCCCTTCCTTCTTCGAAATTATTCTCAGGGGCGGCTTCTCGTTCTTCTTCAAAAGGATGTGCAGCTTGCAGACATTCACAGGGCTCAACAACCTCATTGGTTGACATATCCTGCTGCTTCATATCAATATCTTCATTGGCTGGGGAATCCACAAGGTCCTCAGATAAAGGAGAGGCATAGTCAGATCCATCCTCTGATGCTTCATCATAGTCAAAGTCCTAATGACACACGGAAATAATAAATTGAAAACTACTGCATATAAACCACCAAATCAATGAGAATAATATGTCCCTCAACGTACCTTTTTATACCTTATAAGCAATTCTTCCAAAGGAATTTCACTCTCCTTTTGCAGTAGCGTAATCTGAAATTAGCAGCTTTAAGAGAACAGAATGACAATCCAAAAATTATCTTTAACACTATGAGAAAAGAATCATAATTATAATTACTTCTATTAATGACACTAGGAGAATGAAGGTAGAACAACACAAGAACATTTTTCAAAGCACAGGTTAAATATGTTCTTAAATATGTTCCTTCCTCTTCACCTCATCAATGGGATCGTTTAAATCAGCTTTGGCAAGTTCCTCCTCCTCCAACAAGGTGGTCTCATCATCCTACAAATTGTAGGCAAAGTTAGCAAGTGAACACGACAATGACATATAGACCTCAACTATAAACGATCCAATCATTCAGAAATTTTAGAGAAATTGCAAGCGTCGGAAAAATAGATCTTATCTTTTGAGAGGCTCAACATTCTCAAAAAAGCACACAGTGTTATATATTCAGAAACATCTACCATAAAAATATGATCAGAAAAACCTAAGTGTGTGTAGGACAATCAATGGTTCACATTGAGTGCACCGATTAAAAACAACTCTCGTGCACAAGGCTCCTGCGGTGGGCGGAGTCACCCTTGCAACTCTACCACTGAGCCACATGGTTGCCTGAAAGTTTATGCAAGAACTTTTAGTATAATAATGGCCTGTAACTATAGGATTTTCTGCAAACACCACGATAACGGTTATCATTCCAATGATAAACATGAATTCGTGTTACCGCCTTGTACTTTATTTGTGCTTATCATCCTCTCAATAGGGCAGTGGTTCAGATCCAATCCCCCAACCCCACAGATCACCTTACCTTATATACTTATACGTCTATTTTGTGTATATTACATAGCAAAAAAATACCATGACAGAAAATGAAACATACCATCTCTTCTCCAGTAGCCAAAACAAAATCACCATCTTCCTGTTTATTTTAGAAACAAGTAAATAAAGCACAAAATAAGACATAATCAGTGCACTATAAACAAATAAATAAATAAACAGGAAAATTGAAAGATAGAATGGATAATAGGATTAGTGAAGTATCAAGTAGAATAGATTCAGAGTGACAGTATAGGTACAAAACACTAGAAAGATACTAAAAGCATTGAAGTTGGAAGGAATTATATGACTTTTTTTAAACAATGGAACCTCTCCAAGGACGGGTAACATTGAACCCACCCCTACATGGTAGAACTGCAATACTAAATAGTAAAAGAATTTATTAACAAATACACTAAAGGAGTACCTCTCAAGTCCCAAGTACACAGGAAGTTATTTAAAAGAAATACGATTAAACAACTTCAAAAAGAACATCTTCATCTCATCATAGTTGCCACTAGAGTACTAGACCAAAAACACGAGCTGTAAAGCCATCTTCTTTCACTTTCTACATATCAAATATCTTATAAAATTATTCCCTTATATTGACCATTATTATATCTCATCTTTCATGACAATTCACACCAAAACCCACACAAACTGGCCTTTTTCCTAGATGACACTTTTTCCAGAAATCTAGAACTTTTGCTGCAGCCACTAATATAAGTTAAAACCTAAAACGCCCAAAAACACTTGCAGGCCAGAAAATATAAATCCTTCCCACATTACATCACATGACAGGCCAAGAAAACAAGTTATCCCACATTTTCTCTCAAAGCACAAACATAAAAATAAGCGCAACATCTAATTTCTCATCTTTGGAACAAGGAAAAAATGAGATAAATTTAAAGTTGACCATACATCATGGGAAGCTCGACCAAATTTTACACCTTCCGACCTGACCGATTACTCCAAACTTTAAGTATGTTGTTAATCAAAATCATGAATACTTCTTACATATTCCCATATAAAATATATCTTGCTACATGAATATTAACAACTGAAACACAAAAACTTATACCTTACCTGCTCATCACCAAAATCAAAGAGCACCTGCCCTTTGTCTGCTTTCCCAGAAATATTTGATAGATTTTTTGAATGACGTAATCCATATTCTACAACATGGTTTTCTGAGTCAATTAAGGCACCATTAATTTCATCCTGTAATTCAAGAACAAATATTTATGTTGAGCCCGTGACTCGCTTTGCTATTCACCAGCAATGACCATAAACACATACAACTTACACAATGACGACCAGTAATAGCAAGTGAGCTACTTGTGTCAATCACGCTGGCAAGCGAATCTTCCTTGCCTGCAGAACACATAAATGCCATCATCTTTGGCACAGTCACATAGGTTACATTAAACATGATCAATAAACAGATTCTTACCCTTGCCATAATCCACTCCCATGTGAGATGGTTCAGCTCCATTCTCACCTGTTTCTGTACTGGGAAAAAATTAAGTAATTACAATGGAGGGCAAGACATCTGATCGTATCGGAATTTCTAATAAGGCAAAAAAAATGGCAGGAAGGGGGAGAGAGCCTAAATACGTAAAAAAATTCCCACTATTTGTCATGCCAAGTTATCATTATTGCTTGGCACGAACTCACCTTTGCCCACAGCATAACGTTTGAGTAATTCCTCAAGTGGAAGATCAATTTCACTATGCAAAGCTGCCAATTCTTCCTGCCTTTCTTCTTCAGTTACAAGAGCCTCATCTTCCTCAATAGTTTGCTCATCATCTTCCTAAAACAGAGCCATTTCACAAGAGAACATTTGTAATTGACTGCAGATGCATTGAGATGAAAGAAGGAAAAAAAAGAGTAGGGTCTTTAGTTTCATCACACTACCAAAATGTGTTCAAAGATCATGACAGCATACAAGCATGAGACACTAACAGTGAACTCGGGCATATTCAGTATTGACTACCTTCACAAATCATATAGACATTTCAACCACATCTTGTGGGTGAATCTGTGCTCAAGTTCATTTTTTACAAATCTGTGGGTCTATTGGTATTTTATAGGGGCAGATCTGTAATTTCATATTTTTTGGCAATAATCCCTATTTTAGTGAGTCAGTGTCTAAGCGACTCTTATCTACTCATTGAATCTTTTTATGTTAAGGCTTTAGCTGGTTAATTTAAAGCCAAAAGACTTTCAACAAGTTACTTTTAAAAGAAACAAGATAGCAGCTGTGCAATCATTTGTTTGCAGTTTTTTAAAGGTAATTCATGCACCATTACACTCCTCTTTAAACAGAAAAAATCTTCAAAAATACTGGATAGAACTGCAATATTAGGGATATAAAACTGAAAGGTTTCAAACAACATAACAAACATACAAGACCTCAACGGGAGTCTACTAAGTTTTTCCAACTGAATCTCTCGTGCTCATGCCCAGCCCAATACCTGCCTAGGTCTTTCCGGAATGAGAAAAAGCACCAACCAACTTACTATTTCCAACTGGGTTCTTAGACTACAACAGAGGCTACACAAACTTTAAAATAAAGATATTTCTAACAAAACAAAATGCTTATTATATATAAACAAAGAAGAAGAAGACTATGCAAGACTCACTGTTTCATCTTCAGATTCAATGTCAAAATCATCATCAACATCTGCAGGAGGCTCTGTAACAACCATGTGACATAATTTTAAAAGTAAATATGATCTCCTTGACTAAGTAACCATTCCTTAAAAGAAAAGGTTCTGCTTACCAGTATTTGAGTCCACAGGTTGATTACCAACATTTAGTTCTGCAGGTTCATTAGTATCATTTTCAACTTCTTCTTTATGTGAAATATCCAGTTCATGCGGTTCAGCATGTTGTTGCGGTGGTTTGTCAACAAGGTTTTCTGCTAACATTGTTGAGTACCTAAAATATTCAAATAAGGCATCAACGAACCTCCCCCGAACATTTAAAGTAATTTAACATATTTTAACTTGCATAAGAAACAAAATTGCTAAGCAAATTTATAGTAGAAATATATACAAATATACCTCTCAGTTTGGCCTAAGAGAAACTCAAGCTGTTTATCAAGAGCCTTTTTCTTTTTCCCATCAAGCTCCATCTGATGCTTGTAATGCACCTGGAATCATATTTTGTGTAGAGTAACCAAGTTTCAGGGCCCAAACAAAAAGAATTTCCTGGAGAATCAAATTGTAGGTCAAATTCTGAGTGTGGGTTATACATGAGTATAGATTCACCTACCAGCTTCTCTATTTTCATCCAGAACTTTTTTACATCCTTCGAAATATTAAGTGCCACTTTTCGCAGCCGGTGCTCTTCTTCCTGATTTGCACAAATAACCAAAAGAGATGGAAAAAAAACTCAGATGAAGGTCCATGAATTTAAATTGAACAAAACTTCGATCTATCATTGCCATGTCAAATATTCTTATATTTAACCAGTTTTATGATAGAGATACCAGCACTTTAAGAAAGAAGTGGCAGAACCTTTAGTTTTTTTTCTCCCCTAGTAGCCTGATCCAACATCCCCTTGCTGGCTCTTAAAGCAACCTTCTTTGCCTGAGCCAGTTTCCATTTCCTCTCAGACTCAAAGTCCTGCAAGCAACTAGTCAGTTAGTGACAAAAGGTGCAAAATAAACTATAATATTTTTCATCTTTTGCAGTCATACATTTTTTTCCTGGCGGATCTGTGTCACTTTAATGGAGATGATAACATCAATAGATCTATATGGACAAATGTCTGTCCATATTAAACAAAATGAATGCATGATAAATTCCTGATAATGAAAAAGAATTACACATTTAAAGCATTCACTCCTGCACGATTACCTTTGACAACCAAACCATCTCTTCAAGCACATGATCCCAATGAGTTTTAGGGCGACGAGGTTCTTTAGGAGCTTCAAGCACCTACAACCAGGTCACCATGAAAGAGTCAATACAATTGGAAGTTTGGAAAAGAAAACTATAAAACAAAATCAGTAAAAAATGAGCACAAAAGCACGAAAGATTCTTCCATTACAGAGAGGCAATGCCAATAGCCTCTAGCAGGTTGATATAAGATCCAGCACAATAGACCTTTAAAACATTAAAACAGTTTATGAGGAATATCTCGATGGAGGAGAAGATATAAGACTATTAAATCTGGAGAAATACCTTATTCTCTCCTCTTATCTTTGGTGGGAGCTAGACGGCTAGGCCAACTCCAGATCTAATGGTCTTATATCTTCCCCTACCATTCCTTGTGTTGCCACACATCCGATCACCAACAATGCATTGGAAAATCCAAAAAATACTAGCCCCTGCATTATATGAGAGTACCCTAAGGAGAAAGACTTATAGCAACTGATTGTCCACAACAGCTGTCCAACAAATTCCAATTCTATCACATGATTCGGGCGAAATTGGTTTTAATCCCACAAAGACTAGGTAGTATGTGGGAACTAAATCACAAACTACATGCATAAATGTCTTTTCTGCCATATAGAATACCCCTTTGATATCCTCTCACATTGTGTGATCCAATCAGAAGCCCTTCTCTTTCCTACCATATCCATAAAAGAACACCCATCTGACTCATTGTCACTCGAGCAAACAGTTCAAAATCCAATCGAGTGTTACATAAATTCTTTTCCAGTAAGTGAAATTAACTCATAATTTAACTCCCCATTCAAATAAAACAATGCTCATAATAAATATATGTGAGCTAAAGGTCCATAACAACACTGAAACCACCGACAACACAGTGTCATTTCCTGCTTTTCTGAAACATCTTGCAGTTTATGCCAACTAAAACTTCCAACAGATAGTTAGAATTAGCTACCCGATGACCATATGGTAGACAACGGCTAAGACAACTTTTCTTTCTCAAAACCACTTTATTTACCACCATTGACATGACCATGCAATTTGCCTCTCTCTCTCAGATGCTATTTCAAATAACATTTTGAGCTATAGTCTTGCATATCAGTAAGTTCTATTCAAAACCAAATCACATTGAAGCCAATCCATTATGGCAACCAAGAACAAAAGACAAACAGGCACATATTCAGACAATTACCACCCAGGACAGATTCTAAAGCACATGTAATTATTAGAAACATCTGAATCCTAAAACATCCATCCGTATATTTATCAGACGGCATAAAAATCAACTTCAACTGATGAATTCAGATGCAAGGTAAGAAATCAAAGCTTTCATAAACTGCACTGGCTTCATATGAATTTTCAAGTTTTTGATTGCATTTCAGATGGTGCACCTTAGACACTGAAAGTTGTTTCCAACACAGAGCACTACATAAATCGTGATCTAAAAGGTTTTCCTTGACCAAGTGTCATTAGTATTCTTCACATTCCTTTGTACTTCCGAAGTCTCTTATTATTTACTTACACAAAAACATAAAACTGTAGAGCTCCTCAGTACATTGTCCATTTAACCATATTAATCATTCCAATTCCACCCATATTCCATTATAAACACCAAAATCATTTTCAACGAATTTTCAAAACACCGATTATACCATTAGTTGAAACTCAAAAAAAGAAACAGGTATAAGCATATATGCACGCATATACACACATTTACACATGCTCTTATTTAGTGAGCATATATGTGTGTGTAATGTACAAGAGAAAAAGAAGACGGGACCTTTTGACGGCGCGCTCGTGGATCGTGATCGAGCCTGGACCTCGGTACCTTGGAAGCCATCTCTGATTATGTTCTTCCACTGCCAGGAGCAAGGCTTCCTCCTATTTCATCAGAGACATGCCGCTGCCCCAAACGGGGTAGACAAAGACGGCGGGAGTCGACCGATGGAAGTCGAAACCTGCCGACACCAGAACTCTGTGAAGAACGAACGTTTCGTCGTGATAGGCTTCGTTGCATCAAAAGATCCAGAAAAAATGCGAGGGCAGGTTAAGTAAATTCGTTAGTCTTTCTGTTGCGTTTGTTAGGGTTCCAGATTTGTCCAGTTCGTCTTCTTTGTTTTTCGTCGGAGATGAAGATTGCGTTCGCTTTCTTTCGGATCTTTATTCTATGCGTGCATTATCACGAGTTTATGATGTGCCTCTTTCGGATGGGCCGGACCGAGTAAAGCCCAAATGTGGCGGTGGAAGGGTCCAAGTTCTAAAGTCTGAGCCCACTAAATTTTCTCACGATCCAGATTCCAGTACACCTGCAGATGCATGGGATTTAAGAAAATCACCACTCCTATCCACTTAGTGGGATTTGAACTTAGGAGTTCAAGTTCCAAAGCGAGGCCTAACCTACCAATCGAGTTGCCTTGAAGTTTTAAATCGCACTCATCGACGCTCAAGTCAGTATGCTATCAGTATAGAAGTATTCGGAACACTCTCTAGAGCACCTATGAAGAGTGCAAGTTCAAGATTAAGATCACTTATCTGTAGTGGGAGTTCCCATTTTATATGAATGTATTTCGTCGACCTGCATTCTTCTCGGATGGACACCTTAACTCTACCTTGGTCGAAAGCTGAGGTGGATCCTCGATCAACATGCTCGCCGGCATCTTGTGCCACATATGAACACTTTATTGAAGAGTATTTTTGATATTATCAATTTCCATATTGGTTCTTCATAATAACTATTGTTTCTCTCTTATCTTTCTATCAAAGAAAAGAATCAAATTTTGTTCACCTTAAAGTGACAAATCATGTCTAAAGCTAATGGCCCGCTTTATAAAAAGTCAAAATGATTTGATAAAAAGTAAAACAAGACATTCTGAATTGTAATATATATTTATATATATAAGTTGGGTTGATGGTAAATTGTTAATTAATTATTGTCAAAAAAATAAAAGATCCTAAGTTTAACCCTCCCGTCAATATTTTTAGAGTAACCCTCATGGGTTAAAACATTATCAAAAAAAGATTGAGTGATGGGGGTTAGCTGTAACTAATCCCACATCGGATGAGTGTGTGTGTATCGTTCACTATATAAGTCTCTCATTCCTCACATCTTTTTGCCTGGATGTAATACTCTGGGTGATGTGTTGAAGGTTGGTTTATATATTGTTCGAAGTGTGTATATATACTTGTTTATCAAAAAAAAAAAAAAACATTATGTAATTAACTAGTGCATATGGGATTGGAAATTCACATGTATGAAATTTACCATATAAGGCAAATGCCGATAATAATGAACTATAAGTTAACAACCAAACAAAATCCAAAACTTTTTTGTTGCATTAAAAAAATATCTAAAACTTAATTTTATAAAGAAAGTCAAATTTATTTTTTTTTTTACGAGAAAGGCCAGCAAGCCACCTACCAAAATAACTTCACAATGACAACGTGGAAGTACTAATTGGGCATTTAGTTCATAAATTGAATGAGTGTGAATTGAGTAGTCACGATGAGTATTAAGTGAGCATGACCAATAAAGAGTGAGGATGAGTGATAAAGAGAATAGATAGTGAAATGAGTATGAGATTTCGTCTTCCCAAAATCTAATCAAACAATGAAATGAGTAATTTCCACCCTTATCAGTCATCCCACATCCTAAAGACTAACCATTTGAAATAATCTGTAACGTAGGTAGATCAACAAATAAAAGTAATAACAAATCAAATCAACGTTTAATGAAAATAGTAACATCAGAATCCACCAGGAATTTGAGAGAAAACTCTCTACGGTTTCAATATATTTGATAAAATGATAGATAATGACCACTATGGTCGTTTACAATCCTAATAGGAGCTAAAACATAAAATGTGAAATTACAAAAATACCCTGAAAAATAGAAAAATGTCTGTTTGAGGTTCGAAATGATGCTACAACCCCAGGTTCGGTTGAGAACGTCATTTCACTTCAACCGATCAAATTTCATCGAATTCAGACAACGTTTACTAGCTGGAAAAACATGTAAGTAACAACAACTTCAGCACTATATATTCCTTATTTACTCCTATATCACTTTGGGAGAGGTTAAGATGCGATGAAGAAGAGCAGTAGTAGATAGGAAAGGATTCAGTAGTAATGGAGAACAAGAAAGCAAAAGAGAGGGTAAGTGATTCAATTTCATTAAAGATCAAGTTGTACAACAGCTAATATGTATATAGTTAAATGTTCAACGGTAATATTGAATAAAATAACATGTTGTGTCAGGTGTGCACAATGGGTCATATTCTAACACCATTAACCCAATACACAGTAAGAGACGAGCTTGGTGAACGTATTTCAATCTCCTAATCCAACCATAGTGAAATTCTTGGAGCACGAATCAAGTCAACATTACCCTTCCAGTCAGCGTAAAGAACCCACCTTTGAATCTTGCCAATCCATGACCCACAAATTTGCCCCTCTATAAATATGATTTGTTTGCCAATTGTTGCATTTCCCATGCTTCTTCAGATTGACTGACTGAATGAGATGTTGAATCTTCCAGTCTTTGACATAGGAAGGAAGGATTGTTTGTTAAACGGGAAGCACTATCCCAACCCCCTACATTCTCTAGACTACTTTAATGACTTTTTTCCAATCTCATCCGTTGAATGACTTTTCAATGGTTTGAAATTGTAAAAAAACATCACCTTTTGCTTAGTGGTCCTTGCATCGTAAAACTCGCCAGCCCCTTTTTTTGACCATTCATGTATTCAATCCACCACTCTCTCATGGACTCCAACTCAATATATATTCTCTGAGTAGTGTGTGAGAAAAAAACGAGAGAGAGTCTTAAAGTAGTCTGTTGTTGAGATAAAAAGAGAGTGAACCTATTGTGGATATGGATTACTTTAGTGATATTTTCGACTACCACTTGTCAAGTTGTTCAAGTGAACAGGTAAATACATATACTGATGTAAATTATATTGTTGTTTTTTTGTAAATACTCAGTGTAAATTATATTGTTTGTAGGGTGATTTTATCTCAGTCGAAATAAAGCAAGAAGACGAACATGCACTCATATGGATTCATCAAATCTTCATCTGAACCTTTTATTCATGTACTTGAATAAATTATTATCTATGTCTTACAAAATTATGATAATTAAAAAAAGCAAACAAATAATCTTAATCAAAACATTTAAATTAATAAATGTAAATATATATTCTCTGCCCTATATGTGTGTATGTATATATCTATATATATATATGTATGTATATGAGATGAGACATGATGAAAAGACATGACATGACAAGACAAATAGTGACAACCTAGGGGAGGGGGTTTAAAATAGGGGGAGTTTGTTTATCAATTTCCTTGTTAAACATGCTATTTGGTCATGGCTTTGGAGCCAAGTGTAGGTCTAGATTTCTAAGCGGGATAATAAAAATACAAAACATAAATGAATATCCTTTTTTTAATAATGTTCACCATTTGGCATATTCAATTGAACGAAGATTACCGTGGACTTGAAATCCGGATGTGAGAAATACCAAAAAAGTGTAGAATTCGGTGTCGTTCAACAGTATTACATTTCTGACTACGACTTTTTCTTCCTTTATATGCTTTTTCTCTCTCGATCTTTTCTACCTTTTCTTTCAGATTTTGTCTCTGTGCATTCTGTTATGGTGCGGTACAGATTTCTCAGTATCTGAAGCTTTGTTGTTTGAAAGATTTCATGTGAACCCCAACGCTGTCTCGCTTTGTTGTTACAGGGACCAGCTTTTGCATCTTCTCTGCAGATCTCTGGTGGGTTGTGATTTCAGCTGATCGGAGCTCTCCAGGGCTGGGTTTCTTAGCAGGTTTGTTTTTAGATGCAAAGATTTGAACTTGTGCGTATTACAGTTGTCGTTCTGCTAATAACAACAATTTCTTGCCGAACATGCAAAACCCCTTTTGTTTTCTTAGATGTAGATGCAAACCGTGGTTATTTATTTTCCAAGTTTGTGTGTGTAAATTTTCCCGAATTGTCTCTCTGTTCCTGGATTCCCCCCCCCCCCACAATTTGTTTCCTTTTATATTTTTTTGGGTTTTCGGCTGTTCTTCAAGTTATTGTGTGTTTTGCTTCATTAATCTATCAGGATATGTCTAACTTTATAATTGTTTTCCTTTGTCTCCTTATCTAGATAGGGTAGCTTTGAGCTTTTTGTTAATGAGTCTGCTACAATAATGTAATTTTCCGGTTAAACTGGTTGTGGGGTTTAAAATGATGCTTAGAAACACATGAGCTGCATCATGCTTGGTCAGTCTAGCTACTTTGTTGTCCATGTGAAGCTGACCTTTTCCTGATACTACATCCTTTTTCTTTTTTGGTACCTTTTGATTTCCTTTTTTTTTTTTCTTTATCTTCTGATCTTTGCAAATGAGCGGGCATCAGAGTCACTATTTTTTACTTAGGGCAGCCATATGCGCATGGTTGATTATTTCGAAAAAGCGGGGTTTCGTCTCATTTTCCGGAAAGCCAGTCATACTATTCCACTTTAGCTAAGCTAATGATGAAAACAGGATCTGGATTTGTCTGCAGGTGTGCTGTGATCAACTGGTAAAATGTCCTTCCGTAGCATAGTTCGTGATGTGAGGGATGGCTTTGGGAGTTTATCTAGACGGGGTTTTGAAGTGAGGCTGACTGGCCATCATAGAGGAAAATCTCAAGGTTCGTTACATGACTTGCATAACCAACCTCTTGTGATTCAGAACAGTCGTTGGGCTAGTCTACCCCCAGAGCTTCTCTGTGACATAATCAAGAGATTGGAGGAGAGTGAGAGCACTTGGCCTGCTAGAAGGCATGTTGTTGCATGTGCCGCTGTATGCCGGTCTTGGAGAGCTATGTGCAAAGAAATTGTTAAGAGTCCCGAATTCTGTGGGAAGCTGACTTTCCCAGTGTCTATAAAGCAGGTAGGCATTTTTGTCATGAACTTGCATTTAGTAAAGAAAGTTGACCTGCTTATGTTCCTTGCCGCTGGACTTGCTAACCTTCTTCTTTGGATCCCAGCCTGGTTCACGTGATGGACTGATCCAGTGTTTTATTAAGAGGGATAAATCGAAGCTAACTTATCACCTTTTTCTTTGTCTCAGCCCTTGTAAGTTTCCTAACTAACCATTTGATTTCCTTATGTTTGTCAAACATAGATGGTATATTTTCTTGTTTGTTGAATTAAAATAACACATTTTATTTAGTTGTAATTTTAGTTGGTAGGTTATTTGATTCGTTGATTGTCTTTTATATCCAGGGAAATATTTTTAGTTCATTTTAATGTTTTCTGTTGTGGGCTATAATAAGCCAATGTATTTTTCCTTGAAATGATTTTTCTTCTTGCGCATGGATTCATCATCTTTACTATAATTTATGTCGAGGGAATATGTTGTATGTTGGTTAAATAATATTTTTTTTAATAGACTCAGAGGAATAATAAGTTACAAATTGCCTGGTCAGAAGCTGTTTTTGTCCAAACTTCAGTGCGCATGTTTTTATCCCATAAAATAAATTATTGTTTATGGTATTCAGAACGAAGTTATTGTTTCATGTTTGAACACGTCAAAAGTACATTCATCAAATTATTGAATAATACTCCGTCACTATACAAAACCGAAGTTAGATGATCACTTACAGCTTTCTTTCTTTCTTTTGATGGAGATGGATCGTTTTATTTCAAAAATTTATATACGTCTCTGACTATGCATGTGACAACTCGTATGGATATGAAAAGAAGGAAAGAAAGTGAATGTTTGAATCTTTTAAGTAGAACTTTCTTTCGTCAATATACATGAGAGAACAATGCTAATGTTTTAGTTTCATTCTTAGTTTGGTTTAGCCAAGTTGTAATGATGTATTCAAGTTCAAATCAGAAATTTACTCGTGAAGTTGGTGTGATTACCAAGGTTTTGAAGCCCTTCACATGTTAATTAGCTTCTCAATCCTATGTTTTTGTGGTATTGAGATAGGGCTAGTCAATAAGAATTTTATAATAGCTTTGTGATGTTGTGGGGCTTCAAATAGTATATTTCATTCCCGGAAAACTATATGACATTTTTGAACTTGTTTGTGGAAGGACAAGGATTTTCTAAGGTTGTTTCTTTTTAATTTTAAACTTGTATTGGAAATTTGGAGTATGGATGAGCTATTGAGTATTGACTCATGCATGTAGATATTCTTTGTCTTTTATTCATTAGCTTGCCTTCGTAATTTTTGCCAAAGTTTGTCGTAGCAAAACCTACTTCTCAATTATTGGCCAATTTTAATTTGAGAAAACCATCAGTCTCCTGATTGATTATTTCTATGTTTTTCATTTTTTGTTTTGTAGCATTGCTTGTTGAAAATGGGAAATTCCTTCTCTCCGCAAAGAGAAGTCGACGAACTACTTTCACAGAATATGTTATCTCAATGCATGCTGACAATATCTCAAAATCAAGCAGCACATATATTGGAAAGTTGAGGTGAGAAGATGATGTGCAATTAGATTACGTCCTCTTTATGTTCAAATTCTTTATACATAATTCGAGTCAAACAGCCAAACGTTTTCTTCCCTATGTGGCATTCCTGTTTATTAGGTAGTCCTTTTATTGTGGCAGCTCCCATCCTTCGTTCAGAATGGGATTTGCCTTGTCATGAGATTCCCTTGTTCCTGAATAATGTTTTCTACTAAAATTGAAAGCAGACTTCCTGCTTCGAATGAAAGTGTCATGTTTGTTGTCTTCCCCACGTTTATAGAGCTTCTCAAGATCACACTCTTTAAGTAGAAGTGAAGTGTAACAACGGTGTCTGTTACAAAGCTTTTCTTCGCAATTGACACAGGGCAAACATTACTTCATCATCATCATCATCATCATCATCATCATCAAAGCCTTTATCCCATAAGTGGACATGTTGCTTGTGACTTGTGAGGCATCCTTATTTGCCATAGTTTCTTCACGTCTTTCAATCATTAACGTGTATTGCCTTATAATTTATTTTTAATTCTCTTTGTGGTGAGCTAGCTGTCTACTGTCAATGTACTTTTGCAATTCCTTCAATCGTATCACTGAATCATTTGCATTCATGTTCCAGATCGAATTTTCTTGGCACAAAATTCATAATATATGACACACAGCCGCCGTACACTGCTGCCAATGTTCCACCTCCTGGCAGATCAAGTCGTAGATTTTATTCGAAAAAGGTCTCTCCAAAGGTGCCAACGGGAAGCTACAACATAGCTCAAATCAGTTATGAACTAAATGTGTTGGGAACCCGAGGCCCTCGAAGAATGCACTGCCTTATGCACTCAATCCCAATGTCAGCATTTGATGTTGGTGGCAGTGTCCCTGGGCAACCAGAGCTTCTTCCACGCAGCCTTGAGGACTCATTTGGGAGTATCTCATTCACCAAGTCTCTTGACCAGTCTGTTGAATTCAGCAGCGCGAGATTTTCAGATATTGTCGGGCCTCGTAATGATGATGAGGAAGGCAAGACTAGACCTTTGGTTCTCAAAAACAAGCCCCCGAGGTGGCATGAACAGTTACAGTGTTGGTGCCTGAACTTCAGGGGCCGCGTAACTGTAGCCTCTGTTAAGAACTTTCAGTTGATTGCTGCTACACAGCCAGCAGCGGGTGCACCCACTCCATCTCAGCCAGCCCCATCAGATCCTGAAAAAATCATTTTGCAATTTGGCAAGGTTGGCAAAGATATGTTCACCATGGATTATCGATATCCGTTATCCGCATTTCAGGCTTTTGCAATCTGCCTGAGCAGCTTTGACACCAAATTGGCTTGTGAATAAATGATAACATTGATTAACTAGAGTGTGTGTGAGGAAAAAGCAGGAAAAAATTATATGTCAAAGTCTGTTTTCCTTATGTTGCCAGTGTATGACACCAAATAGGATAGGAAATTGTTGTTTGTATTATTCTCTGTTGTTTGCAGAAGAACTTACAGCATTGTAAAACTGGATTCTTGTAACCTTTGTCTCCACTATCAGTCAATTCATAAATTCAGCCTAATCTGATGTCTGTTACCTTATGTTTCTGAATTGCTTATTCTGATTAATTAGCGTCTTGTTAAATTTTTTAACAAGCTTCAGGAAGAAAAAGTTCAGCTATGATAGGGATCCCGGGACTTTGTATCTTAGTTAGCCTAGTTCTTGAGTTATAAGACTATTGGGATCTTTATCATTTCGGAAAAAGTTTCTGCAGCCCTGCTTTTTAGTTTTTGCTTTGAAGTCAGTTAATCAAACAGTGAAGTGAGATGTTAAAAGAATGTGTAGATAAAATGTCAGTTGATTTAGAAACTTCCATTAAAGAATCAAAATTGTTTCCCATTGTTACTTTTTAATAAATATATGATTGGCAGAAGCAGAAGCTACTCTCCTCGACAGAACAAAAGACAAAAAACAGAGGCAAGAGTTCCTGATTTAAGAGTCGGATGTCTACGGTCGGTTTCAATCAATTTTTGACATAAATTTAATCGATTTTGTTTGATAGTTATTGGCAGTTTAGTTGGTTTTTTTGATTTTCGATTGATCCTCGCTAACGTTCATTTGACAATAACCGACCAAACGATCGATTTGGTTCGATATGATTTTTAGAACAATGCTACATAAAATTATGGAATATTTTGCCAAAAAAAAAATTCTTTAGGGTAACTTCCTTCCCCATTAAAAAGTCTAGTACACTTGAGTAATTATATTACGATTTCAAAATAATAATAATTTTTTTTTTCAATATGTAAAAAAGGTGAGCAAGGCTCTATTAATTAAAAAAAGCCCACCAAAAACATTATATTATATATATATATATATACATGTATATATATATACATGTATATATATATATATGTATATATATATATATTATATCTAATATTGATTTTTCCCCCCTTTTTTCGCTGCTCTCTTTGAAGAAACGGTTTGCTACTTTTATTCAGAGTATTATAAATATTGAATTTAGAGCGAGGGGATTCGCGCTCTCTTTCTCTGGACGAAACGAGTTTTCCCGTGTTTGGTTCTACGAGTTCGAATAGTTTGCCTTCTTGAAACATCGTCGGTGGTGTCAAGGTACTTTCTTTTTCTTCTTCTTCTTCTGCATTTGGCTTTGAATTTCTATGATCTTTTTCTGAGTCGGGAGATTCTGCTCAAGACTGTTTGTCCATTAACAATTCTTGATTTGGATTTCGAGAAATCTTGTTTACTTCAACTTGATAGGCAAAATGGGATTTGTAGGTTACTGAACTTCTGGATTGTGTGGAAGAAAGATGGGTTTTGTGGTTGATTTTCTTGCGTGAATTCTGTCTTCTTGAGAATTCTTTCGGGACTTTACTTGAACCTATTGACAATGCGATCCTCAGATGATCAGGGTAGCTCTTCTAAACCCTTTCGCTCGTTTGGCCTTTCAATATTCAGAAAAATGCGTGAAAAAGTTCGTTCCACGGAGGGCATTCATGAATCTGGTAACGCAGATGTTGAGTTATTTCAGAAACAGGTCACAGAACGATTCCATGAGTTGTCTATTGTTAGTGCTGAAGGATTACTGTCTGTTGAATGGATTAAGAATCTTTTGGATGTTTTTATGAGTTGCCAGGAAGAATTTAGGGTAATTTTGTTAAAGAACAGAGACCAAGTCTTGAAATCCCCTCTGGATAAAATGATTTCTGATTTCTTTGAGAGTAGTCTGAAGGCCCTTGATATATGTAATGTAACTCGTGATGGGATTGAGAATCTTCGTTCATGGCAGAAACAATTGGAGATTGTTCAGTGTGCGTTGCATTCTCCGCAGAGGGTGGTGGGTGAGTCTCATTTCCGACGGGCAAGAAAAGCTTTAGGTGACTTGGAGCTTGCAATGCTTGAATTGAAGCAATCTGTATCAGTTTCATCACAAAGGAACCGGTCGTTTGGGCGTCATGGCTCAAGCTCAAGCTCAAGCAGGGGTCGTAGTAGTTCGCACCCATCAGGGCATTCACGTTCTCTTTCATGGAGTGTTTCTCAATCTTGGTCAGCAGCTAAGCAACTTAAATCAATGTCCAGCAACTTGGTGACACCTCGTGCAAAGGAAGTTATGGCAACAAATGGACTGGCAGTTCTTGTTTTCACCATGAAATCTGTTCTCTTGATTGTCCTGTGGACTCTTGTTGCAGCTATCCCTTGCCCGGATAGGGGCCTTAATATTCACTTTCATATCCCAGAAAATTTCTCATGGGCTGCACCGATGCTCCAAATTTATGAGAGGATTATGGAGGAGTCGAAGAAGAGAGAAAGGCGGAACTCTAATGGATTGTTGAAGGAAATTTATCAGTATGAGAGATGTACACGTCGCCTGATAGACTTGATTGACGTAGCTCGATTTCCGCTGACAGAGGAACAGAAGACAGAAGTTGAGCAGGGAGTGCAAGAGTTAGATATGGTTTGTGAAATTTATCAGAATAGTTTGGAACCATTGCAGCGCCAAGTGAGGGAAGAAGTCTTTAGTAAAATCGTGAGTTGCCGAAATGAGGGTCTTGCAATCTTAGGTAATGCCAACAATCCACAGTAATTCAAGCTGGTAGAAATTGCCAGAGAGCATCAAGTGTACAAACTGAGAGTATATTGCGTTATTCTTTTCTTAGCTAGGATGAAGATTGTTTTGATATTGGTTAGCAACAATAAGAGGTTTTGCAGGTAACTCATTTTTTGTACATATCTCTGCACATTCTGTAAATAAACAAAACCTACATTTGAATATCTGGTTTTATGGTATACTTCTTGTCTTTTTCTTTCCAGTTTGATATTTTTTTTTGTTGATTGTCCTTCCCCTAGCAACTTGCATTTGTATATTAAGGATATACATATGAAGAATTTAGTTAGTTTTCTCCATATATATGTGTACACACACACACACACAGAGTGGCTGAACCTTCCTTTGTCCCTTCACGCTCCCTTTGAAAAGGAAAATGGTTGAGAAGAAAGTGATTTCCCCCCAATTTTCTGTTTTTGGCCCAGGGTGGAAAGAGTAAGGAAATCCAGTCGTCTACAAGTGAGTAGGCAAGCAAAGAACTTGCAAGTGAGTTCTGTTTTCCAATTGGCTATTATTTACTTACGTGCATATGCATGTGTGTATTGATAGGCGTATATTATGTGCATGTATTTGCAGTGTGTTTGTGTGTAGATTTGTACGTATCACCTGAGTTGTCATTTTGAGTTTTGATTCGTCTCTTCACTTGCAATACACGTATATGAGATGGTGAATTTAATCTCAGTAACTTTTAGTGCAAACGGGAGTTCGTAAGTTAAACTCTCCTTACATAGCTCAGTGTGTGCAAATGTCATTCTGTGTTATCTTGTCATATTGGGATTTGGCTCATGTCTCAATTGATCCATGGATAACTAGATTTTTCATGTAATTGGAATAGAAATTGACTCCCATAACTGGTGAGAGCCACATACAGAACAAAAAAAAAAATCATGCGGAGAGATGGGAGCAAATTTGGGGTCTGGAGGCAGATAGAGCGAGAAAAGACATGTTGACTGACCATAACGTAACTGGTTACCGGTAAATTAGGTATTTTCTTGTCTCTGATCCAACGATTACAAAGCACTCAGATAAGAACAACATAGATGCTGTTTTCAAACTTCAAAGTGACAGCCAAGCCCAGATCTTTGCCGCCATGGATCACCTAATTACAACGTATACGCTAATATATATATATATATATATAGCGTGAAAAGGTGTAAAATAAGAGTTACATTTTAATGATGTGGATGAATGAGATGACAAGTGGGTCTCACATGTTTCAAATCAATGGTGTAAACATAAATCCTTATTTTATACCCTTACATTATATCATTATATCCTTATATGATATATATATATACATATACAGAAATTCTCTTATGTGGATGTCCACAACTTAAAAACTTGAGCACTCCACTTTTTAAGTGTTTTCAAAAGTGAAATGACAAGTGTGATCCACTACTTTGGGTCCCATATATTTAAAATCAATGGTGAGATTGAGGTGCATAAGTTAATATATTTTGTGGTGTCCACATAAGAAAATTATCGTATATATATATATATATATACACACACATTATATCCTTATGTGATATATATATAAACAACAACGCCTCCTTTTCTCTTCTGTTCTGCTGGCTTAATTTCCCAATCAAAAATGGCGTCCAAGTACCAGAAACTTCAGAAGAAGATGAATTTCTCAGACTTGGAGATGGATCTGGTTTTGCAACTCACCCTACTTCACCATGATTTCAATAGCAGCAAGGATGGTGATGGTGATAAACAAAACGAAAGGAAAGACAAAATTATATCTTGTGATGCTGGAGATGAAGAAAAAGAGTATCTAAAGCGCAAGAAAAGGAGGTTTCGCTCCATCAATCATATCTACCGATCCACCGACCCTTTGGTAGTACAGGCTAAGAGGATGAGGTGCTCTTGATAGCAATCATCAATGCCCAGATTGTGTATATACGTATATATATATATATATGATCACTGAAGAATTAAAACCTGTGATTTGGTGTTATAACTTTCGCTGTAATCAATTCCTTACTCAGTGTCTCTTCTTATTCCTCAAATCTTTGGCAGTTCTAGTTTTTTCTATCCATCATGGCATATGCATCAAAATCTTCACAGGGAAAAATAATAATCACAAATCACCGTCCCGACGAGTATCTGAGTAAAACACCTATGCAAAAAAGATTTTTCACAAATCCAATTTTTCAAGTATGTTCAATGTTCAAGTAGGAAGACATATTCCGTCAAGCGCTGAAGTTTACTGGGATCCAGTTTCTGCTCACTCACAACAGCCTGCTTCTTCACAGTTAGCATTCCAGAAGAGGGATCCAAAGTCCAACCTTGCTGTACTACATCTGCATATGTCAAACCAAAATCTCATTGGCAACAATTGCAGGAACACGTAGTGGAAGAAATTATCACAACTTTAATTCACAAGACCACATGCAGATCTGTCAAAAGACAACGAACCGAACAAAGTTTAGCTAGCTTTTAACCGAGCAAGAGGCGGTTTGGAAAAGAATACTAACTCTTGACAACTGTACGAGGAACTGCTATTTCTAGTACATGTTCTCTAATGCAAAGAAATGAAGTTTTATAAGATATGTTGCAAATTGCAATCAAAGTGGCTAAATTTAGTGAGTGCTACAAATATTGGGTGCCTTGGGGTGGTAGCCAGATTATTGGAGGAGGTGCTGAATGCTAAGAATTTCAAGGAAGCGAGGAGAGGAAGATCAAGAGTTCTTTCTATGCCGTTAGTCATGATTGTAGGAACGCAACAAAACAGCTTTTGAAGAAGATTAACATACTACGCGGCTCCTTAAAGAGGGATGGTTGTATAACCTCTGTACTTGGTATTGCAGACAGATTTCTAGATGAAAGTTTGCAGGATGCAATTCATGTGATCCTTGATTGTATATGGGCCACACCCCACGGGGTCTCTAGCTCAACAAACTTTGTATTTCCTTTTAAAAATAACTTCATTTCAATTTATGCATATATTTACATCATCAAAGCACACAGGTCAGGGGGAAAATTATGCAAGTTTGCACACAACAAAAGTAAAGCTCTCGCCAAGTAATAATGTCATCTTCGACAATCATCTGACTCTGAGGTGAAGCAAGAATATAACAATTAGAGGATGAAATAAATTAAAATGCTCAACCAAGAAATTAACTCGACAAAGAAAACTATTCAATATCCAATTTAAGGGCCACTATAATATTTAGGTCCAATGAGTTGAAAAATCTTACAATTCATAGTGTCATCCTCGTTCATTCCCAGAAAGAGAGCAGTGTCTTGAATGCTTATTGTTGAATAAGCAGACAGCAATAGCTGAAACATCCTCTTGGTGTAAAGCACTGCATGAAGGGCGATGGGCCACATACTTCAGAGAGCACGCATGATAATAATATAAGTACATTTAGAGATTTCAATCCTTTCATTAGCCATATTCCAGACATCTGAAATAAAAGAGAAAGATGTTGAATACAAACATTGCAGCCACTGATCATGCCAACGGAAAGGGACACTCTTATGCACTCATTCGAACCATGAGTGCTTTTCAAATAATCAACATATCATCATCCGAGCCTTTATCCCAAACGTTTGGGGTTGGCTATTCAAATAATCAGCAGATAGAAAGGAAAAAAAAAATAGACACAATCCTTCCAGTAGCATAATGCAAGAAGTGGCCGCTCAAGATATTACACATCTGTTAATCCAGGGCTTTTTACAACTTCGAAAAAAGACAGATTATTAAGAGGGAAAACCATAAATGATCAACAAAAACAGCTCCGTGTTTCAAAGAAGCATCTTGCATAACCAACCATTCCTACAGTTTTGACCATGAAGTTCCCAAATAGGATACCCCTAATTAAATAAGCTATTGATGAAGTGATGAACAATAGATGCACAATACAGACCTCCACATGTACTGCATCTTCAACCATTAGAAGGCTAAACCCAAAGCATATATTGAATTCAATTATTGTAAATTGAAACATGCCCAAAAGGATAGAAGGACAATTCTATATTGGAAATGTCATCCAGAAATAACATCACTCTTGACTCCAAGAAAAATATCCACAAATGTATGTAACTTCCAACATGGGCCACCATTAAGAAAGAGAAAAGAAAAGGTGAGTAGAACAAAGTTGCTTCATTTAGCTCCCAAGTTACTGGCTACATTTATAGAAGGTCATTAATCCTTCCTACCAAGAATACATTTTAGACACGAACATTGGTTTACTTCAACTACAGCATATTTGTTTCAGAATGCATCGATAATAACTTACAGGCCTAGCCATAGACATAAACAAGCGGCCCAAGTCCCTTCAGTTACTCAAAATCCATGTTACGACACACATTAATCCATTCCAAACTTGACTATTTCAATTAAACTGTTCAAAGCCCTTCGATTCCTGAAGCCTACAGCTTCCTTATCAAATAGTTTATTCTAATAAAGCAACCATATAACGAGTTACATATCTAAAAACTTCAACAATGCCGTAAACTAGCAGAAAAAAACGGGGGGGTGGGAGCTGTTAACAATTAAAGCAGCACAGAAGGGTTGCAACCCGAGTAACAAAAGAGCTTTGAAATTAGCAATTGCACAGTTGAAGAAAAAATAACTTCTCAGCTTTGAAGTTTGAACATTGTTCATCATTTGTCCATTATGTGAACCAATAGATTACTTCACTATGTCACATCAATAAGCTAAAGATATTACATAAATAAATATTAAATAGAGTATTTAAAAGCAGTAACAGATTCATAAAACTTACCTGCGAATGCAGCAACAAGCCCCTGAACTTCTGGATTCCAACTAAACCCATGAATAGCCTCATACACGCCAGCATAATCCCGTGTCCATAACCTCTGACCAATTCTCCAAGCCGCAACCACTTCTTGTTGGGCCTCTTTTATGGCTGAAGGTATTGATTTCCAGAGGAACCGTGCACTGTTGCTGCAAGATCACACTCCAAGTATCAAAATAATTGCTGATTAATGAAATTCCAGAGATATTCCAAATTCTAAACTCCCAAACCATTAACTGCAAAATCCACAATCACCAAAACACCCGAAATCATAAAAAATCCTCAAGCCCTAACATGCAAAACAGCAAACCCCAAAAAATAGCAAAAGGACAAAGTTCAAAACCCCTGACCCGCCGCTTGATTGAAGTGGAAAAGGCCAGAGAAAACTAATATAACAAACTCAAGATGCGAGAATGGAAAAGCACTCTAATAATGAATACAACCAAAAATCCAATTATCAATTAGATTTTTCCTATCTTCCCTCCAGCTTTCCCAGATACCAAACAGAGGGGTCATTAATAATTTATAAATATGACTTACATATCATCAGCATAAATGTGGCCCAGAAGGTGAATCGCGTACGGCCATTCATCCTGAAACGCGACACCCTCTGCTGCGACCTGCTTCAAAGACGATAAGAAGAAGGAGAAATTGGGGTTTCTATTTGGGTTTGGTACGACTACCGTCAAAAACTGACGAAAAATAAGTTTCATAATTTCATTGATTTTGTCTCAACATTAATACAGAAAAGCTAAAACCAGAAAAGAAGGAAAGAGCAGGAGGAATTGCCTGAAGCATTAGGCCATCACAGATAGTAGCGACCTTGGCGTACGATTTGGAGGCTAAAGCCTCTTGCAGGCGACTGAAATCCATGGCTGCTACTCCTACTGGTTTCCCCCTGAGGGAGAGAGCGACAGCCAGTGACGCAAAACCGCAAAACGGCAAAACGACCGTTGAATGGAAATTTAATAATTTCTCTCTTTTGGCTTTACCAGCAACAGAAAATATAAATATAAATAAATAAAGACCACTACACATGGCAAGCTGGCCAATTTAAATTATAGACAAAATATAATTTTTTGTATCTCAACTATATACTCAATTTTTTTTCTTTGATTTTATATTTCAACTATGAGAATGTACATTTTTCGTCTCTCAAATGAGAAACTGACCGAAAAAATCATGTGTGGCATCTATGTGACCTATAGAGAAATTATTTTGTGACAAACTTTAAATTAACGTTAATAACATGTCCTTAATCTATGCAAGTGTGGCACTTTTCGTCATTCAATTAAGCGAAAAGTAATTGTAGAACATAGAGAACTAATACACCATAATAAACCAACAACAATGGGTAATTCTTTGAAACTGACATGAATGGTGAAGACATATCTCCCAGCTTAAGCATAAGAGGTTTGGTCGCAAGATGATTTTAGACTCTAGTTTTGGCAGAGCAAATCAAGAGAATTCATAAGAACTTTTCACAATTCACAATACTTCCATGGTTGCATGCTTATCCAATTCTTGAAAACTCCTCATCAATTGAAGGTGTGGAAGACTTGAGGGATTAAGGTTATTTTTTCTCAACTATCATTACATGTATGTTATTTATTCTCATTTGTCATACGTGTATTTTCTGTGCTAAGTATATTATTACATATATTTCACTATGTACAAATTATGCCAACTCAAATACCAAATAAGGTTTTTCCGACGCCAAAACTTTTTGAAGGACAAACATGATACTTTCCCATAATTGCTAATGACTTTATACAACAAATTAGTCCAATAAAATTGCCATTAAAGACTATTAAATTCAACTTTGAAACAAATATATTGACAAACACAAAGTCAAGGATGAGTTGTTCTTGAGTTGCGATTCGGGACTCCACAATTCCCCTTCAATTTTAACCCCTTGAATTTTAAATTTTAAAATAAAGTAAAAAATGCATAGGTGAGGGAAGATGGTGACGTGGCAACATTTTTTTACCATTGATAAAAAGAAAAAGAAAAAGTTTTATGACTAATTTGACCGTTCGATATAATTCCTTAGATATCAAATTATAGACTCCATTACTTTGCCTCTCATACAAAAATTAACAAAACTTTGGGACAACATATTTGACATTCCATCCCATTCCAATCTTTCACCTCAGGTAGCTTTGCCTTTTTTAAGAGTACGCCATTCATGATGTGAGCTGACAATTTTTCTACCTCTCTCTTTTGCCTCTCTCTTTTTTTTTTTTTTTTTACACTTATCTATCTTGCAGAAG